>NC_059203.1:21914707-22540353 GCF_020615455.1 Coregonus clupeaformis | reverse complement strand
GTCGGAGGTAAGGCTAACATACCATTATTACCTTGTTGTACTTAAAAGAGTACTCCATGTAAAGTCGCCACTCAGTCCTGCAAATGTTATGGACGTCAAGATGCTTGCTTGGCGAGTACGACTCCCCCCTGATTAGGCTCATACCTGGCTCGAACTTGGGACCTCTGCTTTGCTAAAACACGTGACCGCCCTTTTCCAGTTACAGTGTAGTATAACTGCAGTTCAACTACAGTACACTGCAGTTATTCTGCAATTACTGCATCCAAAATACCACAGTCCACTGCAGTTACTGCACTTTTACTGCAGTTTCAAAACTGCAATCTTTTTTTGTAAGGGTGTCTTTATATCGGACGACCCCTTACAAAAAAAGATTGCAGTAGGGTCCCACCGCCTTTGATTGCATTTCAAGGTAATTATGAGGAAGTCAGTTTACCAGTTCTATTCAATGGTCGTGCATTTGCAATATAATTATTTCACTAAAATAAACGTATTAATGTTTTTTTTTTGCAGCCTTAAGCCGATGTCACACGAAGCAATCTGGACGCGATTTATGTTGCTTGGAACAAAGTTGCATCTGGGTTGCTCACTGTGTCACCCCAAATTAGTTGCATTGCATCACAAGAGATAGAAATCCATCCTATTTCACGCAAATTAATGTATGCAATGTCCAATCAGTCAGCAAAAAAAGGTTTACATGACTCGTCATATCGTTCTGTTCAGAACTCTGACCCAGTTGTCATGTCAACACAGCTGTTGCAAACCATGACACAATTCCAAATAGGAAATGTATAAAACATTCTAGACACCATGGCTAGTCATGGTTTATGTACATAGTCTGGCAGTCAATACATTTAATTTTAAACGTGAACCCAGACCTTTCTCTGTCCAGTTTTAACTGACATTGTCCAGCATGAATTGCACTAGCTTGGTTAGATTTGACACAAGGCCAGTGCTCTTGCATTTGGTCTATTTTGATGCTGTTACAATTACCAAATGTTTGTATAAGCAAATCATTTATGAAACCATGATGTGATGTATGACAAGATTGGATGTATGCAATTGCGTTTGAATTGCTTTGTGTAGAGGCAAAGTTGCTTGAGATGATGTTACTTGCAACTTCCATCTGCAACAGAAATTGTGTCCAAATTGCTTAACTCACAAGATTGTAGTAGTGGCATCCTAATGAATTGTGTCCAATGCTTTTTTACAGAGACTACTTGCACATGTAGCGTTACTGAAACAGGAACCTGGAGCCTCTTTCTCCCTGGATGAAAACAGTCCTGAGCCCTGCACTTACTCCACGAGTGAACAGTTCTGTAACTCAGACATGACCTATGACATCTCTGTGTCCTTCAAGTCCAACAACCCAGGTCTTTACGAACAGTGGTTGGTGTTTGACTTTGACACAAGGCCAGTGCTCTTGCAGAAACTCAAGATTGACGTTGGAAAAGAGCCTTCCATTCATCTAGTGGCGCCACCACAAGACGAAATCCATCCATCTTTAAATCAAGAACGCTGGCATCAGGGGAACAGGGACATCATCCCATACTTGGAGAAGACAGAGGCACAGGAAAAGCTGCTTACGGAATACGAGCATCAGATTAGCATGCTGTATAAACCACTTGATGACTGCAACACGCCCATGAATCACCAGAACTACAAAGAGAGAATGCACAGCTTCCTGTACACAGAGGAGCAGGCAGAAGATCAGGTGGTTTCAAGGTAATGATAGCAATTAGAGTATTTATTGAATACTATATAGTAAAACATCTACATTGGTAAATATACATGAGTTAAAATGGCAATCAACCTACCTAAATCTTTCCACATTCTATACAATTTTAAGACTCAATGTTCGAGCGACCATCACCTTGTCGGTCAACCTAGAGGCCACTGTAGACGACCCTCAGTTTGGGATGAAGATAGCTCCTTTGGGGGAACTATTCTGTGCCGTCTCAGTTCCTTATAATCTCACCCCAGACACCCCAGAGGGTTTGATGCTGAGACGAAGCATCCAGTCAGCTCTCATAGCACCAGTATCTTCAGATAATCAAAGTCACAAGGTCTACGAAGCCATCATCCTCAGAGACGCCACCAGTGAGAATAAAATGCACTTGCAGCTGTCTAAAAGATGCTGCTCTGACCTGAAGCTCCAAAGAAATGAAACATGTGAAATGGAAGTCCAGTTCCAGCTGAATCGTCTGAAGTTCTGTGAGATGCACAAAGCCATAGATCTCCTTCCAGACACAGAGAGAGTGTTGCCAGACTTCAGGAACTGCAGTGTCCCTGTGAGCAAAACACAGCAAAATTACAACCTCAATGCAAGGCAGCAAGCAGCTATGGAATTTATCGTTGGAGATACTGATGGAGGAGGGAGCGTGGCACCACTCCTCATTTATGGACCATTTGGAACTGGGAAAACCCTTACTCTCGCTACGGCAGCCAAGGAGCTGCTACGGCAGCCTCACACCAAAGTACTGATCTGCACCCTTACAAACAGGTAGGAGACAGAGGAATTGATGTAAGTCGCTCTGGATAATTATAATATCGGTTATTCAATGGGTTGACTATACAGTATGTGGCCTCGAAATGTTCAATAATTATGTTTATAATCGTAGCAAGTATATATAACTAGAGCCTGTAGTAGTACAGTAGAAGTTATGAAATTTATTTTTATTTTTTATAGTTGGAACATGCTATCGTTATTAACCTGGTGAATTATTATTGTTGGTACAAAAGTACATTGTAAGTGAAGCCATAGAAGAGATTACACTCATTATTTTCTTCAGTTCTGCAGATTTGTATGTGAAGGGTCATTTCCATGAGTGTGTCAACTCTGGAGAACTTGAAATCAAACTTCTTAGAATAAAGGCAGAAGAATCATCCGTACAATCTACTGATGAGATCACCTTACAGTACTGTCCTCGTTCCGAAAACGGCCAATTGTTCTCCCTCCCTGACAAAGATACAGTGGACTCCTGTAGGGTGGTCATAACAACCACTGCAATGGCAAGGCACTTCCATGACCTGAAGCTCCCTGACGGCTACTTCACCCACATCCTGATTGACGAAGCATCCCAGATGCTTGAATGTGAAGCTCTGATGGCCCTTGGTCTGGCTGGGCCAGTAACTCGAGTGGTTCTAGCTGGAGATCACATGCAGATGGGGCCAAAGCTCTTTTCAGTGGATGATGACCAACGCTCCAATCACACCTTGCTGAACCGTCTGTTCCACTACTATCAAGCCCAGGAGAGTAGTGCAGCTTTGAAAAGCAGAATCATTTTCAACGAGAACTATCGCTCCACAAAAGAGATAGTAGAATTTGTGTCCACTAACTTCTACGTTGGCAAGTCTGATGCCATCAAGGCTGTAGGTAATGTTCCAGCTCATCCGAACTGCCACCCCCTGAGGTTCCACCATGTCAGAGGAGAATCTCACTTGGACAACACATCCATGTCGTGGTTTAACCGTAAAGAGGTTGCATCCGTGGTTGAAATAGTGCAAAATCTGCTCAGAGATTGGCCACCCGCATGGGGAAATCAGGATCAAAGCTCAATTTGTGTCCTGTCTGAAGGATGCCAGGTATTTTTGGCTTTTGAACATACCACCATTTTTATCATGTATTTCTTGAGCAAAGGATAATCTATTGACAATATTGTATTTGAAGTCTTACATGTTGTAATTGTATTTTTTGTGACATATATTGGTTCATAGGTTTCACTGATCCGGAAAGAGCTTCGGAAAAAAAGACATGGCCAAGTGACTGTGGAAAATATAGCCAATGTTCAAGGTATATTTTTGACTGTGATTTTGACTTTCATATAACCCTTTCCTTGAACATAATAATGGGTTGTATACTACACTGCTCAAAAAAATTAAGGGAACACTTAAACAACACAATGTAACTCCAATTCAATCACACTTCTGTGAAATCAAACTGTCCACTTAGGAAGCAACACTGATTGACAATACATTTCACATGCTGTTGTGCAAATGGAATAGACAACAGGTGGAAATTATAGGCAATTAGCAAGACACCCCCAATAAAGAAGTGGTTCTGCAGGTGGTGACCGCAGACCACTTCTCAGTTCCTATGCTTCCTGGCTGATGTTTTGGTCACTTTTGAATGCTGCCGGTGCTTTCACTCTAGTGGTAGCATGAGACGGAGTCTACAACCCACACAAGTGGCTCAGGTAGTGCAGCTCATCCAGGATGGCACATCAATGCGAGCTGTGGCAAGAAGGTTTGCTGTGTCTGTCAGCGTAGTGTACAGGCCAGTACATCAGGAGACGTGGAGGAGGCCGTAGGAGGGCAACAACCCAGCAGCAGGACCGCTACCTCCGCCTTTGTGCAAGGAGGAGCAGGAGGAGCACTGCCAGAGCCCTGCAAAATGACCTCCAGCAGGCCACAAATGTGCATGTGTCTGCTCAAACGGTCAGAAACAGACTCCATGAGCGTGGTATGAGGGCTCGACGTCCACAGGTGGGGGTTGTGCTTACAGCCCAACACCGTGCAGGGCGTTTGGCATTTGCCAGAGAACACCAAGATTGGCAAATTCGCCACTGGCGCCCTGTGCTCTTCACAGATGAAAGCAGGTTCACACTGAGCACATGTGACAGACGTGACAGAGTCTGGAGACGCCGTGAAGAACGTTCTGCTGCCTGCAACATCCTCCAGCATGACCGGTTTGGCGGTGGGTCAGTCATGGTGTGGGGTGGCATTTCTTTGGGGGGCCGCACAGCCCTCCATGTGCTCGCCAGAGGTAGCCTGACTGCCATTAGGTACCGAGATGAGATCCTCAGACCCCTTGTGAGACCATATGCTGGTGCGGTTGGCCCTGGGTTCCTCCTAATGCAAGACAATGCTAGACCTCATGTGGCTGGAGTGTGTCAGCAGTTCCTGCAAGAGGAAGGCATTGATGCTATGGACTGGCCCGCCCGTTCCCCAGACCTGAATCCAATTGAGCACATCATGTCTCGCTCCATCCAATAACGCCACGTTGCACCACAGACCGTCCAGGAGTTGGCGGATGCTTTAGTCCAGGTCTGGGAGGAGATCCCTCAGGAGACCATCCGCCACCTCATCAGGAGCATGCCCAGGCGTTGTAGGGAGGTCATATAGGCACGTGGAGGCCACACACACTACTGAGCCTCATTTTGACTTGTTTTAAGGACATTACATCAAAGTTGGATCAGCCTGTAGTGTGGTTTTCCACTTTAATTTTGAGGGTGACTCCAAATCCAGACCTCCATGGGTTGATACATTTGATTTCCATTGATAATTTTGGTGTGATTTTGTTGTCAGCACATTCAACTATGTAAAGAAAAAAGTATTTAATAATATTATTTAATTCATTCAGATCTAGGATGTGTTGTTTAAGTGTTCCCTTAATTTTTTTGAGCAGTGTATAAAAACTTTGACATGTTGTTTTCATTTCTTAACAGGCAAACAGTTCAGGGCAATAGTATTGACAGCCGTTCAAACTCGTGACAGCCTCCTTTCCTCTGACTCACCTTGTCACCAGTTTTTCAACGATGCTCGCGTGCTGAACACGGTCATGACTAGGGCTCAATCCCAGGTTGTTGTGGTTGGAGATGCTGCTGCTCTTTGCTACTTTGGGAAAAGCTCAAGGATATGGAAAGCCTACATAGACCACTGCATCAGCAAACACAGTGCAGATCCGCAAACCCTTACTGAAGATTACTTGAAACAGGAAGTAAGAGAGATTTCAAGATTTTTCAAAGGGGATGAGGAGGACAACAGTGATAGTGAGTCATCAATATCTGAGATACCTGACATAGATGATCCAATACTGAGGGAGCTTCTTGATGAGGGTAAAGATGTACGACTCACTGTAACAGCTGACGGCCTGTTGGGTATCACCCAGGGGAAGCCAATTGTCAACCCATTAGATGGACTTGAGATTAACACAAGCCAAGAAAGCTCCCCTTTGTATCTTCAGGCATCGATAAAGAGAGACCCGAGTATCTACAAACACTGTCACTTGAATTTGGAGAGGTTTGACTCAGGCTACGCCATACCTCTTGAAGAGCCCTCCCTCTGCATTTCTATCAAAGGTAGAAAGAATCTTGGTCGTTCTTTTCCTGGAGATCAGGTTATTGTGGAGATCTTGGACAATGAGTGCCATCCCCCAAATGGGAAAGTGTTAGATGTGCTGAAGGTTAAAAATGCCTCCATGTTGTTTGTCTGTACCATTGATAACCATGACACCCAGGTGATGACACCCATCAACAACTGCATCTCCAAAATTTACACCCCATTTTGGAGGGACAAGCCAAACTACATTGCAGTGCGAAAACTGGAGGATCTGAGATTTGAAGAGTTTGTGAAGATAAATGAGGAATCCAAAAGAAACAATCTCTTTGTTGTCAAAGTCTTGAAGTGGCGAGAGCAATTTCGATACCCTTTAGGAGTTGTCGTAAAAGTCCTTCCCAAAGTGACATCTTTAGATAGTGGACTAGAAGTATTGGACATAGAGTATCAACTGACAAGGGCCCCTCCTGTTGAGAAAGACCATGAAATTGTCAAGGAACTGAACACAGATACGCAAAGTCGAATGGATTATCGAAAATTCACAACCTTTACAATTGACCCAGCACATTCCAAGGATCTTGATGATGCAATCAGTGTAAGAGATTTAGATGAACAATATGAGATTGGAGTTCACATTGCTGATGTTGCAAGCCTTGTGACCAAGGACAGCCCATTGGACAAAAATGCACAACAGAATGGAACTGCTTTTTATCCCCCTGGAAAAGAGCCTGTTTATATGTTCCCACATTGTCTGAGCACCAAGGATTTCAGTCTACTCCCTGGATATGAACGAAATGCCATATCATTGATGGTGGAAATTGACAAGAAAACGGACCGCATCAAGACAAGTAAGTTTAGCCTATCTGTAATAAAGTCAGATAGAAAGTTGTCATATGAGGAAGCTGAAAACATCATCCAAAACTCTGCTGATAATGGCCAACGATATGACACTTTGGAGGGCTGCCTCGCTAAAGCATGTCACTTCTCTGAGGTTCACAGAAAGGACAGGAAACTGGAAGACTGGTGCTATAAGTCACCTGATGATGATGTAATCGTTGGTAGAAGACGGTCTCATAAGATGGTGGAAGAGCTCATGGTTATGTTTAACCACGCTGTCACTGAACTGTTGCTCAAAGATGCAAAGACAGTTAGCTGCACCCCAGTCAGATGCCAAGACAAGCCAAACACAGAGAAGCTTTGTCAACTAAAAGAAAAATACAGTTCTTTGATTCCCCTGTCCATTCATTTCTGCCACTGCATTGATCAGATTGGTAACGTTGATGATAACCAGAGGGATGCGGTTTCTAAGCCTTACCCAGGTTTGACCAATCAGATGCTTGCAACGGGAGCAGAGAAGAAAGCCCATCGGGGTCAAGTTGTCCAGCCATCTGAGACATTCTCTCTGTTAACATCCATTGTGAGGAGTCTTGAGTCAGCACTGCAAGACAAGGATATCCCTAGAATTGTGGACCTGATAACAACTGATGACATTCATCCCCAGCTACTGCCTGTGATCCTTGAATTCAGGAAGACGATCCGTAGAGCATATGTTCTACGCTCTAACTCAACGTACCTATCTAGAGTTGGCCACTATGACCTTCAGCTTGAAAGCTACACTTGGGCTTCCTCGCCCATTCGTCGGTACGTGGACGTTATTGTTCAGAGGCTCCTGCACTCAGTTCTTGAAAACAAAGCAGTCAGGTACACTTCTTTGGAAATTGACCAGTCCTGTCTGAGTTTTTCTGAAAGATCTGATAAGCAAAAGATGTACGAGAAGAAAGCTCGTTGCTTGAGTCTTGCAACGCAGCTGAACAATCAAAGTGCACAGAAGGTAGCCTTTGTCATTGATGCCTCCCCAGTTGGAAGGAGTTTAAGGGTGTATTTTCCATTTAATCGAACCTCAATGCCAGACGTAATCCATATCATGTATAGGGATCTGCAGTTAACAGACCAACCAGAGTACAATGAGCATGACAACCATGTGGTTCTGAAATGGAAGAGAAGAGTATACTCCTTCACAAATGAGAACATCCACGCTGAACTGCAACCACAGTTGCCTCATCCATTTGTGACATCAGTGCCAACAGACTTGTGGAAAGGGATGCTGTCAGCTCTGAATGAGAAGAACTGGGACATCGTGTTCCAATCCTTACAGACCATCAGCTCAAGTGTCAATGATAACCAACAGGTCTGCTCAGGTCTGCTCCAATATACACCAACGATGGCCAGAACCAATCCAAATCCAGGTCATTACATTGAATTGCCTTTGAGGGTAAAGCCTGGTGAAACACTTGAGGTGCAACTGGGCACTGACACACAGCGGGGATTATTAATACCTGTGGTTCAGATGCTTGTTGTACGTAACAAGTTTGAGATTTGCTTGGAACACTCAAAAGACCCAACTCTGTGTTTCTCCAAGTATGCACTCCATTCGTCGAAGCAAACATACACCACTTACTGGGACTATCAGAAGATATGGAAACCATTGTGTGAGATGGAGTCAGCCTCCAATGCTGTAGCAGAAAATGACAGCATTGTCCTTGAAGATGTGCCTTTGACATGGAAACAGATACAGAAGGAGAGACAACTTGGTGGATTCTTCCAGTTGCCACTTGAGAAGATGAAACAGTGGGCCATTGAGTACGGTCTCAAACACAGCTTTCTGTGTATCCGGATGAGGTACCAAAATCGAGCGGATTTGACAAACAATGGCGCTGATGATGATCAGCATGTGGACCTCACCAATATCCCATCTCTCATTTGGGTTGCTCATGGAATAACCACTGGGGTCACTGATGAGGAAGAAGCTAAAAAGCTCTTCTATGTCCAGATAGACTTCCGGATTAATCACATGCCCATGGCCAAGATTCCAGAGAGGGTCTTCGGGAAAGATACTAAATTCACAGTGGAATTGATTCCAAAGCTGCTACCTGATGTGTAAGTATTTGGACTATTTAATATTCTAATACAAATGTGTTTGTAGCGTCAAAAGAAGATAAGATGTGCAATTAAATGAATGATTTTGTGTTCTTTTCAGGCGTAAAGAGACTGCCGTCACTAACCTCACTCAGGCTAACGAACTTGTGAAGGACATTGCTCTTGGCAAGAGGACAAACTCAGGTAGATACACCTAACACATTTTACCTCAGAACACTACACAAGCCACCATCTATACCCAGCAAATTCACTCTCTGTTGAATTTTTATACATTTTTAGTTTTAACTTTGACAAATAAATTCACGGTAAATTCATGTCTCATGTCTGCTTGTAATAAGTGAGGTTGTGAGGATGTTATGAAATGATCAGGCATGAACATTTTTTGTGGTATTGTTTTACACAGCACCTGTAACTAAAGAGCTGAGACCTGCCAGGTTTGAGATCAAAGGTCATTCCTCCGTCAAGTTTCCTATTCTGAATAGCAGCCAAACCAAAGCTATTAAAGAGGCCCTCGACAACCGATTCACTCTCATTCAGGGGCCACCAGGTAAGCACTTGGATGTTTTACAAAGCCTATATTACCTTTCTCATCATGCAGTTCAGTTATAATCTTAATACATTCTAACCATTTTCTTAGGCACTGGGAAGACGGTGGTTGGAGTCCACCTTGTTTATTGGTTCTTTCTGCAAAACCAAAAAGTCCCAAATCACATAAGGCCTAAAGCAGCTAATGGGTCTTCAAAGAGGAGGTGCATTCTATATTGCGGACCCTCTAATAAATCGGTGGATGTTGTAGCTGGTAAGAATCCCCCCCCTTCTCCTTACATTATGTTAGGTATGGCTTCATCTGCAATTGATTTCAATGTGGGCCTGTGTCACTGTCTCTTTTTGTGAGGTCTCAGTGAGTCAGATACGTTTGCAGTCAGATAACCATACCACTGTCATAGCACCAGTACTTAACTTGGGCAGGAGCTTACCGGAACTGACTACCAGCACCTCAAATTGTCTTCTGCATGAGTTCCTGCACCTCCTATAGAATATTAGCTCAAAAGTATTGAGGAGTTCATGCACCTAAATATTTAACAGTACCGGCACCAAAATGAGTACCGGCACCTATTTCAGTCCTAAAGTCAAGCACTGCATAGCACTAAAACTTGTCTCATCATATTTGTCAAAGGTCAACTTCTGAAACTCCGGGAGGTGTTGAAGCCACTCCGAGTTTACAGTGAGCAGATGGAGATGTTGGAGTTTCCTTACCCTGGCAGCAACTTGAAGCTGTCACGCAGGTCAATCAGGGAGGAGAGACCCAAGAGAGAGCTCAGGTCGGCTGACTTTTGTCTAAGTGCAGGGAAAGAACTGTCCGTGTGTATTTTGGTTGGGCCGTAGAAATCGGTACTATGATGAAAGTTGAGGCTTTATATTTGCATTGCATAACTATTTGTTTTATCACTGATCATTACCCGGCATACAGAGTTATGACATGATGTCTGTTTATGCCTGTGTAAGGAAGGTTTGCTTTTTGATTGTTTTCAGTTCCATCACGTTGCATCATCTTATTCGGATGCCGGAGAACCCATTCTCCAATGACATTATTGATTTTGATGCAAGAATTCAAATGGGAAAGGATCTCACAGACAAGGAGATTGAGAGGTACTTTCATGTAAATAAATAACCACAGATGATGCTCTTTGAAGAGCATACGTTTACCTAATTCATGTATAATTCTGACATGCGTTATGATTTTTCTATCAATTTGGTGTATTTTCCCATATATCTTTTTAACTTTAAGCTACAAAGTCCTCCTAAGTCATGCTCGGAATCATGAGTTGATGAGGCATGATGTCATCCTCTGCACTTGTACTGCGGCGTCAAATCCCAACTTCTCCAAACTGGATTTGCAACAGATTATCATTGATGAGTGTGCCATGGCAACTGAGCCTGAAGCCTTCATCCCCCTTGTGACCCATAAACCCGAACAGGTAATTGATCATCAATGACTAATTAATTTCTCAATTTGCAAGCAGGGAAAAGGTTAAATAATAATAATAATAATATGCCATTTAGCAGACGCTTTTATCCAAAGCGACTTACAGTCATGCGTGCATAAAAAATTTTTTGTGTATGGGTGGTCCCGGGGATCGAACCCACTACCTTGGCGTTACAAGCGCCGTGCTCTACCAGCTGAGCTACAGAGGATGTAACCGATCTTATGATTATGTATTATCCTTTCAGATTGTTTTACTCGGCGATCACAAGCAATTGCAGCCCATTACGCATTGTGATCTTTCAGCAAGGTTGGGCATGAGGAAATCTCTGTTTGAGCGTTACATGGAAAAGGCGTTGATGCTTGATACGCAGTACAGAATGGTATGAAGCATGCATTGGTTTCGGAAATGTTTCCGTGTTCTATAGTAGAAGTTGTGTGGTTTGATTGTTCTCTGACATTCCACATCTGATTGCAAACTTGCACGAACATTCTCTATTGTCTTTGTCATCATTTTCATTTTGTTCGTATAGAACTTTGGGAATTACTCACTGCAATTTTGTCTTTTCAGCATGAGCGTATTTGTGAGTTTCCCTCAAAGGAGTTCTACAAAGGTATTCTCAAGACACGAGCACCTCGGAAGGACAGCGTCCTGCTCACTCAGTCTCAACATCTGACACCCATCCTTTTTGGACATGTTGACGGAAAAGAGATCAGTCTTGTGGTCTCCACCGAACGGGGGAACGAAAACTCAAAGGCCAACTTCGCAGAGGCTGAGGAATCGGTGAGCAACAACAACCAAGCAATGTTACAAAACACTGTCAATGCATAATGCCATGCTAACGGTGAAACATCAACATTTTGTTTTTTTGTCAGGTTCGCATCGCTTCTCTGTTGATCAAGCGTGCTGGGGTGGCAGCTAGAGACATAGCTATTCTAACGCCATACAATGCCCAGGTAGCCAAGGTGAATGAAATCCTGTTAAACAACCATATCCAGAATGTCAACGTGAGCACCATCACAAAGAGTCAAGGTACAGTTATTTTGTCCATGGAGCACAAAGATACAGTATATAAAAGATACAATATATAGAAAGGGAAGGGAAACTGAACTCCAGCTGAGTATTTATACTTTTTTTCTACAGGAAGTGAATGGCGTTATGTCATCTTGTCCACTGTGCGCTCTTGTCCCAAGTCGGAAATTGACACAGAGCCAACCAAAGCATGGCTCATCAAGATGCTTGGTTTCATCATAGACCCAAACCAAGTCAATGTGGGCATCACTCGGGCTCAGGAGGGACTGTGCATTATTGGTAAGAAAATGTTCCAGGTGATATTATACAGCCAATGTCTCTCTGTTCACCTTGTTGACTCATATCAGGCACCACTGTAGCACTCATATAGCCAGCTTCCCAGACAGATTTAGCCTAGTCCTGTACTAAAAACCACTTTAAATGACTAGCTTTAATCTGTGTCCAGGAAACCGGCCTTTAGAGTCTAAATTAAGGAAATAGGTGCAATGATAGTGTGCACTGAAAAGTGAATTAACAATCAAATCAAACCAACAATGCATTTATTTTTTAATAAAAAAGTAAAATAAAACAACAACAAAAAAGTGTTGAGAAAAAAAGAGCAGAAGTAAAATAAAATAACAGTAGGGAGGCTATATACAGGGGGGTACCGGTGCAGAGTCAATGTGCGGGGGCACCGGCTAGTTGAGGTAGTTGAGGTAATATGTACATGTGGGTAGAGTTAAAGTGATTATGCATAAATAATTAACAGAGTAGCAGCAGTGTAAAAAGATGGGGTGGGAGTGGGGGGGCTGTGCAAATAGTCTGGGTAGCCATGATTAGCTGTTCAGGAGTCTTATGGCTTGGGGGTAGAAGCTGTTGAGAAGCCTTTTGGACCTAGACTTGGCGCTCCGGTATCGCTTGCCGTGCGGTAGCAGAGAGAACAGTCTATGACTAGGGTGGCTGGAGTCTTTGACAATTTTGAGGGCCTTCCTCTGACACCGCCTGGTATAGAGGTCCTGGATGGCAGGAAGCTTGGCCCCAGTGATGTACTGGGCCGTACGCACTACCCTCTGTAGTGCCTTGCGGTCGGAGGCCGAGCAGTTGCCATACCAGGCGGTGATGCAACCAGTCAGGATGCTCTCGGTGGTGCAGCTGTATAACTTTTTGAGGATCTGAAGACCCATGCCAAATCATTTCAGTCTCCTGAGGGGGAATAGGCTTTGTCGTGACATCTTCACGGCTGTCTTGGTGTGTTTGGACCATGATAGTTCGTTGGTGATGTGGACACCAAGGAACTTGAAGCTCTCAACCTGTTCCACTACAGCCCTGTCGATGAGAATGGGGGCGTGCTCAGTCCTCTTTTTTTTTCCTGTAATCCACAATCATCTCCTTTGTCTTGGTCACGTTGAGGGAGAGATTGTTATCCTGGCACCACACTGCCAGGTCTCTGACCTCCTCCCTACAGGCTGTCTCATCGTTGTCGGTGATCAGGCCTACCACTGTTGTGTCGTCGGCAAACTTAATGATGGTGTTGGAGTCGTGCCTGGCCATGCAGTCATGGGTGAACAGGGAGTACAGGAGGGGACTGAGCACGCACCCCTGAGGGGCCCCCGTGTTGAGGATCAGCGTGGCAGATGTGTTGTTACCTACCCTTACCACCTGGGGGTGGCCCGTTGGGAAGTCCAGGATCCAGTTGCAGAGGGAGGTGTTTAGTCCCAGGATCCTTAGCTTAGTGATAAGCTTTGAGGGCACTATGGTGTTGAATGCTGAGCTGTAGTCAATGAATAGCATTCTCAGGTAGGTGTTCCTCTTGTCCAGGTGGGAAAGGGCAGTGTGGAGTGCAATAGAGATTGCATCATCTGTGGATCTGTTGGGGCGGTATGCAAATTGTAGTGGGTCTAGGGTTTCTGGGATAATGGTGTTGATGTGAGCCATAACCAGCCTTTCAAAGCACTTCATGGCTACAGACGTCAGTGCTACGGGTCGGTAGTCATTTAGGCAGGTTATCTTAGTGTCCTTGGGCACGGGGACTATGGTGGTCTGCTTGAAACATGTTGGTATTACAGACTCAGTCAGGGACATGTTGAAAATGTCAGTGAAGACACTTGCCAGTTGGTCAGCACATGCTCGGAGTACACGTCCTGGTAATCTGTCTGACCTGCTTAAAAGTCTTACTCACATCGGCTACGGCTACAGCTACGGAGAGCGTGATCACATAGTCATCCGGAACAGCTGGTGCTCTCATGCATGCTTCAGTGTTGCTTGTCCCTTGTCTATTGTTAGATTCCCATTGTTGTTACATTCTTTTGTAGACTTGCATGGAAAACACTGTAGAACGGGACAAAGGTGTTTTATTTTCGAATTCCTCATTCCTTACGTCTGCTCTCAGCCTCTACTGGCGCTGGCGTTGACATGCGTCTTGGCGGTTTACATTTGCTCTTTGTTTCCCTTTAGGAAACCGAGAGTTGCTGTGGTGCAATTCACTGTGGAGGAAGCTATTGGTTCATTACCAGGAACGTGGCTGTGTGGTGGATCCTGCTAAGGACATTCAAGTTCAAAACCCACACGTCAAAACCAAATCAAAGGCCAAAGTAGCTTCGAAGTTGCGAAAAAGAAAATGCTAGAGATTCTGCAGTACCTACAATTGACTGCTGGGGATGATTTTGAAAATTTAGATATGCATTGCTAAGGTGCTGCTTGATGTCTTGATCTTTAACACTTGTGAAAAAGGGAAGACTTTTGCACTACTGAAGAGTTAATGAAGTCGATTTTTATGATTGTTTTTTGCATATGAATATAATATGGACTGTTATCATTACAATACCATTGTGTATTTCAGAACTATGTATAAAAGAAAAGCGACAATCATTGCACTGGTAATACAAAAAGATGTAATATATATATTTCTACCTTTTTGTTGTTAACCTTGACTTTTTGTACATATGCTTTTTAAGTGTTAGAGGTGCTTTATACTCAGTCAGATGTTTTGTATGTTTTATAATGATTGTGAAATGTTTTAATCATTGTATATTAAACTAGCCCTGCTATGTATTTAATGTATATGTCACTTCTTTATTCACAACTAGAGGGAGCTAAGACCTCAATTTGGGTTTTGACCATCAACACACTATAATTTCATCATATCACCCTGACCCATTATTCATAAGCATACTGTATGTGTGTTTGGGAGTTAAACTGTAACCTTCTCACTGACGCTCAGTTTGATAGAGCCCATGATTCAACTACAGTGACATAGATCTTGTAGGGATAGTTGTAGATTGATATAATAAATATATATATATATATATATATATATATATATATATTTTTTTTTCCTCTTATCAAGCCATGATTAATTTAATAATACACTGAAAGTTATACTTTTTCATTATTCCAATACTAATTACCAACACCATATTCTGTCTGGGTCAATCATCAAGAGCCAAGATAAGTAAAACATCATGTACCATTTATTATGTGTGAACTATCCCTTTAAGACTGTAGCCTACTTGTATGTGAAGCTATAAGTGTTCTGTTAAAAGGTCTGGAGCTTTATGGCACAGGTGGTAGTGCACTTCCCCTTGGCTGTTTTCAGCCCCTCTCTGGCTGTTCCCCCTCTACACTTGTATAAACAAAGGTGCTATCTATAACCTATTTTATTTTACCTTTATTTAACTAGGCAAGTCAGTTAGGAACAAAATCTTATTTGCAATGACGGCCTACACCGGCCAAACCCGGACGACGCTGGGCCAATTGTGCGCCGCCCTATGGGACTCCCAATCACGGCCGGTTGTGATACAGTCTGGAATCGAACCAGGGGGTTTGTAGTGACGCCTCAAGCACTGAGATGCAGTGCCTTAGACCGCTGCGCCACTCGGGAGCCTTAAATGGTTCTCAGGCTGTCCCCATAGGAGAACCCTTTGAATAACCCTTTTAGGATGCAGGTAGAACCCTTTTGGGTTCCACGTAGAACCCTTTCTACAGAGGGTTCGACATGGAATCCAAAAGGGTTCTACCTGGAACTAAAAAGGGTTCTTCTATGGGTACAGCCGAGGAACCCTTTAGGAACCCCTGCTGCTACTACACTAGCTTTTCTAAGAACATGGGACAGTATATAGCATTTAGTTGAGGGGAATAATACAGACATTTTAACAAGATACAGACATACAATTCACAGAAATACTAATGTTATTGAATAAAATTCAACAAATGATACAAAAGATTAGTCATGACCATTGTTGCCATTTTATGTAATGTATATTTAAAACGGGAACAATGGAGCTCAGAGGAACCGATGTCTAGATATAACACTGTTTATGGCGTTCCCCCTCACATAGGGAAGAGCAGGAAACAACTGAATAAACAGCCATTATCGCTATCACCATAGAGACTGAAGCTTGAGGGGAGGCGCATGAAGACCAAGTCTCCCTCTTCCAGCTCTAGAATCACTCCTTTGCATACACTCGCAACATTTCCGTGACTATTCCACTGATGAGGCCACATTATACTCTGGTCATTCTTGAACAAACGTACGCTCAGGTATTGCGATTAGCGCTTGTCCATGGCACTGAATCTGAAGAAGTAGACTCCTCTCACTGGTGCTGTGACGATACCTGCATCAGAGGAAAGGCAGGGTGAGATCAACACTGTCCATCTCTCATAGACATTGGAGCAGCATCTTATAGTGATGGTGGACTCTATAGCTGGCCCCTGTGGACACTTGTGTTCTATTATATTGATTGGTGTGTGATCAGTACCTGTAATTGGACTGTAGGCTTGGCTTATGTTGGTGAGGACTTTGTGGTAGACCAGAGTGGTGTCAGTACTGAAGGGTCCAACATTAATACCTAAACCAGCAGAGAATGCCACCTTTGGCCTCTCTGTGAACACAGGGGGAGTGACACATATTTTTGTTATCCAACACACTGTACTGTATACATGCCATCCCCTAGGGCTAAACATTTCACAACTACACTACATATACAAAAGTATGTGGACACCCCTTCAAATTAGTGGATGCGGCTATTTCAGCCACACCCATTGCTGACAGGTGTATAAACTCGAGCACACAGTCATGCAATCTCCATAGACAAACATTGGCAGTAGAATGACCTTACTGAAGAGCTCACTGACTTTCAACATGGCACCGTCATAGGATGCCACCTTTCCAACAAGTCAGTTCATCAAATCTCTGCCCAGCTAGAGCTGCCCTGGTCAACTGTAAGTGCTGTTATTGGGAAGTGGAAACGTCTAAGAGCAACAACGGCTCAGCCGCGAAGTGGTAGGCCACACAAGACCTTGGAACAGGACCGCCGAGTGCTGAAGTGCGTAGAGCGTAAAAATCGTCTGTCCTCGGTTGCAACACTCACCATCGATTTCCAAACTGCCTCTGGAAGCATATTAGCACAAGAACTGTTCGTCGGGAGCTTCATGAAATGGGTTTCCATGGCCGAGCAGCCGCACACAAGCCTAAGTTCACGATGCGCAATGCCAAGCGTCGGCTGGAGTGGTGAAAAGCTTGCCGCCATTGGACTCTGGAGCAGTGGAAACGCGTTCTCTGGAGTGATGAATCACGCTTCACCTTCTGGCAGTCCGACTGATTAATAAAATATAAGAAAAAATGTCTAGCACTGACCAAATGATCAATAAAACCCTAATTTTATACTTTCATATCCATACCATACCTGCATTCTCTCTCTTCAGCTCTTCCGCCTGGCTCTCACTGGCAGTCGTGACATGCCCAAATGACTATCGCCCCGTCGCGCTCACCTCGGTCATCATGAAGTGCTTAGAGAGGCTGGTCGTGGCCAACATCAAGGCCAGTATGTCAGGCACACTGGACCAACTCCAATCTGCCTACCACTCCAACAGATCCACTGAAGATGCCATATCCATCACTATTAACACGGCCGTAACACATCTGGACAAGAGGAACACGTGGCTCTTGTCACTCGGGCTCCCGGGTCTTAGGCACTGCATCTCAGTGCTTGAGGCGTCACTACAGACCCCCTGGTTCGATTCCAGGCTGTATCACAACCGGCCGTGATTGGGAGTCCCATAGGGCGGCGCACAATTGGCCCAGCGTCGTCCGGGTTTGGCCGGTGAAGCCGTCATTGTAAATACGAATTTGTTCTTAACTGACTTGCCTAGTTAAATAAAGTAAAAATAAAATGTGAGAATGCTGTTCATTGATTACACTCTTAGAAAAAAGGGTTATTTGGCTGTCCCCATTGGATAACCCTTTTAAGAACCCTTTTTGGTTCCAGGTAGAACCCGTTTGGGTTCCCTGTAGAACCCTCTGTAGAAAGAGTTCTACATAGAACCGAAAGGGGTTCTACCTGGAACCAAAAATGGTTCTTCAAAGGGTTCTCCTATGGGGACAGCTGAAGAACTCTTTAAGGTTCTAGATAGCACCTTTTTTTCTAAGAGTATACAGTTCAGCATTCAACACTATTGTTCCCTCCAAGCTCAACACCTAGCTCAGAGCCCTGGGTCTGGACACCACCCTCTGCAACTGGACCCTGGACTTCCTGACGGGTAGACCACAGGCTGTGAGGATTGGCAACAACATCTCCTCCACTCTGACTTTTAACACAGGGGCCCCCCAGGAGTGTGTCCTCAGTCCTCTGCTTTACTCCCTGTTCACCCATAACTGCGTGGCTTTGCACGACAACAATTCCATCATCAAGTTCGCTGAACGAAACCACGGTTGTAGGCCAGATAAACAACAACGACGAGTCAGCCTATAGGGAGGAGGTGAGTGAACTGGAATTGTGGTGTCATGACAACAACCTCTCACTCAACTTCAGAATAACAAAGGAGTTGATTGTTGACTTCAGGAAGCAGAGGAGGGAACATGCCCTGATCCACATCAACGGGACTGCAGTAGAGAGAGTCACTGAGAGCGTCCTGATCGGTTGCATCACGGCTTGGTACAGGAATTGCTCCGTCCATGACTGCAAGCCCCTCCAGTGGGTGGTGAAGACGGCCCAGTACATCACTGGGACCGTTCTCCCACCCATCCAGGACATCACTGGGACCGTGCTCCCACCCATCCAGGACATCACTGGGACCGTGCTCCCACCCATCCAGGACATCACTGGGACCGTGCTCCCACCCATCCAGGACATCACTGGGACCGTGCTCCCACCCATCCAGGACATCACTGGGACCGTGCTCCCACCCATCCAGGACATCACTGGGACCGTGCTCCCACCCATCCAGGACATCACTGGGACCGTGCTCCCACCCATCCAGGACATCTACTCGTAACGGTGCCTGAGGAAGGTCCGCAGCATCATCAAGGACCCAACACAACCCAGCCACGAGCTGTTCACTCCCTTACCATCAGGCAGATGGTATCGGAGCATGAGGTCTGATACCAACAGGCTCAGAGACAGTTTCTATCTACAAGCCATCAGACTGTTGAACACTGTTGAACTGGACTGACCACCTGCACTGATTCTCCACACTTTAGCACACATGCACTCACTCATGCACACACTCACACACACACACATACATTCAGGCTACACACACATCACAACTGCTGCTACCAGACTCTTATTATACGGCTCAGTTTAGACACGTTCAATTTACAATGAACTGACTGGGGTGACTGGGATGACTATGGTGACTGTGGTTCCTCTGGATGCAGTGGATGCAGTTCTTTTGAAGTACACAGGGGGGCATCAAGACCCAATAAGTAGGCTACCATCTCGGTTGGTAAGTGGAACAACAAAGCTACCATCTCGGTTGGTAAGTGGAACAACAAAGCTACCATCTCGGTTGGTGAGTTGAACAACAAAGCTACCATCTCGGTTGGTGAGTGGAACAACAAAGCTACCATCTCGGTTGGTGAGTTGAACAACAAAGCTACCATCTCGGTTGGTGAGTTGAACAACAAAGCTACCATCTCGGTTGGTGAGTTGAACAACAAAGCTACCACCTCGGTTGGTAAGTGGAACAACAAAGCTACCATCTCGGTTGGTGAGTTGAACAACAAAGCTACCATCTCGGTTGGTGAGTTGAACAACAAAGCAAAATCTTATTGTACCCAAGTCGAAGATGAGATCTGTATGATGTACAAAAAATTAATGAGTCATATTTAATTAGGATATATTTGAAGACTAATGATATTTTAGCATTTGTATATCTGTCCAATTGGGAGCTAGAACACAAATCAGTATAGTGGACAAGAATAGATGCACTCTGAACTCCAGGGCCAGTCTACAATCAAAATAATTTGCAATGTTGAGTGCAACAAATGTAGGCTACGTTGCTTTGTATCATCATTTAGCATATTTCCTAATAACTACTCAATAACTAGTGATTTCAGGAACAATGTTATGAGAATTGAAATTCTACCAAAAATAGGTCCAGTTCAAATAAATGCATCCTTATTCTGGGAACAATGGCTAGTTTGTTCCTATTTTATGAGTTTGGGGTTTGATTCTTGTTTCACCCCGAGACATTCTCTCACCAGAGACTCATCAGGGTGGAGGGTTGTGGTCATCTGTGGCCATCTTATATTTGTTTTATAGAGGCTGATGTCAGAAGGGTATAAGGCAACCCACATGGAGTTATTGCAGACATGGGAAATGGGATGGGTTTACTCATTTCTTTTTAACCAGGAAAAGCCCATTGAGACCCATAGTCTCTTTTTCAAGGGAGACCTGGCCAAGAAGGCAGCAACAATCAATACATTACAGAATTAAAACATACAACAATACAATACAAGAACCCTTTTTGGTTCCAGGTAGAACCCTTTTTGGTTCCAGGTAGAACCCTTTTGGGTTCCAAATAGAACCCTTTGTGGAAAGGGTTCTACATGGATCCAAAAATGAGTTCTACCGAACCAAAAAGGCTTCTTCAAAGAGTTATTCTATGGGGACAGCCAAATAACCCTTTTAGGTTCTAGATAGCACCTTTTTTCTAAGAGTGTAGGACTAACTATAAGCTTCAGAGAACCTGAATTTGCCGCAATAGGCGGGTCACAAATAAGATTGAATGACTTGATTGGAGCGCAAGCGTACTAATAGATGTTGTACTGTATTTTATTTCAAATTACTTAAAAATATATATTTAAAAAATGAAAAAGTTGTCAAGGTTTTCAAAACAGTGTTTCCAAAATAGCCTATTATTTCTGTATCATAATAAATGAAAGACTCATTAAATATATTCCTTTGACGGTCCCTGCCATTTACCAAGGCACTCATATAAAGAACATATAGCCATAATATGGAACCTAATTGAAAGATAAGAGACGGCAAAGACAGTAGCTCTGCAATAATTATCCCAAACGACCATGCGCATTTTACGCAATAATACTTCATTCCCACTTTCCTCTGAGGAATGTGCAAAATGTATGTATGTTCCTTTTTTAACACTGCCTGTCTTGTTCCTTTTGTGGACTGTGGTGCACACATACAGTTGAAGTCGGAAGTTTACAGTTGGAGTCATTTACAGTTGGAGTCATTAAAACTCATTTTTCAACCACTCCACAAATTTCTTGCTAACAAACTATAGTTTTGGCAAGTCGGTTAGGACATCTACTTTGTGCATGACACAAGTACTTTTTCCAGCAATTGTTTACAGACAGATTATTTCACTTCTAATTTACTGTATCACAATTCCAGTGGGTCAGAAGTTTACATACACTAAGTTGACTATGCCTTAAAAACAGCTTGGAAAATTCCAGGAAATTATGTCATGGCTTTAGAAGCTTCGGATAGGCTCATTTGAGTCAATTAGAGGTGTACCTGTGGATGTATTTCAAGGCCTACCTAAACTCAGGGACTCTTTGCTTGACATCATGGGAAAATAAAAAAGAAATCAGCCAAGACCTCAGGAAAAAAATTTGTAGACCCCCACAAGTCTGGTTCATCCTTGGGAGCAATTTCAAAACGCCTGAAGGTACCACGTTCATCTGTACAAACAATAGTACGCAAGTATAAACACCATGGCTGTTACGGATTCGGCCGAGGCTGCTCCTCCTCCTTGCTCGGGCAGGCTTTGGCGTTCGTCGTCCCCGGAGTACTAGCTGCCACCGTTGAATGTTATCGATGTTTGTTTGGTTTTGTCTTCCTTGTACACCTGTTTCCATTTAGTGTTCATTATGTCCCCTATAAGTTTCTCGTTTTGTTTGTAGTTAGTTGTGTGTAATTGTTCCGCCTGTCCGTTGGTGCTTTGTATTTTGCTCTTGTATTTAGAGTCGGACGCACTATTTGCGTATCCTTTAGTATTTTGTGCATTTGCGCACTGTTTGCGTAATCGCTCGCCTCCGTTGGTTTTGAGGCCCGTTACTTTGTATTGACGTGTTTCTCCAAGTAAAGTCTGTTGGACTAAGCCTCTGTGTCCTGCGCCTGACTCCAACACCACATCCACATCAGCCCCTGACAATGGCACCACGCAGCCATCATACCGCTCAGGAAGGAGATGCGTTCTGTCTCCTAGAGATGAACGTACTTTGGTGCGAAAAGTGCAAATCAATCCCAGAACAACAGCAAAGGACCTTGTGAAGATGCTGGAGGAAACAGGTACAAACGTATCTATATCCACAGTAAAACGAGTCCTATATCGACATAACCTGAAAGGCCGCTCAGCAAGGAAGAAGCCACTGCTCCAAAACCGCCATAAAAAAGCCAGACTACGGTTTGCAACTGCACATGGTGACAAAGATCGTACTTTTTGGAGAAATGTCCTCTAATGAAACAAAAATAGAACTGTTTGGCCATAATGACCATCGTTATGTTTGGAGGAAAAGGGGGGCAACTTGCAAGCCGAAGAAAACCATCCCAACCGTGAAGCACGGCATGGCAGCATCATGCTGTGGGGGTGCTTTGCTGCAGGAGGGACTGGTGCACTTCACAAAATAGATGGCATGATGAGGAAGGGAAATTATGTGGATATATTGAAGCAACATCTCAAGACATAAGTCAGGAAGTTAAAGCTTGGTCGCAAATGGGTCTTCCAAATGGACAATGACCCCAAGTATACTTCCAAAGTTGTGGCAAAATGGCTTAAGAACAACAAAGTCAAGGTATTGGAGTGGCCATCACAAAGCCCTGACCTCAATCCTTTAGAACATTTGTGGGAAGAAATGAAAAAGCATGTGTGAGCAAGGCTTACAAACCTGACTCAGTTACACCAGCTCTGTAAGGAGGAATGGGCCAAAATTCACCCAACTTATTGTGGGAAGCTTGTGGAAGGCTACCCGAAACGTTTGACCCAAGTTATACAATTTAAAGGCAATGCTACCAAATACTAATATTCTGACCCACTGGGAATGTGATGAAAGAAATAAAAGCTGAAATTAATTATTCTCTCTACCATTATTCTGACATTTCACATTCTTAAAATAAAGTGGTGATCCTAACTGACCTAAGACAGGGAATTCTTACTAGGATTAAATGTCAGGAATAGTGAAAAACGGAGTTTAAATGTATTTGGCTAAGGTGTATGTAAACTTCCGACTTCAACTGTAGATATAGTTAGAGGATGCAACATTGTATCTGTCCCATTATGGAGTCTGTGAGAGCATGGGCAGTGCCATAGAGTACCACAGTGTGAGTCATAATACCCATAAAACCTAGAGGTCAAACAAGGAAATGGTTCCAATCGTTTTTACACAATTAATTTTTCCCATAGGGGATTTTAGAAACACTTACAATAAGGTCTGTGTTTCGTGTAGGCTTACTCTGGCGTGACGTTTTGATAACTGTGGAAATCTCTCTAGGACAAGGTGACTTTTATCAAAATATTAGTCTGTATTTACCCCCCAAAAATGAAATGATAATTAGCTGCTAATGTGGCTATCATAAAGAACTACAAATGCCATGATGATCTGGATGAGACTACCCAATTGAGGCAAATGTACGAATCTGAATTAACTATCTAATGTTAGCTAAATTTAGTAATGAATAAATTGGCAACATTTCTTTAAATTGACAATTCTGTGAACTGTCTACAAATCCCTGCAAGTTTTAAATTGACCCAATACAAGGTGTCAGCTAGAGATGACGTGCAGGAGCTTGCAGGGATTTGTAGTCTTGCATGATGTCTACTTTGATGCTAATTTGCATTTTCGAATCTGAGAGTAAATAGAGCCGAATATATTGATAAAAGTCACCTTGTCCGAGAGAGATTTACCCTACACGAAACACAGCACTTATTTTAAGCATTTCTAAAATTCTCTATGGGAAAAATGAATGGTGGAAAAACTATTGGAACCATTTCCCTGTTTGACCGTTAGGTTTTATGGGTATTATGACACCTCCACTGTGGGGTTCTACCATCTCCATTTTGAATTAGTCAATTTTCTTATTCTACTACTTCTATGAGTTGGTAAAGCGTGCCGTCTTTAGCCAACTCTCTTGCTATCTCTCTCAGAATTACCTTCTTGATCCAAACCAGTCAGGTTTCAAGACTGGTCATTCAACTGAGACTGCTCTTCTCTGTGTCACGGAGGCTCTCCGCACTGCTAAAGTTAACTCTCTCTCCTCTGCTCTTGTCCTTCTAGACCTGTCTGCTGCCTTTGATACTGTGAACCATCAGATCCTCCTCTCCACCCTCTCCGAGCTGGGCATCTCCGGCGCGGCTCACTCTTGGATTGCGTCCCTACCTGACCGGTCGCTCCTACCAAGTGGCGTGGCGAGAATCTGTCTCCGCACCACGTGCTCTCACCACTGGTGTCCCCCAGGGCTCAGTTCTAGGCCCTCTCCTATTCTCGCTATACACCAAGTCACTTGGCTCTGTCATATCCTCACATGGCCGCTCCTATCATTGCTACGCAGACGACACACAACTAATCTTCTCCTTTCCCCCTTCTGATAACCAGGTGGCGAATCGCATCTCTGCATGTCTGGCAGACATATCAGTGTGGATGACGGATCACCACCTCAAGCTGAACCTCGGCAAGACGGAGCTGCTCTTCCTCCCGGGGAAGGACTGCCCGTTCCATGATCTCGCCATCACGGTTGACAACTCCGTTGTGTCCTCCTCCCAGAGTGCAAAGAGCCTTGGCGTGACCCTGGCCAACACCCTGTCGTTCTCCGCTAACATCAAGGCGGTGACCCGATCCTGTAGGTTCATGCTCTACAACATTCGAAGAGTACGACCCTGCCTTACACAGGAAGCGGCACAGGTCCTAATCCAGGCACTTGTCATCTCCCGTCTGGATTACTGCAACTCGCTGTTGGCTGGGCTCCCTGCCTGTGCCATTAAACCCCTACAACTCATCCAGAATGCTGCAGCCCGTCTGGTGTTCAACCTTCCCAAGTTCTCTCTTGTCACCCCGCTCCTCCGCACACTCCACTGGCTTCCAGTTGAAGCTCGCATCTGCTACAAGACCATGGTGCTTGCCTACGGAGCTGTGAGGGGAACGGCACCTCCGTACCTTCAGGCTCTGATCAGTCCCTACACCCAAACGAGGGCATTGTGTTCATCCACCTCTGGCCTGCTGGCCCCCCTACCTCTGCGGAAGCACAGTTCCCGCTCAGCCCAGTCAAAACTGTTCGCTGCTCTGGCACCCCAATGGTGGAACAAGCTCCCTCACGACGCCAGGACAGCGGAGTCACTCACCACCTTCCGGAGACACTTGAAACCCCACCTCTTTAAGGAATACCTAGGATAGGATAAAGTAATCCTTCTACCCCCCCTTACCCCACCCCACCTCCCACTGGCTATAAGGTGAATGCACCAATTTGTAAGTCGCTCTGGATAAGAGCGTCTGCTAAATGACGTAAATTTAAAAGGAAATGTAAACAACGTGGAAGGGTGCATACTGCCACCTGGAGTGTGTTGTTTGTACAGGTATAAAGCCAAGGTTGGTGATGTAGTGCCACCTGCAGTTATGGAATGTTTGCTCAGGAGTATAATTCAAGTTTCAAGTTTTATTAGGATACACAGTGTATACACCAGTGTTTCCCAACCTGGGTCCTCGAGTTCCCCCAATAGTACACAGTTTTTTTGTAGCCCTTGACAAACACACCTCATTGCAATGAAATGCTTATTTGCAGGTTCCTTCTCTATAATGCAACAACAATAAATAATAGAATATAAGAATACGAACATGAAGTAAATGGCTTAGTAGACTAGAATAAACATTTTAGCATAAGTATAATATAGGAAGGCACAATTTATAGTCCAATATTTACACACGTGTGTGTGTATGTATCTGTGTGGGTGTGTGCATCAGTGTAAATTAATTGGCTGATCCCTCCTGATGACCTGGATGGAATTATGTGATCCTTCATTAACCCATAAGAAGTCCCATCCAGTTGACTACTTAAAAATGGTGAAAGTCCTCAATGGCGCTGCCCATGCTAAAACTGGCTTTTGGGCACAAGAGTCCTCTATCTATCTTTATGGGTGCTCACTGGCAAGCGGTACTGGAGCATCGGGTCTCGGACCAACAGGCTCTGAGACAGCTTCTACCACCAGGCCATCAGACTGCTGAACAGCTAACCGTCTCCCTGCACAGACCTGCACCTTAGAGACTATCTGCACCTTAGAGACTATTTTCACTGACTACCCACACATGCATCCAACCCTTACACACAAACGTACACACAAACGTACACACACACATACACACACAAACCCTCATAAACACACACACATACAAGCACACACACGCACTCAGAACTCTCTCTCTCTCTCACACACACACACACACACAGTCAACTCTGCTGTTCTATTATATTTGGCAAATCTGACCATAACTCTATCCTCCTGATTCCTACTTACAAGCAAAAACTCAAACAGAAAGTAGCTAAGAAGAATGCCAAGGTAACATGTCTAAATGACTATCGCCCCGTAGCACTCACATCTGTAGTCATGAAATGCTTTGAAAGTCATGGTTCACATTAATACCATCCTTCCAGCAGTGGAGGCTGCTGAGGGTAGGACGGCTCATAATTAAGGTCTGAAATGGATGAAATGGAATGGCATCAAACCCATGGAAACTGTGTGTTTGATGTATTTGATACCATTCCACCAATTCCGCTCCAGCCATTACCACAAGCTCGTCCTTCCCAATTAAGGTGCCACCAACCTCCTGTGCATTCCAGACACCCTGGACCCACTCCAAATCGCATCCCGCCCCAACAGATCCACAGATGACGCAATCTCTATTGCACTCCACATTGCCAATTCCCACTTGAACAAAAGGAACACCTACATGAGAATGCTGTTCATTGACTACAGCCCAGCGTTCAACACCATAGTGACCTCACCACTAAGCTAAGGTCCCTGGGACTGAACTAGGGTTGAATAGCCAGGAACCAGGTTATTGAGATTTACAGAGATGTTCCGCCCAAACCCACGCCTTTTTTCTCTGGATAAATAACTGCAAGAAACTGGTAAATTATAATACATTATTTATATGAACAGCCATGACATGAAATTGAACGGTTAAATTACATGCAATGTCTAAATCTGGCTTCTCTACAGGCCATGGCCTACTCTCTGCTGTCTGCATGATGAATCATCAAGGCTCAGGGTGGGGACAGACAGCACATCTCAGTATGGAGCACAGCTCACAATGCATGTAACATCTCATCATGGTAACTTTTTTTCTTGTGAAAGGTAAGACTACATTTGCTGCAGCACAGCCTATGCTACAGTAATATAAGTACAGTGCGTGTCAAATGTACCCATCTCCATCTGGCTTTCAGGGGTTCACCTTATTTTGTCATTGTAAAGATGCATTTCTAAGTTTTAAAACAGCATATCACTCGAATACGCACAACAGCACTCTCTCAACGGTCTTTCTCTCTGTCAATTCAATTATAAATGCATCCAAAATAGATAGGCATAATCCTGTTCAAGATTGATATATATATATATATATATATATACAGTGGGGAGAACAAGTATTTGATACACTGTCGATTTTGCAGGTTTTCCTACTTACAAAGCATGTAGAGGTCTGTAATTATTATCATAGGTACACTTCAACGGTGAGAGACGGAATCTAAAACAAAAATCCAGAAAATCACATTGTATGATTTTAAAGTAATTAATTTGCATTTTATTGCATGACATAAGTATTTGATACATCAGAAAAGCAGAACTTAATATTTGGTACAGAAACCTTTGTTTGCAATTATAGAGATCATACGTTTCATGTAGGTCTTGACCAGGTTTGCACACACTGCAGCAGGGATTTTGGCCCACTCCTCCATACAGAACTTCTCCAGATCTTTCAGGTTTCGGGGCTGTCGCTGGGCAATACGGACTTTCAGCTCCCTCCAAATATTTTCTATTGGGTTCAGGTCTGGAGACTGGCTAGGCCACTCCAGGACCTTGAGATGCTTCTTACGGAGCCACTCCTTAGTTGCCCTGGCTGTGTGTTTCGGGTCGTTGTCATGCTGGAAGACCCAGCCACGACCCATCTTCAATGCTCTTACTGAGAGAAGGAGGTTGTTGGCCAAGATCTCGCGATACATGGCCCCATCCATCCTCCCCTCAATACGGTGCAGTCGTCCTGTCCCCTTTGCAGAAAAGCATCCCCAAAGAATGATGTTTCCACCTCCATGCTTCACAGTTGGGATGGTGTTCTTGGGGTTGTACTCATCCTTCTTCTTCCTCCAAACACGGTGAGTGGAGTTTAGACCAAAAAGCTCTATTTTTGTCTCATCAGACCACATGACCTTCTCCCATTCCTCCTCTGGATCATCCAGATGGTCATTGGCAAACTTCAGACGGGCCTGGACATGCGCTGGCTTGAGCAGGGGGACCTTGCGTGCGCTGCAGGATTTTAATCCATGACGGCGTAGTGTGTTACTAATGGTTTTCTTTGAGACTGTGGTCCCAGCTCTCTTCAGGTCATTGACCAGGTCCTGCCGTGTAGTTCTGGGCTGATCCCTCACCTTCCTCATGATCATTGATGCCCCACGAGGTGAGATCTTGCATGGAGCCCCCAGATCGAGGGTGATTGACCGTCATCTTGAACTTCTTCCGTTTTCTAATAATTGCGCCAACAGTTGTTGCCTTCTCACCAAGCTGCTTGCCTATTGTCCCGTAGCCCATCCCAGCCTTGTGCAGGTCTACAATTTTATCCCTGATGTCCTTACACAGCTCTCTGGTCTTGGCCATTGTGGAGAGGTTGGAGTCTGTTTGATTGAGTGTGTGGACAGGTGTCTTTTATACAGGTAACGAGTTCAAACAGGTGCAGTTAATACAGGTAATGAGTGGAGAACAGGAGGGCTTCTTAAAGAAAAACTAACAGGTCTGTGAGAGCCGGAATTCTTACTGGTTGGTAGGTGATCAAATACTTATGTCATGCAATAAAATGCAAATTAATTACTTAAAAATCATACAATGTGATTTTCTGTATTTTTGTTTTAGATTCCGTCTCTCACAGTTTAAGTGTACCTATGATAAAAATTACAGACCTCTACATGCTTTGTAAGTAGGAAAACCTGCAAAATCGGCAGTGTATCAAATACTTGTTCTCCCCACTGTATATATATATATATATATATAAATGTCCTAGTCTACCTCTTTAGGTAATAAATTCAATGCAGTATTAGCCATATACATAGCTCATGAATGATCGGTTATGCATAGGCTAAGCTTCTAACTTAGAGCCTCTGTCTCTTGCGCAATACGCACCTGCACTTCACTGGCCTCTCCTTAAAAAAACGCTCCCTAGCTCTTGGAGTCCCAGGAAAAGCTAGAATAGAACAGCTTGATGGACATTTCTTATACTAATAGACTATTGGAAGAGGGATGCAAGCTCTTGTTTCCTGAATGTTAAATACAACAGCCAATAGAACTCACAGGGAGTTTGAAAGAAGAGCGAATGCGCGATGGAGGTAGGCTATAGCAGTTATTTATCTTCATGAAGAGAAATGATAACCGTCTGCATCTTATTCTAGTCCTATATTATTCAAGCATGTCATTACAATGATGAAGATAATGAAGGACAATAAACTTATTTAACTGTTGAAAGCGAGGAAACAATCAAATCAAATGTTATTTGTCACACGCGCCGAATACAACCAGTGTAGACCTTACCGTGAAATGCTTACTTACAAGCCCTTAACCAACAATGCAGAATTTTTCAAAGAGGAAGTAAGAAAATATTTGACTAGGGTGGCTGGAGTCTTTAACACTTTTTGAGGCCTTCCTCTGACACTGCCTGGTATAGAGGTCCTGGATGGCAGGAATATTGGCCCCAGTGATGTACTGGGCTGTACGCTCCACCATCCGTAGCGCCTTGTGGTCGGATGCCGAGCAGTTGCCATACCAAGTGGTGATGCAACCAGTCAGGATGCTCTCAATGGTGCAGCTGTATAACTTTTTGAGGATCTGAGGACCCATGCCAAGTCTCCTGAGGGGGAATGACTGTCTTGGTGTGTTTGGACCATGATAGTTTGTTAGTGATGTGGACGCCAAGGAACTTGAAGCTCTCGACCTGCCCCTTCGATGTGAATGGGGGCGTGCTCGGACCCACTTCTCCTGTAGTCCACGATCAGCTCTTTTGTCTTGCTCACATTGTCTTACTCACCATAGTGCCCTAAAAGCTCATCACTAAGCTAAGGACCCTGGGACTAAACACCTCCCTCTACAACTGGTTCCTGGACTTCCTGACAGGCCGCCCCCAGGTGGTGAGGGTAGGCAACACATTTGCCATGCTGACCTTCAACACGGGAACTCTCAGGGGTGCGAGCTTAGTCCCCTCCTGTACTCCCTGTTCACCCACGACTGCGTGGCCATGTACGACTCCAACACCATTATTAAGTTTGCCAATGACACGACGGTGGTAGGCCTGATCACCAATGACGATGAGTCAACCTATAGGGAGGTGGTTAGAGACCTGGCAGTTTTGTGCCAGGACAACAACTTCTCCCTCAATGTCAGTAAGACAAAGGAGCTGATCGTGGACTACAGGAAACGGAGGGCCGAGCACGCCCCCATTTACATCGATGTGGCTGTAGTGAAGTGAGTTGAGAGCTTCAAATTCCTCGTTGTCCACATCACTAAGGATCTATCATGGTCCATACATGTAATGAATACTCGGACAGAGTGGTAAGATCCAATCGCAGAATTGCGATGCTTTATTAGAGTACAGACAAGGGAATAGCTTAATCGTGGTCTGGCGAGCTGTGGTCAAAACCGGGCAAGGCAGAGACAGGCAGAGGTACCAAGGGAGCGGGCGTAGTCGTAGTCGAGGGCACGGGCACAGGTTCAGAATACGGTAATCACTGGGATAGACAAGCAGAAGATTAAGCAATACGGGGAGTCAAAAAACGAAGCACAGGTCTGGTACACTGGTAATCAAAAACAAACTCTCTCTCTCTCTCTCTCTCTGAACAAAACGCTTAGCAAGTCACAAAGGAACAATACCTCGCACCGACTGAACTTCTGAGCACACCTTATATCCTACTCTAATTACTGACAGGTGTGCTCAGAACTCAGGTGAAACAGCTCGAGTCTGATGACTCCCCCTCTCAGTAGATCGGGGAAGTGTCAGACTCTGTCTAGATCCAGCCAAACCCCGATCCCTTATAATACACACCAAGACAGTCGTGAAGAGGGCACGACAATGCCTCTTCCCCCTCAGGAGGCTGAAAAGATTTGGCATGGGCCCTCAGATCCTCAAAGGTTCTACAGCTGCACCATCGAGAGCATCTTGACTGGCTGCATCACCGCTTGGTATGGCAACTGCTTGGCATCCGACCGCAAGGCACTACAGAGGGTAGTGTGTACGGCCCAGTACAGTCGTGGTCAACATTTTTGAGAATTACACAAATATTAATTTTCACAAAGTCTGCTGCCTCAGTTTTGATGATGGCAATTTGCATATACTCCAGAATGTCATGAAGAGTGATCAGATGAATTGCAATTAATTGCAAAGTCCCTCTTTGCCATGAAAATGAATTTAATCCCCAAAAAAACATTTCCACTGCATTTCAGCCCTGCCACAAAAGGACCAGCTGCCATCATGTCAGTGATTCTCTGGTTAACACAGGTGAGAGTGTTGACGAGGACAAGGCTGGAGATCACTCTGTCATGCTGATTGATTTAGAATAACAGACTGTAAGCTTTAAAAGGAGAAGCCACAAAGAAGCCACTTCTCTCCAGAAAAAAACATCAGGGACAGACTGATATTCTGCAAACGGTACAGGGATTGGACTGCTGAGGACTGGGGTAAAGTCATTTTCCCTGCTGAATCCCCTTTCCGATTGTTTGGGGCATCCGTAAAACACCTTGTCCGGAGAAGACAAGGTGAGCGCTACCATCAGTCCTGTGTCATGCCAACAGTAAAGCATCCTGAGACCATTCATGTGTGGGGTTGCTTCTCAGCCAAGGGAGTGGGCTCACTCACAATTTTGCCTAAGAACACAGCCATGAATAAAGAATGGTACCAACACATCCTCCGAGAGCAACTTCTCCCAACCATCCAAGAACAGTTTGGTGACGACCAATGCATTTTCCAGCATGATGGAGCACCTTGCCATAAGGCAAAAGTGATAACTAAGTGGCTCGGGGAACAAAACATCGAAATGTTGGGTCCATGGCCAGGAAACTCCCCAGACCTATGCAAGAATGGGCTGCCATCAGTCAGGATGTGGCCCAGAAGTTAATTGACAGCATGCCAGGGCGGATTGCAGAAGTCTTGAAAAAGAAGGGTCAACACTGCAAATATTGACTCTTTGCATAAACTTAATGTAATTGTCAATAAAAGCCTTTGACACGTATGGAATGTTTGTAATTATACTTCAGTATACCATAGTAACATCTGACAAAAATATCTCATAACACTGAAGCAGCGAACTTTGTGAAGACCAATACTACTCTCAAAACGTTTAACCACAACTGTACATCACTGCCATCCAGGAGCTCTATAGCAGGTGGTGTCAGAAGATGGCCCAAACATTTTCAAAAACTCCAGCCACAGACTGTTCTCTCTGCTACCGCATGGAAAGCGGTACCAATGCACAAAATCTGGAACCAACAGGACCCTGAACAGCTTCAAACCCCAAGCCATAAGACTTCTAAACAAAACTGCTAAATAGCTCATCAAATGGCTACCCGGATTACCTGCATTGACCCTTTTTTGCACTAACTCACTATGCACACACACTCGACTCTACTCACACATACTTATACTGACACCCCAACACACACATATAACATGCACACACATGCATACTGACACCACACACACACTCAGACACACACAGACACACTTTCACACTCACCACATACGTAGTATGAAAAAAAAATGTATGCACTCACTAACTGTAAGTTGCTCTGGATAAGAACGTCTGCTAAATGACTAAAATGTAAAAAATTTAAATACGCTGCTGCTACTGTCTATTATCTATCCTGTTGCCTAGTCACTTTACCCCTACCTATATGTTGTACCCCCTGCACATCGACTCGGTACTGGTACTCCCTGTATATACAGTGCTTTCAGAAAGTATTCATACCCCTTGACTTATTCCAATTGTTGTTGTGTTACAGCCTGAATTCAAAATGGATTCAATATATATTTTCTCACCCGTCTACACACAACATCCCATAATGACAAAGTGAAAACATGTTTTCAAAAATTTTAGCAAATTTATTGAAAGTGAAATACAGAAATATCTCATTTACATAAGTATTCACAACCCTGAGTCAATACATGTTAGCATCACCTTTGGCAGCAATTACAGCTGTGAGTCTTTCTGGGTAAGTCTCTAAGAGCTTTGCACACCTGGATTGTACAACATTTGCCCATTATATTTTCAAAATTCTTCAAGCTCTGTCAAATTGGTTGTTGATCATTGCTAGACAACCATTTTCAAGTCTTGCCATAGATTTTAAGCAGATTTAAGTCAAAACTGTAACTTGGCCACTCAGGAACATTCACTGTCTTCTTGGTAAGCAACTCCAGTGTAGACTTGGCCTTGTGTTTTAGGTTATTGTCCTGCTGAAAGGTAATATCCCAGTATCTGGTGGAAAGCAGACTGAACCAGGTTTTCTTCTAGGATTTTGCCTGTGCTTAGCTCCATTCCGTTTCTTTTAATATCCTGAAAAACTTCCGTCATTAATGATTACAAGCATACCCGTAACATGATGCAGCCACCACTATGCTTGAAAATATGGAGAGTGGTACTCAGTAATGCCCCAAACATAACACTTTGTATTCAGGACAAAAAGTTAATTGCTTTGCCACATTTCTTTGCAGTATTACTTTAGTGCCTTATTGCAAACAGGATGCATGTTTTGGAATATTTTTATTCTGCACAGGCTTCCTTTTTTTAACTCTGTGAATTAGGTTAGTATTGTGGAGTAATTACAATGTTGTTGATCCATCCTCAGTTTTCTCCTATCACAGCCATTAAACTCTATAACTGTTTCAAAGTCACCATTGGCCTCATGGTGAAATCCCTGAGCAGTTTCCTTCCTCTCCGGCAACTGAGTTAGGAAGGACGCCTGTATCTTTGTAGTGACTGTGAGTATTGATACACCATCCAGTGTAATTAATAACTTCACCATGTTCAAAGGGATATTCAATGTCTGCTTTATTTTTACCCATCTACCAATAGGTGGCCTTCTTTGCGAGGCATTGGAAAACTTCCCTGGTCTTTGTGGTTGAATCTGTGTTTGAAATTCACTGCTCGACTGAGGGACCTTACAGATAATTGTATGTGTGGGGTACAGAGATGAGGTAGTCATTCAAAAATCATGTTAAACACTATTATTGCACACAGAGTGAGTCCATGTATTTTTACATTTTAGTCATTTTAGCAGACGCTCTTATCCAGAGCGACTTACAGTTAGTGAGTGCATACATTTTTTTTTGTTTCATACTGTGGGAACATGCAACTTATTATGTGACTTGTTAAGCACATTTCTACTCCTGAACTTATTTAGGCTTGCCATAACAAAGGGGTTTAATACTTATTGACTCAAGACATTTCAGCTTTGACTTTATGGGGTATTGTGGGTAGGCCAGTGACAAAAAAGTATGTAACACAACAAAATGTGGAAAAAGTCAAGGGGTGTGAATACTTTCTGAAGGCACGTTGTTTTCTACTCCCAATACAGTATATAGCTATGTTATGTTATTTTTGCTCGTTATTTTTATTCGTTATTCACTATGTATTTATTCCTTGTGTCACTATTTTTTTTTTTTATGTATTTTTAAAAATCTTATCTTTAACTCTGCATTGTTGTAAAAGGACCCATTAGTAAACATTTTACTGTTAGTCTACACCTGTTGTCTACGAAGCATGTGACAAATGAAATTAGTTTTGATTGATTCTACTGCGTGACCAAGTCACTACCCACTTTATATTTGTAAATATAGTGTAAATACAGTCCATTATTATATGACTACTACCTCTTCTATTTACTTCTATTTTACTTGACTCTTTTACTGTTATTATTGATATTGATTAACTGCATTGTTGAGCGAGCTAGCGCATAAGCATTTCGCTGCACCTTTTATACCTGCTGTGAACTGCGTACTTAACGACTAATATTTGATTTGATTTGCTGTCCAGCTGCCCTGGGGCAGGCTGCGTGTGCTCCCTCACGTGTTCTCGTGCGAGGAGATCGCACGCATGTTGAAGACCATGCTGGAAGGAAGAAACCATATGGGGAAGACATGAGGGGGAGGGAAAATTACATACATGTGTCCAGGACATTTGGAAAAATTATAAAATGATTGTCCCAGATGTGCACGCAATTTCATCTAAAGTATGACTTCTATTGCATAATTTAATTGATAAAATTAGGCTGTTTTAAAGGCATTGGACCTATTTCAAGAAGCCGAACTGAAGAAAGGTCCTCGTGTTTGCAATACCAGCACCATTCTTATCAATTAGAAATAAGGTTTGCTGTTGTGCAATTGATGTAGGCCTAGTTTATTGATGTTTTATAATGGTAATGTATTCATGGGCAAATGTTTAAACCAGAAACAGTTGAGAAAGCATTATTGTGTTAAAATGTCACATTACCTCATTCCTACACCCCTGCTATAAGAGAATGGGATAGTCTCTAGAGCTGCCCTCCCCTCCTTGAATTTTTGCTCAGCTAGGCTCAAATATTGATTGTGCGCGGTAACTGCATTGAGCGAGTGTAATCAAATCATCCTCACGAATATTGGAAGGTGTACAAATAACAAGCGCTCGTTTGCGTTTTAGTCCAAAGGTATGAAAGGAAAACAGTGTAGACCTAATTTCCTCGTGCATTCGCTTTTAACGTGAAGACACCCATGGATACAGGTGACAACAGACGTAGACGGGCGAGGAGTGTGAGAGCCAAAAGAACTGGGACGCAAGATGCGTCTGTGAAAAGGGAAAATGCAAACGTCCTAAGATCTTTGAGTGTTGGGAACACAGACGACAATGATGCCATGGAGGATGACGCTGGCTTTGTCAAAAATTGGAGTTTGGAGCGAAGGGTCATGGCTCCACGGTACAGTTTACTCCGTGAGGTCGGAAGGGGCAGCTATGGCGTGGTCTATGAAGCGATTGCACGGAGGTCGGGTGCAAGCGTTGCAGTAAAGAAACTTCGATGCGATGCACCAGAAAATGTCGAGCTTGCCTTGGCAGAATTCTGGGCCCTGGCTAGCCTGGAGAAACGACACGAGAATGTGGTGCAATTGGAAGAATGTGTGTTACAAAGAAACGGTGTGGCTCAAAAAATGAGTCATGGGAACAAGCGGTCCAAGCAGTACTTGCGGTTGGTGGAGACTTCATTAAAAGGTATCCAGCCTATGATGATTGTGTGGAAATCACAGTTCTATATAAATCAATTCACGTTACGTCATAATTTCTCTGTATGACCGCAGCTGTCCGATGGTATATGGTGGGGATTTTGTATCCATTCCATTGTCTATCTAGTTCAACGAAAGTGTAAAATGAAACCAATGCGTTGAAGCAATGCATTTTATTTTCAATGATGACGTAACCTAATTAGATGTATTATAGTGGCCTCGTTTTGTCAAGCCATTGATTATCATATCCACTAGATTGGGATTTTAATGTTCTAGTAGTATGAACACCTTACATTTTGACGCTCACGGGTTATTTTCTTTATCTTGGCCAGGTCGCAGTTGTAAATGAGAACTTGTTCTCAACTGGCTTACCTGGTTAAATAAATAAAAATAAACAATTTTAAAGATCAGTTGAGGCGGTAACGTTATAGCCTAGGTTAGGTTGAAATGAAATGCTTGGAAACGATGTTGCAATTGCTGCTTCATTGACAATTGTATCCGTTATTGTCCGGCCTTGGCAGCTGGTTTTTGTTTACGTGAATACTTCAATCTGAATGCTTTTTAGCAAAGCAATTTGGGATACGTTAGTTGCTGTCACGTACCAGCTCTCATTGGGGGTCTTTGTGAGTGTCGTCATCTTGGCTCACTAAATGGAAGCCTCTGTAATGGCTGTGTCGCGGTCTTGTCACAATGCTGGCCCTCTCTGTTATGCAAGTGCTATTAGCCAGGCCATACCACACTCTGCAAGCCATAGGGTTCACCCTGAGAGATTTGTTTTCAGTACAGTACAGAATGTCAGTTTGCTTTTCCTTTTCACGCATAAAGTTTACTTGCGTACAGTTTTATATCACTTTTCATTTGGTAACTGAATCAGTATTCAAACTACTTATTCAAGTGGGATAATGTATCCACAGAGGACCGATAATGACTGAGGTTCTCATTCTTCGCACGTAGATCAATCATTTTCTCCTGGTTTCAGGTACCAGTAATCGCGATACTCATAAGTATTGTGGCAAGGAAACAAAACATGAAGTGGTTTTAACTTCTTTAGGAAAACCGCACTAATGTTGGAAACAAACATAATTATGTTGTCATCCAGTCACATGTATTTATTTTCCAAGCTATGGCACACAATATTTAACATGTAGCAGGTTTTTAAAGGACTAAAGAATATAGTCTGCTTCTGTTTTCATTTTTTGCCATGGATAAAATATCCAAATAAGGCTATTGTCACAGGCCTAGTTTCTGGTAGGCATAATTGCTGTATTTTATAGTAGGTCAAGGTCTTTACCAAGCCCATGCCACTCTTTTCACTCACACGTTCAACTACCTTGTCATTTGAAATAGTTTATCTTGTTTGTATTCAAATTAGTACCTGTGATATGATCACAGTTTGCCTGATTTGATTGCCTCGGTAATGTTGAATTTAATCCTTTCATCCAGCCCTTTTGTCCTTAAATGGGTTATCCATTTGATAAACATTCCTACCTATTTCTTGAGGTCATGCTTAGTCACAAAGCTTTGGATAAAGTTGCTCAATGTATCATCATAATGTTATTCAAGTAACGGGTAGTGAAGAAAGCAATTGCAGATACCACCGTTATCACCAGTCTATAATATCAGCCTAGGTTAATATGTATTAATGTAGGCCTAGGTAATATTAGGTAAATAAGAAGACGTTTGTGTAGCACCATAGTCATCTGTTCCTCTTGCCCGGTTAGCAGGTGTTGTGTTGATAGTATACAAACGAGAACGTTCAAGCTGTTCCAAACTGGTTTTTCAACAGCCTAGCCCACTTGCAATTCCGATAGTTGCAGCTTGTAGCAACCTTTTTCCTGGAACACACAAATGATAGATAATGGGAGTAGGATTAACTGAGGTTATAGACTGAAATGTCCTATATGGCTTCCTTGGCAATACTACAGCAGAAGAGATGGATTTTGTAATTAAAGCATTTTATGTGTCAATTTTGTAATATTTTCATGTCATTTCCAGTTTGCATATTAAACTGCGATCAGAAAAGGAAACATCTTCATTACTTAGTCATGATACTCTTTTGTCGAGCTAATCATTCATCAGTTTATCGTTCCCTTTATTTTTCACAGTATTGGCTCATTTGTATCCGTGGTTCTGTAAGGTAGAGGTTCATTTTACTGTTTAGTACTGCTGCACCTTTTTTTGACTCGTGTCCATCCATTGCAGGTGAGAGAGTGCTGAGCCACCCAGAGGAGCCCTGCTACCTGTGGTTCGTCATGGAGTTCTGTGAAGGTGGAGACCTGAACCAGTTCATCCTGTCGCGACGACCTGACCCGCGGACCAACAACAGTTTCATGCTCCAGCTCACCAGCGCTGTGGCCTTCCTGCATGAAAACAACATTGTCCACCGCGACCTCAAGCCTGACAACATCCTCATCTCCGAAAAGTCGGGGACGCCAGTTCTCAAAGTCGCCGACTTCGGCCTCAGCAAGGTGTGTGCCGGACTAGGAGGCACCGGGAAGGACGAAGAGGACAAGAACAGAAACGTTGTCAACGTCAACAAGTTCTGGCTGTCGTCAGCGTGTGGCTCTGACTTCTACATGGCACCCGAGGTCTGGGAGGGCCACTACACTGCCAAGGCGGACATCTTCGCCCTAGGCATCATCATCTGGGCAATGCTGGAGCGAATCACCTTTATCGACGCTGAGTCCAAGCGCGAGCTGCTGGGAACTTACGTGAGGCAGGGCGCCGACATCGTGCCGGTTGGCGAGGCGCTGCTAGAGAACCCAAAGATGGTACTGAACATCCCGCAGAAGCGCAAGTCCTCCATGTCGGACGGGGTGAAGAAACTTTTGCAGGACATGCTGGCGGTCAACCCTCAGGACCGGCCCGATGCGCTTGAACTACACAACAGGATGGACCAGCTCACGTGTGCCGCATGACCCCCCCCCCCCCTCCCGAGAATCGGAACTAGACCTTTTTCCCAGGTACTTATCCATACATTTAATATTTTCATATTTTAATGTACTTGTTTTTGCGTTGTCTACTAGCAATGGTTATGTTTCACGCTGGGTGTTTCGTCTACATGTACTTTCTTTATTATTCACAAGCACTGTTCTGGGGCAAGAATGGCTTTGAAATATGTCTCCGTAGCCCAGTAGAGGTATGCTTAGTAACAGAATGTGACAGAATGTTCTGGCCAGGGCATCGGCTCATAGATAAGTTCCAAATGTTTGTACTGCCTGCTCCCCAAATGTTTTCAACTTCATTCCTTTAGCTCCAGCACTTTGAACTGGTTGAGGAGTACAGAGCGTTCTTCCCAATCCCAGCTGAAGGGCACCACAGTAAAGAGTTATTTGTATGTAGCGATAGAGGGGTGATAACGTAAGTGCAAGCCAGCAAAGAGATTAATTCATGTAATACGTTTTTTATAATCAAGGCACGTCTTGCATATACAGTGGGGGAAAAAAGTATTTAGTCAGCCACCAATTGTGCAAGTTCTCCCACTTAAAAAGATGAGAGAGGCCTGTAATTTTCATCATAGGTACACGTCAACTATGACAGACAAATTGAGGAAAAAAAATCCAGAAAATAACATTGTAGGATTTTCTATGAATTTATTTGCAAATTATGGTGGAAAATAAGTATTTGGTCACCTACAAACAAGCAAGATTTCTGGCTCTCACAGACCTGTAACTTCTTCTTTAAGAGGCTCCTCTGTCCTCCACTCGTTACTTGTATTAATGGCACCTGTTTGAACTTGTTATCAGTATAAAAGACACCTGTCCACAACCTCAAACAGTCACACTCCAAACTCCACTATGGCCAAGACCAAAGAGCTGTCAAAGGACACCAGAAACAAAATTGTAGACCTGCACCAGGCTGGGAAGACTGAATCTGCAATAGGTAAGCAGCTTGGTTTGAAGAAATCAACCGTGGGAGCAATTATTAGGAAATGGAAGACATACAAGACCACTGATAATCTCCCTTGATCTGGGGCTCCACGCAAGATCTCACCCCGTGGGGTCAAAATGATCACAAGAACGGTGAGCAAAAATCCCAGAACCACATGGGGGGACCTAGTGAATGACCTGCAGAGAGCTGGGACCAAAGTAACAAAGCCTACCATCAGTAACACACTACGCCGCCAGGGACTCAAATCCTGCAGTGGAAGACGTGTCCCCCTGCTTAAGCCAGTACATGTCCAGGCCCGTCTGAAGTTTGCTAGAGTGCATTTGGATGATCCAGAAGAGGATTGGGAGAATGTCATATGGTCAGATGAAACCAAAATATAACTTTTTGGTAAAAACTCAACTCGTCGTGTTTGGAGGACAAAGAATGCTGAGTTGCATCCAAAGAACACCATACCTACTGTGAAGCATGGGGGTGGAAACATCATGCTTTAGGGCTGTTTTTCTGCAAAGGGACCAGGACGACTGATCCGTGTAAAGGAAATAATGAATGGGGCCATGTATCCTGAGATTTTGAGTGAAAACCTCCTTCCATCAGCAAGGGCATTGAAGATGAAACGTGGCTGGGTCTTTCAGCATGACAATGATCCCAAACACACCGCCCGGTCAACGAAGGAGTGGCTTCGTAAGAAGCATTTCAAGGTCCTGGAGTGGCCTAGCCAGTCTCCAGATCTCAACCCCATAGAAAGTCTTTGGAGGGAGTTGAAAGTCTGTGTTGCCTAGCGACAGCCCCAAAACATCACTGCTCTAGAGGAGATCTGCATGGAGGAATGGGCCAAAATACCAGCAACAGTGTGTGAAAACCTTGTGAAGACTTACAGAAAACGTTTTGACTTGTGTCATTGCCAACAAAGGGTATATAACAAAGTATTGAGAAACTTTTGTTATTGACCAAATACTTATTTTCCACCATAATTTGCAAATAAATTCATTAAAAATCCTACAATGTGATTTTCTGGAAAAAAAATTCTCATTTTGTCTGTCATAGTTGACGTGTACCTATGATGAAAATTACAGGCCTCTCTCATCTTTTTAAGTGGGAGAACTTGCACAATTGGTGGCTGACTAAATACTTTTTTCCCCCACTGTAACTGACAGAAGCACCCTTGATTTGTTTTGTTCATAACACCACTTAGGATAAACTGTTATCAGAACAGGAAACACAAACACACACTGCTGGTAAGTCAATGCTCCCTATGGGAAACGGCTTGCATTATGTCAGGGCTTGCCTGTACAGCGTGTACTGTAAATCCTCCATAGGTGTATCCATGTGTAGAGAAGAGCGCTGTTATCAATAGCTATAAACTGTTTGTGTGAGGGTAATTTCCTTGACCACCAACATGAAGTTCATAGGAGCATGTTTGTGTTTTAATTTTTTATTAAGGCATATACATTTTTCAACCAATTTTCATCCAAAGAATCGGAATAAGCAAAGAGATCTTAAAAAACATCTACCAAAAAAAGTCTTAAAAGGTATTAAAAATACATCAAAACACAATGTTGAAGTAAGACCCCTGCCAACTAATATAAACACTTTTATATTTAGTTTTGGAGAAAATGTTCTGCTTTCTGTAAGAAACATCGCCTTGTGCCTTGAAATTCCGTTACCAAAAACCCACATCTTTAAGATATTTTCAAATTTCTCTCCCTCATGTGGAGGGAGGATAATTAAAGTTCACATAAGTAACAAATAAGGTAGAGCTATCAATTAGTTAGTGTTTTTACTGATATACATTTTTTATATAAATTTTGTTTATGAATTAAGTGATACAGTAAAGACAAGTATAGTACAGCACAGTACTGTGAAGTACAGTAAAGAAAATTATAGTTCAGTAGAGTACAGTAAAGTATAGTACAGTACTGTAAAGTTCAGTACAGTAAAAAATAGTTTCAGTACTGTACAGTACACATTAGAGCACACGAGTTGAGTACACTAATGTACTGAACTCTACTACTGTACTGAACTCTACTGAGCTTTTACTGTAGTCCCGTGTAGCTCAGTTGGTAGAGCATGGCGCTTGCAACGCCAGGGTTGTGGGTTTGATTCCCATGGGGGACTAGCTCTGGATAAGAGCGTCTGCTAAATGACATAAATGTAAATGTACTGTGCTGTACTTTGATGTCCAAACTTGTGAAACATAGATGTCTATGATTGGTTCAGATTTGCTACTGTTTGGGGGCAGAGCTAATTAAAATAATAGCCAGTGTGTAGAATAATACCCAAATATGCAAAGGAGGATACATCACCAGGAAGAGAATGACTTTCATATCCATAATGATGCATTTCTGTGTAGTACAGATCAGGGACCCATGATGAAATTGTGTTACTGCAATTCCATTACTGGGTGTAAATTCACTTCACTTACTGTAGTTCAAAAACCAAAATAGATTTTTAAAAAGTCAATGTGTTATGTCATAGCTGACACCCCATTCTTTCTGCAGACAATGTTGAATCATAATTCGGAGCATATATTTTAGTTTCTTTTGTAAAATGTTCTGTGTAAATTGTTAAAAGTAGGCCTTGTGCATAGAGTTCTATGGTTTGTTAATCTTTGAAATCAATGGTTTTTGTTTTTCATACATTTTAAAGTAAAAAATCTGAGTCCCAGCGCGATGCCGTTACCATGGAATTGCCCTGAGACAAAAGTTGAATCCACAAAATGTAACCTAAATACCAACTCTTCTGTGTAACAATGGTGAGTCAGCAAATGGCTATCACAACATGTCATCTCCATGGACAGAGAGCTGAGGCTTTAAATCCCCCTTTAAGCCAGTTGCATAAGAGGTTGGCGAGAAATAGGACAGAATCACTAGGCAAGAATCTGCCACTGCCAGCCAAACAATGACAATCTGCATACAGTCCTCACAGTGGTAACCGCAATGGATTTCGAATAGGAAAGGTTGTTTTACTGCAGAATATATGGAATACAAAAATGACTCAGTGGATTGATTTATGGGGATCCTAATAAAATACTAAAATATCATAGAACCACATGTTTTTTTAGGCCTACCTACAGCAAAGGACCATGTTAGGGTGGCTTTAAATACATTTGAGTTAGGACGAACTCTCATAAGTCTTAATAATTCACATACAAGCGTCTGTACTCCAACTGTAGAATTCGCCCAGAGTCGGCTGTATAAAAAATCTAAAAATACGCCTAATGGTAAAATGTGACCCAATAGAGCTACTGTCACTACAGAGCTAATTGTGGTCTAAAGTTAAAGGAGAATTTTCCTATTTCTGAAGTAAATCTAAAAAAAATTATGTAAATGTCATGTTTTATAAAAGGGGTCAGACTTTTAAAAAATGTTGGGGGGGCTGAGTGCTGAGCCACCCAGAGAATAGTACCCCAGCTATTATTCACTTACTCGTTGTTTAGTGTCAGGGCACGTAAAAGACATGAACAAAAACACCCAAATACGTCCTTTTAGAAACGGACATGCTCTCAGTATAGTGATGTAGGTCTTTAGATGTTGTACACATGAAATTGTGTCATTCCGAACTTTATCCATAATGTTGTATACCATTTTGTGCAGCACGAGCCGTTTCTTCTACAAGCTGTGCTGAGTGGGCTGTGTCTGTACTATAGAGACGCTCGGCCTGCACAACTGCGCGGGGGAAATGGCGCGACTCGACCAAAATGGATTATAACGTTGCGGATAAAGTTCGTAATGACACAATTTCATGTGTACAACATCTAAAGACCTACATCACTATACTGAGAGCGTGTCCGTTTCTAAAAGGACGTATTTGGGTGTTTTGGAGCTTGTGTTCTTTTGCGTGCCCTTATACTGCACAACGAGCAATGAGGAAGTGAATCGCGGCTGGGGAACTTTTCAACAAAAAAACATCACAAAACAAGTGTCTGGACCCATCTATAACAAGCCATTTTACATCAAAAATAGAGATTTACTTCAGAAATAGGACAATTCTCCTTTCACCCAGTCCTTATTCCTTTTAAAGTACTTTCTACCAGGAAGCCAGGCTTTAGAAGAAGCAAGGTTATCGTGTCTGGAAAATGGTATCAACTCTAATCAAGTTAATTAAAATTCCAGTGCGAAGAGCGAGTGCCTAACTAACAAAATCACACTGTCACAACTAGCTTCTTCAATTAAAGGTGATGTCACATAGGACCAAAATATGACCTTATGAAGGTGTTGTGTTTTTGCTGAGTAAGGATATGATGATAAACAGTGCTATTGCGCCTTCGTGTCATGTTAGGGCCAAGTTTCAGTCAGCTGGGGTTTGTGGCTCAGACCCAGACATTAGTCCCACTGCAGTGGCTGCTGCAGATGAGTCGGACATGTACGTAGTAGCCTCATAATGGTCTGCAGCAGGATGGAGCACTGCTGCATTGACTCAGCAATTCTAAACAGAGCCACACTCTGACCTAGGTTAAATAATGGTTTTAGGCTAGAGCCCACACAAGCCTGGGTTTGTAGGCTATAGTAAGATTCATTTATTTATCATGGTGAATATGGCTGTTTATCAAACTGTTTTTACACACACACTCCATGCCTGTCTTTCAGATTATGTAAACACACTGGTGAGTGTATAGCCCCTCATGGAGTAGCTGGTGGCAGATGGCCTCAGTATGGCCTGTGTGGAAGACCCGGGTGTTTGTTTACCCTGGCCCGCATGCAGAGAAGGATTTCTGTGTGGGGTGTTAAGAGCCTCTAGTGTTTCAATGTCTCACGCTAGCTGCCGCTGACCCATTTGCTTAAGCCACACATTTGGGTCGTGCAACACATTTAGGTTATGCAACACATTTTAGGTTATGCAACCGAGAAATCCGCTGGCTTGACCTAACAGTATGTTGTTAATAGCTTAATCATGGAGATTAAAATGTTTATGGTGAGAAGGTGTAACAGGCTGTGTGAATGCTGTCAATTGTGGTTTTAGAAGGTGTTCTTTGCCTTCGCCCTGAAATCCTCTGATGTCTGCCACCCATAACCACATAACCTCGTGATGGAAAGGTTGAAAGGCCTAGCTGCAAGGCTACATCTGTTTTTTCCTGCGCTCTTTTTTTTTACCATCATGCTTAATTCAATTTTGGATCAAATATACAAACTTTTGTTTTAACTGAACAATCTTTGTATGTTAGCTCTGACTTAAATCATGCATTTATTTCCTTTTTTTCCTTGTTGTCTCAGGTACCACTTTCAAACTTCCTGGACCCAATGAATCAGTGAAAAGGACACTGTAGTTTGGAAGACTGTGAAATATCTATTGTGACAAATGTGAAGAAAAAGAAAGCATTCGAGCCAACTGCTAATCGGATACCGCAAATGGAATCAGTATTTTATCAGTACAGTTCCCAACCTATATTGTTACAGGGAATGTTTTACTTGGCCTGAAATTAATAGTAGAATAATGATGACGTGTACTCCATTTATATTGATATACCCGTTATATCTGCTGCTTCGTAGTAGGATGGCCATGTTTGTTTGAACTGAATGTGTCTTTGTTGTGGGTTCACCCCGTGAACCGGTGGCACTGTGTATCAAGACACGTTTGTTATATTTTCAACACCTCAGGCTCTCGTTGCCCAATTAAGTGTGCATGCTTCACTGACACTCCACCATCTTGCCCCATCTTCCATTGACAAAATACATTATTCTACATGCAGATTTTCATCCAGTTTCGTTTAAACTTGTCCATCACTTGAGAAGGCATGACATAAAATGGTGAACAAATTGTTGATTTGATAAAAATATATTTTTTTACAGATGGTCTGTGCACCCTTGCTCCCCCCAATCAAATGATATATAAATCCAAGTAGCCTAAAACGTAAACACTTTTTTATTATGCCCCACCGTGCCTTGATAATCATCTGAAAGTGGGATTGAGATGAGCATTTTAATTGTTTTCTTTAATTTGACACTTTAATTGAACCTTTTTTTTGGCCATTTTTGTTCGGAAAGTGTGCATTTTAAAGCCGATGGGTGCCATTTGAGATGTGATGAGATTGATGCTGTGGAGTGGATATTGTGATATCACCCATAGGGATATTCTTTGATTTAGACTCAGCCCAGTAGTATGTCAAAACCCTGTTTAAGGTGTACCATGTTTTTAAACTCTTGGATTGCTCCTGAGAGACTGGCTGCCACCCTACTCCACCTCTCCTTTCCCAACTCAAAATATGTTAATTGGTCATGATTTTCATGTATTTTGTGAATTGTTTTTTCCAACTCACACTTTACATAAGAGCAGCATATTGATCTATTTGATTCTGTTTTAAGATTGTTTGTTCTAAATTTAAAATATTTCATTTCTTTGCTTTTTGAGCCATATTGTTGAAAGGTATTATCTTGATAAGCTTTCCAAACACCTGGTAGGATCTTACACAATATCATTCTTGCAATATCGCAAATGTGTGACGAACTATTACTGAGAATCTTTATCACATTTAGAGAAATGTAACCTTTTGATCGGAGGAGATATCGAATGAAATTCACAATCGATTTAGTACAAAGTTTAAATTTAACTACCTAAATTAAACAAAACTACAATCTCAGATTGAGATCACTTTTACTTCTGCATTAATAAATGTTTTCCTCTTTTTTGTGGTTTACAGTCACTAAGCAGCCATATGGACTTGTTTCCAGTCATCCTTTGTGTATTATGCTACCTCATTTGCCTGCACATTTGCAGACTTTCCTCAACTGAGCCATCATGTATATTTTTTATTTTCTGATTCTTTGGGAAGTATACGGTTGTGAATCTCATTGCTATCAGAACTAAGTGTATGTAAGTTGTCTGTTCTATTCAACAGTATTTTTTTCATTTTTATTTGTTGCTTAGTTTTCATTTGATTAAAGATGGGTCTAAAATGGATCATTCCTTGTTTAACCTGAACATCTAAAGGGTTATCCAAATTACACCGAAAATTCTGTCATTTTACAAAAGATAAACTGGACAGTTAGGTTTTTGGGCCGTTTGATCCTGTACCAATTTTTGAGTTTTGTGTGCATTTAGCTGAAGCTTACTTTTAAGGTAGACAATTGTCTTTCGAATGCAATTGTAGTCTTTCTCTTATGGTTTCTGCCATGCTTTGGTCATCCTCCGCTTGAGAAATATACCTCATGTTCCGTTACTTGTTTTCTACCGGGGTTGGTAAATTGTATGACCTGTAAGCAAGCTCAAGGTCAGTTTTGTTTTTATTTTGTATTATTGTTTGAGCTACCTAATTAAAGGGACCATGGAGCCAAAAGTATAAGAGAGAGACTGCATTTCTAAGTGTTTCTTTCATGCCTTTTTTTTTTTTTTTAGGGTCATTTATACTACTTTAATTCAGTTTATTTCAAGATCTTAATGCAATCTTTTTCCTCAATTGAAAATATAACTGTAGTGTACCATGGAAATGTGCATGGCAGGTTTGCAGTATAGAAGGTGACACCAAATATCCCAATAGTCTCAGTTGTACAGGTATTTGGTACAGTAAAACTAACTCTTTGCTGCTGGGATTGGTAAATTACAGATCTACCTGTCTGTTTAGTAATGTGTGGTTTGCTGCTGATTAGAGACACACTTTCGTCTCATGTTCTTTACTTTCTCAATCATGCAGAGATTGAGTCTTTTTATAGTTCCATTTGGTGATTCACACAACAAGCTTCTATGCAACCATCCCTCACTTAAAACACTGTTCTGTTTAACTCCCTCTCTGCTTGTCATCGTTCTCTGAGGGTTTAGAAGAGGAATCTCCATCTTGTCGTGATGTGAATTATGCTTCCTATCGTTTCAATGGAATTCACTGTCCTTGGTCTGGTCTTAGAGCTTACTAGAGATGTTAGCTTCAGTGAAGACTTCTCTTTGGTATCATTGTACATCTTTTGGTTTCTCTTTCAATAAAGTCTAAAAACAAAAAGAACAATTGTGAGTTTTGTCCTTTCTGTAAGAGTAGTAGGAAGTGTATAGTCTGCCTGGTGAGACGATATACTAAACCAGCTCTTACCAAAGCACTCTGGCATTGGTTGTTACAATGGTAGGATGATGCCTGTGCTTGTTTAAACATGCCCAATACCCAAAGGATAATGGCACATGACCATTATTGGCTGGGATCAGGCAAGTCTGTTACAAAGAGAAGCTGTCTCCCTTGAGGCTTGTCGTATTTGTATTTATTATGGATCCCCATTAGTTCCTGCCAAGGCAGCCGCTACTCTTCCTGGGGTTTATTATGGATCCCCATTAGTTCCTGCCAAGGCAGCCGCTACTCGTCCTGGGCTCCAGTGAAGTTAAGGAAGTTATACAATTAGAAAAACATTACATTTCACAATACATTAAGTGTGTGCCCTCAGGCCCCTACTCTACTACCACATATCTACTACACAAAGTCCATGTGTGTATAGTGCCTATGTCATCATGTATGCATGTGCCTGTGTGTGTCTCCACAGTCCACGCTGTTCCATAAGTTGATTTATTTTTATTTTACTGCTTGCATGAGTTACTTGATGTGGAATAGAGTTCCATGTAGTCATGGCTCTATGTAGTCATGGCTCTATGTAGTACTGTGCGCCTCCCATAGTCTGTTCTGGACTCGGTGCATTCAACATGTCAGTACCTCTCACAAATACAAATAGTGATGAAGTCAATCTCTCCTCTACTTTGAGCCAGGAGACATTGACATGCATATTAATGTTAGCTCTTTGTGTACATTTAAGGGCTAGCCGTACTACCCTGTTCTGGGCCAATTGTAATTTTCCTAAGTCCCTCTTTGTGGCACCTGACCACACGACCAAACAGTAGTCCAGGTGCGACAAAACTAGGGCCTGTAGGACCTGCCTTGTCTATAGCGTTGTTAAGAAGGCAGAGCAGTGCTTTTATTATGGACAGACCTCTCCCCATCTTAGCTACTGTTGCATCTATGTTTTGACCATGACAGTTTATGATTCAGGGTTACTCCAAGCGGTTCAGTCTCAACTTCCTCAATTTCCACATTATTCATTACAAGATTTAGTTGAGGTTTAGGGTTTAGTGAATTATTTGTCCCAAATACAATGTTTTAGTTTTTTTAATATTTAGGACTAACTTATTTTTTGCCACCCATTCTGAAACTGACTGCATCTCTTTGTTAAGTGTTGCAGTGATTTCACTTGCTGTGATAGATGACATGTATAGTGTAGAGTCATCAGCATAACTGTTGATTCTCATTAATACTGGTTTTGTGCATTCTAGAATAACCCCCATCACAACAGATGGACCTTTGGAGCTGCGATGTTAAATGGCTGTCTCCCTCTAAGCAAGTTCAACAGAGGGAGTCTTGTGTGACTTCCACAAACACTGCGTTCACACAACAAAAATACAGTATGTAGCTATTCAAACGTGCTATTGGCACCTCTGACTGCATAATTCAAATTGAAATGCAGCGAACCAAGAGAGACTTCAAAGAATCTCACACCCTTATGCAAAATAAAAAAATATATGTTATGATAGAACCAAATCATTGCAGGCATGGCGCATTGGATCTGCGGATTTCAAAGAGATGTTAGGTGCCAGACTGCCAGTAATGATGCCAACAAGCCAAGTCATATTACGCTAAATTGGAATCACCACATGAAAATCATCTCGTAAAGAACATGGGCAACATGTCAGAACACATCCAAAGTCAGAAGTCACACCAGGTGAATTCCCCTCAGGGGTGATACTGTTTTCATATGAAAAGGAGGAAAAACATGACAGAATAACATAACTGCTGTTTTGTTTCAGGAAGAGGAAATCCCTCTCCCACAACGGTCTTAAGAACTCTCTATCCTGGCAACTGAAAATAAATGGTGATATAATGAAGAAAATACAACTGTAAAAATAACGCATGGCATAGGCGAAATTGCCACAGGGCTGGGGGGGGCCGCAGATAGCATATGAACACGTCATAAACAATGGCAAAATGTGTAGAATTGCAGGAAATTTACTTTAAAGTAACTGTCCAGTGTTTCCAGATTTCTATGAAATATGACGTATAGTTAATTCCAATATGAGTGAGTTCCACTTATACTGCGTTTTCAAAGTACCCCTCCAGATACCCCTCCATATACCCCTTCCAGATACCCTATCATATACCCCTTCAGATACCACTCCATATACCCCTCCATACACCCCTCCATATACCCCTCCAGATACCCCTCCAGAGAAGAATAATAAGTAATCTCAAATTGTGTAGAATTGCAGGAAATGCATTTGAAAATGTAAAAAACATTCCGGATAGGACCTGCCGGACACCCCGTCTAATTGTGTCACTCCTCCCCGTACAGGCAAGGCCCCCTGGGGGGAGGGTTGTCTAAGAACCGCCCCCCACCTCCCCAGATACCCTATCATATACCCCTCCAGATACCCCTCCAGATACCACTCCATATAACCCTCCATATGCCCCTCCAGATACCCCTCCATATACCCCTCCAGATACCACTCCATATAACCCTCCATATACCCCTCCATATACCCCTCCAGATACCCCTCCAGATACCCCTCCATACACCCCTCCAGATACCCCTCCATATACCCCTCCAGATACCACTCCATACACCCCTCCAGATACCCCTCCATATGCCCCTCCATATACCCCTCTAGATACCCCTCTAGATACCCCTCCATATACCCCTCCATATACCCCTCCATATGCCCCTCCAGATACCCCCTCCATACACCCCTCCATATACCCCTCCATATACCCCTCCATACACCCCTCCAGATACCCCTCCATATACCCCTCCATACACCCCTCCATATACCCCTCCATATACCCCTCCATATGCCCCTCCATATACCCCTCCAGATACCCCTCTAGATACCCCTCCAAATACCACTCCATATACCCCTCCATATGCCCCTCCAGATACCCCTCCATATACCCCTCCAGATACCCCTCCATATACCCCTCCAGATACCCCTCCATACACCCCTCCAGATACCCCTCCATATGCCCCTCCAGATACCCCTCCAAATACCACTCCATATACCCCTCCAAATACCACTCCATATACCCCTCCATATGCCCCTCCAGATACCCCTCCATACACCCCTCCATATACCCCTCCATACATCCCTCCAGATACCCCTCCATATACCCCTCCATATACCCCTCCAAATACCACTCCATATACCCCTCCATATGCCCCTCCATATGCCCCTCCAGATACCCCTCCAGATACCCCTCCAGATACCCCTCCATACACCCCTCCATATACCCCTCCACATACCCCTCCAGATACCCCTCCAGAGAAGAATAATAAGTAATCTCAAATTGTGTAGAATTGCAGGAAATGCATTTGAAAATGTAAAAAACATTCCGGATAGGACCTGCCGGACACCCCGTCTAATTGTGTCACTCCTCCCCGTACAGGCAAGGCCCCCTGGGGGGAGGGTTGTCTAAGAACCGCCCCCCACCTCCCTTCATTAAGAGCTCCAACAACATGTCCCCTAACAGTGAACTGACATGGCCATAAAAGACAGGGTCAAACAGCCCACAACAGCCCACAAAGAGCTGCTGACCTCTCGTAAAAACCTATACACTGCAAACATGCCTGGGTTCACAGTAGTCATGTGTGATCACTACTGGGGGGATATATTTTTCACTTTATCATAAAAAGGCTCATTAGATACATGATCGAATGGTCTGTTGACTTCAAGATGAGTAATAAGAAACGTTATGCCCTCTATGACAAAGAGCTATTGACATTGATGTTGTGTAAGGTCAAAGGTGATAAAGGAGAGAGCATGTTTTTTTCCATTTGCGGAATACCTGAAGAATTTCCTTGTCTAGAAAAATCTTGATGGCAGCCGACAAGAGGAAGGGTAACGTTCCAACTGAAAATAAAGGACCAAAAAAGACTTCAATTAACAAACTTTTCCCATTTTATTGTTGTTTTTTAGTCCGCATGGCTGTTAATATATTCTATGTGAAAGTAATTAATAAATAGTTACATAATATTACATAACAATTCACACATGGTCTATTCCACAGACCCACTTTTCTCAGGGGGTTACTGATATAGAGGCCCTTGTTTGTGAGGAGCAGTCAAACCAGGTGTTCAATTGGTGGTGTGATGTGAATATCTACTCAAATATCCACTCAAAAATGTAGATCTGTCATTCTCATTGAACTCAAGCGTAATAAGTTCTATGTGCCCTATTTCTATGCTTCCCATTCTTAAGTTTTTGCGTCTTTTACTTTCGGTTTTGTACACCATCTACAAACAGCTGAAATTACAATATTTTGGTTTAATGAAAAGATATCTCACAGCGGTTTAGATGGTACAATGATTCTCTACACCCTTCAAAACTCAACTCTGGACCTCAAAGCCAGTTCCACTGCATTTGTTCATTGTTCCCCTCTAATCATGGACTGACTTAGACCTGGACACCAGGTGTGTGCATTATCAGGTTGAACAGAAAAACAGCAGGCTCCAGACCTTGTAGGGTAAGAGTGCTCTACACTATCCATTGCTTGTTTTGTCACATTATCTGAAATTAGGCAAACTATTAGAATTTTAGCAACCAGGAAATGGCGGAGCGATTTCTGCATATTGCACCTTTAATACAGTCCCAATTCTATTTGCATGTCAGCAGTCAAGTTTTCAAGATATTGGATTTTCAAGAAGAGAAGTGTTACTTGCCACATCATCATGACGACGCAAAATGCTTCATATGATGCAAAACGCATCATCATGATAATGTGGCAAGTGACACTTTGCTTCTTGAAAACCCAATATCTTGAAAACTTGACTGCTGACATGCAAAACATTTTGGGACTGTATCAACAGTGGACTAATTAAAAAAATACCAAAATATAGTTTTTGAGTGGAATTTTCCTTTAAGAGGACCAGACTGAAGTGGTAGTAAGTAAGGCCTACACAACCAGCCAGCCAACAACATGGGAGACAAATACAAGAAGCTACAGCAAGCCTGCGATGGAAGGAGGAGAGTGTGGGCAAGGTTAGGTATTTGCTCACTGAACATGGGGGAGGGGTAGCATCTGTAAAAATGAGAGGGTGAGTGGAGAATGGCTGCTAGGGGGAGGAGGAAGAGTGTGTGTGTGCATGTGTCTGTGTGTGTGTTTGTGTCCGTGCGTGCGTGTGCGGGCAGTGTGTGTCTGTGTTCGTACTTGTGTGGGCATGTGCGTGTGTGCGTTTGTACGTGCGCGCATCTGTCTGGGTGTGTGTGTGTGTGTGCACTCAATGACTGGGCAGAGGGAGGCACTTAGGGAATGGCCAGGATAGCCAGGGTGGGTTTGCAGCCTTGTGTGTGAACTGAACAACCAGTCGGTTGCTGATGATGTTATGTCAGCTGACTGATAAACACTGGTGTGTGGAAGGCAAGTCTGGTAGACAGTAACTGATAGCCCAGTGGGTTAGAGCTTAGTAGTGCTTATTGTGACTGAGCTCTATAGGTGTACTTTCAATGTAAATGTATTGTTTACGCCACACCTAGACTAACAGGTCTAGAGGCAAAATAGAGGGGCAGTAGTACTACTGTAATGGGAAATTAAACCAAACGCTGTAGCTAATCTTCTAACGTACGACATGTTTGTTTGTTTGACAGATTATTCTATTGTAAGGATGTGTCTTAAACGCTACAATGGCCAACACACAGTACAGTTGCGTGGTAATACGCAAACACATACTGATGTAAGCATTATCACATTACAAAGCCAGAGACCGTTTCCAAGTACAGGTATTCAAATCTTTTTTCTCTGCCAATAACCTGTCAGGTAAACTCACTAGGCACACGGACATCAACTATGTACGTCTCTCACATTACATGCCTCAACGCTCATAGAAATACCAACTAAACGTTCACTAATCCATGAGGACAGCCGATTGAGCCATTAAAGCTGTCGGATGTGTTAAAGGTTTAACAGGTGATTTAGGCTGATATGGTACAGAGCGCACAAGTATAATCCCATTTGAGCAAAAGCACGCAACCCCAAACCTCTACCATTTTACCTTTTTTCACACTACTGAGACATTCCTGGGCTGGCTACGCATCCATCGCTACTGAGCCATTCCTGGGCTGGCTACACATCCATCGCTACTGAGCCATTCCTGGGCTGGCTATGCATCCATCACTACTGAGCCAAGTCGAGCTGTCCTGGGCTGGCTATGCATTCATTCCTACTGAGCCAAGCAGAGCTGTCCTGGGCTGGCTACGCATTCATTCCTACTGTGGCATTCCTGAGCTGGCTAAGGATCCATCACTATTGAGCCAAACCTAGCTGTCCTAGGCTGGCTATACATCCATCGCTACTGAGCCAAACCAAGCCGAGCTCTCCTAGGCTGGCTACGCATCCATCCCTACTGATGGAACCGCACAAGAAGGGACATTATGAAAAGAAAAATAGCAGAGCCAGCACGGTACGATTTGGGGCAGGCCAACGTGTGAATCATGCATTCGATTCCTGTGCTACCATAGATACAGTTGAAGTCGGAAGTTTACATACACTTAGGTTGGAGTCATTAAAACTCGTTTTTTCAACCACTCCACAAATTTCTCGTTAACAAACTATAGTTTTGGCAAGTCAGTTAGGACATCTACTTTGTGCATGACACTAGTAATTTTTCCAACAATTGTTTACAGACAGCTTATTTCACTTATAATTCACTGTATCGCAATTCCAGTGGGTCAGAGATTTACATACACTAAGTTGACTGTGCCTTTAAACAGCTTGGAAAATTCCAGAAAATGATGTCATGGCTTTAGAAGCTTCTGATAGGGTAATTTACATAATTTGAGTCAATTGGAGGTGTACCTGTGGCTGTATTTCAAGGCCTACCTTCAAACACAGTGCCTCTTTGCTTGACATCATGGGGAAATCAAAAGAAATCAGCCAAGACCTCAGAAAAATTATTGTAGATCTCCACAAGTCTGGTTCATCCTTGGGAGCAATTTCCAAACGCCTGAAGGTACCACGTTCATCTGTACAAACAATAGTACGCAAGAATAAACACCATGGGACCACGCAGCCGTCATACCGCTCAGGAAGGAGACGCGTTCTGTCTCCTAGAGATTAACGTACTTTGGTGCGAAAAGTGCAAATCAATCCCAGAACAACAGCAAAGGACCTTGTGAAGATACTGGAGGAAACAGGTACAAAGTATCTATATCCACAGTAAAACGAGTCCTATATCGACATAACCTGAAAGGCCGTTCGGCAAGGAAGAAGCCACTGCTCCAAAACTGCCATAAAAAAGCCAGACTATGGTTTGCAACTGCACATGGGGACAAAGATCGTACTTTTTGGAGAAATGTCCTCTGGTCTGATGAAACAAAAATATAACTGTTTGGCCGTAATGACCATCGTTATTTTTGGAGGAAAAAGGGGGTTGCTTGCAAGCCGAAGAACACCATCCCAACCGTGAAGCACGGGGGTGGCAGCATCATGCTGTGGGGGTGCTTTGCTGCAGGAGGGACTGGTGCACTTCACAAAATAGATGGCATCATGAGGAAGGAAAATTATGTGGATATATTGAAGCAACATCTCAAGACATCAGTCAGGAAGTTAAAGCTTGGTCGCAAATGGGTCTTCCAAATGGACAATGACCCCAAGAATACTTCCAAAATTGTGGCAAAATGGCCTAAGGACAACAAAGTCAAGGTATTGGAGTGGCCCTCACAAAGCCCTGACCTCAATCCTATAGAAAATGTGTGGGCAGAACTGAAAAAGCGTGTGCGAGCAAGGAGGCTTACAAACCTGACTCAGTTGCACCAGCTCCGTCAGGAGGAATGGGCCAAAATTCACCCAACTTATTGTGGGAAGCTTGTGGAAGGCTACCCGAAATGTTTGACCCAAGTTAAACAATTTAAAGGCAATGCTACCAAATACTAATTGAGTGTATGTAAACTTCTGACCCACTGGGAATGTGATGAAAGAAATAAAAACTGAAATAAATCATTCTCTCTACTATTATTCTGACATTTCACAAGGAATTTTTCCTTGGATTAAATGTCAGGAATTGTGAAAAACTGAGTTTAAATGTATTTGGCTAAGGTGTATGTAAACTTCCCACTTCATCTGTACATACTCAGACAAGTGCACTCTAAAAACAACCCTTTTCATGTAGATCTGAAAGAAATGGATAGGTAAAAGGGAAATGGTGGTAACTCCACGTTGCCCTAGGTAAAAATATTGCCATATTGCTTAATACCAATCCAATCCTTTCTGATCTGCAAAGTACGTTAGGGCTATTTAGGGGCTATGGGTTGTCTCTGGACAGTGCCCAACAACTCAGACACTCAAAACAAACCACTTTTACATTCACTTCCCTCCAGACGCTCAATAGTATAATCTGCAACAGGCTTCCTTTCCTCAGTGTCAATCCTAGAGCCATAACACCACAGTGTAAATTCTAGAGCCATAACACCAAAGTGTCAATCCAGACCACGTGATTTGGGGCCCTTCCTCATAATCTCATACGCCGTTAGTTTAGCTTTTCCATTTCCTCTCGCTGCAGTCTTACAGCTGTAACAGCAGCAGGTGGTTGGAAGTCAACACGCAATGGAACCCTGGTCAGTGGAAGTGAGGAGGGGCCTCATATGTCATGTCCTTTAACTGAATCAGTTTGAGAGTGAGGCATGAGGCTCTAATTGACATACTGCAGAGGTCTATACTAATGTTTGCCCTTGCAAATTACATCTGTTTCATTAAAAGCCATTCATAGTTTGGGCATCTTTATTTTATTACATGCACATATACTGAGTGTACAAAACATTAGGAACACCGTCCTAATATTGAGTTGCACCCCCTTTTGCACTCAGAACAGCCTCAATTTGTCAGGGCATGGACTCTACAAGGTGTCGAAAGCATTCCAAAGGGATGCTGGCCCATGTTGACTCCAATGCTTCCCACAGTGTCAAGTTGGCTGGATGTCCTTTCGGTGGTGGACCATTCTTGATCCACATGGGAAACTGTTGAGTGTGAAAAACCCAGCAGCGTTGCAGTTCTTGACACAAACTGGTGCGCCTGGTAACTACTACCATACCCCGTTCAAAGGCACTTCAATATTTTGTCTTGCCGATTCACCCTCTGAATGGCACACAAACACAATCCATGTTTCAATTGTCTCAAGGCTTAAAAATCCTTCTTTAACCTCTCCTCCCCTTCATCTACACTGATTGAAGTGGAATTAACAGGTGACATCAATACGGGATCATAGTGTTCACCTGGGTTCACCTAGTCAGTCTATGTCAGGTGTTCCTAATGGTTTGTACGCTCAGTGTATACACAGGTGTGTGGAGTAAAGCTGAAGTGAGAAGATGGTTGCCTTGACTGTTCGTGACAGGACCATTTACTGCTGCAGTGGATATCTGACGGTGATTGGAAAGGAGAGACGGAAAGATGGAATCTTGGAATGTGACAGTGGGATGTTGTGAGTTCAATTATGGAAATGATTTACTCTTGTAATTATTCACACAAATCTGTCACCCGCAGTATTCACTGTCCTTACAATTACAATCATGGCTAATATATTTTCTGGCACAACACACATGCGGGGTGTGATCTACAAACACGTGTGTGGTGATGTGATTTGAAGGAGTCAGGCGCAGGAGGGTAAATCACAGAATAACAGGTTTATTCCGTTGACACAGCCGTACGCAGCAATGCGTCAAACACTCCAGTGCTGAAATATACAGCGCACTGGAAACAACAAGGCACACTGGTGAATATCCCGGCGATACAAAATACAAGAGCTCCACCGAGCTAAACTAACCTCCACAATAAACAATCACACACAAAGACAAGGGGGCAGAGGGAACACTTATACAGGTACTGATGAGGGGAATTGAAACCAGGTGTGTGTAATAAAAAGACAAAACAAATGGAATGATGAGTTGAGGAGCAGCAGTGGCTAGAAGGCGAAGCCTGCCCGAACAAGGAGGGGAGGAAGCTTCAGAGGAAGTCGTGACAGTACCCCCCCCCACCCCGCCCCACTTGACGCGCAGCTCCAGCAACACGCCGTCACCGACCTCGGGGACAGCCAGGAGGACGCGGAGCACGGCGAGCCGGATGGCGACGGTGGAAATCCTGCTAAAGGGAGGGATTGAGGATATCCCTCACTGGGACCCAACACCGCTCCTCTGGACCATACCCCTCCCACTCCACGAGGTACTGAAGGCCCCCCACCCGAAGCCTCGAATCCAGGATGGAACGGACGGAGTACGCCGGGGCCCCCTCGATGTCCTCCCGCACCTCAGGCTCCTGGAGCGGACCAGCCACCACCGGCCTGAGGAGAGACACATGAAACGAGGAGTAAATACGGTAATCGGGATGTAACCTATATGTAACCTTGTTGATTCTCCTCAGGACTTAGAACGGCCCCACAAACCATGGGCTCAGCTTCTGGCAGGGCAGGCGGAGGGGCAGATTCCGGGTCGAGAGCCAGACCCGATCACCCAGTACAAAAACCGGGGCCTCACTGCGGTGGCGGTCAGCGTTGTACGCACGGCGCGCTGGAGGTGAACGTGAGCAGCGTTCCACGTCTCCTCCGTACGCCGAAACCAGTCATCCACCGCAGGAGCTTCGGTCTGGCTCAAATGCCACAGTGCCAGAACCGGCTGATAATCTAAGACACATTGAAAGGGAGTTAGGTTAGTGGAGGAGTGGCGAAGAGAGTTCTGGGCATAATCGGCCCATGGCAAGAACACCAACCACTCCCCCGGCCAGGACCGCAGGAACCTACCCACATCTAAATTCACCCGTTCCACCTGCCCATTAGACTCGGGGTGAAACCCAGAGGTCAGGCTAACCGAGACCCTCAGACGTTCCATGAACGCCTTCCAGACCCTGGATGTGAACTGGGGACCCCGGTCAGACACTATGTCCTCTGGCACCCCGTAGTGCCGGAAGACGTGAGTAAACAGGGCAGAGGAAGGAGGCGGCAGGCTTTTGAAAAGCAGTCCACAACGACCAGGATGGTGGTGTTACCCTGAGAGAGGGGAAGATCAGTTAGAAAGTCAATACACAGGTGGGATCGCCGTTGTGGAACTGGTAAGGGATGTAACTTACCCGTGGGGAGGTACCTAGGTGCCTTACTCTGGGCGCACACCGAGCAGGAGGAGACATACACCCTCACGTCCTTAACCAAGGTAGGCCACCAGTACTTTACGGTCAGGCAGCGGACTGTACGACCAATACCTGGGTGACCAGAGGAGGGAGACGTGTTGGCCCAATAGATCAGACGGTCACAGACAAGAGATGGCATGAACTACAGCCCAGCTGGACACTGAGGTGGAGATGGCTCTGTGCGTAACGCCCGCTCTATGTCCGCATCCATTGCCCATACTACCGGCGCCACAATTCAGGAGGCCGGGAGTATGTGGGTGTTGTCTATAGGCCTCTCCTCTGTGTTGTACAGTTGTGACAGTGCGTCTGCCTTAACGTTCTTCGTACCCGAGTAAACTCAAACCAGGTGAAGAATAGGGCCCACCTGGCCTGGCGAAGGTTCAGCCTCCTCGCTGCCCGGATGTACTCCAGGTTACGGTGGTCCGTCCAGACGAGGAAAGGGTGTTTCGCCCCCTCGAGTCAGTGCCTCCACACTGTCAGGACTCTGACTACAGCCATCAGCTCCCGATCACCAACGTCGTAGTTCTGCTCCGCCGGGCTGAGCTTCTTGGAGAAGAAGGCACAGTGGCGGCGCTTGGGTGGCGTGCCCGAGCGTTGAGACAGGACAGTGCCTATCCCTACCTCGGACGCATCCACCTCCACTACGAACGGTAGTGATGGATCGGGATGGGCCAGTACCGGGGCTGAGGTGAACAGAACACTCAGGCTACTGAAGGCCCTGTCAGCCTCAGCAGACCAACGGAGCCGGGACGGCCCACCCTTCAACAGAGATGTGTTGGGAGCTGCGACCTTGCCAAAGCCCCGGATAAACCTCAGATAGTAGTTGGCAAAGCCAATGAAGCGCTGCACCTCCTTTACCGTGGTTAGAGTCGGCCAATTACGCACGGCTGAAATGCGATCTCCCTCCATCTCCACACCTGAGGTGGTAATGCGGTATCCGAGGAAGGAGACGGACTGCTGGAAAAACAGACACTTCTCTGCCTTGGCATAAAGGTAATTTTCCAACAGTCGGCCCAGCACTTTGCGAACCAGGGACACATGCTCGGCGCGTATAGTGGAATACACCAGAATGTCATCGATGTAGACCGCTACACCATGACCTAGCATGTCCCGAAACACCTCATTCACAAAGGACTGGAAAACGGATGGAGCATTCATCAAACCGTACGGCATCACCAGGTATTCGTAATGCCCCGTGGTTGTGCTGAATGCTGTCTTCCATTCGTCCCCCTCTTGGACACGCACCAGGTTATACGCACTCCGGAGATCTAATTTTGTGAAAAAGCGCGCCCCATGCATTGACTCGATCACAGAAGGGATGAGGGGCAGAGGATAACTATAACGTATTGTCCCCTTGTTCAATGCTCAGTAATCAATGCACAGGCGCAGACCTCCATCTTTCTTCTTCACAAAAAAGAAACTCTAGGAGGCGGGTGAAGTGGAGGGAATATGAACCCCTGGCGCAGGGACTCGGAGACATACATTGAGGGAAAAAAGTATTTGATCCCCTGCTGATTTTGTACGTTTGCCCACTGACAAAGACATGATCAGTCTATAATTTTAATGGTAGGTTTATTTGAACAGTGAGAGACAGAATAACAACAAAAAAATCCAAAAAAACGCATGTGAAAAATGTTATAAATTGATTTGCATTTTAATGAGGGAAATAAGTATTTGACCCCTCTGCAAAACATGACTTAGTACTTGGTGGCAAAACCCTTGTTGGCAATCACAGAGGTCAGACGTTTCTTGTAGTTGGCCACCAGGTTTGCACACATCTCAGGAGGGATTTTGTCCCACTCCTCTTTGCAGATCTTCTCCAACTCATTAAGGTTTCGAGGCTGACGTTTGGCAACTCGAACCTTCAGCTCCCTCCACAGTTTTTCTATGGGATTAAGGTCTGGAGACTGGCTAGGCCACTCCAGGACCTTAATGTGCTTCTTCTTGAGCCACTCCTTTGTTGCCTTGGCCGTTTGTTTTGGGTCATTGTCATGCTGGAATACCCATCCACGACCCATTTTCAATGCCCTGGCTGAGGGAAGGAGGTTCTCACCCAAGATTTGACGGTACATGGCCCCACCCATCGTCCCTTTGATGCGGTGAAGTTGTCCTGTCCCCTTAGCAGAAAAACACCCCCAAAGCATAATGTTTCCACCTCCATGTTTGACGGTGGGGATGGTGTTCTTGGGGTCATAGACAGCATTCCTCCTCCTCCAAACACGGCGAGTTGATGCCAAAGAGCTCCATTTTGGTCTCATCTGACCACAACACTTTCACCCAGTTCTCCTCTGAATCATTCAGATGTTCATTGGCAAACTTCAGATGGGCATGTATTTGTGCTTTCTTGAGCAGGGGGACCTTTGCGGGCGCTGCAGGATTTCAGTCTTTCTTGGCGTAGTGTGTTACCAATTGTTTTAGTCTTGGTGACTATGGTCCCAGCTGCCTTGAGATCATTGACAAGATCCTCCTGTGTAGTTCTGGGCTGATTCCTCACCGTTCTCATGATCATTGCAACTCCACGAGGTGAGATCTTGCATGGAGCCCCAGGCTGAGGGAGATTGACAGTTATTTTGTGTTTCTTCCATTTGCGAATAATCGCACCAACTGTTGTCACCTTCTCACCAAGCTGCTTGGCGATGGTCTTGTAGCCCATTCCAGCCTTGTGTAGGTCTACAATCTTGTCCCTGACATCCTTGGAGAGCTCTTTGGTCTTGGCCATGGTGGAGAGTTTGGAATCTGATTGATTGATTGCTTCTGTGGACAGGTGTCTTTTATACAGGTAACAAGCTGAGATTAGGAGCACTCCCTTTAAGAGTGTGCTCCTAATCTCAGCTCGTTACCTGTATAAAAGACACCTGGGAGCCAGAAATATTTCTGATTGAGAGGGGGTCAAATATTTATTTCCCTCATTAAAATGCAAATCAATGTAGAACATTTTTGGCATGCGTCTTTCTGGATTTTTTGGTTGTTATTCTGTCTCTCACTGTTCAAATAAACCTACCATTAAAATTATAGACTGATCATATCTTTGTCAGTGGGCAAACGTACAAAATCAGCAGGGGATCAAATACTTTTTTCCCTCATTGTATGTCTCCATTGCCTCCGTTTCAGCCTGCAACAGGGGATATACATGACTCTTGGGAGGCACAGCGTCTACTCGTAGGTTTATCGCGCAATCCCCCCCCCGCCCCGATGAGGTGGTAATTTGGTCGCCTGCATTTTGGAAAACGTGTGCGCCAAATCGAGGTATTCAGGGGGGATGCGCACGTGGAGGAAGTGTCTGAACTTTCCACCGTGGTTGCACCAATGGAAACAGCTAGGCACCTACCCTGACACTCTCGTGACCACCCCGTGAGAACCCTCTGCGGCCATGAAAAGGTGGGGTTGTGTAGTGCTAACCAGGGAAGACCCAACACAACAGGAAAATCAGGGGAGAAAATAATAAATAATGTGACGTGCTCTCTATGGGTCCTTTGAGTAACCATTGTGACTGGTGCTGTAACTTCCCTAACAAACCCTGACCCTAATGGTCGACTATCAAGTGCTTTGATGGGCGGGCTGCACTGGAATCCGTCGATCAGGGCTGGCTCGTTCCACCTGGACCCAGCCGCTAGGGTCCGAAACTCCCCTGCCTCAGTTGGACCAGACGCTCACCCACCTCTTGTCCTTCGAGCGGGTGGTCGAAGACTGCCCGGAAGAGGCGAGCGAACTCCCTGTAGTTGTCCAACACGGTTCCTCCTTCTCTCCAGACCGCGTTGGCACACTCTAGGGCTTTCTCCGAGAGGCAGGAGACGAGGGCGGACACCTTCTCCCGTTCCGATGGAGCCGGGCTGATGTTCACGAAGTAGAGGTCCAGCTGCAGGAGGAATCCCTGGCAGCGGGCAGCCGTCCCGTCCAACTCCCTCGGTCGGGATAGATGAATCCCTCGGAGTGCTGGAGTGTGGGTGGCCGGATCCGGTTGCTCAGCTGGTCCCGACGGGTCGGGTCCTCTCCTCTCCAGATGTTGGACGACCTGGAGAACCCGATCCATCGCTTCTCCCAAGCTGGCTAGCATCCTGGAATGCTTGTGGACCCGTGCCATGACTCCAGGCATGGGCTCTTCTCCTGCTGACTCCATGGCGGGTGTGTGTGATTCTGTGGTGATGTGATTTGAAGAAGTCAGGCGCAGGAGGGTAAATCACAGAATAACAGGTTCATTCTGTTGACACAGAGGTACGCAGCAATGCGTCAAACACTCCAGTGCGGAAATATACAGCGCACTGGAAACAACAAGGCACACGGGTGAATATCCCGGTGATACAAAGACAAGGGGGCAGAGGGAACACTTATACAGGTACTGATGAGGGGAATTGAAACCAGGTGTGTGTAATAAACAAGACAAAACAAATGGAATGAGATGAGGAGCGGCAGTGGCTAGAAGACCGGTGACGATGAACGCCGAAGCCTGCCCGAAGAAGGAGAGGAGGCAGCTTCGGAGGAAGTCGTGACAACGTGAGTAGATATCAGAACACTGGTTACATTGTTGAAATGCTCAGATTTTCAGAATATCAAACATTTACTTCCCCTTTGATTTTGAGGAATCTCTTTATAGTTGTGTCACTTGACTGAAAGTATATCTGTGTCCCTCAGATGTTGTAACACCAGGATATGGACACTAGCCCTTACTTCCTCTCCTAGTGTCTGTGGCACTGTTGAGTTTCCTGTTTCAGCACATGGAGATGGTGAAGTTGCCCCTAGACGGTCATCTTGGGTCAGTTTTGCATTTCCCACACTAATGGTTAAGGTTAGGATTGGGGGAGAGGAAGCTGATCCTAGATCTGTACCAAGGGTAAACTTCACCCCGGAGAGAGGCAGAATAGTGTTTATTTGCTTCCTGCCACTCAAACCAGGTTAATCCTAATCTCATTGGTCCTATTACAACAGGGCAGGGCTAGGATTCAAGTTCGTAGTGAAATTGGTGGGTAAGGATCATTGGATGAAGAGGGACACTGACTGGAGCAGTGATTACTATCTTCATATGTTGGGCCTATAAGTAGCCTCGTACGAGCCTTGGCTTCTGCAAGCCAGAGCAGCTCGTAGGAGCAGGAGCCTATCTCCTGTTTCTATGGCGTGAGGCAGCTTGATGGCAGCTTTGGATAAAATTGTCTGCTAAATGGCATAATTGTTGATGTACAAGTACACCCCCTGGACAGGATGCTAGTCTATCGCAGAGCCTTACCCTTAATCTATTTATTTAATACTAAGTGCCAAACAGAGACGCATCTGGCCCCATTTTACAGTGTTTTGTATGACTTAGCCAGGGATCGAACTACCAACCTTCCTAACTCAGGGCTGACTCTCTAACCACAAATAAGTTTAGTCCAATACTGACAGTTATATTTTAGCAGATCCAATGGGTATAGAGATGTATGTTCCTTAGACCATAGGTTATGGAACGTGTTGAGACATCACACTTGTGATGATTCACAGTTTGTGCAAATTCAAAGTGGTGACTGATATCAAACCAATTGAGGGGTCTAAAGCAAAATGTTTACGTCAATGTGCCAGGCCATGCAAAACTGAAAATGCAAAACTGATCCCAGATCAGTATCTAGGGGCAACCTCACCCTACACCCGTATTGTATAACCAGGTAAGGCCATGTAAAGTCATTATCTCGATTGAAGTTAATCTCTACTGCTGCAATGTTAGTTTGACCACATGAGGATTATCACTCGGCAGAGTGCAGTTCCGTTGCTTGAGCAGAGAGTCATGGGTAAAATTGGATCATTGAACCAGGTGGCCTTCTCCCCACCCAAGGGAAAGGTTGAATGGAACTGATAGGAATTGATTTGTCAAATCTCGTGATATTTGTCAGACAGCAATAATCTAAAAGAAACTCAAAAGTCTTTGAAACTAAACATACATATTTTATCTTAAAGTGTATTTTACACCCAGCAATCAAGAGCACGTCTCACGGTCTTGCTGCCAGTCATTTATATCCAAATCTTCAGTAATCTTTTTACAGTAATTGATTAGTTCAATGATTTCATGGATGACCGCATGCAAAAAACATTCTGGTCAATTTGTATTCAGATGTTGCATTCCCACAGCTGCTACCAAAGGAAATTAGGTCACCTAAGATGGAGGGTGTGTGTGTGTCAGTCACCAAAAGGGTTTAGTTCAAAAAGGGTTATGGCTTTGTCCCAAATGGAATCCTATTCCCTATATAGTGCACTACAGTTGTAGAGCTCTAAAAAGGAAAAAGGGTGCCATTTGGGATGTAACCTAGTTCTCCTTCCCAGAACAGAAAGAGTGAATAAAGAGAGGGCTACTGTACTGTTAAAAGATAAACAGTGAATGAAGAGAGGGCTACTGTACTGTTAAAAGAGAAACAGTGAATGAAGAGAGGGCTACTGTACTGTTAAAAGAGAAACAGTGAATGAAGAGAGGGCTACTGTACTGTTAAAAGAGAAACAGTGAATAAAGAGAGGGCTACTGTACTGTTAAAAGAGAAACAGTGAATGAAGAGAGGGCTACTGTACTGTTAAAAGAGAAACAGTGAATGAAGAGAGGGCTACTGTACTGTTAAAAGAGAAACAGTGAATGAAGAGAGGGCTACTGTACTGTTAAAAGATAAACAGTGAATGAAGAGAGGGCTACTGTACTGTTAAAAGAGAAACAGTGAATAAAGAGAGGGCTACTGGGCCTCACAGCCAATGGAGAGGTACAGATTGTACAGAGACAAAGGTTACCTCACAAATGGCACTCTCTTACCTCTATAGTCCGCTACTTTTGACCAGGGCCCACCAAAATCTAAAATCATATCAACGTTTATTTGTCAAATGCACAGGATACAGCGGTGTGTAAACTGAACAATGAAATGCTTACTGAGCGGTATGGCCATAGGGGTCTGGTCAAAAGTAGTGCACTGTCTATGTAGGGAATAGGGTGTCATTTGGGACGCAGCCAGAGACAGAGACAGACAGTCTGTCGACATGTAGGCCTGATGCTCATATTTCACCTTATCAGGCCATGTATTGGCAAAATGTGACCATGTGCTGACAAGCAGAGGCAAAATAGGTGCGCTTTGGGGGAATTTTCCCCTTATAATCACTGTATGATCTGAATAACCTTTTTTGGTTTCTTAGTAACAGATTCTCTCTATGGTGTTTTTTGGTCTGAATAGGAGGTTATTGGGTTATTAAGATATCTGTGAGAGACGTTGTGATGCGTGTGATAGAAGGAGTCAGGCGCAGGAGAGTAATATGCATCCAAAGAGTTTATTCCGTTGATAAACAGTTGCGCAAGCATGCTACAACAAAACTCAGGCACAGGGGAAATATCTACCCTGGCAACAACAAGGTAAGGGTAGCTCAACCGAGCTACACACAGCTCACTACAAACAATCACCCACACAGACAAGGAAGCAGAGGGAACACTTATACAATGACTAATTGGGGATAAGGACCAGGTGTGTGTGATTAATTAGACAAGACAAGTGGAGTGATGATAAATGGATCGGCAGCAGCTAGTAAGCCAGTGACGACGAATGCCGAAACCTGCCCGAACAAGGAGGGGAGGCAGCCTCGGCGGAAGTTGTGACAGACGTTCATCATCACAGATCGCTTCTGGAAGACAATGGTGTTGCTGATAACAGACTGCATAGACTCTTACTGAAATCCTTCCCAGAAAAACAATGTAAAACATCATAGACACTGCCCTCTAGTAATACAATCTATAAATTGCCATATTCATGCTATCTATGGTTTATAAACAAATCCCAGCCTAATTGGATAAAAAATATATTTTAAATTGGGTGTTGGATGAAATGCAATTTGGAATCCAATAGAAATTACTGATTTATAAGTTAAGGTGAAGCAAAACAACTAAGTTGACAAAGTGATGGTAATAACATTATAGAATAGAGCTTATAAATTATAACGATTCATCCAAATATAGCCTTATAAGCTGTCAGAGATGTAAAATATGTAAAAACACTGGTGACATAAGACTTAATCATGTAGCTAGAATAAACATTTGGAATATTCTCTTGACAAATCCAGTCATATGATTGAATATAATTGTTGAAACAAGCCTATGTAATAATGATTTAGGATGCGTCCCAAGTGGTACCTTCTTCCCTACATACAGTGCCTTGCAAAAGTATTCATCCCCCTTGGCATTTTCCCTATTTTGTTGCATTACAACCTGTAATTTAAATGGATTTTTATTTGGATTTCATGTAATGGACATACACAAAATAGTCCAAATTGGTGAAGTGAAATGAAAAAAATAACTTGTTTCAAAAAATTCTAAAAAATAAATAACAGAAAAGTGGTGCGTGCGTATGTATTCACCCCCTTTGCTATGAAGCCCCTAAATAAGATCTGGTGCAACCAATTACCTTCAGAAGTCACATAATTAGTTAAATAAAGTCCACCTGTGTGCAATCTAAGTGTCAGATGATCTGTCACATGATCTCAGTATATATACACCTGTTCTGAAAGGCCACAGAGTCTGCAACACCACTAAGCAAGCGGCACCATGAAGACCAAGGAGCTCTCCAAACAGGTCAGGGTGTCACGACTTCCGCCGAGGCTGCCTCCAATCCTTGTTCGGGCAGGCTTCGGCGTTCGTCGTCACCAGCTTACTAGCCACTGCCGCTGCATATATCATCATTCCATTTGTCTTGTCTTGTCAATTACACACACCTGGTTCTTATCCCCTCATTAGTCCATGTATAAGTGTTACCTCTGCCCCCCTTGTCCTTGTGGGTGATTTGTTATTTGTGAGAGTAGTATAGCTCGGTGGAGCTACTCTCCCTTTGTATTGCTGGCATAGATATTTCCCCTGTGCCTGTATATTGTTGGAATATCCCGTACCGTGTATTGCCAGGGTGTGTCGCTATCCAGCGCATTTGTGTACGACGGAATAAACTCTGTATTCTGTGATTTACCCTCCTGCGCCTGACTCCTTCTATCACACTCATTACACAGGGACAAAGTTGTGGAGAAGTACAGATCAGGGTTGGATTATTAAAAAATATCAGAAACTTTGATCATCCCACGGCGCACCATTAAATCCATTATTAAAAAATTGAAAGACTATGTCACCACAACAAACCTGCCAAGAGATGGCCGCCCACCAAAACTCACGGACCAGGCATGGAGGGCATTAATCAGAGAGGCAACAAAGAGACCAAAGATAACCCTGAAGGAGCTGCAAATCTCCACAGCGGAGATTGGAGTTTCTGTCCATAGGACCACTTTAAGCCGTACACTCCACAGAGCTGGGCTTTACGGAAGAGTGGCCAGAAAAAAGCCATTGCTTAAAGAAAAAAATAAGCAAACACGTTTGGTGTTCGCCAAAAGGCATGTGGGAGACTCCCCAAACATATGGAAGAAGGTACTTTCTGGCCATCAAGGAAAATGCTATGTCTGGCGCAAACCCAACTCCTCTCATCACCCGAGAACACGATCCCCACAGTGAAGCATGGTGGTGGCAGCATCATGCTGTGGGGATGTTTTTCATCGGCAGGGACTGGGAAAATGCTCAGAATTGAAGGAATGGTGGATGGCGCTAAATACAGGGAAATTCTTGAGGGAAATCTATTTCAGTCTTCCAGAGATTTGAGACTGGGACGGAGGTTCACCTTCCAGCAGGACAATGACCCTAAGTATACTGCTAAAGCAACACTTGAGTGGTTTAAGGGGAAACATTTAAATGTCTTGGAATGGCCTAGTCAAATCCCAGACCTCAATCCAATTGAGAATCTGTGGTATGACTTAAAGATTGCTGTACACCAGCGGAACCCATCCAACTTGAAGGAGCTTTGAAGGAGTTTTGCCTTGAAGAATGGGCAGAAATCCCAGTGGCTAGATGTGCTAAGCTTATAGAGACATACCCCAAGAGACTTGCAGCTGTAATTGCTGCAAAAGCTGGCTCTACAAAGTATTGACTTTGGGGGGGGGGTGAATAGTTATGCACGTGCACTCAATTCTTCTGTTTTTTTGTCATATTTCTTGTATTTATTTTGCATCTTCAAAGTAGTCGGTATGTTGTGTAAATCAAAAGATTTAAAAAAAACAAACAATCCATTTTAATTCCAGGTTGTAATGCTACAAAATAGGAAAAATGCCAAGGGGGGGGTGAATACTTTCGCAAGCCACTGTAGTGCACTACTTTTGACCAGAGCCCTATGGGCCCTGGTCAATAGTAGTCTACTATATAGGCCAGGGAATAGGATGCCATTTGGGACGTAGGCCTAGCTTTTAACGCTATCTCACCCAGCTGTGCTGTGCAAACACAACTATCTTCAATCGAACCGACAGTGATCATATGAGTATATCAAAGTTATCAAGTGTAGACCTACTACATTACTCACTGGACTATTACAGTCACACATTGGAATGAATGCATTTGAGGTTGATAATGTCATCTCCTTAATGTCATGTCGCTCCAATAATGTCAGGTGTGAACCATTATCCTATCTTATCATTTACATTTTCGTCATTTAGCAGACGCTCTTATCCAGAGCGACTTACAAATTGGTGCATTCACCTTATGATAGCCAGTGGGACAACCACTTTACAATTATTAATTTTTTTGGGGGGTGGGGTAAGGGGGGGTAGAAGGATTACTTTATCCTATTCCAGGTATTCCTTAAGAGGTGGGGTTTCAAGTGTCTCCGGAAGGTGGTGAGTGACTCCGCTGTCGTGGCAACGTTAGGGAGCTTGTTCCACCATTGGGGTGCCAGAGCAGCGAACAGTTTTGACTGGGCTGAGCAGGAACTGTGCTTCCGCAGAGGTAGGAGGGCCAGCAGGCCAGAGGTGGATGAATACCCATGGACACCATCGGGAGAGGTTGTGTTTTTCTCTAGCAGGAGGTAAGCAGAAGGTAAGCTTCTCATATGGTGTTGAGTAAAGCTTAACCATGTATTAGATCGTAGGTAGGTAGTTAGTTGTAGTTAGGTATTGTAGTTATTGTAGGTTAGTATTGTTGTTATTGTAGGTTTCCGTAGGTAATTGTAGGTTAGTATCGAAGCACGAGGCTAGCAAGCTAGCGGGTAGCTACTGGTAACGTTTAGCAACGGTGGAGAGCTGTTTCCAATGTTAATGTGCTGCTAGCCAACGTTTAATTTTTGCTGCGTTATGCGTTATGAAAGGAACTAGACACGGACATGAATTATCTGTTTAGTGTGCTAACACACTCTTGGCAGTTTGTTGTAACCAAGTATTGGTGCTAAACTGTGTGTTAATGGATGCTAGCATGCTAGTTAGCTATGGCGTCATAGCTAGGCATTGTGGGTTGTTGTGGGTAGTTACTGTAGGTTGGCAGTGTCTTCGGCCGTGCCGGCTGTAGCACGAAGCGAGCTAACTAGCCGTTTTTCGAACAGAGTCAGAGTCAACACAGTAGCCATTGTGTGCCGGGTGTAGCACGAAGCTAGCTAGCTAGCCGTTCTTCAAACAAAGTCAACACAGTGGCCATTGCTAGCTACCCAACACGACCAGCTAACTGTACTGTAGTAGCTAAATACAATATACTTGTCCTACCTAGCCAACGTTTAATCATTGCTGCGTCATGAAAGGAACTTGACACAGACACGAATGATCTGTTTAGTGTGTTAACACACTATTGGTGTGTCTTGGCAGTGTCTTCGGCCGTGCCGGCTGTAGCACGAAGCGAGCTAACTAGCCGTTTTTTCGAACAGAGTCAGAGTCAACACAGTAGCCATTGTGTGCCGGGTGTAGCACGAAGCTAGCTAGCTAGCCGTTCTTCAAACAAAGTCAACACAGTGGCCATTGCTAGCTACCCAACACGACCAGCTAACTGTACTGTAGTAGCTAAATACAATATACTTGTCCTAGCTAGCCAACGTTTAATCATTGCTGCGTCATGAAAGGAACTTGACACAGACACGAATGATCTGTTTAGTGTGTTATCACACTATTGGTGGTTTGTTGTGACCAAGTGTTGGTGCTAAACTGTGTGTTACTGGATGCTAGTTAGCTAGTTAACACACTATTGGTGGTTTGTTGTGACCAAGTGTTGGTGCTAAACTGTGTGTTATTGTTATTGGATGCTAGCATGCTAGTTAGCTATGGTGTCATAGTTAGCTAGCTGAATAAAGTGGGTTGAGTCTATTCCTTTAAACATTGAACCGCTGTGGTTCACAACAATTCTGATTTCTAAAGGTGGAAGTTGGGAGAGTTTTTGTTCGGGTGGTTCAGTGAAACAATTTTAGTTTCTGAGGTAGAAGTTTTTGGTGAGGGAGGCCCTGCTCTCTCCTCTCCCAGATGCTTAGCTCATTTCATTCCGATCTCCTCTGCATTTTTGTAGCCATTTGCTACAGCCTGTCAACTATGCCTCTGCCTATCCCTGTTCTCTCCTCTCTGCACAGGCTACACAAACGCACCACACCGCGTGGCTGCTGCCTCTCTAACCTGGTGGTCCCTGCACGCACCCCACACCTGGAGTTCCAGGTCGCAGGCAGCCTCTGGAACTGCCGTTCTGCTGCCAACAAAGCTGACTTCATCCCAGCCTATGCCAACCTCCAGTCCCTCGACTTCCTGGCGCTGACGGAAACATGGATCACCACTGAAAACATTGCTACTCCTACTGCTCTCTCCTCGTCTGACCATGTGTTCTCGCATACCCCGAGAGCATCTGGTCAGAGGGGTGGTGGTACAGGAATCCTCATCTCTCCCAAGTGGACATTCTCAATTTTTCCCCTAACCCATCTGTCTATCTCCTCATTTGAATTCCATGCTGTCACAGTCACTAGCCCATTTAAGCTTAATATCCTTGTCATCTATCGCCCTCCAGGTTCCCTTGGAGAGTTCATCAATGAGCTTGACGCCTTGATAAGTTCCTTTCCTGAGGATGGCTCACCCCTCACAGTTTTGGGGGATTTCAACCTCCCCTATGTCCACATTTGACTCATTTCTCTCTGCCTCCTTCTTTCCACTCCTCTCCTCTTTTGACCTCACCCCTCTCACCGTCCCCCCTACTCACAAGGCAGGCAATACGCTTGACCTCATCTTCACTAGATGCTGCTCCTCTACTAATCTCACTGCAACTCCCCTCCATGTCTCCGACCACTACTTTGTTTCCTTTTCTCTCTCGCTCTCCTCCCACACTACTCACTCTGCCCCTACACAGATGGTAATGCGCCGCCGCAACCTTCGCTCTCTCTCTCCACTACTCTCTCCTCTTCCATCCTATCATCTCTTCCCTCTGCTCAATCCTTCTCCCTCCAATCTCCTGATTCTGCCTCCTCAACCCTCCTCTCCTCCCTTTCTGCATCCTTTGACTCTCTGTGTCCCCTATCCTCCCGGCCGGCTCGGTCCTCCCCTCCAGCTCCATGGCTTGATGACTCATTGCGAGCTCACAGAACAGAGCTCCGGGCAGCGGAGCGGAAATGGAAGAAAACTAAACTCCCTGCCGACCTGGCATCTTTTCACTCCCTCCTCTCTACATTTTCTTCATCTGTTTCTGCTGCTAAGGCCACCTTCTACCACTCTAAATTCCAAGCATCTGCCTCTAACCCTAGGAAGCTCTTTGCCACATTTTCCTCCCTCCTGAATCCCCCCTCCTCTCTCTCTGTGGATGACTTTGTCAACCACTTTGAAAAGAAGGTTGACGACATCCGATCCTCGTTTGTTAAGTCTAATGACACTGCTGGTCCTGCTCACACTGCCCTACCCTATGCTTTGACTTCTTTCTCCCCTCTCTCTCCAGATAAAATCCCTGCGACTTGTGACTGCAGGCCGCCCAACAACCTGCCCGCTTGACCCCATCCCCTCCTCCCTTCTCCAGACCATCTCCGGTGACCTTCTCCCCTACCTCACCTCGCTGATCAACTCATCCTTGACCGCTGGCCATGTCCCTTCCGTCTTCAAGAGAGCGAGAGTTGCTCCCCTTCTCAAAAAAACCAACACTCGACCCCCACTGATGTCAACAACTACAGACCAGTATCCCTTCTTTCTTTTCTTTCCAAAACTATTGAGCGTGCCGTCTTTAGCCAACTCTCTTGCTATCTCTCTCAGAATGACCTTCTTGATCCAAACCAATCAGGTTTCAGGACTGGTCATTCAACTGAGACTGCTCTTCTCTGTGTCACGGAGACTCTCCGCACTGCTAAAGCTAACTCTCTCTCCTCTGCTCTTGTCCTTCTAGACCTGTCTGCTGCCTTTGATACTGTGAACCATCAGATCCTCCTCTCCACCCTCTCCGAGCTGGGCATCTCCGGCGCGGCTCACTCCTGGATTGCGTCCTACCTGACCGGTCGCTCCTACCAAGTGGCGTGGCGAGAAGCTGTCTCCGCACCACGTGCTCTCACCACTGGTGTCCCCCAGGGCTCAGTTCTAGGCCCTCTCCTTTTCTCCCTATACACCAAGTCACTTGGCTCTGTCATATCCTCACACGGCCTCTCCTATCATTGCTACGCTGACGATACACAACTAATCTTCTCCTTTCCCCCTTCTGATAACCAGGTGGCGAATCGCATCTCTGCATGTCTGGCAGACATATCAGTATGGATGACGGATCACCACCTCAAGCTGAACCCTGGCAAGACGGAGCTGCTCTTCCTCCCGGGGAAGGACTGCCCGTTCCATGATCTCGCCATCACGGTTGACAACTCCGTTGTGTCCTCCTCCCAGAGTGCGAAGAGCCTTGGCGTGACCCTGGACAACACCCTGTCGTTCTCCGCTAACATCAAGGCGGTGACCCGCTCCTGCAGGTTCATGCTCTACAACATTCGGAGAGTACGACCCTGCCTTACACAGGAAGCGGCACAGGTCTTAATCCAGGCACTTGTCATCTCCCGTCTGGATTACTGCAACTCGCTGTTGGCTGGCCTCCCTGCATGTGCCATTAAACCCCTACAACTCATCCAGAATGCCGCAGCCCGTCTGGTGTTCAACCTTCCCAAGTTCTCTCACGTCACCCCCCTCCTCCGCACACTCCACTGGCTTCCAGTTGAAGCTCGCATCCGTTACAAGACCATGGTGCTTGCCTTTGGAGCAGCGAGGGAACGGCACCTCTGTACCTTCGGGCTCTGATCAGTCCCTACACCCAAACGAGGGCATTGCGTTCATCCACCTCTGGCCTGCTGGCTCCCTTCCTCTGCGGAAGCATAGTTCCCGCTCAGCCCAGTCAAAACTGTTCGCTGCTCTGGCACCCCAATGGTGGAACAAGCTCCCTCACGACGCCAGGACAGCGGAGTCACTCACCACCTTCCGGAGACATTTGAAACCCCACCTCTTTAAGGAATACCTGGGATAGGATAAAGTAATCCTTCTACCCCCCCCACACACACAGCGGAGTCGCTCACCACCTTCCGGAGACATTTGAAACCCCACCTCTTTAAGGAATACCTGGGATAGGATAAAGTAATCCTTCTACCCCCCACCCCACAGCGGAGTCACTCACCACCTTCCGGAGACATTTGAAACCCCACCTCTTTAAGGAATACCTGGGATAGGATAAAGTAATCCTTCTACCCCCCCCAAAAAAAAATGACGTAAATGTGCCCTTGAGCAAGGCACTTAACCCTAATTGCTCCTGTAAGTCGCTCTGGATAAGAGCGTCTGCTAAATGACTAAAATGTAAATGTAAATGTAATGAACGCAATGCCCTCGTTTGGGTGTAGGGACTGATCAGAGCCTGAAGGTACGGAGGTGCCGTTCCCCTCACAGCTCCGTAGGCAAGCACCATGGTCTTGTAGCAGATGCGAGCTTCAACTGGAAGCCAGTGGAGTGTGCGGAGGAGCGGGGTGACGTGAGAGAACTTGGGAAGGTTGAACACCAGACGGGCTGCGGCGTTCTTGATGAGTTGTAGAGGTTTAATGGCACAGGCAGGGAGCCCAGCCAACAGCGAGTTGCAGTAATCCAGACGGGAGATGACAAGTGCCTGGATTAGGACCTGTGCCGCTTCCTGTGTAAGGCAGGGTTGTACTCTGCGAATGTTGTAGAGCATGAACCTACAGGATCGGGTCACCGCCTTGATGTTAGCGGAGAACGACCGGGTGTTGTCCAGGGTCACGCCAAGGCTCTTTGCACTCTGGGAGGAGGACACAATGGAGTTGTCAACCGTGATGGCGAGATCATGGAACGGGCAGTCCTTCCCCGGGAGGAAGAGCAGCTCCGTCTTGCCGAGGTTCAGCTTGAGATGGTGATCCGTCATCCACACTGATATGTCTGCCAGACATGCAGAGATGCGATTCGCCACCTGGTTATCAGAAGGGGGAAAGGAGAAGATTAATTGTGTGTCGTCTGCTTAGCAATGATAGGAGAGGCCATGTGAGGATATGACAGAGCCAAGTGACTTGGTGTATAGCGAGAATAGGAGAGGGCCTAGAACTGAGCCCTGGGGGACACCAGTGGTGAGAGCACGTGGGGCGGAGACAGATTCTCGCCACGCCACCTGGTAGGAGCGACCTGTCAGGTAGGACGCAATCCAAGAGTGAGCCGCGCCGGAGATGCCCAACTCGGAGAGGGTGGAGAGGAGGATCTGATGGTTCACAGTATCAAAGGCAGCAGATAGGTCTAGAAGGATGAGAGCAGCGGAGAGAGAGTTAGCTTTAGTAGTGCAGAGAGCCTCCGTGACACAGAGAAGTGCAGTCTCAGTTGAATGACCAGTCTTGAAACCTGACTGGTTTGGATCAAGAAGCTCATTCTGAGAGAGATAGCAAGAGAGTTGGCTAAAGACGGCACGCTCAAAAGTTTTGGAGAGAAAAGAAAGAAGGGATACTGGTCTGTAGTTGTTGACATCGGAGGGATCGAGTGTAGGTTTTCTGAGAAGGAGTGCAACTCTCGCTCTCTTGAAGACGGAAGGGACATAGCCAGCGGTCAAAGATGAGTTGATGAGCGAGGTGAGGTAAGGGAGAAGGTCTCCGGAAATGGTCTGGAGAAGAGAGGAGGGGATAGGGTCAAGCGGCCGGCCGTCACAAGTCGCAAGATTTCATCTGGAGAGAGAGGGGAGAAAGAAGTCAAAGCATAGGATAGGGCAGTGTGAGCAGGACCAGCGGTGTCATTTGACTTAACAAACGTGAATCGGATGTCGTCAACCTTCTTTTCAAAATGGTTGACGAAGTCATCCACAGGGGGGTGCAAGAGCAGGGAGGAGGGGAGGAGAAGGTGCAAAGAGCTTCCTAGGGTTAGAGGCAGATGCTTGGAATTTAGAGTGGTAGAAAGTGGCTTTAGTAGCAGAAACAGAGGAAGAAAATGTAGAGAGGAGGGAGTGAAAAGATGCCAGGTCCGCAAGGAGTCTAGTTTTCCTCCATTTCCGCTCGGCTGCCCGGAGCCCTGTTCTGTGAGCTCGCAAGGAGTCGTCAAGCCACGGAGCAGGAGGGGAGGACCGAGCCGGCCGGGAGGATAGGGGACATAGAGAGTCAAAGGATGCAGAAAGGGAGGAGAGGAGGGTTGAGGAGGCAGAATCAGGAGATTGGAGGGAGAAGGACTGAGCAGAGGGAAGAGATGATAGGATGGAAGAGGAGAGAGTAGCAGGAGAGAGAGAGCGAAGGTTGCGACGGCGCATTTCCATCTGAGTAGGGGCAGAGTGAGTAGTGTTGGAGGAGAGCGATAGAGAAAAGGATACAAAGTAGTGGTCGGAGACTTGGAGGGGAGTTGCAGTGAGATTAGTAGAAGAACAGCATCTAGTAAAGATGAGGTCAAGCGTATTGCCTGCCTTGTGAGTAGGGGGGGACGGTGAGAGGGTGAGGTCAAAAGAGGAGAGGAGTGGAAAGAAGGAGGCAGAGAGAAATGAGTCAAAGGTAGACGTAGGGAGGTTAAAGTCACCCAGAACTGTGAGGGGTGAGCCATCCTCAGGAAAGGAACTTATCAAGGCGTCAAGCTCATTGATGAACTCTCCAAGGGAACCTGGAGGGCGATAAATGATAAGGATGTTAAGCTTGAATGGGCTAGTGACTGTGACAGCATGGAATTCAAATGAGGAGACAGATGGGTCAGGGGAGAAAGAGAGAATGTCCACTTGGGAGAGATGAGGATTCCTGTGCCACCACCCCACTGACCAGATGCTCTCGGGGTATGCGAGAACACATGGTCAGACGAGGAGAGAGCAGTAGGAGTAGCAGTGTTTTCTGTGGTAATCCATGTTTCCGTCAGCGCCAAGAAGTCGAGGGACTGGAGGGTAGCATAGGCTGAGATGAACTCTGCCTTGTTGGCCGCAGAACGGCAGTTCCAGAGGCTGCCTGAGACCTGGAACTCCACGTGGGTGGTGCGTGCAGGGACCACCATGTTAGAGCGGCAGCAGCCACACGGTGTGAGGCGTTTGTATGGCCTGTGCAGAGAGGAGAGAACAGGGATAGACAGACACATAGTTGACAGGCTACAGAAAATGGCTACAATAATGCAAAGGAGATCGGAATGAAATGAACTAAACATCTGGGAAAGCGAGAGAGCGGGGCCTCCCTCACTTACGTTTCACTGAAACACTCAAATATAACTCTCCCAACTTCCACTTTAGAAATTATAATTGTTGTAAACTACAGCGGTTCAATGTTTTCTAGGAATAGACTAACTTAGTGTATTCAGCTAGCTAACTTGGTACAGTATTCTTCCGTGAAAACCGTCCAGGGCACCGAATCCTATGATGCCATATCCAACTAGCATGCCAGCCTCCAATAACACGGTTTAGCACCAATACTCGGTTACAACAAACCACCAGTGTGTTAACACGCCAAGCAGATCATTCGTGTCCGTGTCTAACGTTGTGTAAAGTTTTGGGTTAGTTTTGACAGTTTGAGTGAGTCCGTCGTCAACTTATTCAGCCAGTTAGTTAGCTAGAATAGTTAGCATACTAGCTAGCCATTGCTCTCTGCCAACGAAAAACCCCTCCTCCCACGGCACGAACACACAGAGAGAGCCAAGCTAACGTTGACTAGTCACCCATGTCCCGAATTCCCTTGAACGACTCTGGTTACCAGTATGTAAAAACAAAACACAAATGTAGGTTATAACTTACCCTTAGTAGCTACTGTTAGCCAGTTAAGTGCAAAGCTAGCCACTGAATCGATTCAGCCAGTTCGCGTCTGTTCACTAGGTCATTCCAGCTATTGTTTAGTTAGCTATCCAGGTAGCAACAAGCTAGCTACATTTCGACTACAGTAGCTACTAACTACCTAACGCTAATGCTTCAGATAATGAGGTTTTAAAAACTGCTGAATGGTAGGCAGCTAGCTGGCATAATTACAGGTACTCTTAAGCGTGAAATAACACTGGAAACAACTATCCACAGTTGCTAATAGTTACCAGTAGCTACCCGCTAGCTAGTCCAGGTAGTGGGTTAGCTAGCCTCGTGCTTCACCGGTCTCAGCCGAATACAATACTTACCTACAATAATTACCTACAATAACCTATGATAACTACCTAGATAAACTACCTACAATACCTAACTACAATCTAAATACATGGTTTAAGCTTTACTCTACACCATATAAGCCAAGCTTACCTCCCGCCAGAGAGAGACACAACCTCACCCGACGACTCCTTCAGAACATATCAAATCAATGTTTATTGGTCGCGTAGGCTACACAGATTTGCAGATGTTATCGCAGGTGCAGCGAAATGCTTGTGTTTAGAGGTTATTTTCCTGGCACCAGTCCTCCAGGGCTCTCACCTCCTCCCTGTAGGCTGTCTCATCGTTGTTGGTATTCAGGCCTACCACTGTTGTGCCAGAAGAGGCCTTATAGAAATGCTTTGCAATCAGAACTGTCTGTAGGCCTATGGTCAGTTATGATAATTTCAATTAATCTAAAACAGAAATGGCATAGTTTTTCTTTATGTATGCTTTTATCAACATTTAGTCCTAATGTCATCGATAAAGGCTATCGAATGACTGACTCAAATGTGATATTTGGGAATAATTATTGGTCTTACATTGGTCTAAGGCACTGCATCGCAGTGCTAACTGTGCCACTAGAGATCCTGGTTCGAATCCAGGCTCTGTCGCAGCCGGCCGCGACCGGGAGACTCATGGGCGGCGCACAATTTGCCCAGCGTCGTCCAGGGTAGGGGAGGGAATGGCCGGCAGGGATGTAGCTCAGTTGATAGAGCATGGCGTTTGCAACGCCAGGGTTGTGGGTTCGATTCCCATGGGGGGCCAGTATAAAAAAATATATATATATGTGTTCACTAACTGTAAGTCGCTCTGGATAAGAGCGTCTGCTAAATGACTAAAATGTAAAATGTAAATGTAACAATTCATTTCCAATTGAAACGCAGCTAGCCTTTTGATTTGGAACCTGGTTAAGAAAAGGGCACCCTTGAAAATAACAATTTCCTTCAGCTGATTTTTCAGTAGGGTACTTTACCTCATAAGTTTGTTATTACATTTATAATTACATTTATTAAAAGTACATTTTCTCTTTGAGAAGTTATTGGTACAAGATGGCACCGACAGACATGGCAGCTCTGTTTCTAGCTCCTAAGTACAAGCATTTCGCTACACCCACAATAGCATCTGCTAAATATGTGTATGTGACCAATAACATTTTATTTGATCTTCCCAAGTGCACTGCTCCATGGTATGTATAGCCTAATGAACACACACACGTGAAATAAATTGGGACTGGTTTTCCAATGTTAAGATACATTTGTGTGTGTGTGTGTATACAGCTTTATATCAAAGTCCTAACAATTGTTTTGAGGGTTCAACCCTATAAGTCTTTGTTCAATCAGATGGTGTGCTTAACAAGTCATTACTGCAGTTCCAGTGGCAGTTGCATTACTGCCACTTTGTGGTCGTCTATAGATGGTGGAGGTGTCAATATTCTCTCCATCATAGGCCTACATTTCGGTTTACGTCCTTCTCTGTTTCTCTCTAAAAAATATATATATTATCTACTGGGAAACATAAATATTGGAATGAAAATGTCTTGCATTTCATGGTATTGGTGTAGGCCTGACGGGTGTAAAAATAGGTTAGTAGTGCAAAGTCATTCGAAAAGACGCATGATCTCGCAAATGATTGATAGGCTAATAATCGAATTATCGGACATTCAATTTCCAACACATTATAAAGAGGTATAATATGTTTTTTTAAAACATCGTTGACAATCTTGAGAAATTATGCCAAGACCTCTGGCTACTGTAATCGTCTCAAGTATGACCTCATAATGTTGCGCCTGTGTCATTTGTTCGTAGCTATGGTAACTTTGAAAAGCACCAATAAACCAATAAAAACAACATTTGTTTTCAAACTATTCGTGGTGCGAACGGCAATGCATTAGACCGAACAGGTAAGAAATTACGCTTGAAATACAGTAGGCCTAATGAACACCGTCGGTTGGTCAAAGAGAATTGAGCTTCTCTGTGAAAATAGCTTCTCTGTGCATGTTTTGACCACTGTACCGAAAGCCTAGGCCTTCTGTAAAGTTGTACGATGTTTTTAGTAGAGAGGAAGAGGCGAAGCGAGAGGGATAACTGGGCCCAAAATCTGTCTTGTCCATCAGGTGGCGGTTTTTAGTTTTATTTTTTTTTGCTCACCAAGCGATTAGTTTTTTATGGAGGTCAATGAGAGTGTCGAATTTGGTCAACAAAAAATGTAATGGCTTATTTGCTTCGTGAGGCTTATTTGATCGAATAGAATTGTCGTAATGATTATGTCGTTACGAGTGTACTGATATACCTGCTAAGTAGGACACGTGACATCCCGGCAACTTTGAGAAAAAACACGTTTTATTGGAGTTGTACCTGTTACTCACATGCGTATCTGCCCTTTCATTGGCTAGAAGGGTCACACCTGATCTCGCCTCCTCCCGACTGCTTTCCATTTTTGAATGCATTTATTTTCATTGTTAGAGCAGCCATTTGAGTATCTGGTCAATATAATGGATAATCTGTGACTATAGCCTATCTTCTGCTTTCAGTAGTCATTTGGGGAGTGAAGATTAATATATTTTCATGTGGGCGAATTTCCTGGTGCTACTGTAGCTAGGAATGAATCATGACTGAAAAGCTATTATGCTAGCCTATAATTTGATGAGCATAGGCCATAGCATACAGATTCAGTCAAATATTGGCAGACTGACCCTTGCATGAAGAAATATTTTTCAATATTTGAAAAATATTTTGGTGTTTACATGTGTATTTGTTTGACTTGTTACTTTATTCCTAGTTATATGTACATATCTACCTCAATTACCTCGTACCCTTGCACATCGTCCCGGTACTGATACCCCGTGTATAATTTATCGTTACTCTTTATTTTATTACTTTTATTATTATGTATTTACTTTTTCAATGTACCCTGCAATCACACCTGCAACCCTGTACATGTGACTATTAAACACTCTGAATCTATAATTTTTCTATTTTCTTTCTCTCTGCATTGTTGGGAAGGGCCTGTAAGTAAACATTTCACTGTTAGTCTACACCTGTTGTTTACGACAAATAAAATTGGATTTGATTGGATTTGATTTACAACTGCGCAGGACCCAAAAAATTATAATCTGAACTGAAATTGAGATTTTTCCCTTCAAAGTCAAAAATGGCCTGGACAAAATTATTTACAATTCTGATAAATTTAGTTGGAGGAGGTTATTCTCGTTTACTGTATAATTTATCTCACGTGGTAAATTGCAGGTGCCTACAGGGGAAAAATAGCCATTCAACCAGTTTTTAAAAGAAAAAACATAACATTCTGCTCCATTGAACTTCATTGTAAAGTGTGACGGTGGCAAAATATTTGACCGCATCTGTAAATAACGATTTTGCTGTATATTTTATTTATTCAGACATATTTTAACCAACAAGCTGTCAATGTATTATTTCATTTAATTTTGGTTTTCATTTAGGATTTTTCGTTTAACCAAGTAATCAATTGTTTTTTATAAAAAGGCCAAACGTTGTCCAACTTACTTTCGGTCTTGCTGTATTTGTTTTGAGGGTGGAAAAAAAGTTAACATTGATCATAGGTTAGGCCTACTTCTTAAAGCGCTCTGTTTGGTCCAGCCTATATCTCAGTCTGACCTTTGAATCAGGAACATTCCACACCCCTTCCATAGAACTGGAGCTCCCCAATGTTTTGATTGTGAAACATGCTGGCATGCAATTGTGATGCAAATGATAATGAGACCTATTGGCCTCATAAAGTATTCACACCGGTTGACTTTTTCCACATTTTGTTGTGTTACAAAGTGGGATTGAAATGGATTGAATTGTCATTTTTTTGTCAACGATCTACACAAAATAATCTGTCATGTTAAAGTGAAAGAAAAATTCCAACATTTGTACAAAAAATCATGAAAAATAAACACTAATATATCTTGATAAGATAATCATTCAACTCCCTGAGTCAATACATGTTAGAATCACCTTTGGCAGGGATCACAGCTGTGTCTTTCTAGGTATTTACATTTACATTTTAGTTATTTAGCAGACGCTCTTATCCAGAGCGACTTACAGGAGCAATTAGGGTTAAGTGCCTTGCTCAAGGGCACATCGACAGATTTTTCACCTAGTTGGCTCTGGGATTAGAACCAGTGACCTTTCGGTTACTGGCACAACGCTCTTAACCACAAAGCTACCTGCCGTCTCTAAGAGGTTTCCACACCTGGATTGTGCAACATTTGCCCATTATTCTTTTGAAAATTCTTTAAGTTTTGTAAAATTGGTTGTTGATCAGTGCTAGACAACCATTTTCAGGTCTTGCTATAGATTTTCAAGCAGATTTAAGTCAAAACTGTAACTCGGCCACCCAGAAACATTCACTGTATTCTTGGTAAGCAACACTAGTGTAGATTTAGCCTTGTGTTTTAGGTTATTGTCCTACTGAAAGGTGAATTCATCTCCCAGTGTCTGGTGGAAAGCAGACTGAACCAGGTTTCCCTCTAGGATTTTGCCTTTGCTTAGCTCCATTCCGTTTCTTTTTTATTGTGAAAAACTCCCCAGTACTTAACAATTACAAGCATACCCATAACATAATACAGCCACCACTATGCTTGAAAATATGGAGAGTGGTACTCAGTAATGTGTTGTATTGGATTTACCCCAAACATAACACTTTGTATTCAGGACAAAAAGTTAATTGCTTTGCCACATTTTTTGCAGTATTACTTTAGTGCCTTTTTGTAAACGGGATGCATGTTTTGGAATATTTTTATTCTGTACAGGCTTCCTTCTTTTCACTCTCTCAATTAGAGTAACTATTATATTGTTGATCCATCCTGTTTTCTCCTATCAAAGCCATTAAACTCTGTAACTGTTTTAAAGTCACCATTAGCCTCAACTAGCTACTTGCTATTAGCCACAGCTAGCGGTGTTTCACCCAGAACATTGGATTTTTTTCCGCGGGATTAATTTTAATCACTGGACATTGATCACCGGATATTCGGCCAGTCTGCACAGCGCGTTATCGACCTAGAACATATCAGTTTTTCCGCCGGAATCACTGAATCACTGGACCTTTAACTCCGGATTCATCGCTACCAGCTGGCTACAACAAAACGGACGCTGTGGTCTGGCTAATCATCCTGAGCTAGGCCCATCTCCCGGCTATCTACCTCTCTGTCAACCGGACGGGACCACCTAGTGTTGACACGGAGCCCCGCCGATCCTACACGACTGGTCTGCCGACGAAATCGTCTGATGTGGTTACGACGTTAACCACGAAGATTCCATCCATCGGCTAGCCCTGGCCCGCTAGCACACGCTATCCGTGGCCTCTTACTCACTAAACTGAACTAGCTACTGAACTAGCTACTTGCTATTAGCCACAGCTAGCGGTGTTTCACCCAGAACTTTGGATTTTTTTCCGCGGGATTAATTTTAATCATTGGACATTGATCACCGGATATTCGGCCAGTCTGCACAGCGTGCTATCGACCCAGATCATATCAGTTTTTCCGCCGGAATCACTGAATCACTGGACCTTTAACTCCGGATTCATCGCTACCAGCTGGCTACAACAAAACGGACGCTGTGGTCTGGCTAATCATCCTGAGCTAGGCCCATCTCCCGGCTATCTACCTCTCTGTCAACCGGACGGGACCACCTAGTGTTGACACGAAGCCCCGCCGATCCTACACGACTGGTCTGCCGACGAAATCGTCTGATGTGGTTACGACGTTAACCACGAAGATTCCATCCATCTGCTAGCCCTGGCCCGCTAGCACACGCTATCCGTGGCCTCTTACTCACAAGTGCTTCACCACCGGACCTTATGATAACTCAGCTATACAGCTGATATCTGCTGGACTGTTCCTTTTTACGGTACTACATCCTGTTTATGTTTAGCCTCAGCCCAAACATGGTTAGTTTATTGTTGTTTCGGTTATTTCTAATTGTACTATATCACTGTAGACCCCCCAGCCTAGCTAAACCTGCCTTAGATAGCTCCTTTGTCCCTCCCCCCATACACTCAGAGACCGACTCAATTGATGCCTCTAGAGATACTATCTCTTTCATTGTTACCCAACGCTTAGGTTTACCTCCACTTTACTCATATCCTTCCATATCCTTGTCTGTACATAATGCCCTGAATCTTTTCTATAACACCCGGAAATCTGCCCCCTTTATTCTATGTACCCAACGCACTAGAAGACCAGTTCTTAAAGCCTTTAGCCGTATCCTTATTCTAGTCCTCCTCTGTTCCTCTGGTGATGTAGAGGCTAACCCAGGCCCTGCAGCCCTCAGTATCACTCCTACTCCCCAGGCGCTATCATTTGATGACTTCTGTAATCGCAAAAGTCTTGGTTTCTTGCACATAAATATCAGAAGTCTACTTCCTAAGTTTGAGTTATTCACTGCGTTAGCACACTCTGCCAACCCTGATGTTCTAGCAGTGTCTGAATCCTGGCTCAGGAAGGCCACCAAAAATTCTGAAATTTCCATCCCCAACTATAACATTTTCCGTCTAGATAGAACAGCCAAAGGGGGTGGAGTTGCAATCTACTGTAGAGATAGCCTGCAGAGCTCTATCATACTATCCAGGTCTGTGCCCAAACAGTTTGAGCTTCTACTTCTAAAAATCCACCTTTCCAGAAATAAGTCTCTCACTGTTGCCGCTTGCTACAGACCCCCCTCAGCCCCCAGCTGTGCCCAAGACACCATATGTGAATTGATTGCCCCCCATTTATCCTCAGAGTTTGTACTGCTTGGTGACCTAAATTGGGATATGCTTAATACCCCAGCCATCCTACAATCCAAGCTAGATGCCCTCAACCTCACGCAAATTATCAACGAACCTACCAGGTACAACCCTAAATCCGTAAACATGGGTACCCTCATAGATATCATCCTGACTAACATACCCTCTAAATACACCTCAGCTGTCTTCAACCAGGATCTCAGCGATCGCTGCCTTATTGCCTGCGTCCGTAACGGGTCCGCGGTCAAACGACCACCCCTCATCACTGTCAAACGCTCCCTAAAACACTTTAGCGAGGAGGCCTTCCTAATTGACCTGGCCCAGGTATCCTGGATGGATATAGATCTCATTCCGTCAGTAGAGGATGCCTGGTTGTTCCTTAAAAGTAATTTCCTCTCAATCTTAAATAAACATGCCCCATTCAAAAAATACAGAACTAAGAACCGATATAGCCCCTGGTTCTCCTCAGACTTGACTGCCCTTGACCAGCACAAAAACATCCTGTGGCGTACAGCATTAGCATCAAATAGCCCCCGCGATATGCAACTTTTCAGGGAAGTTAGGAACCAATATACACAAGCAGTCAGGAAAGCAAAGGCTAACTTTTTCAAACAGAAATTTGCATCCTGTAGCACTAACTCCAAAAAGTTTTGGGACACTGTAAAGTCCATGGAGAATAAGAGCACTTCCTCCCAGCTGCCCACTGCACTGAGGCTAGGAAACACTATCACCACCGATAAATCTACAATAATCGAGAATTTCAACAAGCATTTTGCTACAGCTGGCCATGCTTTCCATCTGGCTACCACTAACCCGGCCACCAACTCTGCACCCTCTGCTGCAACTTGCCCATGCCCCCCCGCTTCTCCTTCACACAAATTCAGACAGCTGATGTTTTGAAAGCGCTGCAAAATCTGGACCCCTACAAATCAGCTGGGCTAGACAATCTGGACCCTTTCTTTCTAAAACTAGCCGCCGAAATTGTCGCAACCCCTATTACTAGTCTGTTCAACCTCTCTTTCATAACGTCTGAGATCCCCAGAGATTGGAAAGCTGCCGCGGTCATCCCCCCTCTTCAAAGGGGGTGACACTCTAGATCCAAACTGCTACAGACCTATATCCATCCTGCCCTGCCTTTCGAAAGTATTCGAAAGCCAAGTTAACAAACAGATCATCGACCATTTCGAATACCACCGTACCTTCTCCGCTATGCAATCCTGTTTCCGAGCTGGTCACGGGTGCACTTCAGCCACGCTCAAGGTCCTAAACGATATTATAACCGCGATTGATAATAGACAGTACTGTGCAGCCGTCTTCATCGACCTGGCCAAGGCTTTCGACTCTGTCAACCACCGCATTCTTATTGGCAGACTAAATAGCCTTGGTTTCTCAAATGACTGCCTCGCCTGGTTCACCAACTACTTCTCAGATAGAGTTCAGTGTGTCAAATCGGAGGGCCTGTTGTCTGGACCTATGGCAGTCTCTATGGGGGTGCCACAGGGTTCAATTCTTGGGCCGACACTTTTCTCTGTGTATATCAATGATGTCGCTCTTGCTGCTGGTGACTCTCAGATCCACCTCTACGCAGACGACACCATTTTGTATACATCTGGCCCTTCATTGGACACTGTGTTAACAAACCTCCAAACGAGCTTCAATGCCATACAACAATCCTTCAGTAGCCTTCAACTGCTCTTAAACACTAGTAAAACTAAATGCATGCTTTTCAATCGAACGCTGCTAGCACCCGCCCACCCGACTAGAATCACCACTCTCGACGGATCTGACCTAGAGTATGTGGACAACTACAAATATCTAGGTGTCTGGTTAGACTGTAAACTCAACTTCCAGACTCACATAAAGAATCTCCAATCCAAAGTTAAATCTAGAATCGGCTTCCTATTTCGCAACAAAGCCTCCTTCACTCATGCTGCCAAACATGCCCTTGTAAAACTGACTATCCTACCGATCCTTGACTTCGGCGATGTCATTTACAAAATAGCCTCCAACACTCTACTCAGCAAATTGGATGTAGTCTATCACAGTGCCATCCGTTTTGTCTCCAAAGCCCCATACACTACCCACCACTGTGACCTGTACGCTCTTGTTGGCTGGTCCTCACTACATGTTCGTCGTCAAACCCACTGGCTCCAGGCCATCTATAAATCACTGCTAGGCAAATCCCGCCTTATCTTAGCTCATTGGTCACCATAGCAGCACCCACCCGTAGTCTGCGCTCCAGCAGGTATATCTCTCTGGTCATTCCCAAAGCCAACACCTCCTTTGGCCGCCATTCCTTCCAGTTCTCTGCTGCCAATGACTGGAACGAATTGCAAAAATCTCTGAAGCTGGAGACTCTTATCTCCCTCAATAACTTTAAGCATCAGTTGTCAGAGCACCTTACCGATCACTGCACCTGTACACAGCCCATCTGAAATTAGCCCACCCAACTACCTCATCCCTATATTGTTATTTATTTTGCTCTTTTGCACCCCAGTATCTCTATTTGCACATAATCTCTTGCACATCTAGCATTCCAGTGTTAATACTATTGTAATTATTCTGCACTATAGCCTATTTATTGCCTTACCTCCATAACTTGCTACATTTGCACACACTGTATATATATTTTCTGTTGTATTTCTGACTTTATGTTTTTTTTTACCCCATATGTAACTCTGTGTTGTTTTTATTGCACTACTTTGCTTTATCTTGGCCAGGTCGCAGTTGTAAATGAGAACCTGTTCTCAACTGGCTTACCTGGTTAAATAAAGGTGAAATAAAAATAAATAAAATAAATAAATGGTGAAATCACTGAGTGGTTTCCTTCCTCTCCGGCAACTGAGTTAGGAAGGATCAGTGGTGTAAAGTACTTAAGTAAAAGTAAAAGTGGGGAAAAAAAGTATTTAGTCAGCCACCAATTGTGCAAGTTCTCCCACTTAAAAAGATGAGAGAGGCCTGTAATTTTCATCATAGGTACATGTCAACTATGACAGAATCCAGAAAATCACATTGTAGGATTTTTTATGAATTTATTTGCAAATTATGGTGGAAAATAAGTATTTGGTCACCTACAAACAAGCAAGATTTCTGGCTCTCACAGACCTGTAACTTCTTCTTTAAGAGGCTCCTCTGTCCACTCGTTACCTGTATTAATGGCACCTGTTTGAACTTGTTATCAGTATAAAAGACACCTGTCCACAACCTCAAACAGTCACACTCCAAACTCCACTATGGCCAAGACCAAAGAGCTGTCAAAGGACACCAGAAACAAAATTGTAGACCTGCACCAGGCTGGGAAGACTGAATCTGCAATAGGTAAGCAGCTTGGTTTGAAGAAATCAACTGTGGGAGCAATTATTAGGAAATGGAAGACATACAAGACCACTGATAATCTCCCTCGATCTGGGGCTCCACGCAAGATCTCAGCCCGTGGGGTCAAAATGATCACAAGAACAGTGAGCAAAAATCCCAGAACCACACGGGGGGACCTAGTGAATGACCTGCAGAGAGCTGGGACCAAAGTAACAAAGCCTACCATCAGTAACACACTATGCCGCCAGGGACTCAAATCCTGCAGTGCCAGACGTGTCCCCCTGCTTAAGCCAGTACATGTCCAGGCCCGTCTGAAGTTTGCTAGAGTGCATTTGGATGATCCAGAAGAGGATTGGGAGAATGTCATATGGTCAGATGAAACCAAAATAGAACGTTTTGGTAAAAACTCAACTCGTCGTGTTTGGAGGACAAAGAATGCTGAGTTGCATCCAAAGAACACCATACCTACTGTGAAGCATGGGGGTGGAAACATCATGCTTTGGGGCTGTTTTTTCTGCAAAGGGACCAGGACGACTGATCCGTGTAAAGGAAAGAATGAATGGGGCCATGTATCGTGAGATTTTGAGTGAAAACCTCCTTCCATCAGCAAGGGCATTGAAGATGAAACGTGGCTGGGTCTTTCAGCATGACAATGATCCCAAACACACCGCCCGGGCAACGAAGGAGTTGCTTCGTAAGAAGCATTTCAAAGTCCTGGAGTGGCCTAGCCAGTCTCCAGATCTCAACCCCATAGAAAATCTTTGGAGGGAGTTGAAAGTCTGTGTTGCCCAGCGACAGCCCCAAAACATCACTGCTCTAGAGGAGATCTGCATGGAGGAATGGGCCAAAATACCAGCAAGTGTGTGAAAACCTTGTGAAGACTTACAGAAAACGTTTGACCTGTGTCATTGCCAACAAAGGGTATATAACAAACTATTGAGAAACTTTTGTTATTGACCAAATACTTATTTTCCACCATAATTTGCAAATAAATTCATAAAAAATCCTACAATGTGATTTTCTGGATTTTTTTTCTCATTTTGTCTGTCATAGTTGACGTGTACCTATGATGAAAATTACAGGCCTCTCTCATCTTTTTAAGTGGGAGAACTTGCACAATTGGTGGCTGACTAAATACTTTTTTCCCCACTGTACTTAAGTTGTTTTGGGTGGTATCTGTACTTTACTTTACTACTTATCTTTTTGACAACTTTTACTTTTACTTCACTACATTCCTAAAGAAAATAATGTACTTTTTACTCCAAATGGTCCAATTCACACACTTATCAAGAGAACATCCCTGGTCATCCCTACTGCCTCTGATCTGGCGGACTCACTAAACACACACGCTTCATCTGTAAAGTATGTCTCAGTGTTGGAGTGTGCCCCTGGCTATCTGTAAAGTATGCCTCAGTGTTGGAGTGTGCCCCTGGCTATCTGTAAAGTATGCCTCAGTGTTGGAGTGTGCCCCTGGCTATCTGTAAATTAAAAGAACATGAAAATTGTGCCGTCTGATTTGCTTAATATAGAATTTGAAATTATTTATACTTTTACTTTTGATACTTAAGTATATTTTAGCAATTACATTTACTTTTGATACGTATGTATATTTAAAACCTAATACTTTTAGACTTTTACTCAAGTAGTATTTTACTGGGTGACTTTCACTTTCACTTGAGTCATTTTCTATTAAGGTATCTTTACTGTTACTCAAGTATGACTATTAGGTACTTTTTCCACCACTGGGAAGGATGCCTGTATCTTTGTAGTGACTGGGTGTATTGACACACGATCCAAAGTGTAATTAAAAGCTACACCATGCTCAAAGGGATATTTAATGTCTGCTTTTTTGTTTTTACCCATCTACCAATAGGTGCCCTTCTTGGGATGCATTGGAAAACCTCCCTGGTCATTGTGGTTGAATCTGTGTTTGAAATTCACTGCTCGACTGAGGGACCTTACAGATAATTGTGTGGGGTACAGAGATGAGGTAGTCATTCAAAAATCATGTTAAACACTATTATTGCACACAGAGTGAGTCCATGCAATTTATTATGTGACTTGTTAAGCACATTTCTACTCCTGAACTTATTTAGGTTTGCCATAACAAAGGTGTTGAATACTTATTGATGCGAGACATCAATTTAATCCATTTAAAATCCAGGCTGTAACACAACAAAATGTGGAAAGAGTCAAGTGGTGTGAATACTTTCTGAAGGCACTGTACTTAGTCCTATTTCATGATCTTCAGCATTGTCTTACAACAGATGGCACGACAGCTGTCACATTAGAATAACACCACCTGTTGGAAGAGAATGGATCTCTAGCCTGTTAGTTTTTTTCCATAAAGTTGCATCATTTCAACTGTCAAGTGTTGAACCACAAAATCTTTCTTTAGGGGTTGACAGTTTGTGGCTTTTATCTTGAAAGAAGAAATCTAAAATCTGTCTTCAATGGAAAGCCTGACCAAAAAAATTACTAGCCAAGCTTATCGTTGCTTATCAATCTTCAGAGTACATTCAGTGTAAAGAAAAGTTTGTGGTCATACGCTCATACTTTAAAAAAAGTAGGCGCCTGGCTAATGAAGTATACTTAAAAATAACAGAATGTCCTGCACACTGTGTATGCGTCCAATTACCACCTTTATTGACAATGTTTCCATCCACAAGGATATTCTACAGATCAAACGGGCTGAGTGCGCACATACCCAAATAAATATACACATTTCACCCCAGGTTACAGTGTATAAGATGAGAAATCGGTCGATGTGCCCTTGAGCAAGGCATTTATCCCTCATTTGCTCCAGGGGCGCCGTACTATTATTGGTGACCTTGTAAAACAACACATTTCACTGCACCTATCTGGTGTGTGTGACAATAAAACATAATATTTTTTTCATTCAGTTTAACCTTCACATAAGAGAGAAAACATGTAGCTAGCCAGAGATGTTGAATTATATGACTAAGGAAAATCTCCATGTATGTTTTGCAGCTGACATGAAAAGAATGATGAACCCCCCAAGCGATGACAGTGACGTCAGCGAGCAGCGCCACCCCATGAAGACGCGCTGCGCTGGTGGCCAGGGAGGAGACAGCCCCGGCATGGACCCCAAAAAATGGATCACCTTCAAAGACCTCCACGACCAGGTCACACAGCTGCTCTCCACCAAGCTCAACCCATGTAACATCAAGCAGTGCAAGTCCAAACTGGACATCCTCAAGAAGTGCTCCTACTACCTGGAGGTCATGCGCCAGGACACACTCCACCAACCAGACCCACAGCAGCAGCAGAACTACCTGTCCAACTCCACCATCCTCCACCTCATCGACCCCTGGAAGTTCCAGCGCATGAAGAAGCTGGGCCACAGCCAGGTGCAGATCCAGCTGAGCCTGCTGGAGGAGCTCTATGAGCAGTTCTGTAAGGGCAAAGTGGAAATGGAGGCCATAGCCAGCCAGAGCGACTATGGATATCAAGAGGTCGACCACATAAATGGGAGGATAGCGCATCTCATTAAGGCGTTGACGGACTTTGACTCGACACTGATGCCCGGGGAGCTGCACACAAAGCATCGGCTCATCTCCGAGACGGGCAGCACCAAGATGCCCCAGATCCATTTGAGGCTGTCCGTCAAAATGCCTGTGATGTTCGACACGTCACGCTCGGAGGCTCTGGCCGACTGCGCCCGGCTGCACTGGGAAATCGCCGGGCAGGAGCAGCAGGAGCCCAGGGAACAGTTCGAGATCCGCTACAAGCTCCTCCAGCCGACTAACACGGAGGAAGGGAACCAGCTAGGAACGGTGACCTGCAACTCCTACTGCATACAGGTCAACAACCTGTTGCCGCAGAGGTGCTACGAGTTCACAGTGAAGCGGGCTGACGCCTGCTGCCTGGTCTACGGGTTCTGGAACGACACCATGGTGCTCAGAACCACGCCACTATCCCCAGGGGGCTTCACCGGGAGCCAGGAGAAGAGGAGGAGGCTGTTCCCCTGGTAATGGGCTAGCGGGGTGTGAGTGCATAGCAATATGAAAATAAAGACATTTTAACATTTTTTTATCTCTCTAATAAAATACATTGTCAAGATTTTTGGGAATCGAGCCTAGTCCTTTAATCATGATACAGAGCAAAACAAATATTGTCCTTGAGAATGTATCTGATATGTTGTTATGGCATTGTTATGTCTTCCTCCTAGCCTTATTGCCATACCATACATAACACCTACAACTGTGGACAGAGTGAGAAAGGGTTTTTCATTTCCAATAGCAGCGTAAAGATAGACATTTCAATACAATAGCGGAGGTCCATAAATATGACGGCCCCCATGCACATGGCACAAATGCCTTGTTTGCTAAATTCGCCGTATTGTACATTGTTCTCCTTTTTTTTTTTGCATTGTCTTTAGCAGAGTATACATTATCCCAATTTTAGCTCCAAGACCGTGGAAATTTACAGTATATTGGTGCATTGAACCATGCTGTGCACCGTAGTTTCATAACTCTGTGGATTGTGCTAAAACAATGACGTCATATCTGAATTCCGCAATCTTTATGCACTTTTGCCATTGCAGATTAAATACATTGTTGATACTTTGCGTTCAAGCAGTGCTTTGACGGTTAAGAAAATATTTTTTTTTTTGTGAACTGTGTGTGGTGTAGCATCTCTGTGATCAGGGTTACTCACAATCAAACAATCTGATGTTTAACTTAATACACTGATGTTTAACTTAATACATTGATGTTTAACTTAATACACTGATGTTTAACTCAACACACTAATGTTGAACTTAATACACTGATCTTTAACCTATCACACTGATGTTTAACTTAATACACTGATGTTTAACTTAATACACTGTGTTTATGCAATCATATAGGTTATGTAGAGCAGTAGGGATTGCCTCTCTCCTAACAAATGGAAAATGCTAATATTTATAATGTGTATATCTACGAAAACACGTGTGAGGCCTTAGTAAGCCCTAGACAAAACAATGGTTGCATCCCAAATGGCACCCTAGTCCATATATAGTGCACTACTTTTGACCAGAACCCTATGGACCCTGGTCAAATGTAGTGCACTACATAGGAAATAGGGTGCCACTGTTGGAAGTGGATTTATACGTTTTATATATTTTATACTCTTGTCTTAAATATCATAGTCACTTTTGCATTCAGTGTGATATTGTTGGGAAAGTTAATAACAACTAATGAAAATGATTTATTCTCTCTCTCACAAACACGAGCCAGTGAGCAAGCCCCTCCACAGCTCGCTAAGAGATTCAAGGACAGATGGGCAGACAGACACAAACAGGCTCTCTTAAGCTGAACATGCCATTATTGTACTAACAATGACCTATATTAATTGGGTAACTAATGACTATGACCTATGATAACCAACTAATAACCAGGATTATGAGACCTTAAGAACACAAACTTTCATAACCAGCATAACACTGAAAACACTAACACTTAGTAACAAAAGCAACATGTACAGGTATGCTGAGACAGAAGAGCAAATTGTCTGAAATAGGCAGAAAGCAATATAAACGTGATGACAGATGATTGATATGCAATTCACTCACACTGGTGATTCTCAGAGAATGTATCTCGTCACATACAGTATATTTCCCAGAGTGTACAGACTTGTTTTGAAGATCATTTAGAATACTCCATTGTTCATTATCAAGCAGCTAGTTTTCGTCTTATTCGCCAAATCCCATGGTTTAGCCTGTCTGTTATCAGACAGCTACAAGATTGATTTGTTTCTATGATACATTTTCCAGACATGATTAATCTTCTCCTGTCTATGTAAAAACATCATTTATATTTTGCACACTGTCTACCCACCGTTCTATATTAACCATTCAAGTAGAAGTCTTGCGTGACAATCAAAGGAGGAACTCTCTACGACCTTCTCCTAAATCTATGGGTTTATAATACAATGTCATATTCTCCTGTGTACATCATGACATTAAAGAAGTTGAAGTGAAGTTTCAATTGTGGTCCTCGCCATTCTTTCACAGCCAATCTCATATCCGGCCTCCCAAGTATCAAAACGGATAGAGGGTATTGTGAAATATGTGCATGTTTTATAGTGCATGAGAACCTTGCAGCATTAAGCCCAAGAACACGCCTATACTTCCTAGTGTTTTACATTGCGTCATTTATTGGGTGTGTGTGAATTATTTCACAAGAAGGGCACTGTATTATAAACCCTGTAACAACTCGCAGCATTGTGGTGCGGAAATTTCTCCAGTTCATTTCAAGTCCAGGTCAGCGTTTCACCCCAGGAGGTTACTCTGCCTTTCCCTAGCCTGGTCCTAGATCTGTTTGTGCTATCGCGTCACATCCTCCTCTTCAACTGTGTAATCCTGTTTACTGCCATGTCATGAGCCAAAATGCAAACCAGAGAGGAAGTGCAGTGTGTCATGGACTCCAAATTAATTAATGAGCAGCCTCCAGATCCTGTTGACCACTGCAGAGACAGCACTACAAGGGGCCAGAGCTGGTTGTGACTAGATGGAGTATAGCCAAGACCAGAAGTACATTTACGTAGCAGGTTAGGAGAGCATTTTAACTAATCCTAACCCTAATTCTCCTAACCTGCCATGTTAATTATCCTAACCTGCTGCGTAAATTCTCCTAACCTGCCATGTTAATTATCCTAACCTGCTGCGTAAAATCTCCTAACCTGCCATGTTAATTATCCTAACCTGCTGCGTAAAATCTCCTAACCTGCCATGTTAATTATCCTAACCTGCTGCGTAAAATCTCCTAACCTGCCATGTTAATTCTCCTAACCTGCCTTGTTAATTCTCCTAACCTGTCATGTTAATTCTCCTAACCTGCTACAAAAAGGTAACTTCAGGTCGTAGCTGTATACCACCTACAGATGTATTATCTTAATTTGAGCCAGTTTGCTACAGCAGGCAAATAATCCTGCAGCAACAGGAAATTTGAATTATTCTGGGGATTGTAATTAATATACATTTATGTAGGGGTTGATGCATTTTTCGTTAGGGCAAATCAAGTCTGACATTTTAAACTGGAAATTACAAACATTTGAAGCTTTATTAAACCCTGAATAGATACACATGGCGAGGCGTGGCTTAATGTTACCATGCCCCCAAGTAGCCTACAGCCATAGGGTACTCCCGTTACTCAATTAGCCTAACTTTGGCATCATCCTAAGCAAACTAATGACACTTTTTTGTTTTTGTTTCAATAAACGTTTTCTGCTGCCTCACGTGTCGTTATTAACATTCTTGGCTGTCACAACAACAAATTATTTACATGATACTTATTCTGACACTAATTTGTTACCCGACCTGCTAACATGGACAGTAAAGCTAGTAATGCTGTCGCATTATACTAACGTCACTGTCTGCACAGTTTCCTCACACCAAAGACTTTAAAAATAAGTATTGAACGCACAGGAAAGTTGATAATGTGAGATTTCAAAACTTTTAAAACCATGACTAGAGAGAGACTCAAGAATTGTTAGCATTGTTAAGTATTTTGCTAGCTCGATCGAATTCTCCGTTAGCTAGTTAACTAGCTGACGAACTAACTAACTTACTATCTATGAACTAATGTTTTCCCTCTACAGTATGTAGTTACTTTTCAGAATGAGACAATTAGGTGAAAATGAGGCGTTCAATTAATCAATCAACTGTATTTATAAAGGCCGTTTACATCAGCAGATGTCACAAAGTGCTATACAGAAACCCAGCCTAAAACCCAGAACAGCAAGTAATGCAGATGTAGAAGCACGGTTGCTTTTAAAACTAGTGGATTCAGGGATGAAGTGTAACGTTAGTTGGAGCTGGGCCTGGCTTAAGCTGGATGCCACTATAGAGGTGAAAGGAACACCACACACTTTCCCTCTTTCTCACTTTTATCAATACAGTGGATATAAAGGGGTATGCCAGGTGTACTCTTTGCCTGAAAGAGATCAATTATGCCAACAAAGGGTCTCATGCTCTGCTGCTGGCACATTGTAGAACAGATGTCCACAGGCAGAACGTGTACAATGTAATAACGTGCAGTGTGGCCCAAAGCTATTGCTTTTGTTGTGTTGAACTTGACACACAGTTGTGTGTGAGTGAGGGGGGATTCTTTTAGTTTTTACTCAGTGAACGTTATTTTTACACACATATAGCCTTGTGCACTTGATCAATGTCTACTATAGTGGGCACTATAATTGTAGCCACTATAATAGATATGTTTTGTTTGTTTGTTTCATTCTATTTCTACTTTAAGATGTTTTTTTCCCAAGTGCAATATTTAGATGTGTGTGGTCACAAGCGTTCTATTACGAAGGCTGTCATGGCTAACTGCAATATGAATGTATTGTTTTTTCTCTGGACTTGAGTGTCATTTGCAGTAAAGTCTAGGCATCAAATAACATTGGATTGCTTTCTTTACATTTTTTAGCTGTGCGTTAGGTTCACATTAACCACTTTTTATTTTACACACAGAGACTGATCATGTAGATCATATTCTTTGTTGTTTAATTAGTAAAACCTGCATTTCAAAAAGGGATTCAGCCTAAGTCACTAATAATTAGCATTTTAAAGCTGCAGTTTTTAAAAAAAAAAAATATTTTTCAGTGCAAAAAAAAAGTGTCACCTTTTTGGGCCCTCAGGAGTTTGCATCCCTGGACGCAACGAATACAGCAAAGAGCTGCTGTTTATATGAGTAAGTTGTTATTCAGCACTGTCAAAAGTTTTATAAGCCATAAAATGCGCATTCTCCCTACTTCCACTCATGCAACAACCAGAACTGCAGCTGCAGTGAATGATAGTAAAGTATTTCGATAAGCTTGCGGTGTTATTATTTGCGTCTTGTCTTTTTTTATGTCAAGGAATATTTCACTTTCTCTGGTCAGAGGAGTAACAACATGAATTGGTGCATGAGGCAGAAATAATGCAGTGCAACTTAAGTTTCACCATCAGCTGGAAGACTGTGTCCCTTCAGCGGAGGGAGGGAGAGTGGAGGGACGGTGAGTGGGATGAAAGGCAGCCCTACCGCTGCTCCCTCCCTCCCCTCAGACTGACCATCAGAAGATAGCCCTATTTGGTAAAAGACCAAGTCCATATTATGGCAAGAACAGGTCAAATAAGCAAAGAGAAATGACAGTCCATCATTACTTTAAGACATGAAGGTCAGTCAATACGGATCATTTCAAGAACTTTGAAAGTTTCTTCAAGTGCAGTCACAAAATCCATCAAGTGCTATGAAGAAACTGGCGCTCATGAGGACCACCACAGGAATGGAAGATCCAGAGTTACCTCTGCTGCAGAGGATAAGTTCATTAGAGTCACCAGCCTCAGAAATTGCAGCCCAAATAAATGCTTCACAGAGTTCAAGTCACAGACACAAGTCACAGACACCAATAAGAAGAAGATACCTGCTTTGGCCAAGAAACATGAGCAATGGACATTAGACCGGTTGAAATTTGTCCTTTGGTCTGGAGGTGAAATTGGACATGTTTGGTTCCAACCGCTGTGTCTTTGTGAGATGCGGTGTGGGTGAACGGATGATCTCCGCATGTGTAGTTCCCACCGTAAATCATGGAGGAGGAGGTGTTATGGTGTGGGGGTACTTTGCTGGTGACACTGTCTGTGATTTATTTAGAATTCAAGGCACACTTAACCAGCATGGCTACAACAGCATTCTGCAGCCTGCCCGCCCATTTGATCAATGCCAAATACATTTGAGTGACAACTAAGAGATATGCTATCTGTGGATAACAGTCGTTCAAGTTCAGCATAGCTAGCTAACTAGCAAAGCAATTCACATTTCTTGCTAGCTAATCAAATGACACCTGCATCTCTAGCTGTAGTCACCGAAAAACGATATGAGGGGAAAAAGTCGGTCACTTACCCACTCTTCCAATGACATGACATCCTCCCAGCAGATAGCTAGCTAGCTAACGTTAGGCTCTGTGTTTTTAACTTGCTAAATAAATAGCTGGCTACATAAATAGATACGCTAGCCCAGGGGTGTCAAACTCAATCAGCGCAACGGCCATATTGAAAAAACAAAACTAATTTGAGGGCCAGACATAGCCTATTTGTTTTTACAAAAGAATGTGCAACTGCGACCCAAACTGGGCATTGTTTTATTATAAAAATATGTCCCTTTATAAAGTCCACTTACTATACCTAGACCAGCATCACCAACCTTTTCTGATTTAAGATCACTTTCTGTGTCAAAATGCAAGCAGAGATCTACCGCTCCGAATTTCTTAAAAACAGGACTTAAAAACGTAACCCTATGCAACATTAACCAATTAAAAGCAGTTCTGCAGCAATGAGGTTTGTGCAGTAGGCTATAGGCCCAATACATTATCACTGCATTTGGCTTCGCTTGAATTGCCCTGCCAATGTTGTTATTCTCAGACCATTTTGAAATTATATTTAAAAAATATAAGGTATATGATCACACTGGTAACAGATCATTTGTTGTAAACTGGACACAATATATTTACATAAATGGCATACTGTACCCAAGAAGGCACACTGTAGACAAATACAAATCAGGTTGATTGTAGAGATTTTTAAAATAATGTGTTATCATAGTCCCGTGTAGCTCAGTTGGTAGAGCATGGTGTTTGCAATGCCAGGGTTGTGGGTTCGTTTCCCACGGGGGACCAGTATGAAAAAAAAAAAAAAAAATGAATGTACTCACTAACTGTAAGTCGCTCTGGATAAGAGTGTCTGCTAAATGACTAAAATGTACGTTCCCATTCAGTTGTCAAAACGTGGGTTGGGACAAGCATGCATTGGCAGGCAAGCTGCAGAAGGACAAATTATTCCCCATCGTTTTGGCAAAGCGTTCTAATGATCTAAAGCCGCACTGTTGCTACTGCCTCTAAAAACACAGTCCAGTTCAAAGTGAATGATTGCAGGCTCGTGTGGGAAATGGCTTATTTGCATATAGGCCTACTGTAGCTCTGATTGGCTATGGCGCACCGGTCTGTGTAGACTCCTGTCCTGGACAATACAGATGTTTTTATTAGGTTTTATTTACTTCAGTGTCTATTAATTGTCCAAACACGCAGCCGCTTTCCCACTCTATATTGCTATAGAATTTTCACAAATACCTTACTACGTCATTCCCAAACATTCTATGAATTTATGAAAAGGTGAAAATGACCGTTTCTAAGTTCTCGCTTGTCAGAAAAAAAAAAAAAAAAGGTTTCATATTCTCCTTGTGGGTGTATATGAACAGATTTTAATAAGATTTCATGTTGCTAAAACCCTGTCAGTTCCACTTTAAGACGACATGAAAGTATATTAAAAACGACCAACCAAGCATATACAAAATGTTTATAGAATGATAAAAAAAAATGAAAAGAATACAGCCGTTGTCAGGTTATGAGTAAAGTAGGAAATGTAACATGGGTGTAACGGGAGTACCCTATGGCTGCACCCTGCTAGGGGGCGTGGTCACGTTAAGCCATGCCTTGCCATGTGTATCTATCTATACACTACGAGTTTGTATTTCCTGCTGTGCAGGAAAATTCTCAGCAACAAAAGACTGCCCGAGCTGGACAGCAAACCGGGGTTCAAACTGTATTCGAAATCATTCAAATACTTTAACTGTGCTTGATTTAGCTGGCCTGTTGCAATGGAACCAATACAAAAGTCGCAAATGTGCAAACCCCCTCCCACCTGGCATTCCAGGCAGGCTTTATCCTAAAGCAAACACTCAAAATATTGAAAAGATTTCAAATAGCATTTGAACCCAGGTCTGCTGGACAGGACAAAGGATATGACAGAGAAACTGTAGAAGTCAACAACAAAAAAATAATGAGAATTTTGCAGTCATTATGGTTTTTTCCCACCTCATTAACATCTCACCTCTTCCTGTTTTACTTCTGGTGATGAATGGGTTTTTTGGGGGGTGGGGGTTTGTTGCTCGCTAGTATGGTTTCATTTACCAGAAACAGTTGTTGTGAGGGGAACAGATTTTATCAGGTCTGTTCTTGTAAACGGTGACCATTTTAATTTCAGATTAAATGAAAATACCGTCTTTACTTTTATTTACGGTCACCTCTGGAGATGAGCAGGTGTTTAGAGTTTCCCTTGTCTTGCATGGCCACCCCTGATCATGAAACACACTGTACAGCATGCCTCTGTCCTTGACAATTTTTTTGATTTAAATTAACAATATTTAGCCACTGATTCTTGAAGGATATAACTTAAAAATACCTCATGAGCTTAGTTCAACTGTCGAACCCCGTCAAAAAACCCAAATATAAGCTTGTCTTACTCCAATGTTTACACCAAGTAAATGTAAACAAACACAATATAGCCTCAAACATAGTTAAAAAAATATGTTTCATATCATGGAGTGTCAGTCCTTGCATCCATAGCTATGTCTATGAATTTGAGAGTGGTTACAGTAAGTAAGCATTTGACTCTTATGTATGTGACAAATAAAATGTGATTTGATTTGAGTTCTCCGGCAACATCCCTCAGCTTTTTACCAAAACAGGGGCATGGAGTACGCTTTGTTATTGTTTCTACTGCTGATCGCCACTTTAACAAGTGTTAAATACGTTTTTTTTTTGTTGATAAATTAGTACATGAAACTCTGTTGTACAGTATGTGTGACTGATAGAAGATCCTTAGCCTGGTCCCAGATCTGTTTGTACTATCATGTCAACTCCTTGTCACTCATTGTCATACTGTTATTCTTAGCTGATCTTGTGTAAATTTCCCCGGTGTACATATGTATAGATTGCATTTCATTATTGCTACAGTTCTATTTGGGTTGTTAATCAGATTCGTCCTGCCGTTCTTGATGTCTTGTCTTTTTTCCCCGCTTACATTTAAATTGTTTTACATTTTACTGCATTGTTAGCAGTTAGTAACATAAGCATTTTGCTGCACCCGCTATAACTGTCACGCCCTGGCTCTGGGGACTTTTATATGTTGAGCCAGGGTGTTCGTTTCTATGTGTTAGTTTCTGGGTGTTAGGTTCTATGTTTCGTTTTCTATGTTCTTGTTCTAGGTTATGTGTTTCTATGTTGGTCAGGGTGGTTCCCAATCAGAGGCAGCTGATTCTCGTTGTCTCTGATTGGGAACCATACTTAGGCAGCCTGTTGGCACTTTTGTATTGTGGGATCTTGTTCCGTGTAGGTTTGTGTTTTATGACCGAGGACTTCACGTTTCGTTTTGTTGTTGTATCGTGTTGGTAAAGTACTAATTAAAAGATGTACGCATATCACGCTGCGCCTTGGTCCACTTATTACGACGATCGTGACAGAAGATCCCACCAAAACAGGACCAAGCAGCGTTTCCAGGAGCAAACGCCGGAGGTAACGTTGGTAGATGTCCTCCTCGGTTGGGGGAGGATAACGGAGGAGGAGGCCGTCCGTTACCGGAGGGCGATAAAGGGGGAGACCCAGGCAGGAGAGGAGAAGCGGCGCCAACCGGGCCGTCATCGGACAGGCGAGAGGCAACCCCAAGACATTTTTTTGGGGGGGGGCACACGGCATGGACAACGGGGCTGCTGGAGGCAGCTACAGGGCGAGATTGTGGACTAGGAGAGAAGGCCACCAGGTTACGGGGGCCATTGGTCATTAGAGGGAAGGAGAGTGTAGAGGCACGGCGAGAGGTACTGGGGTGTGTTACCAGTCCGGTCCGGCCCGTTCCTGATCCCCGCACAAGGCCAGTGGTGTGTGTTTCCAGTACGGTCCGGCCTGTTCCTGTCCCTCGCACCAAGCCTGTGATGCGCGTCGCCAGCCCGGCCCGGCCTGTTCCTGCTCCTCGCACCAAGCCTGTGGTGCGCGTCGCCAGCCCGGCCCGGCCTGTTCCTGTCCCTCGCACCAAGCCTGTGGTGCACGTCGCCAGCCCGGCCCGGCCTGTTCCTGCCCCTCGCACCAAGCCTGGGGTGCACGTCGCCAGCCCGGCCCGGCCTGTTCCTGCCCCTCGCACCAAGCCTGGGGTGCGCGTCGCCAGCCCAGCCCGGCCTGTTCCTGCCCCTCGCACCAAGCCTGTGGTGCGCGTCGCCAGCCCGGTCCGGCCCGTTCCTGCTCCCCGCACCAAGCCAGTGGTGCGCGTCGCCAGCCCGGTCCGGCCTGTCCCTGCTCCCCGCACCAAGCCAGTGGTGCGCGTCGTCAGCCCGGTCCGGCCCATTCCTGCTCCCCGCACCAAGCCTGTGGTGCGCGTCGTCAGTCCGGCACAGCCCGTGCCTGTTTCACCGGTGCCTGGTCAGGTACCGGTCAGCTGCTCCACACCGGAGCCTAAGCAATCCGCTCCACCGATGTCCAGTCCAGCTCCAGCCAGCGGGGCCAGACCAGACCAGGGGCGCTACGGGGGGTTAGTTAGAGGGTGGTGGTCACGCCCGGAGCCGGATCCGCCTCCGAGGCGGAATGCCCACCCGGCCCCTCCCCTGTTGGGTTTAGTTGGCGCGGTCTCAGTCCGCGCCTTTGGGGGGGGGGGGGGTACTGTCACGCCCTGGCTCTGGGGACTTTTATATGTTGAGCCAGAGTGTTAGTTTCTATGTGTTAGTTTCTGGGTGTTAGGTTCTATGTTTCGCTTTCTATGTTCTTGTTCTAGGTTATGTGTTTCTATTTTGGCCAGGGTGGTTCCCAATCAGAGGCAGCTGATTCTCGTTGTCTCTGATTGGGAACCATACTTAGGCAGCCTGTTGGCACTTTTGTATTGTGGGATCTTGTTCCGTGTAGGTTTGTGTTTTATGACCGAGGACTTCACGTTTCGTTTTGTTGTTGTCTCGTGTTGGTAAAGTACTAATTAAAAGATGTACGCATATCACGCTGCGCCTTGGTCCACTTATTACGACGATCGTGACAATAACACCTGCTAAACTGTGTACATGACCAATAAACTTAGATTTGATTTGACTCAATAGCAAATCGTAGGTTGATGGTTTTCTTAAACTGCTGACCTCAGTGGAGTGCCTGGTGAGGTCATTCCCTAGCTATGAATGATCTAGGTCATAGATTCAAATCATTGCGCCGCAGACTTAAAATTAAATTAGACTTATTTTGGCACCGTTTTCTCATAACACAAACAGTCATCCACTAGGCCTGCACTAATGCCAACCCCAGCATCCTCAGGAATGGTCTCAGTGGTCTGTGAAGGTAACAGAGAGGAGAGAAATATCACTGCATGCTTGTGCTGCTGGAGAATGAGACTTCTCAATAAGCCTGGGTGAATTCAATTAGATTATTTATCATCAATCTCTTACTTTGACTTGGATGATTCAGTCATTCACTATTTTCTATTACTCCTGCTCGTAAGTCTAAGTGGACAATGGCACTAACATTAGCCTAAAAAACAGACCTGTCTTGTGCTGACAATCCACTCCTTGTACTCGAATGCTAACAGACTTGTGGTTTGCTTTGTTTTTATCAACTGTTCTTACGTGAAAGTTATTTATCCAGAGTATAAACTGCTATCATCCTAGCCAGTCAAACAGTCCCCCTCTTTTATGTAAGGATGAGCGAAAATGTTTCTGTGTCTGCCAAGAGAGAGTAGACACATTTTTATATAAGATAATTCTGGAAACTAGTAGTTGTTCTCCTATTTTCACTGCTCTATTTGTCATAAGGTTTTAGGTTTATCCCAAAGGGCACCCTATTCCCTATATAGTGCACTACTTTTGACCAGAGCCCTATGGAGGAATAGGTTGGAAAAAGGTTGCCATTTGGGACATACCCTATGTTTGCTCAGTCTTCTCAATAAAGTGAGCCTCAAATCCGTGTTCTGTAACCCACACCCGAAATGCAACTGACCAGTCATATGACATTAATAAACATGTATGACATACATTTCTTGTGCATTTTTGTGTTGAGGGATTGTTCCCCTTAAGGGAATCAGTTCAAATCTTCTGTTTCCCCTGGGAAGACAAGAATTGTGGAGGAGTATATATTTTCTCAAGCACAAGGTAAGATGGACAAAATCCTTTGAGCTTGATACCTTTTTATTGTTTATGGACAACAGAGATAAATACTTCCGCTAGTAGGCTATGTGTAATAAGCTGCTGGAATGCCTGTAATTCTTATGCAATATCTGAAATGCATATTGAGTTTATGTTTATTTCAGTGACATAGTATTTCACTTTACACATGGGTATTTACACATTTTTATCTAAGATAGTTCTGGAAACCAGTAGTTAGCCCTGCATATCACTGACTAAATGCATGTAACAGTAATTCGCTTTACACAAGGGTATTTACACATTTCAATATATTAGATAGTTCTGGAAACCCGTAGTTAGCCCTGCATATCACTGACTAAATGCATGGAACATTATTTCACTTTACACAAGGGCATTCAACGACAAAAAGGAGTTCACGTTTACACAATAAAATACTCTGAGAATGAGCATAGCATATTTACATACTTACAGGCCTTTGGTACAATAATGGCGTAGACAACCTCAAATACTAGAATACTCAAATACTGACAGTCAAGTTTTGGGTTAAAATAACTAACTGATCAAAGTTTACTGGTTGAGATTCTTCTGTTGCTGGATCTGCCTCAGGTGTATTGCGGTAAATCACAGCACCAGTCCATTGAACAAGAGACATCCTGGCTCGATTGCTGAGATTATGAAAACGCATGATGAAATCATCATTTCCAACTAAGTAAATTAACGGATTGATTGCGCTATTCATGCAAACCAGGCCACGGCTGATTTGATGAGCAACATAAATATCATCGAAGCTTGCTTTGCAGGTCCCTTCCATTTTCAAAATCCTTATTTTCAAATTGAGATTTCTCAAAACATGGTAAGGGATAAAGCAAATTGAGAACAACACAGTCAAGATGATGACTAGTTTTAGACACCGTTGTTTCAACAAAGTATTGACATTGGCTTTGGTGGCAAGAACCACTACTATATGTCCATAGCAAGCCAGAATGATCAGTAACGGTATAACGAATCCGGTAATGGTCCAGCCAATACTGTACGGAAGGTAATCCTTGATAAAGTCGTCGGCTGTTGAGTCATAGCACGAATATGAGGAATTTGTCCCTGTCTTGTCAAAGAACATATCGGGAAGTATCTGAATGAAAACCAAAATCCAGACAAGAAAACTTATTGCCACGGAGTGGCGAGTGTGGATTTTCCCCATCACTTTCATTGGGTGCACAATACCGAGGTATCGATAAATACTGATGCATGTCAGGAACCCGATGCTGCCGTAGAGATTCAAATTGAAGCAGAATCTAGTTATCCTGCAGAATGCTTGTCCAAATATCCATTTACTGTTTAGCGCGTAATAGACAACCAAAAATGGTAACGTAAATAAGTACAGCAAGTCAGCTATTCCAAGGTTGAGAATGAATATGTTTATACTCCCAATTTTCTTCCAGCTTGTACAAACAGTTTTTAACCCACAGAAGTTTGCAAATGTCCCGACGACAAACACCAGCATGAACACCGCGGGTAAAAATCTGTGCGTAAAAGGCAGGTTAATTCCTTCACATGCTGTCATGTTGAGAACGTGTATGCTGTTGTTCTCTGACATTTTCCCCGTCTTTCTTTTCGATCAGAGTGAAGTTCAAACACAAGTTATAGAATATGAATCGATGACGCCCAGAAGGTAATGAAATCAAACTTGGTCATGGAAACACTTGAAATCATAGCCGTCCACCATCATGTTGAGCACGGTGAAACCAAAGATATACACCCAGTGAGTACAGAAGTCCATGGACGTTGAAAAGACATAGAAATTTGGTCCATCTGCCCTGGCCTTGATTTTAACGTCCACAGACGTTGTTTTTAGGTCCGGACCGGCCTTGATTTCAACGTCCACAGACATCCGGACCAGCTTCAATTTGGCCCAAACAAAGATGTCTATGATTGGTTAAGATTTGGTCCGTTCCAGACCACATCTGAACCAATCATAGATGTCTATGTTTCACAAGTTTGGACAGCACAGTACAATAGAGCACATCATAATACAGTACAGTAGAGCACAGTCAAGTAAAGTACAGTATAATATACTATATTGTACTGTCCCCTATTGTACTTTACTGTACTGTTCTCTACTGTACTCTACTGATCTAAACTCTACTGTGCTCTGCTGTACTGTTCTGTGCTGTCCAAATTTGTGAAACATAGTAGATGCCTATGATTGGTTCAGATTTGTGGTGTGTTCAAGACAACTGGGAACTCTGAAAAAAACGAGGTCAAATCGTGGTCGGAATGTCGGTGCTCTAGGAAGATTCCAGAGTTTCTGAACTGGAATTCCAAGTTGGATCACCATGCGAATCTATTTTTTCCAGACGGAGCTCGTTTTTCAGAGTTCTCAGTTGTCTTGAACGCACTGAAGTCGGCTGTTTTTGGGGGCGGACACTCTTATGCAGAGCAACTTACAGTCAGTGCATTCAACTAAGGTAGATAAACAACCAAATATCACAGTCATAGCAAGAAAACCTTTTCTCATTGAGCATCCTTGATAAAGTCGTCGGCTGCCTTTTACGCACAGATTTTTACCCGCAGTGTTCATGCTAGTGTTTGTTGTTGGGACATTTGCAAAAACTTTTCTGTATCTGTTTTTTTCTGTTTGTCTGAAAACTTTGAACATGGTCACTGCCAGTTTTAAAGCTTTTGAAAAAGCTAACTTACAGTAACAGATGGGAGAAATAATAAATATTCCATACTGCAATCTTCAGTTTGCTCAATTTTCCTGTTTTAATTGTAATAAAAAATGTTGAATGTAATATAATGCTTTGTTCATTGTGTCACGATTCTCTAAAGCAGAACCCAGAAGCAGACCAGGACAAGGTGAGTTGAATGAAGGTGAGTATTTATTTAAAGACTTAAATGTGGAAGCAGGAGAATCCAGGTGACAGAGCTGGCAGTGGAGGTGAGTTGGTGGGAGTGACTGGGCAGATCCAATGATGTCTCTGAAGCCACAGACGACCAGGCAGCGGTGGAGTGAATGTTCCGGGAGAGTAACTGTAGACAGAGTAAACAAAGGTGAGTTCACAGCAAGCAAAAAGTACAGAACAGCAAACCTAACTCTTAGTAATCTGAGGCTGATACGCAGGCACAACATACTGTTCATGGCTAACGATCCGGCAGGGAATGGATGTCAGGTCAGAGCTTATGAAGTGGAGAGGTGATGATCAGGACCAGGTGTGCAGATAGCTGATGAGATGCAGGTGCGGGTAATAGAGAGATCTCCCACCTAGCTTTGTCGCCCGGCAACCAGACAGGGTGCGTTCAGGAAACTCAGGAAAAAAGATTCCAGGACAGAAAACAGGCAACTCAGGCAAAAACAGACTCAGGAAGCGGGATTCATGACACATTGACATGAACAAAAATATAAACGCAACATGCAACAATTTCAACGATTTTACTATTTTAATTGTAATTAAAAATGTTGAATGTAATATAATGCTTTCTTCAATAACATTAACAAAAATATAAATGCAACGTGGAACAATTTCAGCGATTTTACTTAGTTACAGTTGACACGCCACTTTAATAAATGGAACACTAGTCACTTTAATAATGCCACTTTAATCATGTTTACATATCTTGCATTACTCGTCTCATATGTAAATACTGTATTCTATACTATCTATTGCATCTTAGCCTATGCCGCTCTGACAATGACATGCTCATCCATATATTTATATATTCTTATTCCATTCCTTTAACTAGATTTGTGTGTATTAGATATTTGTTGTAGAACTGTTAGATATTACTTGCTAGATATTACTGCACTGTCGGAACTAGAAGCACAAGCATTTCGCTGCACTCGCAATAACATCTGCTAACCATGTGTATGTGACCAATACATTTGATTTGATTTGATTTATAAGGAAATCAGTCATTTGAAATAAATTCATTAGGCTCTAATCTATGGATTTCACATGACTGGGCAGGGGTGCAGCCATGGGTGGGCCTGGGAGGGGCATAGGCCCAACCACTTGGGAGCAATGCTTACCCACTGGGGAGCCAGGCCTAGCCAATCAGAATACGTTTTTCCCCACAAAAGGGCTTTATTAAAGACAGAAATAGTCCTCAGTTTCACCAGCTGTCCGGGTGGCTGGTCTTAGACGATCCCACAGGTGAAGAAGCCGGATGTGGAGGTCCTGAGCTGGCGTGGTTAAACGTGGTCTGCGGTTGTGAGGCCGGTTGGACGTACTGCCAAATTCTCTAAAACGACGTTGGGGACAGCTTATGGTAGAGAAATGAACATTAAATTATCTGGCAACAGCTCTGGTGGACATTCCTGCAGTCAGCATTCCAATTGCACACTCCCTCAAAACTTGAGACATCTGTGGCATTGTACTGTGTGACAAAAGAGTGGACTTTTATTGTCCCCAGCACAAGGTGCACCTGTGGAATGATCATGCTGTTTAATCAGCTTTGCGATATGCAACACATGTCAGGTGGATGGATTATCTTGGCAAAGGAGAAATGCTCACTAACAGGGATGTAAAAATAATGTGTGCACAAAATTTGAGACAAAAAAGCTTTTTGTGCATCTGAAAAAATGTCTGGGAACTTTTATTTCACCTCATGAAACATGGGATCAACACTTTACATGTTGCGTTTATATTTTTGTTCAGTATAGATATAAGTGAATGTATATATGATTCAAATATGACCAAAAAAATACTTATTTCAACGTCTGTAAAATACCTATTTTCAATGTCTGTAAAATATGTAAATTATTTTCAACATCAGTAAATGACATATTTTCAATGTCCATATAACATGGCTTTTCAATGTCCAGAAAATATGTATTTTCAACATCCGGAAAAAGGTATTTTCAGCTTTCATTCAGAACCGAAAATTTACCTGATTTCAAATTCTGGAAATTAAGTCTAAAAGACGTATTTTCGATGTCATTTTGCTCATTGAGCGCCCACTTCCTGAATGGGCACTTCCTTAATTCCATAGATTACTCGAAGCAATAAGAATTTGTTCTTAACTGACTTGCCTAGTTAAATAAAGGTAAGAAAAAAATGACTGACAGCTAAGCTTGCATACAAAGGTCATTTGGAATTGACAGTAACCTATTCTTACCTAGCTACTATAGTTTCCTTTCCATATTTACTTTGAGGTAACCGACACAGCTGCAATAGGCCTCCACCACCATCCGTCACTTGTCCTCTCTCTGTCTCTCACTCACACACACACAATCATTGGTCAAAAATTAACATTGTTATTACACATTCAAATGTATTTGAAGTAATGCAAAGAATTTGACCATGTTTACAGGGTAAAAAGGAACCACACAGCGCAAGTTTGTTTTAATCCTACCCTTCGATTCTCTGCTTAGATCGTTGTCCACTATTTTCACTGACAGGGCCTGCTCACCTCAGGCGTCGGGCTGTTTCACTCTTCAAGGTCCTATACTTTAAAGCCAGGGTATGGCTCTTCTGTAGGCTGTGAGTGGGGACTGAGGACAGTTGTAGTGGTGGCAGGAGCAGGACTCAATCATCATCACCTGCTGGTGGCTCATCCTGCCCTGGGGGCAGCGAAGGCCATGCGGACAGTCCTGGTGCGGTACAGGCTGCAGCAGCGGCCGTCCGGACACTGTAGGCCACAGAACCGGGATCTATAGGCCCGCGTGCTGAAACAGCCCTGGTGCTCCAGACGAATGGGTAAAGGAGACATATAGCTGCTCTCGCAGGCACCCGTTCTTTGCAATACACATGCTGTACATAGCCTAGTGGGCTTCAGACAGCAATTAATAACGGTGAATGATTCTGATTGATATCTTGCATTAACTTGTATTTGATCAATATGAACTATGAAATATTTTGACAACAATTCTTCTGATGGCATAGATGTATGATCAATTGATGGTCAATGTAAGTACAGGTACATGTAAACCATATCAAGTAATTCATCCCATTTGCCAAAAAGTGAGGTACGAGAAGGAAAGCAAACCGTTTCTAATGCACAAACTGTGTCCATCCATCTCGAGTGGCAATCCATCCTACCTGAACCAACCTCGAAAACAAAGCCGACAGTCTGAGCAGTAAGAGTATTTGCAAAGTGTTTGAAGTAAAGAAAGGTGAAGATGCGGCTTGGCTCCCACTCACCTCCTGCGACCTGCTGCGCTGCACGGCGGTGGCCTGGCATAGCCTGACCTGGCACAGTCTGGTCTGGGTCTGCGGGCGGCAGGCCCAGTTCTGGTTTGAACTGCGGGTGGAGACACCTGGACCACAGCTGCGGGAGCAGAGGCTCCAGTCTGTGATTTGCTCGATGCAGTTGGAGCTCAGGCACTGGCCCTGAGAGTGAGCTGCATCACCACCAAAGTCCTGACGCAACCTCTCCCTCTCTGATGGTCTCTCCACTGGGTCTTGTTGAAAGACAAGGGCAATGTGATGCCTTTAGGCGATTTGCATACTCATGGGATTTGTAATGTGATGTTATTGTGGTTGGATATGGCTATGCTATTACACACAAAATAAATGTTATGAGTAATGAATTAAAAACAATTATTGTTCATTAACCAGTTAATGTAACTAAATGTAATAAAGAATGTAATCTACATAATCCCCAAAAGTAATTATTTATCATGAGAGGGCCATAAACAATAACTAGTAATGCTTCATACTCCAATAAAGATTAAAATCTCACCTTTCTGATAAAACATTTTATAAATTGCTGAGGTGTAGTCACAGGACACAAGCTCAAGTACACAGTACAAATATGCTAAAAATATGAAATATTTTATATCACGTATTTCCTATTCAACTAAACTGTATGAATAAGGCTTGAAATGACTTATATTCTTTCTAAATATAGTATAATATTTAAAAACACTCACAAAAGCTCTGACGAAGGCCAAGAAGCCGATACGTAAAGCTGTGGTCCTCTGTAGCTCAATTAGTAGAGCATGGCGCTTGTAACGCCAGGGTAGTGGGTTCGATCCCCGGGACCACCCATATGTAAAAATGTATGCACACATGACTGTAAGTCGCTTTGGATAAAAGCGTCTGCTAAATGGCATATTATTAATAAAGAACAGTGATACTATCAAGAGCACCTGCAACAAATATACACTGCTCAAAAAAAATTAAGGGAACACTTAAACAACACAATGTAACTCCAAGTCAATCACACTTCTGTGAAATCAAACTGTCCACTTATGAAGCAACACTGATTGACAATAAATGTCACATGCTGTTGTGCAAATGGAATAGACAACAGGTGGAAATTATAGGCAATTAGCAAGACACCCCCAATAAAGGACTGGTTTTGCAGGTGGTGACCACAGACCACTTCTCAGTTCCTATGCTTCCTGGCTGATGTTTTGGTCACTTTTGAATGTTGGCGGTGCTTTCACTCTAGTGGTAGCGTGAGACGGAGTCTACCACCCACACAAGTGGCTCAGGTAGTGCAGCTCATCCAGGATGGCACATCAATGCGAGCTGTGGCAGGAAGGTTTGCTGTGTCTGTCAGCGTAGTGTCCAGAGCATGGAGGCGCTACCAGGAGACAGACCAGTACATCAGGAGATGTGGAGGAGGCCGTAGGAGGGCAACAACCCAGCAGCAGGACTGCTACCTCCGCCTTTGTGCAAGGAGGAGCAGGAGGAGCACTGCCAGAGCCCTGCAAAATGACCTCCAGCAGGCCACAAATGTGCATGTGTCTGCTCAAACGGTCAGAAACAGACTCCATGAGGGTGGTATGAGGGCCCGACGTCCACAGGTGGGGGTTGTGCTTACAGCCCAACACCGTGCAGGACGTTTGGCATTTGCCAGAGAACACCAAGATTGGCAAATTCGCCACTGGCGCCCTGTGCTCTTCACAGATGAAAGCAGGTTCACACTGAGCACGTGACAGACGTGACAGAGTCTGGAGACGCCGTGGAGAACGTTCTGCTGCCTGCAACATCCTTAGCATGACCGGTTTGGCGGTGGGTCAGTCATGGTGTGGGGTGGCATTTCTTTGGGGGGCCGCACAGCCCTCCATGTGCTCGCCAGAAGTAGCCTGACTGCCATTAGGTACCGAGATGAGATCCTCAGACCCCTTGTGAGACCATATGCTGGTGCGGTTGGCCCTGGGTTCCTCCTAATGCAAGACAATGCTAGACCTCATGTAGCTGGAGTGTGTCAGCAGTTCCTGCAAGAGGAAGGCATTGATGCTATGGACTGGCCCGCCCGTTCCCCAGACCTGAATCCAATTGAGCACATCTGGGACATCATGTCTCGCTCCATCCACCAACGCCACGTTGCACCACAGACTGTCCAGGAGTTGCCGGATGCTTTAGTCCAGGTCTGGGAGGAGATCCCTCAGGAGACCATCCGCCACCTCATCAGGAGCATGCCCAGGCGTTGTAGGGAGGTCATATAGGCACGTGGAGGCCACACACACTACTGAGCCTCATTTTGACTTGTTTTAAGGACATTACATCAAAGTTGGATCAGCCTGTAGTGTGGTTTTCCACTTTAATTTTAAGGGGGACTCCAAATCCAGACCTCCATGGGTTGATAAATTTGATTTCCATTGATAATTTTTGTTTGATTTTGTTGTCAGCACATTGAACTATGTAAAGAAAAAAAAGTATTTAATAAGATTATTTCATTCATTCAGATCTAGGATGTGTTATTTTAGTGTTCCCTTAATTTTTTTGAGCAGTGTATTTTGAATTTTAAATATAGTATAATCAAATTATAGAATGACTGACTAACATATTTTATCCTTATAACTATAAAATACATATTTGTATGTTCAGTGCATATTTTGTACATATTTTCTGATGGTCTCTCTTGAGCAAAACGTCTGCCCCTGTCGCTGAGAACGTCTCACATAGCTCTAGCTTGGCTTCCTGAACTCGTTAAGAACTCGCCTTTCATCTCATTTTAACCTCGTTCGTCTATGACAAACAGATTACTGGCTATTAATCGATCTCTGAATGTGCTACAGCGACGAAACCACTCTCTCCTGCTGTGCTACGACGTAAGGATTCTATTAGTGGCTGTGACGTATGGTTCAGCCAGGCGTTGAAGAGCGAATTAAAATGGTAGGAGGGACATCCCAGCTTCAAGTGGTGTCAGATTTCCCATCCTGCTGTGCGAGTGAGAATCAGGGTGACCGCTCAATGCAAGCCATTTCGATATATGGTATACACAGATCGATTTATAAGCGAACATGTTGGTCGGAACCGGTACCGGAACCACGTAGGTCCCCAAAACAGGTTCTTTACATCTAAGAGGTTTTAAATATGAATATTGTGGTTTCAAATGCTTTACTATATTTGACTGCAGGATTCAATACAGCCTGTCTACTGCTGTGCTGTAACTACTGTACTCCTTGCACACACTACACGCCTTTGAAGCATATACAGTAGGCTAGCTGCAAAAACGGGAAATACTTTACTTGAAGGGGGTATCTGTGCATAAGGCATTCATAACACCTTCATGAAACCAGTCATAACATGTTTTAAGAACGTTGTTATGAATGATACTGTAACATTCATAAAGCTGTTATGACTGCTTTCATAAAAGTGTTATGAATGCTTTATGTAAAACCCTGTTCAATTAAACTGTTAACCAAAAACAGAGTCAAAATTATTCAATGATGTTATTTCTCAACTGGAATGCTACTGTGTAAATACTGCCATGCAGGTGCAATGGAACTGCGCCCTTTTGTCCAAAAGGAAATAGCTTAAATGCATCCACATTCCTCTGTGTTGTGAGCCTCAGGATGTTTATCATGGCAAACAACATGTAAATCTCATTGCAGCACCAAAGTTATTTCAAGACTTTAAGCAAGTTGTTGCTACATATTTTCAACATTTTGACCAAGGGATACTGTTCTCTGTGTATTTTGTTACTGTGATATGTTACATGTGAGCAAATAATAGGAATAACTCAGAATTACATGTTATATGAATTAATGAAAGAAAAGTAAATATGCATATTCGGACCACTTTATTTGGAAAGGCCCCTACAGATGATTTGTAGATGCTCAAATTGATTTTACTTTGCCAACCTGTAGTTGTTGTTTTTAAAAAATCTTGTTCTTGGAAAGAAAATGGACAGTTGATGGAAAGTTCAGCCTGATCACCAGCTTTAGGCTTCCTTTCTAGATGTTTGTACAAGGTAGTTGGGAGCAATGTTCCCTCTAAACTGTGCAGCTCCCCTGCCGCGCAGAGCGCAGAAGAACCATCAGCCCACAGAGAGAAGCATGAGATTGGACTTCAGTCAACTTTCTCGAGCTTTCCCTGTGTGTTAACACTATCAACGTTTCTCTTTACTGTGGCAATTGTGATCGAATCAAGGCAATATTAGCCACTTTCAACGCAAGAGATTTTGTCATAGGTGGACCACATCTGAGTAGGATTCTATTGCATTGACACACACCCGTACTCTACACAGACCGGTGCGGCATAACCAATCAGAGCTGCAGTAGGCCTATGTGCAATTAGACCATCTAGACATTTACTTTGAACTGGACTTTGTTTACATCTGTGGTCATGAGCAGATGCGCTTGTTTTTACAGCTGTGGTCGTGAGTAGATGGCTTGTTTTGAGATCAAATAAAGAGCTGCATGTGCACATTTTGTTCATATCCTTTGCTAGTTAGTGAGTTATTAGCCCAGTTATAGATCATTTGTAGTCAGCAATAGGGGAGTGATTGCTTCCTACAAGAGCACAAAATGTGTACATTTCTAGACATATTTAAAAACAATGTTTTATTGCCTTAAAGCAGTCCTTCTCAAATAGTGGGGCGCGCCCCCCTGGGGGGGCTCGGCGCGATGCCGGGGGGGCGCGTGTGACCCTGGGGAACATGCTTTTTTTTGCCGCAGGGAGTAGTTTTTTTTTGCACCGAACAAGAGCACACAGCACAGAGCAGGAGATATGAAGTGCAGATAACAAACCCTTAGGAGACACCATGGAAAAATATTCAACAGGGATGAAAAGAAAGGCGGAGAGAGACGGAGATACTGAGACAAACGTAAGTCTCCCGAATGCTAAGACGAGGAAATATGATGAAGCGTATGTAGCGCTTGGCTTCACTGTGACTACGGTGGGAGACGAGGAAAGACCGGTATGTTTACTGTGTCTAAAAATGTTGGCAGCGGACAGCATGAAGCCAAATAAATTAAGGCGTCACTTAAAGACATTACACCCCAATCACGCTGATAAGCCGCTTGAGTTTTCAGCGAAAACGTGCCGAAAATTGCAAACAATCGTCCCGCTTTGTGAATGCTACTTCAGTAAACCAGCGAGCACTGTTGGCATCATATAAGGTGGCGTTCCAAATTGCTCAGTGCAAAAAAAAACACTCCATAGCAGAGGAGCTGATACTGCCTGCAGCATTAGACATGGTCTCTGTCATGCTGGATGACGCAAGTGCTGCAAAAATAAAAACTATCCCTCTGTCCAATGACACTGTCGCCAGACGTATAAATGACATTGCTAACGATCTTAAAGAACAGCTGGTAGATAAACTCAAAGACAAACGTTTTGCCTTACAGTTCGATGAAGCAACAAAGACTGTTTGTTTATCGCTTATGTACGTTTTGACATGACAAACTCCCTGTGTGAGGATCTACTTTTTCGTAAATATGTCAGGGACAGAGCCACAGCTGAAGAGCTATTCAAAATGCTGGACTGCTTCCTGACTGAGAATGGGCTAAAGTGGGAGAACTGCATTGGTGTTTGCAGTGATGGTGCACAGACCATGGCAGGGATGAGAAAAGGACTTCGGGCACTCATCAAGAAGGCCTCACTTAATGCTGAGTGGACACACTGTGTTATACACAGAGAAGCACTGGCATCAAGGCACCTTTTCTCTGAATTAAGTGAGGTTATGACTGACATTGTAGGTGTAGTCAATTTTATAAAGACCAGACCACTAAAAACAAGAGTCTTCTCTGCTATCTGTGAGGAGATGAGAGCTGAACATCAAGCTGTGCTGTTTCACAGTGAAGCAAGGTGGCTGTCACGAGGAAAAGTCTTGTCCCGAGTTTTTGAGCTCAGAGAGCAGATAAGAATGTTTTCGGAGCAGGAGCACAAGTATGACCTCGCAGAAAAATTTAGTGATGAGAACTTCCTGGCAAAACTGGCCTACCTGAGTGACATATTTGGAAAGCTAAATGAACTAAATCTACAGCTTCAAGGGAAAGATAAACACCTCCCTCAGGTCACAGACAAGATCAGCTCTTTCACTCGAAAGCTTGCAATGTGGGGCAGGCGACTTGATGAAGGAAATACTGATTCATTCGAGAACCTGCATGAATTTGTTGACACTACTGACTATGATGCCACCTCAGTGATTCCATATATTAAGGAGCATATTTCATCACTGATGGGATTCTTTAAAAAGTACTTCCCTGAAAACAGTTCCCAATATGACTGGGTGAGAGATCCTTTCAATGCACCAGCTCCAACTGGTTTCAGCTCTGCAGAGGAGGACCAGTTCATTGATATGACGTCTGACTCCACATTGAGACTGAGGTTCACATCACAGACACTGAGTGAATTCTGGCTGAGTGCAGAGAGGCAGCATCCACTCATAGGGCAGAGGGCCATGGGCATTCTTCTTCCTTTTGCAACATCTTATCTTTGTGAGACTGGCTTCTCTGCTGTTGCTGCACTGAAGACCAAGTACAGGTCCCAGCTAAACATTGAGCAGGAGCTGAGAATTGCAGTATCATGCTTCAAACCCCGCTTCGAAAAGCTGTGCACTGCAAAACGTGCTCATTGTAGCCATTATTCCTGACTTCCTCATTTTGATTTAAAAAATAATAATAATCAGCACAAATTGTTTTATTCATTTTTGTTTTATAGGTCAAAGTGTTTCATATATTGTGCTCCTGAGTTAATGTTGCTGATCAATTTGAATGTATTATTATTTATTGATTATATTTTATTTTATTTTTCAGTATCAAATGGTCAAAAAAAATTTACAGTTTAAATAAGGTTTGAATTTTTTTTTTAATTTCAGGCAAATTTATGCACTTTTAGTATTTTCTGTTACAGACTAAAAAACAATGTTAATAAAGTTTATTCTTTGTTGTAAGTTGATCTATATTTTATATACAGTTGCGGCGGAGAGTTGGGGGGCGCTAAATGTTTACTTCTTCCTAGGGGGGGCGTAACAGAAAATAATTGAGAAGCACTGCCTTAAAGGGACATTGTAGTATTTTGAGACAAGTTTGAATAAGCTAAGTAGCCAATAGGCAGAGGGCAGAGGATTTTCTACAGTATTTTAAGCTTTCATACAGCATTATGCTAACCTTAACAGGAGTTATGCCTCAACTTAACCCTAGAGGTTCTTGCATTGTGCAAGTTATAATTGGACCATGGAACGTCATGATTTTGATGAGCGAATGAGCCCTGCATCTTGGTCGCGCATTTGGAAATATGCAAATTAAGCATGTGTCACCCAATTATTCATTCAAATAGGATAAAGTTGAAGTCTTATTTGCCTTTCGTCTATCGAGTACTGTACCTACTGCTATGGTGTCTGGGTAAATGTTGTTGTCGAGGCTGTCACAGTTGGGTCTAACAGTTGGCAAGACAGCACAAACAGATATATCTTACAGTTGGCATGACAGCACAAACAGACCTCTACAGACCTGTGAAAGGTTAACAGGGTAGCACTGTACTCACTGACACACTCTCCACTACCTCCGGGGTAGCTGGTGCTGTAGTCGCAATACAGGCCCCTCTGGCTGTCACCCACAAACCTCTCTGTGCAGCCTGGCACACACCTGGCAGCAGCGGCACCCGTCCAACACCATGGGCACCTCTGGAGGGCAGCGTGGCGCAGGCCAGGGGCAGTAGTGGCACGGGCATGTCATGCCAAATAATGTCCCCCGGCCAAAAAGTGTCCCCCTCTGCGTCACAATGTGATTCAATAAACTATTAATGTTCGTTGCTATATCAATCAATCAATCACATTTTTTTTTATAAAGCCCTTTTTATATCAGCGGTGTGATGACCTAATGATTAGAATTCTGGAGGTCATTACAGCCTAAATGACATTATTTTCATCATCGCTATGCAAACAAGGCTGATTTCCACTACAATTTTGCTTTTCAAACAAGTTTGGTTTAGCTAATAAAATGAAAACATTACTTCGAACTACTTTTGGGTACCTTGTTAACATTACAACATGAAATCTATGTCTTAAACATTGCTACGTTTCAGAAATGGCAATGAAAATGTGTAATCTGCTTGACACATTAAAGTTATTTACCTTACAGATCACAAAGTCGTCAGCTAATTTCCACTCCATTCATATGTAAATCCGTTTGATTCATACACTGGCTTGTCTGGCTGTCATGTTTTTATTTAAATCTGCCCTTCCCTTATCTACACTGACATAATGTAATTTCAGTAGTCCTCTTTCATGATTAATTTTTTTCTATCTCGCATAGCTCATTAGTACATTCTTGTGGTTGAATATATATGTATCTATTTTAGGACCTAGGATACAACAATGAATAATGTAGGAATAAATAAATACCATCAAAGGATACCTTACAACTTACAATAATGAACACCTTGTGAAACAGCTGTGAAAATCAACCTGTCAATATTTAAGATTTTAATACATAAACTTTTATATTTTTTGGGACAGTTGTGTCATTAATATATTTGCACACATTTTTTGTATACTCACATGGCAAACATAGACTAAAATACAGAATGTTGGTGTGTGTAATAGAGAGGAGGTGGGTGCTGTGTGGGTGGGAGGTTCTGCCTGTCACATGTTCTCAACAGGCAGCCAGTCTCAGAAAGGGGACTCAAAGAGGGAGACTGCAAAGTCCAGGCACTGCTGCTCTCTTTGTTCTGAGTGTTTGAAAGTGCTAGTGTTTTTAGTTCATCTGTGTATCTCACATATTATGTGCCCAGTATGATAGAGCAAGAAAACTTTCTTATCAGATAATGACAACAACAGTAGCGTAGATTATGTAATGAAAAGTTGGAGGGTTGGTTGGTAATGGAGGACATCAGGTGGATCCACGTCTGGGTGTTGGGCAGAACCCCTAGATCCTGGAGAACAGGAGCAGAGTTAAAGGGAACAGGGGAGGAGACAGAGACGTAAACAAGCAAACACACAGGTTACACTTTACTGTGAGAAAATTGGATGGATTATTGCAGTGTTAATCAATGGGAGATATGTACTTTTCAACACTTTTGGAAGGTATAGCCTACCTCAAGCTGGTCCCCCTCCGACTCAGCGCACAGAGAATCAGACTGATCCGAACTCACTGGTTCTGGTGGATGGGATACCTCCTGGGGGGCTCGGACAGTCGATGGTCCTAAAGTCATTTGGAGAGGTAAATTGAAGAGGTACATTTTTATAAGCTCAGCATAACTACCATTTCTTGCTTTCTCAAATGTCAACCAAAGCTTAACATATTTTGTCTATTGGGCTTCACCGAAGTGTAGGGCGTCAGTGCTTTCAGTGGTCGACTGTCCATCTGCTTCAACTGGAGAAGATTGTTGGCTTCCACCGAGGTAACCCTATGAAGACAAAGATAAAAATATCAGTGTTAGGAAAACTAAAACTAGCTTCAGGTTATTTTGTGTGCAAATGCAAATAGTTATTATCTGAGATGTTTTATATTCACCTTAACAGATGGTGACCCCAGCTAAGAGCGAAAGAGCAGTGAGGTTTCCCAGGTCTCGCCTTCCTTTCGTCCTTCTTCCAAACCAAGTAATTCGCCCGGATGTCGTAGCACTTGGTCCCCTTCTTGATTCTGCTCCGGTAGCTCTCCTTCTGTTTCTCCTGCACCTTGTCGATGTTCAGTCTCACCTTGATTGATAACATTTTTACCTGGTCAAAAACCTCCACATCCTTCTCAGTCCGTGCCTGAAGCTGGTCCTTGAAGGCGTTCTGATCTGGTTCGACAACTTCCACCACATCAGGTTGGGTTTCAGTGATCTGAAAGTGCGTTATACAAAAATAGCTATAGACAAACAACAACACTAAGTCAATCACAAATTTGAAAGACTACAGTATATGCAAAATAGTATATACAATTGCATTGTTTACCTCAGTCAACAGCTGCGGTTCCCGTCTGTACTCGGTTGAGGCCTGGATGCTGCTGTTGTGTGCAAAGAGAATTACCTTCAGGTTGTTCTCCCACCCTTCCTGGTACCAATCAAGGGACTTGCCCATGGCAGTCTTGAGGGTCTGATTGGTCCATTCACCAATCCTGGAGGAGGGGGGAGAAAAGTGATATCTATTGACAATGTAAGATATTGAAATATGTCTGATTATGTACAATGGAAAAACAAAAATGAATTGTAAAAAATGAATAAAACAAACCATTGGTGACAGAACATAACCTATAACATCCGTACCTTGTTCCAGCGTTCATGACCTCGGTCACTCAAGATGACCTCAAGAGAACCGTGGGTGTTGAAGATAACCATTATCGCCTTGGAGGTGGCCTCACCAGTCTCGTCCTTGATGGGTATCATACAAAATTAAAACAAATTTTAGGTTCCAAGCACCCTTTTTAATGGGTTACAGAAGGGAATTTAGAGTTCAGCACGTACTCTTCCTTTACTGGAAAGATAAAAGAAAATCTCCTCGAGGGATGCCATTGAAGTGCAAGCTACATACAAAGAGAAAGCTACAATAACAGTTACAGTAGCTAGCTAGCTAATGTTAGCTAAATAAAACTGTCTGTCTAGCTAGCCAGCTACTGTAGCTGGCTATCTGACTAGGCAGGCTGAGGTAAATAAGTACAGTAGCTAGCAACGTCAATCTAAAAACAGCTTAAATTATTAATTCCTATTTAACAATATTTTATTATATAAAGACAAATATATGGTAAAGAAAGAGTGTTCTCTTTCCAGTCTTTTCGATCCTCTGAAGCAGCAGGTAGTCACCATCAAAAACACGTCCTTGGAGAGCGATTCTGAGGTAATCATTTTGCACGGACTGAGCAAGCGCTTATGAGGTGAAATAGAACGAGAACTGCCCGTGTCCTCCTTCCTTCGCGACCACTACGAGGTAGTGATGGGTCATGCGCACAAGCATCGGCTCTGAGAGCCGGCTCTTTGTAGTGAATCAGAAGAGCCGGCTCGCATCGAGTGAGAGCCGGCTCCCAGTTTTTTGCCCATTCGCTGCTTAGGTTTCACTTTCACAGAGGTCTGTTATGATTGGCCAGCATGGCGACCAGCATGCGGCATTCACGTGAGAATTAAGGATGTGTAAACAGAGAGGGGGCGGGGCAGACACACCACTTGACTCCACTGCAAGTGAAGAGAGAGACAGAGCGGACTGAGGAGCGTGTGTGCGTCTTGCATTGTCGTGTCGTTTAACTATGAGTGACACTAGAAAGCGAAGCAGCATCTGGCTGCAGTTTAAAGATATTGGGAACAAGAAAGCAGAGTGCCTTCACTGCAAAACGAAGGTCACTATAAGAGCAGGTTCCACCACAAACCTGCATAGACATACAAGAACTGTCCATCCTACAGTGCAGTTAGAGGAGAGAGGGCAAGCCAGCTCACCATCTACTGATCCTGGTGTGTCTCATACCAGAACAACAGCTGCTGTAACGTCTACTGCCATCCCCATGCGTGCAAGTATAACCTCTCCTACTGCAACTGATGTGATGGAGGGGAGACTATGTATTGTTGCCACATCAGTTCCTTCTGAGAGAATCTTCTCCAAAACAGGGCAGATACTCACGGAGAGGCGAAATCGTATCAGGCCTATCAGCCCATCCAAGCTGAGGCATCTGATCTTCCTGAATGCCAACCTGCCCTGAGGACTAATGCTGTTTGCTGGAGTTTGGTTCTGGTTTTGATTCTGTTCTGTGGATTTGTTTGAAGTTTATTGTTAATTTGTGCAATAAAAAAGTTTAATTGAAATAAACAAATGTAAGAGTGGTTTTGTCACAGAATAAATGCACAGAATTAGGCATTATAAGGTCTCTCATAAAAACACTGAAAGCAAAAGGGTTTTCAACACATAAACCATGATTTTTTTTCAAAGTTAAGGTAAAATATAGGCTACAAAAGATCCTAAATAAAGAGCCGTTCGGGAGTCGAAAGAGCCGGCTCTTCTTTGGGAGCCGAGTCAAAAGAGCCGGCTCTCAGAAAAGAGCCGAACTTCCCATCATTACTACGAGGTAAAATAGAGGGGCGGAACGGACAATTTTTGGCAGGGGGACACTATTTGGCATGACAGGCCACGCACAGCTGGCACCACACCAACACATGTGGGTTTACAGTAGGATGATGAACTGCAGTGGCGTTTGTGGAAAAAATGTTTTATCCAGCTGCCTTTTGTTGACTGTACAGGTGTAAGGCTTTTTTTGTGTGCTGTAAATGTTACTGTACTTTTGTGTGTATTTGTTTGTGTAACTTGTAGGGTTGCAAAAATTTAACTTTCCCCAAATCCCTTGGAATTCCGGTTCGAGGCTTTCTGGAATACGCAGGGAATTAGCTGCAAAGGAATCCTCCTACCAGGAATTTTTCACCCAGGATTTCTGAAAAACCTGAGAATTTCTAGAAAGTTTAGGGAATGCTTGCAACCCTACTAATACAGTAAAAAATATAAAAAAAAATCTGTTAAAACTTTTGGGCTGGTGTATTTCGATTGGAATCAATTTAATCCAGGATTCTGAACTAGATGTGCCAATTTTCATGGGAAACAACACAAAAAGATTAGGAGGAGGTTCCACCGAGCCCCTGCCACTTCAGTAAATTACACCATGATCATCACACAGGATGTATTGCACATATATTACGCACATAAAATGTAAGCTGGTCATTTACAGCATCACTTCCACCTTTGTGCTGTTGTAATTTCCTTTAGACAATTGCTGTGTAGACAAAATACATAACCCCAAAGGAGTTCTGCTAATTCTGTGGAATATAGCCTACAAGTCTTTAATCTCTTGCTTCATGCAGTCAAAGATAGGTTATGCAATACACAACTCCCCAGCCTCTCACCATGGAGCACCTAAACTCCCAGCATTCCTGAACATCCAAATGCTCCAGCGAACATCCAGCTGTGTGCTTTCAGCTCTACCATAGTGCTCTACTTTTAGAACATTTAGTATCAGTTTGTGAACCACCATATATAGTTGAAGTCGGAAGTTTACATACACTTAGGTTGGAGTAATTAAAACTTGTTTTTCAACCACTCCACAAATGTATTGTTAACAAACTATAGTTTTGGCAAGTCGGTTAGGACATCTACTTTGTGGATGACACAAGTAATTTTTCCAACAATTGTTTACAGACAGATTATTTCACTTAGAATTCACTGTATCACAATTCCAGTGGGTCAGAAGTTTACATACATTAAGTTGACTGTGCCTTTAAACAGCTTGGAAAATTCCAGAAAGTGATGTCATGGCTGTAGAAGCTTCTGATAGGCTAATTGACATCATTTGAGTCAACTGGAGGTGTACTGTGGATGTATTTCAAGGCCTACCTTCAAACTCAGTGCCTCTTTGCTTGACATCATGGGAAAATCAAAAGAAATCAGCCAAGACCTCAGAAAAAAATGGTAGACCTCTACAAGTCTGGTTCATCCTTGGGAACAATTTCCAAATGTCTGAAGGTACCACGTTCATCTGTACAAACAATAGTACGCAAGTATAAACACCATGGGACCATGCAGCCGTCATACCGCTCAGGAAGGAGACGTGTTCTGTCTCCTAGAGATGAACGTACTTCGGTGCGAAAAGTGCAAATCAATCCCAGAACAACAGCAAAGGACCTTGTGAAGATGCTGGAGGAAAAAGGTACAAAAGTATCTATATCCACAGTAAAACGAGTCCTATATCGACATAACCTGAAAGGCCGCTCAGCAAGGAAGAAGCCACTGCTCCAAAACCGCCATAAAAAAGACAGACTACGGTTTGAACTGCACATGGGGACAAAGATCGTACTTTTTGGAAAAATTTCCTCTGTTCTGATTAAACAAAAATAGAACTGTTTGGCCATAATGATCATCGTTATGTTTGGAGGAAAAAGGGGGATGCATGCAAGCCGAAGATCACCATCCCAAACGTGAAGCACAGGGGTGGCAGCATCATGCTGTGGGGGTGATTTGCTGCAGGAGGGACTGGTGCACTTCACAAAATAGATGGCATCATGAGGAAGGAAAATTATGTGGATATATTGAAGCAACATCTCAAGACATCAGTCAGGAAGTTAAAGCTTGGTTGCAAATGGGTCTTCCAAATGGACAATGACCCCAAGCATACTTCCAAAGTTGTGGCAAAATGGCTTAAGGACAACAAAGTCAAGGTATTGGAGTGGCCATCACAAAGCCCTGACCTCAATCCTATAGAACATTTGTGGGCAGAACTGAAAAAGCGAGCAAGGAAGCCTACAAACCTGACTCAGTTACACCAGCTCTGTCAGGAGGAATGGGCCAAAATTCACCCAATTTATTGTGGGAAGCTTGTGGAAGGCTACCCGAAACGTTTGACCCAAGTTAAACATTTAAAGGCAATGCTACCAAATACTAATTGAGTGTGTGTAAACTTCTGACCCACTGGGAATGTGATGAAAGAACTAAAAGCAGAAATAAATCATTCTCTCTACTATTATTCTGACATTTCACATTCTTAAAATAAAGTGGTGATCCTAACTGACCTAAGACAGGGAATTTGTACTAGGATTAAATGTTAGGAATTTTGAAAAAGTAAGTTTAAATGTATTTGGCTAAGGTGTATGTAAACTTCCGACTTCAACTGTAGGTGATAAGTGACTATGCATAGATAATAAACAGCGAGTAGCAGCAGTGTAAAAACAAGGGGGGGGGTCAATGTAAAAAGTCCGGGTGTCCATTTGATTAATTGTTCAGCAGTCTTATGGTTTGGGGATAGAAGCTGTAAAGGAGCCTTTTGGAACTAGACTTGGCGCTCCGGTACCTCTTGCCATGTGGTAGCAGAGATAACAGTCTATGACTTAGGTGACTGGAGTCTTCGACCATTTTTGGGGCCTTCCTCTGACACCGCCTAATATATAGGTCCTGGATGGCAGGAAGCTTGGCTCCAGTGATGTACTGGGCCGTACGCACTACCCTCTGTAGCGCCTTACGGTCGGATGCCGAGCAGTTGCCATACCAGGCGGTGATGCAACCGGTCAGGGTGCTCTCGATGGTGCATCTGTAGAACTGGTAACTGCTGAAATAAAATAAACACCAACGTAAAGTATCTTAATAGGGTGTTGGGCCACCACAAGCCACCATAACAGCTTCAATGCACCTTGGCAAAGATTTTACAAGTGTCTGGAACTCTATTGGAGGGATGCGACACCATTCTTCCACAGGAAATTCTGTAATTTGGTGTTTTGTTGATGGTGTTTGAAAACGCTGTCTCAGGTGCAGCTCTAGAATCTCCCATAAGTGTTCAGTTGGGTTGAGATCTGGTGACTGAGGCACACAGACACACACACACACACACACACACACACACACACACACACACACTAAGACACACACACACACACCCTTTAAACCCCCTATGCTCCTTTGAGACCCCTCTTTCAAAGTCACTGAGATCTCTTATTCTATCCATGGTAACCAAAATAATGGGCAATTGGGCTTTTTCATTCATGACCCTACGCATGATGGGATGTTAATTGTTTAATTAACTCAGGAACCACACCTGTGTGGAAGTAACTGCTTTTAATATACTTTGTATCCCTCATTTACTAAATTGTTTTCTTTATTTTTGCAGTTACCTGTGTGTCAATAATTAGCACACACTTGCCTATGTCTACGTATTGCATGTGAAATATCACCTACTGTTGTTGCAATGCACTACAGTGTAAAGGTAGGGCATGTCACAGTGAAAAATTGTATTCTCAATAATGAATCAAATGGATTTGAGACAGTTTTCCTTGGTATATATATTACCACACAGCATTGCCACACAAGCAATGACTATCTAGTGCATACAGTACAGAACTATTTGACTTTAGATGGGCAGTTTCATTAACTCAGATCAGTTAAATGTAATCATATAAGACACATTGAAAGGTAATGATAATGAATTGCAATTTGGGGAAGATCAGATGAACCATTTCTCTCCCTCTGTGTTCACAGAGAGAGCAAAAACCTACTGAGCAAAGACCAACCCTGGCACTGTGGACACTGTCCGTCATTCTAGATACTTTGAAAATTACAACATCTGCAGGGATGTAAAATCCATACACGTCCTTCGGGCCCTTCTCAATGTTTTGTGGAAAATCGGAAATGTGTTATAGTTTACTTACGTTGTGGATTTTGTATTAAAGCTTTTTCAGATTTCACTGAACTCACTGCAAGTTTTGTCTGTTTGATAGGGTTAAAGGGATAGTTCACTAAGTCACATCCCACTGGGAACAGACGTCAGTTCAACGTCTAGAATGGCACTGGAATGAATAGTTGCCATTGTGATTTTGTGTGTTTTCTTGCGCTGATCTTTTTTTGTACATAATGTTTTCCCCATCATTTCCTATGACCGAAAAGAGCTTCTAGAAATCAGAACAGTGATCACTAACATCGATTTGAATGAAGATTTCTACTTCAACGAGTCGGCAGCACAGGATATACTGCTCACCCCGGACCAGGCCCTAATCCCGAGACTCGGAAGAGAAAGAGACGGCCAACGTGTGGGCACCCTGACAAAACTACATCGGCAAGTAAATAAACCGCCTCTACCATCCGTTCAATTGGCGAATGTACAATCACTGGAGAACAAACTGGACGAGTTCCGTTCGAGACTATCCTATCAACGGTACCTGAAAAACTGTAATATCCTATGTTTCTCTGAGTCGTGGGTGAACAAGGACATGGATAATATAAATCTATCTGATTTTTCTATGCATCGGCAGGACAGACCGCTGGTAGAGCACGGCGCTTGTAACGCCAAGGTAGTGGGTTCGATCCCCGGGACCACCCCATACACAAAAAAATGTATGCACGCATGACTGTAAGTCGCTTTGGATAAAAGCGTCTGCTAAATGGCATATTATTATTATTATTATTATTATTATCTCAAGGGAGGAGGTGTGTCTCTTTGTTAACAACAGCTGGTGCGCGATCTCTAATATTAAGGAAGTCTCGAGGTTCTGCTCGCCTGAGGTAGAATACCTCATGATAAGCTGTAGACCACACTATTTACCAAGCAAGTTATATATATATATATTTTCGTAGCTGTCTATTTACCACCACAAACCGATGCAGTCAACAAGCTAAATAAGATGTTCATCCAGAGGCGACGCTCCTAGTGGCCGGTGATTTTAATGCAGGGAAACTGAAATCCATTTTGCCTCATTTCTACCAGCATCTCACCTGTGCAACTACAGGCTAAATAACTCTAGATCACTTTTACTCCACACAGAAACGCATACAAAGCTCTCCCTCGCCCTCCATTTGGCAAATCTGATCATAAATCTATCCTCCTGATTCCTGCTTACAAGCTAAAACTAAAACAGGAAGTACCAGTGATGCGCCGAATATGGAAGTGGTCCGATGAAGTGCATGCTAAACTACAGGATTGTTTCGCTAGAACAAACTGGAATATGTTACGGGATTCATCCAATGGCATTGAGGAGTTTACCACATCAGTCACCGGCTTCACTAATAAGTGCATCGATGACATCATCCCCACACTGACCGTACGTACATATCCTAACCAGAAGCCATGGATTACAGGCAACATCCGCACTGAGCTAAAGGCTAGAGCTGCTTCTTTCTTTACTAATCCGGGCGCTTATAAGAAATCCCGCTACACCCTCCGACGAGCCATCAAACAGACAAAGCATCAATACGGGACTAAGATTGAATCCTTCTACGCCTGCTTTGACGCTCGTCGGATGTGGCAGGGCTTGCAAACTATCACAGATTATAAAGGATAACCCAGCCGCGAGCTGCCAATTGACGCAAGCCTACCAGATGAGCTAAATGCCTTCTATGCTCGCTTAAAGGCAAGCAACACTGAACAATGCATGAAACCACCAGCTGCTCCGTAGCCGATGTGAGTAAGACCTTTAAACAGGTTAACATTCACAAGGCCGCAAGACCAGACGGATTACCAGGACGCGTACTCACAGCATGCGTTGACCAGCTGTCAAGTGTCTTCACTGACATTTTAAATCTTTCCCTGACCCACTCTGTAATACCTACATGTTTCAAGCAGACCACTATAGACCCTTTGCCCGAGAACACCAAGGTAACCTGTCTAAATGACTATCGCCCCGTACCACTCACATCTGTAGTCATGAAATACTTTGAAAGGCTGGTCATGGCTCACTTCAACACCATCATCCCAGACACCCTGAACCCACTCCAATTCGCATACCGCCCCAACAGATCCACAGACGACGCAATCTCTATTGCGCTCCACATCAGATTCACTCCATTCATTAAAATCACAATTTAACCAACACCCATCTATTTTTGTGACTACATGGACCTACCATTTGGTTTTGAAGTACTGAAACCAAACCATATGATTTGAATGAAAAGTATTTTAATAAACAACAGGAAAAGGTGAATGTAAGAAGCACAAATAGGTTACATGTCATATTAGACAGCATATAAACGATCTAAATAGATCAGGAGTCAGACAGAGAGCCTAAGAAGGAAAGAAAATGAGTTATTTAGGCTATATTATTATTATTATTATTATTATTATTATTATTATATTTATATTATTTCAAGGCTGTAGCCTACAAATAAATAAATTGTGAAGCATTTGTGAGCGCGGCACACTAGGCTGGCAGGGACATTAAGCGCTCAGGATTTTAACAACATGTTGTTGTATTAAGTCATTATAGTCTAAATAAATCATTATAGTCTATATATAGGCTGTGACTTACTTAGATAAATATTTTTTTCAAATGGAAAATGCCTTATTAGGCTCCATCTACATGAGTTTGGCCAGAGTCTGTGGCTTCAGGTTCATGCGATGGTGTGATGAGGTGTGAATGAAGGAGTCAGGCGCAGGAGGTAAAACACAGAAGTCCAGAGTTTATTCCGTTTACATAAATAAAACGCACCCAGCGGCAAAACGAAAATATTACAAGGGAAAATATTCCACCTTGGAAATAACAAGATATTATAATATATATATATATATATATATTTATATATATATATATATATATATATATATATATATATATAATATAAGCTAATCGATCTCACAATGAAACAATCACTCACAAAGACAAGGGGAACAGAGGGAACACTTATACACATACTAATTAGGGGAATGAGCACCAGGTGTGTGTGATTGACAAGACAAGACAAGTGGAGTGATGAGAATGGGATCGGCAGTAGCTAGTAAGCCGGTGACGCGAACGCCGAAACCTGCCCGAACAAGGAGGGGAGGCAGCCTCGGCGGAAGTCGTGACAGATGGTGCCTGGAGAGCAGGCCAGCAGCGGAAAATGCCCTCTCAGTGCTTGCAGAGCCACTTCAGGCCACTCTTGCCAGGCTGGGCAGGGATGCGTATTTTTTATTTTTTTGTAGGTAGGTAGGCCTAAAGGATTTTAGGTCAAATAACCTTATGAAAATGTAAAGCTCCTTGAAAGAGGCAATATGCCAGGCCTATTGGCCCAAACTCAATGATGACCTATTGTACAGTGCCTTCGGAAAGTATTCAGACCTTTTTCCACATTTAGTTACGTTACAGCCTTATTCAAAAATTGATTAAATTGTTTTTTTCCCTCATCAATCTACACACATTACCCCATAATGACAAAGCCAAAACAGGTTTAAAGACCCTTTGGCAGCGATTACAGAATCGTCTTCTTGGGTATGATGCTACAAGCTTGGTACACCTGTATTTGGGGAGTTCTTCCCATTCTTCTCTGCAGATCCTCTCAAGCTCTGTCAAGTTAGATGGGGAGCATTGCTGTACAGCTATTTTCAGGTCTCTCCAGAGATGTTCGATCGGGTTCAAGTCCGGGCTCTGGCTGGGTCACTCAAGGACATTCAGAGACTTGTCCCAAAGCCACTTCTGCATTGTCTTGGTTGTGTGCTTAGGGTCGTTGTCCTGTTGAAAAGTGAACCTTCACCCCAGTCTGAGGTCCTGCACTCTGGAGCAGGTTTTCATCAAGGATCTCTCTGTACTTTGCTCCGTTCATCTTTGCCTCGATCCTGACTAGTCTCCCAGTCCCTGCCGCTGAAAAACATCCCACAGCATGATGCTGCCACCACTATGCTTCACTGTAGGAATGGTGCCAGGTTTCCTCCAGACGTGACGCTTGGCATTCAGGCCAAATAGAATCTTGTTTCTCATGGTCTGAGAGTCTTTAAGTGCCTTTTGGCAAACTCCAAGCGGGCTGTCATGTGCCTTTCACTAAGGAGTGGCTTCCATCTGGCCACTCTACCATAAAGGCCTGATTGGTGGAGTGCTGCAGAGATGGTTGTCCTTCTGGAAGGTTCTCCCATCTCCACAGAGGAACTCTGGAGCTCTGTCAGAGTGACCATCGGGTTCTTGGTCACCTCCCTGACCAAGGCCCTTCTCCCCCGATTGCTCCGTTTTGCCGAGCGGCCAGCTCTAGGAAGAGTCTTGGTGGTTCCAAACTTCTTCAATTTAAGAATGTTGGAGTCCACTGTGTTCTTGGGGATCTTCAATGCTGCAGAAATTTTTTGGTACCCTTCCCCAGATCTGTGCCTCGACACAATCCTGTCTCGGAGCTCTATGGACAATTCCTTCGACCTCATGGCTTGATTTTTGCTCTGACATGCACTGTCAACTGTGGGACCTTATATAGACAGGTATGTGCCTTTCCAAATCATGTCCAATCAATTGAATTTACCACAGGTGGACTCCAATCAAGTTGTAGAAACATCTCAAGGATGGAAACAGGATTCACCTGAGCTCAATTTCGTGTCTCATAGAAAAGGGTCTGAATACTTATGTAAATAAGGTATTTCTTTTTTTCATTTTTTATTAATTAGCAAACATTTCTAATAACCTGTTTTCGCTTTGTCATTATTGGGTATTGTGTGTAGATTGTTGAGGAAAAAAATATTTAGTCAAGGCTGTAACATAACAAAATGTGGAAAAAGTCAAGGGGTCTGAATACTTTCCGAATACGCTGTACAGATAAAAGAAAGAAAATTAACGAAACTTTTAAGAGATCTGATTTTTGGTTTATAAATACTTTGCTACAATGACACACAGCTACCCACCTCGTTCCTTTCTGTTAGCAGGTGCACATAGTAAGTACACCATCATGCTTCGGGATACCTGTCTTTACTGATTCCACAATGATTCTTTAGTTGTGGACACTACATCACAGCACTCCCTCTCTTGCTCTTGTTCATGTGTGTTTTATCAGTTTCTTTATGAAAATATTTAGCATACTAGATGACAGTAGCTAAAGCAAGGGCTATAGCAGCATACAAGTAGACTACAAATGCATGCTGGGCCGGGCATGCCCTGAGCTTGTGAAATGAGCGCTACTGGAGCGAAATTGGAGCGGGCGAGAAGGCCGATGCTCCACCCTTTGGGAAACTTGCTCCACGCTCCAGTCAAATTTGGCACGCTCCACTCCTCGCTCCGCTCCAGCTCCGCTTCACTCACATATTCTGCTCCACACTGCCCTCTCCCATCCGGACAAGAGGAACACCTATATGTGAGAATGCTGTTCATTGACTACAGCTCAGCGTTCAACACCATAGTGCCCTCCAAGCTCATCACTAAGTTAAGGACCCTGGGACTGAAGACCTCCCTCTGCAACTGGATCCTGGACTTCCTGACGGGCCTTCCCCAGGTGGTGAGGGTAGGCAACAACACATTCACCACGCTGACCCTCAACACTGAGGCCCCTCAGGGGTGTGTGCTTAGTCCCCTCCTGTACACCCTGTTCACCCACGACTGCGTGGCTGTGCACGACTCCAACACCATCATTAAGTTTGCTGACGACGTGGTAGGCCTGATCACCAACGACGATGAGACAGCCTATAGCAGGGATGGGCAACTGGCAGGGTGGAACTCAGTCGGGGGCTCAACTTACTGTTGAGAGTTTAAAAAATAGAATGATCGTGGACTACAGGAAACGGAGGGCCGAACACACCCCCATTCACATCGATAGAGCTGTAGTAGAGAGGGTTGAGAGCTTCAAGTTCCTCGGTTTCCACATCACTAAGGATCTATCATGGTCCACACACACCAACACAGTCGTGAAGAGGGCACGACAACGCCTCTTTCCCCTCAGGAGGCTGAAAAGATTTGGCATGGGCCCTCAAAGTTCTACAGCTGCACCACTGAGAGCATCTTGACTGGCTGCATCACCGCTTGATATGGCAACTGCTTGGCATCCGACTGCAAGGCGCTACAGAGGATAATGCGTACGGCCCAGTACGTCACTGGGGCCGTGCTCCCTGCCATCCAGGACCTCTATACCAGGCGGTGTCAGAGGAAGGCCCTAAAAATGGTCATAGACTCCAGCCAACCAAGTCATAGACTGTTATCTCTGCTACTGCACAGCAAGCGGTACCGATGCACCAAGTCTTTAACCAACATGACCCTGAACAGCTTCAACCATAAGACTGCTAAATTGTTAGTTAAATAGTTAACCAAATAGCTACCCGGACTATCTGCATTGACCCTTTTTGCACTAACTTGTTTTTACTCATCACAGATGCTGCTGCTACTGTTTATTATCTTGTTGACAAGTCACTTTATTTCTAGTTATATGTACATATCTACCTCGTACCCCTGCACATCGACTCGGTACTGGTACCCCGTGTATATAGCTTAGTTATCATTACTTATAATAACAATATAATATGCCATTTAGCAGACGCTTTTATCCAAAGCGACTTACAGTCATGCGTGCATACATTTTTTTTGTGTATGGGTGGTCCCGGGGATCGAACCCACTACCTTGGCGTTACAAACACCGTGCTCTACCAGCTGAGCTACAGAGGACCACTTATTGTGTATAATATTACTTTTCTATTATTTCTCTATTTTATTTCTCTGCATTGTTGAGAAGGGCCCGTAAGTAAGCATTTCACTGTTAGTCTACTACAGCTGCTGTTTACGAAGCATGTGACGAATAACATTTAATTTGATTTACATTTGGTTGAGTTGTCAGCTAAGTGAATTCAACAAACAAATTCACCATGACATTGGATTTAGGTTAAAAGTTGGGTGAAAACAAGAAGAAATTCCCTTACGTTGATTACTTTATTCAAATCCAATCAGTTTTTCACGTTGATTCAACGTCATCACATTGACTTTTTTTGTTGAAATGACGTGGAAACAACGTTGAATCAAACAGTGAGATATTTGTTTCCTTACCCTCTAAGCAGTCTATGGACAAGGTATGACATCAATCCATGCTTTGGTTTTGGTTACCTACCTAGCCATAGTAATACATTTGTCCTCCAAAGAGGGGGGGATGGAGGATGGGCCCCAAAAATATTTGCAGTCACTTTTCTTGAATATGTGTACAAAAAACAATGTTCCTGTCACGTTTGTTGTATAAATGGTCAGACCAAGGTGCAGCGTGGTATGCGTACATGTTTAATTTATTAAATAAACACTTGACAAAATAACAAAAGCAAGCTTCTCCTGCTCCTGTCCCAGCCCCTGCTCCTGTCCCAGCCCCTTCTCCTTTCCCAGCCCCTGCTCCTGTCCCAGCCCCTGCTCCTGTCCCAGCCCCTGCTCCTGTCCCTGTCCCTTCTCCTGTCCCAGCCCCTGCTCCTGTCCCAGCCCCTTCTCCTTTCCCAGCCCCTGCTCCTGTCCCAGCCCCTGCTCCTGTCCCAGCCCCTGCTCCTGTCCCAGCCCCTGCTCCTGAGTTAGAAATGCAGCAGATGATCCAAGAGTGACTGGAGAAAGTTGAGGTGAAACACTCAGTGGAGCTCAGGATAAGATCTGCAGACAAAATAGGAAAGATCAGTTTAACATCCCCATTAGGGATCTGAAGCTCTTGATGGAGAGAAGCCACACTGAGCTCATTGAGATTGAGATGAATCAGAAAGCAGCAGATAGGCAGAATGAAGGGCTCCTTGAAGAGCTGGAGCAGGAAATCACTGAGCTACAGAGGAGAAGCACTGAGCTGCAGAAACTCTCACACACTGAGGACCACCTCCGTCTTCTACAGAGTGAGAGTCTCCCATCCAAGAACTGGTCTGAGATCAGTGTTCATAGTGATTTGTCTGTGGGAAAAGTGAGAGGACTCCTGTCTGGGCTGATGGAGAAACTTCAAAGTGAACTCAAGAGGGTTGAGCTGATGAATGAGGAGCTGAGGGTGCTGCAGCAGTATGCAGTGGACGTGACTCTGGACCCTGACTCATTCTGAGTCAGAAGCCCCAACAGGTGGGAGTGTTTGTGGATTATGAGGAGGGTCGAGCCTCCTTCTTTGATGTGGCCAGGTCTCATAACTACTCTTACACTGGCTACACCTTCACTGAGAAACTTTACCCTTACTTTTACCCAGCCCCATTGGTCATCACACCTGTCAATTAAACAGACAATGTTAATGTAATTTATAAGTCATTGCTTTAGAATTTTATTTTTTAAAAATTGAAATTCCATAAACATTTTGAAAGACAAGCATGGCACAAATAACCGCCAACAACAACCCCGGGCGCCGATGACTTAGTCGTCGATTAAGGCAGCCCCCCGCACCTCTCTGATTCAGAGGGGTTGGGTTAAATGCGGAAGACACATTTCGGTTGAACGCATTTAGTTGTGCAATTGACTCGGTATTCCCTTTCCCCACATCCTTATCAATTGGAACAGAAAACATCTAGGCTAGTCTCGTGCACCATACCCATTCCTCCTAATGCCTGGGGAGGAGGTTACAAACTCAATAACACACTAACAGATTCAGGGTTTCAAGGAATTTGTGTACATCAATAGATTTCATGGCCTTCTTGATCTTACACAGCTTATTATTCAGTGAGTCAAAGTAAACTTGTTGAGTTTTCTTCTTCAAAAAATCATTAAAAACATTGAATGTATGTCATATTTGGCAATAATTGTAATCAAATGTATCACCAACTGTTTGTTAGTAGAAAATCCTGAATTATAAACCCAATATATTTTTTTACATTATCTTGAATAACATTCTATTCTATCCCATCAAAATGACGCAATTGTAACACTTTCAAATCAAGTTTCTACTGAATTTCCGTTGTGGGAAAATAGTTATACTTTTCTATGGGCCTATTCATTTTCCTGGTGCGACACCGCAAAAACATATACAACCAAAATGTAGGCTGTGGTGCAAAGGTGCATTTCTATAACTTTTTTTTTTTTTTTGAAAATAACGTTTCTAGTGGTTGGTTGGGATGGGTAGGTGTATAAGAGTAGCGTTAAGGTAGCAGCACTAGCTGGATCCTATCCACATTCAGACTTCCGGTTTTCGGATTTTGCCTTAAAAATAAAAGTCTGTGGTAAAAAGCTTTGCGTATGATACGAAATCAATATTTTTTGCAGCTATGCATAATGTTAAAATTATGTGCAAAAAATGATAACTACATGGGGGAAAATCTAAACTAAAGAGAATTACTACTTTTATATAAGATAAATAATATTATAAGGTGGAGCACATTGAGAAATGGTTGGAGCTTAAGTAAATGAATGTCAAGAACATAATAGCCTACTGGTAAAAAAAATAACAATAATACAATTAACATTTAAAAAATATATATAATTATTTTGATTGTATTATTCTTGGTGCTATTGTTCAATAAGGCAATTTTGAAATGTAATGTTTAAGAAAAGTATTACTGTATTTTTGTTTTATTGCACAAACAAATTGCATTATACAGGAAAAATGATTGATTGTGTGTCCATAAAACCAGGGTCCAGTCTACTCACTAGAGTCCATAGAATACAAAACAGGTGAGTTTGGACAAAAAGCTAGGTCATAGCAAGTGTTGCTGGACTTTTACTGTGGTCAAACAGCTTTAAATGGGGTGCCTAGACTCTATACGTTTCAAATATAGCACTGCGTCATAGGAAACATTATACTAAAATACCTTAGAATATAAAATACAAAAATCTGGCTTTTGGTGGACACGTTGGAAATTGTACAACATAGTACAATATGTTTATTCAAAAAGTCAAGAGAGATGCAAGTACATTTGGTCCAAAAAAGCATACTTTATTCCTAACAAATATCATAATGAAGTTAATTAATCAAATTGATAATCAACAGTTACACAGAAGTTTCAAATTATATACAAGATCAGGGTTTAGGATATCAGCTCATGAAATACACCAAACAATCTGAGAACCATAGTGCGTAGTAGTAGTAGTAGAGTAGTAGTAGAGTAGTAGTAGTAGTAGTAGTAGTAGTAGTAGTAGTAGTAGTAGTAGTAGTAGTAGTAGTAATAGTAGTAGTAGTAGTCGTAGTCGTAGTCGTAGTAGTAGTAGTAGTAATAGTAGTAGTAGTAGTCGTAGTAGTAGTAGTAGTAGTAGTAATAGTAGTAGTAGTAGTAGTAGAGTAGTAGTAGTAGTAGTAGTAGTAGTAGTAGTAGTAGTAATAGTAGTAGTAGTAGTCGTAGTAGTAGTAGTAGTAGTAGTAATAGTAGTAGTAGTAGTCGTAGTAGTAGTAGTAGTAGTAATAGTAGTAGTAGTAGTCGTAGTAGTAGTAGTAGTAGTAGTAGTAGTAGTAGTAGTCGTAGTAGAGTAGTAGGTTTCTCGCAGTCATAGACTGAATTGTACACCAATTTACAATCATGACATCAATCTACAATCATATATAATTATAAAATAGTAAAATCCTAATCTAGCAAACACTTAATATAATACAATGTTAAAATATGCAATATATACAAAACATCTATACAACAACAACAAGTCTTGGGCAGCAGCTTTAGAAAATACATCTTTAGAGTTCTTAGGAAGGCCTTTCTAAGGACCCTGGGCTATATAGTGTGTGCATTGATCTGTTTACTGACATATGAAATGGGAGAGTTCTGATAGCGAATTTGGTTTGGTTTTTCTGAATCTTTGGAGAGACTGTCAACAAGGCTAACAAGGGCGTGGGTGGTGGACCTGCCTTTTAGACTTCCAGACTGTCTGAGGACAAAATAGATGTCCTTGAGTATCCACTGGAGCGCAAAGCCTTCAGCAATCTCTGCAAACTGGGATGTCAGAGAGATTGGTCTTAGTTGTTCTACATGGGCAGGTCGGGATTTGGGGATGGGGATGTCCACTGTTTAGGAACTAGGCACTCCTTGAAAGAGGAGTTGAAAACTTGACATGGGGGAGTACTGATCTCACAGGCAAAATCTTTCAGCAGTTTCTGTGGGATTAAGGTCCTGGCCGGGTGCTTGGAGACCTTGATCGCTTGGAGACTTTTTGTAGACATCCCAGACAAGGAGGATGGGAAGCTGGTAGGGGGAAGGGCGGAAAGCTGGGAGTTGTGTCAGGTCAAGTGGAGGCAAAGCAGATGAAATCACAGCAAAGTGTTTGTTGATGATGTTGTAGAACTGTCGTCGATTTCAGCTCCTGGTACACTAATAACTCCTTCCACATTCTTTACATTTGCCATGGCCATCACCTCTTGATGCCAGGGGTTTGCTGTCTTCAGCCTAGCAACATAGTACATGTGTAGGTTACACCAATTAATCACATCATTGCAGATTGATCTTCTTTTGACAAAGTACGAAGCATTATTTCAAGGTGTTTACCATTATATTCAATGAATCTGATATAAACGTTCTTACATAACATTAACGCAATAATCTTTTTTGAGCACATACTCATGTTTATAGCTATGGCCATCCAATGTGCTTTTAAAATCACAGAACTATTCCAGGTACCATAGGCAGAGGATCTATCCGCTCAGAACAGAGATTATTTAACTGTTGGCTAACAAAAGAGGTCGGGGCACATCAACACAAAGTGATCCTCCAACTTAGATTTTACAATATCAAGGTACACATCAATTATCTTATCACTGAACCAATCTCCATTGTTTCTTTTATCAAGATCCTCAGTGGTTACTGAAGACAGTTTCCTCTGAGTTGGCTTAGAAATGTCTTTATGTTGAGAGGAATCACAGTCCTTCAATTCGACAGAGCATAAGTGAATGACTTCTTTCAGACCAAAGTAGAGGACCTCTACACTACTTATCTTGTCATATGCAACTAGACAAAATGTGGCTTTGTACAGCAATTTGTTGAGTAATTCTAAACTATAGTCCACTGACAATGTTGATGTCTCAGTGCAGTTTACACGCCAAAGCTGGCCATGACATGCAACTTCACAAATGGGTATTCATCTGAAAATGTGACTATACTGGAAATAGAATATGTATGTTTGCTAAATATGCAAGGTAGAATAAAGCTTTTAGGTAATTTGATCCTAGCCATGTCCATTTTGACAAGCAGTCTGTGGGTCATGGGTTACATAACAGCTTGAATGTTGAGAGCCCTTTGAATTCTTAGATATATCACATGCTCTGTTCTGTTGATTTTGATTCAAACCAACAAGGTATTGGCCTATGCTGTCTGTAGAAATGTCGCTCAGTACACTGCCTGGGCATCACACTTACTGGAAAGGTTTGAACATAGACAGTGACTGTATAGCAAATAATTTGCTAAGAAATTGATGGGTAGAATTTCCTGAACAAAATGTTAAACTATGTCCTTTACACCACTGTAATTAAGTTGTTTGTGAACCATGGATTGTGAAAATGTCCCTGAATACAATGCTTCAAACTGTGAAATTGACTGTTTCACTTGGTCAGCTCTAAGTAATCACTTATGGCATTCAGAAAATGCTGATGTACACTATACTGAACAGAAATATAAACGCAACATGTAAAGTGTTGGTCCCATGTTCGATGAGCTGAAATAAAAGATCCCAGCAATTTTCCATACGCACAAAAAGCTTATTTCTCTCAAATGTTGTACACAAATGTGTTTACATCCCTGTTAGTGAGCATTTCTCCTTTGCCAAGATAATCCGTCCACCTGACAGGTGTGGCATATCAAGAAGCTGATTAAACATCATGATCATTACACAGGTGCACCTTGTGGTGGAGACAATAGAAGGCCACTCTAAAATTTGCAATTTTGTCACACAACACAATGCCACAGATGTCTCAAGTTTTGAGGGAGTGTGCAATTGGCATGCTGACTGCTGGAATGTCCACCAGAGTTGTTGCCAGAGAATGTTATGTTCATTTCTCTACCAACATCGTTTTAGAGAATTTGGCAGTACATCCAACTGGCCTCACAACCGCAGACCATGTGTAACCACGCCAGTCCAGGACCTCCACATCAGGCTTCTTCACCTGCGGGATCGTCTGAGACCACCCACAGTAAATTGCACTTTTCAACTATTACGTGGTGGACTTTTATTTTGAACATTTCCGAAATACTATGACCCGGAAGTACTTTTTTAGTGTTGCTGACGAGATGCTGATGGGTGGGTGGGGCAATTGCCTACGATCGGATGCGGGAACCAACAGACTGCACGCTTCAGGTATTGTTGCGCTTATAGTCGCATGCACTTGTTGTAGCCTACAGATCAACTGCGAATAGCTTGTTGTAGCCTACAGGTCAACTGCGAATAGGCTATGTGAAGTTCAAAAGTACAGTTGATTCCTGTCGTTGATAGTTCTTATATACGAAATGGATGCCAATCCATCCTTCTCGCTGTCATGTCTCTACAGAAGCGATCCAATTTATTCGCTCTGTGCCTCAGATTTAATGACCGCTTCTCAAACTGTGAACAATAATTTCATAAAGGAACAGAAGCAACTTATGAAGGTAACGTTCTTTTTACTGTGTTATTTTGTATTTTAATATTTTCCTTCTGTTTCGCTTGTTTGAATATAACCCACATATTTAGACTTGTGTTTAACTTTATTAACTTATAGCATACAATTGTCGGCTATATTTTACTAGGCTTGTTACAAGATTGTTTAGCTGATTCAACTGATTCAAATGTTGAGTTGCAGATTGCATAAATAGCCTATTCATGTTCCTATAAGCATATATTCACTTTTCATTGAAAGTTAGAAGCATCACGTGACTTTCAATAATTTCAGTTACTGCTCTGTTAACTGTGTAAATAATTGTCTAGGCAGTGAAACTAGCTGGTGACTTATTCATTTTCAGCTTAACCCTTTACACTCGTGGGAATTGGCCAATATGGATAGGGCTAAATTGAAATGTTTCTTACAGAAGAGATATGAAAAGCATTTGGATAACAATGGTAGCAATTGAAAGGGAACAGTTTGGAGATTATGGGGAAATTATTAGACCAAAGGTGAGGACACAACAGTTCACCTGACACAAAACAGAATCCAAACATTACACTGTGTGGTCCTCTGTAGCTCAGCTGGTAGAGCACGGCGCTTGTAACACCAAGGTAGTGGGTTACACACCCATACAAACAAAACAAAAAAATATGTATGCACGCATGACTGTAAATCGCTTTGGATAAAAGCGTCTGCTAAATGGCATATTATTATTATTATTATTATGTGCATTTTACATTTACTGTACTTTTCGCCGCATTTGTTGATAGCGAAATCTGAAAATACTGGATACATTAAGTAGCATGATAAGAATATTCCTGGAAAATGTGGGGTAGGCAAGGGTTTGAGTGAGAGGACTAACTTGTGTCTCCAAGTGGCCACACACCTCTCCAAAGTGTACACAGTTCCTAAGTAATTTCAATGCACTTTTATGACTCAAATAAGAGTCTTCAACTGCAGTGCATTCAGAAAGTATTCAGACCCCTTGACTTTTTCCACATTTTGTTATTACGTTACAGCCTTATTCTAAAATGGATTAAATCGTTTTTTTCCCTCAAATCTACACACAATACCCCATAATAACAAAGCAAAAACTGTTTTTTAGAAATTTTTGCAAATGTATTAAAGATACAAAACTGAAATATACATTAACATAAGTATTCAGACCCTTTACTCAGTACTTTGTTGAAGCACCGTTGACAGCGATTACAGCCTCGAGTCTTCTTGGGTATGACGCTACAAGCTTGGCACACATGTATTTGTGGAGTTTCTCACATTCTTCTCTGCAGATCCTCTCAAGCTCTGTCAGGTTGGATGGGGAGCGTCGCTGCACAGCTATTTTCAGGTCTCTCCAGAGATGTTCGATCGGGTTCAAGTCCGGGCTCTGGCTGGGCCACTCAAGGACATTCAGAGACTTGTCCCGAAGCCACTCCTGCGTTGTCTTGGCTGTGTGCTTAGGGTCGTTGTCCTGTTGGAAGGTGAACCTTCACCCCAGTCTGAGGTCCTGAGCGCTCTGGAGCAGGTTTTCATCAAGGATCTCTCTGTACTTTGCTCCGTTCATCTTTCCCTCCATCCTGACTAGTCTCCTAGTCCCTGCCGCTGGAAAACATCTGCACAGCATGATGCTGACACCACCATGCTTCACCGTAGGGATGGTGCCAGGTTTCCTCCAGACGTGACGCTTGGCATTCAGGCCAAATATCTTGGTTTCATCAGACCAGAGAATCTTGTTTATCATGGTCTGAGAGTCCAAGCGGGCTGTCGTGTGCCTTTTACTGAGGAGTGGCTTCCGTTTGGCCACTCTACCATAAAGGCCTGATTGGTGGAGTGCTGCAGAGATGGTTGTCCTTCTAGAAGGTTCTCCCATCTCCACAGAGGAACTCTGGAGCTCTGTCAGAGTGACCATTGGGTTCTTGGTCACCTCCCTGACCAAGGCCCTTCTCCTCCGATTTCTCAGTTTGGCCGGGCAGCCAGCTCTAGGAAGAGTCTTGGTGGTTCCAAACTTCTTCCATTTAAGAATGATGGAGGCCACTGTGTTCTTGGGGACCTTCAATGCTGCAGAAATGTTTTTGTACCCTTCCCCAGATCTGTGCCTCGACAAAATCCTGTCTCGGTGCTCTACGGTCAATTCCTTTGACCTCATGGCTTGGTTTTTGCTCTGACATGCACTGTCAACTGTGGGACCTTATATAGACAGGTGTGTGACTTTCCAAATCATGTCAAATCAATTGAATTTACCACAGGTGGACTCCAATGAAGTTGAAGAAACATCTCAAGGATAATCAATGGAAACAGGATGCACCTGAGCTCAATTTCGAGTCTCATAGCAAAGGTTCTGAGTACTTATGTAAATAAGGTATTTTGGAATTTAATTTTTTGTCATTATGGGGTATTGTGTGTTGATTGATGAGGGAAATTTTTTTATTTAATCAATTTTAGAATAAGGCTGTAACATAACAAAATGTGGAAAAAGTAAAAGGGTCTTAATACTTTCCGAATGCGCTGTATATGGTGCTTTTTTTATAGCTCTCCTAGCTGTGCTGTTGAGGAACTAGAGCAAGCACACTTGTAGTTATTTTGTTTAGAACACAACCCTGCATCCCAGCAATCACACAATTACTGTTGTTGTTTACAAAATCAAAAAACGTCCATTATAAATCGCAATCTGGGTCAGGTGGGCAACATTTGATAGGTTGTTCTATTGCCAACATGACTAGCTAAGTTATAAAATATGATATTAGTGTTAGGCTTTCACAATGCAATTCAGGGAAACAGATCATAATTTTGGTGCGCATAGAAATGAGTCATGAGTGCATTCAGGTGCGTGTGCCTCGGTTACTGTTTTTCACAATAAACAAACGGGCTCATTCTGTTCAGAACAACCCAGGGTGTTGACGCCATGTCATCTTGTAAATGTACATCAAACATGGTGATCATAAACATTGACACTGTTTATGGCAAGAGTTTTATGATATGGAAATGTGAAGTGCACATTTGGGTGTTAGGCTTATTTTTTTTTGGAGGGGGGTAGATCAGCTTTAATATTGCAGATTGTAACTTCCATCAATGTAATTGTCTGCATCACTTCCAATCCCCCATATGTTTTTTTCTCTCGCAAATATATATATATATATACATACATACATACATACATACATACATACATACATACATACATACATACATACATACATACATACACATATACATATCCTTTAAAAAAAATATATTTCCCTTTATTACTTTCCAACCCCCACCACCCCTTCCCTAATTGGAGTAAACTAGTGAACAACAATGCTTAGGCCTCTACTTCCAGCTTATACATACTATATACATTTTATGGACACAGTCAATTTTACAATAATTATATTTTCTTTGTTTTCGCTCCTGAACTTCCTCTACCCTCAACCTCTCCGTTCATTTTCATGATGTCCATCTGGTTTGCTTCTATATGCCATATCTTTCTAACTGTGCTCTTTCACAAAAGCTCTCAACCTATAACCTATATACTTATTATGGGCACAGTATGCTTTACATTAGTTATCTTGTTGTTGTTAGTTGTTATTAGTCCCATCCTTCAACTCCATTCAACACCACCCATCTATCTCTTAACACCATCCATATTGGATTTCTATTTGCCATATATTTTTCAACTGTACTGTGATGTTTGGCTTGTTTGTATGACATCAAAGTGGTATTTATTCTAATCCTCAATGTTTTATCTTTCAAAATACATAGTCCTCTTCAATGAGCATTTCCCTCACTCAGACAACAGAAAAGTGGCCCAATTAGCTGGAGGGAGGGGGGCAACTTCTTGTCACGAGAGGTGCTCAAGTTCATAACGGCTGTCAGTCAAAACCCATACAGCGCTGTGAAGCACAGGACCAGAGCTCTAACGTCATGTATAGCATATTACTGTACAGCAACTGCGTTCCAATTCAGGCGTTTATCAGTGCCCAAATCGGCCATGTTCAACCCGTATACGGTTAGGAGTGTAAAGGGCTACCAGAAAGTTTCCTAAAAGTTCAAACAACATGGTTACTTTCAATTTCAATTTTGGTAATGTTCTAGGAATGTTCTCCATCTGGTTTGACATTGGGAATGTTCACAAATAGTTCAGAGAATGTTAAGAAACAGCGTTCTTCTGTGGGAATGTCAGTACTTCAGCATAACTTTTCCTACGTTTCCTACAGGTTTCCTCATTTAAAGGTATTTTCTCAAATTGTTCCGAGAATGTTAAGAAAACTTTCCATAAAAAAACACAAAACTTTAGTAACGTTCCGAGAACATTCTAAGAATGTTATTTAAAAACATATACATTCCGTTCTCAGCATCAACAAAACTCTCTATCCTCTATTTTGTTAAGTTTGTTCAGGTGTGTTGGCCGCCCCCACTAATTGGCCACACCCAATCTTAATGAGTTCTTGTTTCCTTTGAAATATGGTCTGTTTGAAAATACTAAAATTAACAGCTTTGTATGCGTAAAAAACATGGCATGCTAGCTCCATCCTGGTGGTTCAGTGGACTAATTCCATGGATAGAGAACAGAAGATTATAGGTTTGAATCGTGCTGATGCCGTGTCACAATAAATAAATATATGTTTTGCTTGATTAATGCCTAAGGACATTTATTTCCATGTGTCCTATCTGTGCTTGGAGTTTAAAAAAAGTTAACCCCAAAGAAGTTCAAATCAAATCAAATTAATTAGCAGTGTTATTAAAAGTCTTATTGAAACATATTGAACGTTTTAAGGAAGTTATTCAAAAACCTCTAAATAACCTATAATTTCTATTCTCAGAGCATTAATAAAACCTCCCAGGGAAACTTTCTCGGAACCTCCCTGCAACCTAAAAATAAACGTTCCCAGAACAGGCGAAATTTTCACTTCTGTTCTTAGAACACTTAAAAAACCTTCAGTTTTACCAGTCAGGAAACATATGGCTTAATTCACACAACCAATGTGAAACTAAAAACACACATTCCCACAACTTCCAAATAACCAAATGTGCTAGCTGGGTATGCAAAAGGGTAGTGTTTTTGTTTCGTTTTGATCAAATATTCAAAAGTGCATAAATCTCTTGGTAATGTCCATATATTGTTGTCTTTATTTACATAATGCAATATTTCCCTCAAAATAAATCACAACAAATACTATTTCTCAGCTCCACGGTCTTTGATGTCAGTGGTGCAGATCAATTGGCAAACGTGATGTCCACAAAATGGAGACTCAAATTAGACCCATGGCAACTGGCGGTCTAGTCACACATTTACAACCCTATTAATGTAATTCATGTTCCTTTTAGATCTGTTCAGTATAGTCTGTGGTTCTGCAGAGGACACCCAGTACCTAACAAATAGAGAGGGAAAAAAACAGTATTCCAACTCAGTCTTCACTATCTGGCCAGGCTGGGAAGGGTGGGAGTACACATTCTAACTACAACCATGTGATTTCAAGCAATGTCAACCACTAGTCCTAACTTTAACCCTAACCTTAGCCCTAACTGTACTGACAAGATAAAGAACAAATATCTCATGCACTTGCTCAACAGATCAAATGACACTGCTACTTTTGTCCATTCCAACATGGCCGTTTAGTCACTTCCTCCCTTGCTCTGGTCATTTCCCCTCTGTCCAGACTCTGAAGAGGCTGGAGCAGCAGCAGCTCACCTGCATGCGTCAGCTGAGTGAGGAGCAGAGGACCTTTGCCTTCGTCATGAACAAGAGGCTTAGCCAGAGGGGCCCTACGAGGCCTCAAACGCTCCCCTCCACCTCAGCCTCCTCCATCTCCCCTCCGTCCGTTACGGGTTCCCAGTCCGCCCCGGCTGCCCTCACCACCCGCACTGGGGCCAACAGAGCTGGCAGTGCCAAGAGCGCCAACAGCAGAGTCAAGTTTGAGCAGTCTTCTTCCAGCCTCTTGCCGTGGGCAGTGAAATTGCAGAAGAAGAGTATGGAGACACAAGGCAGGGAGGCAAGTGAGACGATCACTGTGAGTGGTCCTCTGTTCCAGATCCTGACCTGACCATGAGCTGCATTACTCTGAGTGACCGCTGTAATGGCTGCCGAAATTACGTTTCTTTCTGTACAGGTGGCCTTTTTGGTAGGATGATAAATATCTGTTTTGTTAATTACTATTCTCTTTTTTTTTTTTTTATTAGGTTTTGAAGGAGTATGGGGCATCGGCTGGTCAAAGGTGTTGTTGTGAATGTGGTCACACCAGGGAGCTGTTGGACAGGAGACTGAGCTGTCCAGCCATATTACAGAGGCATCACTCTTGATTCTGCTATGGGGTGTTATGGACGTGCAATACAGTATACTGCCACAAGGGCGCGCAAGTGATTCTCATGAACATCATCTACCTACTCATACTGGATCAATCTAGCTACCATATTTCTTGGGAGGTTATGCCATGCCAATGGATATATGAACAGCATTTTATGACATGACCGATAAATGAGTAACACTGTACGTCATGACAGCTTCATAATATTAGCTTCATAATAAGTTACATTAACTATGTCAACATGTCATTACACCTGTAACTGTTTGCAATACATGCAAAATGACACTGCCTTGTCACTTGACATTCAGTGACATAAGATGCCTTTACATCTTTTGACACTTGTTATGTCATGTTTATGACCATAATGACACTGTTATGATGTACAGTTCAAATAGTGTTACCAAGGTACGTTCTGTGTTCACCTACAGTTGAAGTCGGAAGTTTACATACACCTTAGCCAAATACATTTAAACTCAGTTTTTCACAATTCTTGACATTTAATCCTAGTAAAAATTCCCTGTCTTAGATCAGTTAGGATCACCACTTTATTTTAAGAATGTGAAATGTCAGAACAATAGTAGAGAGAATTATTTATTTCAGCTTTTATTTAATTCATCACATTCCCAGTGGGTCAGAAGTTTACACACTCAATTAGTATTTGGTAGCATTGCCTTTAAATTGTTTAACTTTGGTCAAACGTTTCGGGTAGCCTTCCACAAGCTTCCCACAATAAGTTGGGTGAATTTTGGCCCATTCCTCCTGACAGAGCTGGTGTAACTGAGTCAGGTTTGTAGGCCTCCTTGCTCGCACACGCTTATTCAGTTCTGCCCACAAATGTTCTATAGGAATGAGGTCAGGGCTTTGTGATGGCCACTCCAATACCTTGACTTTGTTGTCCTTAAGCCATTTTGCCACAACTTTGGAAGTATGCTTGGGGTCATTGTCCATTTGGAAGACCCATTTGCGACCAAGCTTTAACTTTACAGCGGCTTTAACAGTATGAAAAATGTATGCACTCACTAACTGTAAGTCGCTCTGGATAAGAGCGTCTGCTAAATGACTTTTAAAAAAATAATAATAATAATCCTGACTGATGTCTTCCTCATGATGCCATCTATTTTGTGAAGTGCACCAGTCCCTCCTGCAGCAAAGCACCCCAACAGCATGATGCTGCCACCTCTGTGCTTCACGGTTCGCACCAAAGTACGTTCATATCTAGGAGACAGAACATGTCTCCTTCCTGAGCGGTATGACGGCTGCGTGGTCCCATATTGTTTATACATGCGTACTATTGTTTGTACAGATGAACGTGGTACCTTCAGGCGTTTGGAAATTGCTCCCAAGGATGAACCAGACTTGTTGAGGTCTACAATTATTTTTCTGAGGTCTTGGCTGATTTCTTTTGATTTTCCTATGATGTCAAGCAAAGAGGCACTGAGTTTGAAGGTAGTCATTGAAATACATCCACAGGTACACCTCCAATTGACTCAAATGATGTCAATTAGCCTATCAGAAGCTTCTAAAGCCATGACATCATTTTCTGGAATTTTCCAAGCTGTTTAAAGTCACAGTCAACTTAGTGTATGTAAACTTCTGACCCACTGGAATTGTGATTAAGTGAAATAATCTGTCTGTAAACGATTGTTGGAAAAATTACTTGTGTCATGCACAAAGTAGATGTCCTAACCGACTTGCCAAAACTATAGTTTGTTAACAAGACATTTGTGGAGTGGTTGAAAAACGAGTTTTAATGACTCCAACCTAAGTATATGTAAACTTCCGATTTCAACTGTATATAACTTGTTTCCTAAAGATGACAGCATAATATGTATATATTGTTGTTGTTTTTTTCATGGGAAGTTGAATGCCAAGTTTTATTTTTAATCAACATTTTGTAAATGACATCTGACTGTTACTCAAAGTAAATGTTCATAACATTCCCTTTTTATTGATGACAGATTTTTGTGTGTGTAGTTTACTCAATAAACTGTAGTTTATACTGTATGTTGAGATTGGAATTCAAACGTTTAATTTTAGACCAATGACAGCATTACGAGATGAAACCGATTGGACCGTAGCAGCAACATTGTATCTACTGTACTTATCTGAACGTAATGACATCATCCGGTGTGACGCATAGGGAAACATTATTCAACTCAAAGAAAGCACAGAAGGGTTGCAGTCCAAACACGTTATTTTTTACCACCTCAGCCCTTGCGCCAGCCACTTTTCCTCGTCGAAACCGGATGCAGTTTGATTGCCATCTTAAGTGGAGGTCCAATTCACTAACATTGCCCCCTCGGCCCTCGATTTAACTCGAGGGAGCGAGTGAACAACTTTGATCACTTGCTTGGTTGATATGACCCACAATTCAATGCAAACTGTAGTCACATGTCAAACTCTGGTGTCGGCAAAGTGTCAAATAAAATCAACAAGGCTGCATTTTCGGTATGTCAGAAAAAGTATGAAGCTAGCTTGCTAAAAAATATATATAGACATTGATTTTAGCGTTGGCAAATTGGCTTAGTCTCGTAGTGAGGAGCCTATAAAACGTGGCTAGATGCGTAAATATATTTTTTGGAATACATTACCAAACTATAAAACTAGCTAGCCAGCTATGGGTAACTGTAGCTAGCTACCTGACACGAACGCTTACTAGCTACATTTATAGCTTTAGGTTGGTTGTTTTTAAGCTCAACTTCAATATTTCCAACAAGGACGTTGCTTCTCCGATCATCACTCTACCTCGCTTGGGCAAGGGACGTTTAAGGTACACTCGGATGTGACGATGTAAAACGTCATTCAAGGGCTGAGATTTTAGGCGGAGGGCTGTCAACTTAGATTTTGAAACGCAGCCATGATTACGCGCGGTTGAGGACGTAGGCTAACACTCGTTTGTACAACGCTACAACAAAATCGTTTATTTAAAAATATTTAGTATTTTCAAAAATTGGTACTCTAGTTTTATCTACATTGAGAGTCCTGGAGGGACAGAAAAGTAACGTGGACCGTTCCTGGAAGAAACCCGTTATAGAGATTGAGCGCGCTCTTGTACCGAAACTGGAACATTATGGGAGCTGTCTTGGGGGCCTTTTCTGTCGCAAGCTGGGTAAGGTGCTTCTCGTATATAATCACGAACATATTTGTGAACAAGAACCAGGTTGACATATATGAAAGAATGGCTGAGTATCCCAGGCAAGTTCAGCTGAGGTGAGCTCAAAAAAGGTTGTCAGGATCAGATGTGGAAAAGTACCCAGTTGTCATAAAATTAAAAAAATATAATCCTTTAACCAAAATGTTTATGGATAGCCAGGGACACACTCCAACACTCAGACATAATTTACAACCAAAGCATGTGTGTTTAGTGAGTCCACCAGATCAGAGGCAGTAGGGATGACCAGGGATGTTCCCTTGATAAGTGCGTGATTGGGCTATTTTCCAGTCCTGCTAAGCATTCAAAATGTAACTAGTACTTTTGGGTGTCAGGGAAAATGTATGGAGTAAAAGGTACATTATTTTCTTTAGGAATGTAGTGAAGTAAAAGTTGTCAAAAATATAAAAAGTAAAGTACAGATACCCAAAAAAACTACTTAACTTAAGTACTTTACACCACTGGTCAGGCGGATGCTTAGAATCACCAGGAGGCTCAGGTGCCTGTCATATCTGAGACGAATTACATAAATGAAACTAACAAAATGGAATGGTCAGCCTATGTAATTGACTTGTGTCAAAAACATGCTTTTAATTGGTCTCTGCTCTGGTTTGCTCATCTACACAAATCTCAGGTCTCAATGTGTTTACATCTACAGCGCAATCGGAAAGTATTCAGACCCCTTCCCTTTTTCCACATTTTGTTACGTTACAGCCTTATTCTAAAATGGATTAAATAAATATTGAAATACATCCACAGGTACACCTCCAATTGACTCAAATTATGTCAATTAGCCTATCAGAAGCTTCTAAAGCCATGATATCATTTTCTGGAATTGTCCAAGCTGTTTAAAGGCACAGTCAACTTAGTGTATGTAAACTTCTGACCTATGGAATTGTTGGAAAAATTACTTGTGTCATGCACAAAGTAGATGTCCTAACAGACTTGCCAAAACTATAGTTTGTTAACAAGATATTTGTGGAGTGGTTGAAAAACGATTTTTAATGACTCCAACCTAAGTGTATGTAAACTTCCGACTTCAACTGTATATAAGGTCCCACAGTTGACAGTGCATGTCAGAGCAAAAACCAAGCCATGAGGTCAAAGGAATTGTCCGTAGAGCTCTGAGACAGGATTGTGTCGAGGCACAGACTCGGAGGAAGAGTACCAAAACATTTCTGCAGTATTGAAGGTCCCCAAGAACACAGTGGCCTCCATAATTCTTAAATGGAACAAGTTTGGAACCACCAAGACTCTTCCTAGAGCTTCCCGCCCGGCCAAACTGAGCAATCGGGGGAGAAGGGCCTTGGTCAGGGAGGTGACCTAGAACCTGATGGTCACTCTGACAGAGCTCCCAAGTTCCTCTGTTGAGATGGGTGAACCATCCAGAAGGACAACCATCTCTGCAGCACTCCATTAATCAGGCCTTTATGGTAGAGTGGCTAGACGGAAGCCACTCCTCAGTGAAAGGCACATGACAGCCCGCTTTGAGTTTGCCAAAAGGCACCTAAAGGACTCTCAGACCATGAGAAACAAGATTCTCTGGTTTGATGAAACCAAGATTGAACTCTTTGGCATGAATGCCAAGCGTCACATCTGGAGGAAACCTGGCACCATCCCTACGGTGAAGCATGGTGGTGTCAGCATCATGCTGTGGGGATGATTGTCAGCGGCAGGGACTGGGAGACTAGTCAGAATCGAGGGAAAGATGAACGGAGCAAAGTACAGAGAGATTCTTGATGAAAACCTGCTCAAGGCCTCAGACTGGGGCGATGATTCACCTTTCAACCGGATAACGACCCTAAGCACACAGCCAAGACAACGCAGGAGTGGCTACGGTACAAGCCTCTAAATGTCCTTGAGTGGCCCAGCAAGAGCCCGGACTTGAACCTGACCTAACATCTCTGGAGAGAACTGAAAATAGCTGTGCAGCAACGCTCCCCATCCAACCTGACAGAGCTTGAGAGGATCTGCAGAGAAGAATGTGAGAAACTCCCCAAATACAGGTGTGCCAAGCTTGTAGTGTCATACCCAAGAAGACTCAATGCAGTAATCGCTGCCAAATGTGCTTCAACAAAGTACTGAGTAAAGGGTCTAAATATAAATGTAAATGTGATTGTTCCGTTTTTTTATTTTGTAAATACATTTTCTAAAATTTGCTTTGTCATTATGGGGTATTGTGTGTAGATTGATGAGGAAACAAAATAATTTAATCAATTTGAGAATAAGGCTGTAACGTAACAATGTGGAAAAATTCAATGGGTCTGAATACTTTCCGACTGCACCGTAGAATATAAAATAATATTCATTTTCATATAAGATAGGGAATTGGGAAATACAGTATCAACTATTTGTCTCCCCCAAGTAGCCCACAATATACACATATTATGGGACAACAGTAAATCCTAAGGGTTAATCATACTAGGCTACTAGTAGTCACATGCTCTACTCATGATTAATTAGATTAACTTTGTTGCCTTGTCCTAGTCTGAAAACAACAGCCATGGCATGATTAAACCTGTTCACAAATAGACCTACTGTAGCTAACCTGTTGCCATAATATGTACACTACCGGTCAAAAGTTTCAGAACACCTACTCATTCAAGGGTTATTCTTTATTTTTACTATTTTCTACATTGTAGAATAATAGTGAAGACATCAAAACTATGAAATAACACATGGAATCATGTAGTAACCAAACAAGTGTTTGAGATTCTTCAAAGTAGCCACCATTTGCCTTGATGACAGCTTTGCACACTCTTGGCATTCTCTCAACCAGCTTCATGAGGTAGTCACCTGGAATGCATTTCAATTAACAGGTGTGCCTTCTTAAAAGTTAATTTGTGGATTTTTTTTCCTTCTTAATGCATTTGAGTCAATCAGTTGTGTTGTGACAAGGTAGGAAGGGTATACAGAAGATAGCCCTATTTGGTAAAAGACTAAGTCCATATTATGGCAAAAACAGCTCAAATAAGCAAAGCGAAACGACAGTCCATCATTACTTTAAGACATGAAGGTCAGTCAATACGGAAACTTTCAAGAACTTTGAACGTTTCTTCAAGTGCAGTCGCAAAAACCATCAAGCGCTATGATGAAACTGGCTCTCATGAGGACCGCCACAGGAATGGAAGACCCAGAGTTTCCTCTGCTGCAGAGGATAAGTTCATCAGTTACCAGACTCAGAAATTGCAGCCCAAATAAATGCTTCATAGAGTTCAAGTAACAGACGCATCTCAACATCAACTATTCAGAGGAGACTGTGTGAATCAGGCCGCATCAGGTCGAATTGCTGCAAAGAAACCACTACTGAAGGACACCAATAAAAAGAAGAGACTTTCTTGGGCCAAGAAACACGAGCAATGGACATTAGACCGGTTGACATTTGTCCTTTGGTCTGGACTCCAAATTGGAGATTTTTGGTTCCAACAGCGTGTCTTTGTGAGGCGTGGTGTGGGTGAACGGATGATCTCCACATGTGTATTTTCTGCCGTAAAGCATGGAGGAGGATGTGTTCTGGTGTGGGGGTGCTTTGCTGGTGACACTGTCTGTGATTTATTTAGGATTCAAGGCACACTTAACCAGCATGGCTACCACAGCATTCTGCAGCGATACACAGTCCCATTAAGCCCAAACCAGATGGGATGATCATTTGTTTTCCAACAGGACAATGACCCAACACACCTCCAGGATGTGTAAGGGCTATTTTACCAAGAGAGTGATGGAGTGCTGCATCAGATTACCTGGCCTCCACAATCCCCCAACTTCAACCAAATTGAGATGGTTTGGGATGAGTCGGACCGCAGAGTGATGGAAAAGCAGCCAACAGGTGCTCAGCATATGTGGGAACTCCTTCAAGACTGTTGGAAAAGCAACTGATTGGCTCAAACGCATTAAGAAGGAAAGACATTCCACAAATTAACTTTTAAGAAGGTACGCCTGTTAATTGAAATGCATTCCAGGTGACTACCTCATGAAGCTGTTTGAGAGAATGCCAAGAGTGTGCAAAGCTGTCATCAAGGCAAAGGGTGGCTATTTGAAGAATCTCAAATATAAAATAGATTGATTTGTTTAACACTTTTTTGGTTACTACATGATTCCATATGTGTTATTTCATAGTTTTGATGTCTTCACTATTATTCTACAATGTAGAAAATAGTAAAAATAAAGAAAAACCCTTGAATGAGTAGGTGTGTCCAAACTTTTGACCGGTAGTGTATGTGGAGCAGTAAAACCTACATGTAAAACTTAGTCTACATATACAGTGGGGAGAACAAGTATTTGATACACTGCCGATTTTGCAGGTTTTCCTACTTACCAAGCATGTAGAGGTCTGTAATTTTTGTCATAGGTACACTTCAACTGTGAGAGACGGAATCTAAAACAAAAATCCAGAAAATCACATTGTATGATTTTTAAGTAATTAATTTGCATTTTATTGCATGACATAAGTATTTGATACATCAGAAAAGCAGAACTTAATATTTGTTACAGAAACCTTTGTTTGCAATTACAGAGATCATACGTTTCCTGTAGGTCTTGACCAGGTTTGCACACACTGCAGCAGGGATTTTGGCCCACTCCTCCATACAGACCTTCTCCAGATCCTTCAGGTTTCGGGGCTGTCGCTGGGCAATACGGACTTTCAGCTCCCTCCAAAGATTTTCTATTGGGTTCAGGTCTGGAGACTGGCTAGGCCACTCCAGGACCTTGAGATGCTTCTTACGGAGCCACTCCTTAGTTGCCCTGGCTGTGTGTTTCGGGTCGTTGTCATGCTGGAAGACCCAGCCACGACCCATCTTCAATGCTCTTACTGAGGGAAGGAGGTTGTTGGCCAAGATCTCGCGGTACATGGCCCCATCCATCCTCCCCTCAATATGGTGCAGTCGTCCTGTCCCCTTTGCAGAAAAGCATCCCCAAAGAAAGATGTTTCCACCTCCATGGTTCACGGTTGGGATGGTGTTCTTGAGGTTGTACTCATCCTTCTTCTTCCTCCAAACACGGCAAGTGGAGTTTAGACCAAAAAGCTATATTTTTGTCTCATCAGACCACATGACCTTCTCCCATTCCCCCTCTGGATCATCCAGATGGTCATTGGCAAACTTCAGACGGGCCTGGACATGCGCTGGCTTGAGCAGGGGGGACCTTGCGTGCGCTGCAGGATTTTAATCCATGACGGCGTAGTGTGTTACTAATGGTTTTCTTTGAGACTGTGGTCCCAGCTCTCTTCAGGTCATTGACCAGGTCCTGCCGTGTAGTTCTGGGCTGATCCCTCACCTTCCTCATGATCATTGATGCCCCACGAGGTGAGATCTTGCATGGAGCCCCAGACCGAGGGTGATTGACCGTCATCTTGAACTTCTTCCATTTTCTAATAATTGCGCCAACAGTTGTTGCCTTCTCACCAAGCTGCTTGCCTATTGTCCTGTAGCCCATCCCAGCCTTGTGCAGGTCTACAATTATATCCCTGATGTCCTTACACAGCTCTCTGGTCTTGGCCATTGTGGAGAGGTTGGAGTCTGTTTGATTGAGTGGGTGGACAGGTGTCTTTTATACAGGTAACGAGTTCAAACAGGTGCAGTTAATACAGGTAATGAGTGGAGAACAGGAGGGCTTCTTAAAGAAAAACTAACAGGTCTGTGAGAGCCGGAATTCTTACTGGTTGGTAGGTGATCAAATACTTATGTCATGCAATAAAATGCAAATTAATTACTTAAAAATCATACAATGTGATTTTCTGGATTTTTGTTTTAGATTATGTCTCTCACAGTTGAAGTGTACTTATGATAAAAATGACAGACCTCTACATGCTTTGTAAGTAGGAAAACCTGCAGAATCGGCAGTGTATCAAATACTTGTTCTCCCCACTGTAAGTATTTGATCACCTACCAACCAGTAAGAATTCCGGCTCTCACAGACCTGTTAGTTTTTCTTTAAGAAGCCCTCCTGTTCTCCACTCATTACCTGTATTAACTGCACCTGTTTTGAACTCGTTACCTGTATAAAAGACACCTGTCCACACACTCAATCAAACAGACTCCAACCTCTCCACAATGGCCAAGACCAGAGAGCTGTGTAAGGACATCAGGGATATAATTGTAGACCTGCACAAGGCTGGGATGGGCTACAGGACAATAGGCAAGCAGCTTGGTGAGAAGGCAACAACTGTTGGCGCAATTATTAGAAAATGGAAGAAGTTCAAGATGACGGTCAATCACCCTCGGTCTGGGGCTCCATGCAAGATCTCACCTCGTGGGGCATCAATGATCATGAGGAAGGTGAGGGATCAGCCCAGAACTACACGGCAGGACCTGGTCAATGACCTGAAGAGAGCTGGGACCACAGTCTCAAAGAAAACCATTAGTAACACACTACGCCGTCATGGATTAAAATCCTGCAGTGCACACAACGTCCCCCTGCTCAAGCCAGCGCATGTCCAGGCCCGTCTGAAGTTTGCCAATGACTATCTGGATGATCCAGAGGAGGAATGGGAGAAGGTCATGTGGTCTGATGAGACAAAAATAGAGCTTTTTGGTCTAAACTCCACTCGCCGTGTTTGGAGGAAGAAGAAGGATGAGTACAACCCCAAGAACACCATCCCAACCGTGAAGTATGGAGGTGGAAACATCATTCTTTGGGGATGCTTTTCTGCAAAAGGGACAGGACGACTGCACCGTATTGAGGGGAGGATGGATGGGGCCATGTATCGCGAGATTTTGGCCAACAACCTACTTCCCTCAGTAAGAGCATTGAAGATGGGTCGTGGCTGGGTCTTCCAGCATGACAACGACCTGAAACACACAGCCAGGGCAACTAAGGAGTGGCTCCGTAAGAAGCATCTCAAGGTCCTGTAGTGGCCTAGCCAGTCTCCAGGCCTGAACCCAATAGAAAATATTTGGAGGGAGCTGAAAGTCCATATTGCCCAGCGACAGCCCTGAAACCTGAAGGTCTGTATGGAGGAGTGGGCCAAAATCCCTGCTTTAGTGTGTGCAAACCTGGTCAAGACCTACAGGAAATGTATGATCTCTGTAATTGCAAACAATGGTTTCTGTACCAAATATTAAGTTCTGCTTTTCTGATGTATCAAATACTTATGTCATGCAATAAAATGCAAATTAATTACTTAGAAATCATACAATGTGATTTTCTGGATTTTTGTTTTAGATTCCGTCTCACACAGTTGAAGTGTACCTATGATAAAAATTACAGACCTCTACATGCTTTGTAAGTAGGAAAACCTGCAAAATCGGCAGTGTATCAAATAATTGTTCTCCCCACTGTATAATGACATGCATTACATGTAATGGCATATATGTAAGAACATGCATTTCTTTGTCATCTCATACAGTGGTTTTGTCATTATAGCCTAGGGCCTAGAGCGAAATGTCATATTGTAACAACAAGAGGACAAAAGTGCGTTGGGCCTCTTTTTGGTGCAGCTCAGTGATGAGTTATACAGTCGTACTTTGTCTCAGACCCAGGTAGTAAGTGTTGGCCAAGACCCCTATGCTATACTACCCAGCAAACCCAAGCCACCACCACAACCACCACCACACAATGTTGCCATGTATCGTTTCAAAAACAATAGTAGGACGGGATATTCGGTAACTACTCTACATGCCTCTAGAAATATGAATTTAGGTTTTTCTGAGATTTACGATTGAGACAAACGCATACAACAACAAGCCTAATCCAATGTCTTCCGACCTCCATTTGAACTGTCTGGCTATTGGACAGTCCACTTCTGTTTCATGGTTCATCTCCGCTTTGACCCAGCTAAAGCAGGTCAGGACTAAGTTAACTCCAGGATGTCCTCATCAGTCGTGTTATAGGGATGGCTAGCTAGCTAGGTGGCTGGCACACATTCTGGCTTCCCATGGCTAAGCCGACCTTGTGTCTGCCTGCCTGGGGAATTGAGTTGTTTACAAGCTCCCAGGCTAGTAGGCTACCTACCACTCTGCAGAGTCAGGTGTCTTAAACACCTGCATCCCTTTGTAACGGTTGGGCTATTGTCAATACTGCAGCAAAACCCACTTTTGGTGTGGTAGGTTAGACCAATGTATTGTTTCTCTGTCTTGGTTGAATCAGTTGGCAACAGCTTTTTTAAGCGGACTTGATTTTACTCTGCAATCTTCCCCTTCGCCCTCTTGTGAATGTTTTTAAATAGCATTTGAGGAAGTTGACAAGTTTGTTTCGCCTCAGATTGTAGCCCTCTCAGAGAAGACAAAGCACATTTCTCAGACTGGCACCCAGGCCAATTTGAAATAAACCCCAAAAGAAAACTCAAAGATAATTGCTGGGCTGTTTTGATTGCGTTTGGATTCGGTTCAAGTCTACTACCACATTGCTGCAAGTGCCAATACTAAGGTTAATCAGTCTGCATCGACTGGCTTGTCCCTAGCTGGCCTATAATGTTACGGGAACGTTTGGCAACGGTCTTTCCCTATCTCTTTCCGTCTAGGTGCCGTGTCTGTGTAGCAGTGCAACATGCTTGCTGTGCAGATGCTGTCCCCAGAGCAAGAACTCCACGGTGACGCGAGTCATCTACGCCTTCATCCTGTTTCTAGGGACCATTATAGCCTGCATCATGTTGTCACCGGGAGTGGACGAGCAGCTAAAAAAGGTACGAGACGGGCCAATCAATGTGTTTCTCAATATGCATACTACCATACTCCACACTCTCATGCTCCGAGTGCATTCTCCGAGGACGTTCCTCTTGAGTCCGTTCTTGTGAGGGCGAGTGTGGAGAACGCATAAAACATTACATTTGAGAAGCACTCCCCCTACTGTATTACCTCACACACTGCCCCTCCCCATTCACTGAACCTTCTTCCAGCCAGGACAATGGCAATAAAGACGAAACAAGATATACACAAAGCAAACGTTTTCTTCATAACTATCAGCTAGCTATATGTGAATCGTAATAATGTAGTTAACCAGATAGTTTAACAGGCAAAAATAAAAAAGTAATGTTATGCAAGGTAATGTCAATTATTTGTAACTAGCTAGCTAACAGTAGTAGCACAGATAGAACAATGGGTTAGTTATAAAAAAATTAATACATTTGGTAGTAGTTAGCCAGTTGGCCCTATTGACTTATGATGGGATTGCGATCTATGCAGTGGGTATTGTAAGCTGGTAAACATGCCAAAATTAACACGTCACAGCATGTATTTATTAATTTTTTCAAGATACAATATTGTAGTCAGGTAACATTAGATTTGATTGGGAAACATTTAATTCTGAAGTCAGTTTATTTTCTCTCGCTTCAGCTCAAGTAATGGCCGCCATTTATGTCGAGAAGTGTTGAGACGTTTTTTTTAGTTGGTTGCATCATATTACTGTTCGATCAAATCGTATTTGTCACATCCGCCGAATACAACAGGTGTCAATGCATGCTTCGAAATGTGTACGAGTGGAGTACGCATCCGAGAAGTGCCCTCATGCGCCGACCCTCCCGTGCTCCAGATTGCGTGCTCGGAGCACGCTAGTATGCATATTGAGAAACACTGTGTGTGTGTGTGTGTGCGCATGAGATGATGAGCCATGATGTGTCATAGTAGATGTTTGTGTACATGGTGAATGGTCATTTGTTGCTTTAATAATGCTTGAATACATGGGGAGGCTATTGGTGGGAAGAGTTAAGTCACACACAGTATAAAACAGTAGGGGCCTACACAGAGTTGCAACCTTACTGCATATTAAGGTTGCATTAACATTGCAAGTCTGTGTATACTGTCATTCTAAATTGAAACATTGACATATACTGGTAACTGACAAAATAACGGAAACTCCAACATAGTGTCTTAATAGGGCGTTGAGCCACTAAGAACCACCAGAACAGCTTCAATGCACCTTGGCATAGATTCTACAAGTGTCTGGAACTCTATTGGAAGGATGCGACACCATTCTTCCACAAGAAATGTAATAATTTGGTGCTTTGTTGATGGTGGTGGAAAACGCTGTCAAATCAAAATCTATTTTATATTTGAGATTCTTCAAATAGCCACCCTTTGCCTTGATGACAGCTTTGCACACTCTTGACATTCTCTCAACCAGCTTCATGAGGTAGTCACCTGGAATGCATTTCAATTAACAGGTGTGCCTTCTTAAAAGTTAATTTGTGGAATTTCTTTCCTCCTTAATGCGTTTGAGCCAATCAGTTGCGTTGTGACAAGGTGGAGGGGTATACAGTAGATGGCCCTATTTGGTAAAGACCAAGTCCATATTATGGCAAGAACAGCTCAAATAAGCAAAGAGAAACGACAGTCAATCATTATTTTAAGACATGAAGGTCAGTCAAAAATTGAAAATTTCAAGAACTTTGAATGTTTCTTCAAGTGCAGTCGCAAAAACCATCAAGCGCTATGATGAAACTGGCTCTCATGAGGACCGCCACAGGAAAGGAAGACCCAGAGTTACCTCTGCTGCAGAGGATAAATTCATTAGAGTTACCAGCCTCAGAAATTGCAGCCCAAATAAATGCTTCACAGAGTTCAAGTAACAGACACATCTCAACATCAACTGTTCATAGGGGACTTTGTGAATCAGGCCTTCATGGTCGAATTACTGCAAAGAAACCACTAGTAAAGGACACCAATAAGAAGAAGAGACCTGCTTGGGCCAAGAAACACAAGCAATGGACATTAGACCGGTAGAAATGTGTCCTTTGGTCTGGACTCCAAATTTGAGATTTTTGGTTCCAACCGCCGTGTCGTTGTGAGACGCGGTTTGGGTGAACGGATGATCTCTGCGTGTGTATTTCCCACCATAAAGCATGGAGGAGGTGTTATGGTGTGGGAGTGCTTTGCTGGTGACACTGTCTGTGTGATTTATTTAGAATTCAAGGCACACTTAACCAGCATGGCTACCACAGCATTCTGCAGTGATACGCCATCCCATCTGGTTTGGATTTAGTGGGACTATCATTTGTTTTTCAACAGGACAATGACCCAACACACCTCCAGGCTGTGTAAGGGCTATGTTACCAAGAAGGAGTGCTGCATCAGATGACCTGGCCTCCACAATCCCCCGACCTCAACCCAATTGAGATGGTTTGGGATGAGTCGGACCGCAGAGTAAATGAAAAGCAGCCAACAAGTGCTCAGCATATGTGGGAACTCCTTCAAGACTGTTAGAAAAGCATTCCAGGTGAAGCTGGTTGAGAGAATGCCAAGAATGTGCAAAGCTGTCATCAAGGCAAAGGGTGGCTATTTGAAGAATCTCAAATATAAAATATATTTTGATTTGTTTAATACTTTTTTGGTTACTACATGATTCCATATGTGTTATTTCATAGTTTTGATGTCTTCACTATTATTCTACAATGTAAAAAATTGTAAAAATAAGAAAAACCCTTGAATGAGTAGGTGTGTCCAAACTTTTGACCGGTACTGTAGGTTAATGAGGCAATACAAATATGATGGGACTAAAATTAAAGGGCATTTAGTTGATAAAAAATGACCCACTGTTTTTGTCATTTTGACCATAACTATACTAAAACATTATTCAAATGACAAAAATGTGACTAACACTTAATGATATGAGAGTCAAAATGACTAAGACTAAACTAAATGAACACTGCTGTATGAATGGTTATAATACTGTATGTGAAAAGCTGACATTTGTAGTATAGTCACTCATGATAGTAGCCAAGTTGTTGTTGACTTACAGTACCAAAGTGAAAATGTTAGGTTATTGAATACAGAATCATGCAGCCAGGCTATAGTAATGCTGGTCTACTCTGTACAGTAGGTTAGACTGACCTGAACGGTTTGTGCCAATGTCCATCTGTGCCTGTAGATTCCTGGGTTCTGTGAAGGCGGAGCAGGCTCTTCTATCCCAGGAATCCATGCCAACATGAACTGTGGGATCTTTGTGGGCTACAAAGCCGTGTACCGGGTGTGCTTCGGAATGAGCATGTGTTTCCTGGCGTTCGCTCTGATTATGATCAATGTCAAGAACAGCCGAGACCCGCGCTCCGCCATCCACAACGGGTAACCAGCCATCACATGATGCACCCCTTAAAAAAATATATACATAAAATAAAAATACTACAAGTAAAGGCCTACGTGTAATACTACTTGTTACTATGCCAACTTTGACTTAAAAGTCAGTATTAAGGTGAATACCCTTTATTATTATAAACTGAAAATAACATGTACACTGCTTGTAACTTAACTAATGTCATAATGAGGTACTGGTAAGACACCCTTGTTTGTTGACAATTTTCTTTCTGTCATACAGTATGACTATCACACTGCTACACACACTGTCACAACAACCAATGGCAATATTAATGAAATAATCTCTTCCACAACAGGTCACTGAGCTAACGTGTTTTAGGCCGCCGTGCCTCTCTGAAACAGAGGAGAATAACTGCACTAGAGTTTATAGTAACAGCAATACAGCATAAGCCTAATCATGTACAGTGCACGCGGAAAGTATTCAGACCACTTCCCTTTTTCCACATTTTGTTACGTTACAGCCTTATTCTAAAATTGATAAAAGTATTTTTCCCCCTCATCTATCTACACACAATACTCCATTATGACAAAGCGAAAACAGGTTTTTAGAAATGTACATAATAAGCCTATTCATGTATATTTACTAGGTATACCCTTGCAACAAAATAACCATATGTGCATTTTTTTTAAATGCTCATACTGTCAATATAAAAAAATATATATATTTTATCTGTACACCACATCAAGTGCCATTATTGAAAGATCATGTCATGTGATCACACTTCTCTGTTTCAATAATACTTACTATAATACTATTCGTTTTTTTATTTCATATTTATTTTCTGTACTTTCTAATAATGATTCATGAAGTCTATCACATTTTCTTTCAAAATGCACATATGGTTCTTTGTCTGTTCGATTCAGTTGACGAATGACTTCCTTTCCCCCATGCAGGTTTTGGTTCTTTAAGATTGCCACCATGGTTGCAGTGACAGTCGGTGCCTTTTATATCCCTGAGGGGCCTTTCACTCACTGTAAGATTGACACAATTTAAATAATGTGTCATAGTTTATGATGCGAAAGTTGATATTTGTGTATTAATTATGATTGATCAATGTAGCACTTGACCATGCATAGTATGCACAATCAGCATAAACATGAGTGATATACTATTAATGGTTGATATTACAATTTATTGTAAGTTGTAATTGAAATATAGTAATAACTTTCTACTTAGCCGTGCTTGTGGATAGTTGATGGTGTGTGTGTCTGTGTCTGTGTGTTGGTGTGTGCAGTGTGGTTCGTGGTGGGGATCTCTGGGGCGTTCTTCTTCATCCTGATCCAGCTGATTCTGATGGTGGACTTTGCCCACTCCTGGAATGAGTCCTGGGTGGACAACATGGAAAGCGGGAACTCCAGGGGCTGGTACGCAGGTGAGTCTGCCTGACCCTCTGCTGGGGGAAGTCAAATCAAATCAAACTTGATTTAAAATCCACTTACAATCGCAACACACTTAGTTAGCAGTAAAACACTAAAATGAAAGAGAAGAAAAAGGTGGAATAAAAGAGCATCAACACAGTGTTTATGATTGGCCAAATTATTGTTGTTTTGATCATTAGAGATGCTGATGTGACATTTATTTGAAGTCCTGTTTTAGCAAGTATTCACCTGGTACTTTTTAGTAAAGTATGTGATATCAATTCAAGCAGGTAAATACATGGTGAACTGTAACATAAGGTCAATTGTCAATAGTGCTGACAGTATATAATGCTCTACGACAGAATCTGTCCTGCTTTATCAAAACAATGCAACTCGAATCTGATTCTCTCTATCGTCTTCCGTCTAGCCTTGTTCGCTGTAACTGGACTCAACTACGTCATGGCCTTCATCGCCGTCGTCATGATGTACGTCTTCTACACGCAGTCAGAGGGCTGTCTGCTCAACAAGTTCTTCATCAGCTTCAACGTGATTCTCTGTGCCGTAGCCTCTGTCGTGTCCATCCTGCCCAGAGTACAGGTGAGCCCTCGTTCAAGGTTCTTTCAATGCTCGTTTTAAAGTTCATATTCATCATTTCATTCGTAGATCAGTTTAGCATTTGCCCCTGTAGTGGTTGAGGTTAGCATTTGGGGGAGCGTAGGCTGAACCTAGATCTGCTACATTTTTATGGTACGCTTTTGACATTTTAACTGTAATCATATGAGTGTGACCCATCGGTGTATTGATTATCTGGTAACTGCTGAGATAAACTGCCTGCAGTGACGCCTCGAGGATAAGGATTGAAGTACAGCTTGAAATACTTGTGGTTAAGAACAAATCCAGGCCCTAATTATAACACACATGCCTACCAGTGGCGGCTGGTGACTTTTGTATATTTATTACATGGAGGATTTTTAATCCATCCTCCCTTTCCTACCTGGAGAAACCTCCAATGATGCCTACTCAGAGGTCACTTTCAACATGTTCAAGTTTCAATGTTTATTTGCCACGTGCACAGCATACAACAGGTGTAAAACGGTACAATGAAATTCTTTCTTGAGAGCTCTTTCCCAACAATGCAGTGATAATAATTTAGATAAGAGTTTCCAATTTCGGTCCTATGGCCTCCCATGGGGTGCACGTTTTGGTTTTTGCCCTAGCACTACACAGCTGATTCACATCATCAAGCGTTGATTATTTGAATCAGCTGTGTGATGCAAGGGCAAAAACTAAAACGTGCACCCATTGGAGACCCCAGGACCGAGTTTGGGAAACCCTGATATACACTACCGGTCAAAAGTTTTAGAACACCTACTCATTCAAGGGCTTTTCTTTATTTTTACTATTTTCTACATTGTAGAATAATAGTGAAGATATCAAAACTATGAAATAATGTAGTAACCAAAAAAGTGTTAAACAAATCAAAATATATTTTATGTTTGAGATTCTTCAAATAGCCACCCTTTGCTTTGATGACAGCTTTGCACACTCTTGGCATTCTCTCAACCAGCGTCATGAGGTAGTCACCTGGAATGCATTTCAATTAACAGGTGTGCCTTCTTAAAAGTTAATTTGTGGAATGTCTTTCCTTCTTAATGCGTTTGAGCCAATCAGTTGTGTTGTGACAAGGTAGGGGTGGTATACAGAAGATAGCCCTATTTGGTAAAAGACCAAGTCCATATTATGACAAGAACAGCTCAAATAAGCAAAGAGAAACGACAGTCCATCATTACTTTAAGACAAGAAGGTCAGTCAATACGGAACATTTCAAGAACTTTGAACGTTTCTTCAAGTGCAGTCGCAAAAACCATCAAGCGCTATGATGAAACTGGCTCTCATGAGGACCGCCACAGGAATGGAAGACCCAGAGTTACCTCTGCTGCAGAGGATAAGTTCATTAGAGTTACCAGCCTCAGAAATTGCAGCCCAAATAAATGCTTCAGAGTTCAAGTAACAGATACATCTCAACATCAACTGTTCATAGGAGACTGTGAATCAGGCATTCATGGTCGAATTGCTGCAAAGAAACCACTATTAAAGGACACCAATAAGAAGAAGAGACCTCCTTGGGCCAAGAAACACAAGCAATTGACATTAGACCGGTGGAAATTTGTCCTTTGGTCTGGACTCCAAATTTGAGATTTTTGGTTCCAACCGCCGTGTCGTTGTGAGACGCGGTGTGGGTGAACGGATGATCTCTGCGTGTGTATTTCCCACCATAAAGCATGGAGGAGGTGTTATGGTATGGGAGTGCTTTGCTGGTGACACTGTCTGTGTGATTTATTTAGAATTCAAGGCACACTTAACCAGCATGGCTACCACAGCATTCTGCGGTGATACGCCATCCCATCTGGTTTGGGCTTAGTGGGACTATCATTTGTTTTTCAACAGGACAATGACCCAACACACCTGCAGGCTGTGTAAGGGCTATTTTACCAAGGAGAGTGATGGAGTGCTGTATCAGATTACCTGGCCTCCACAATCCCCTGACCTCAACCAAATTGAGATGATTTGGGATGAGTCGGACCACAGAGTGAAGGAAAAGCAGCCAACAAGTGCTCAGCATATGTGGGAACTCCTTCAAGACTGTTGGAAAAGCATTCCAGGTGAAGCTGGTTGAGAGAATGCCAAGAGTGTGCAAAGCTGTCATCAAGTTAAAGGGTGGCTATTTGAAGAATCTCAAATATATATTTGTTTTAACACTTTTTTGGTTAATACATGATTCCATATGTGTTATTTCATAGTTTTGATGTCTTCACTATTATTCTACAATGTAGAAAATAGTAAAAATGAAGAAAAACCCTTGAATGAGTAGGTGTTCTAAAACCTTTGACCTGTAGTGTAGATAATAATAAAAAAAAACATTTTTGGTATCCGTTTGTAAATCACAGTTGTTTTGTTTAATTATTTTTAGAATTTCCATCCCCGATCCGGTCTACTCCAGTCCTCCATCATGACCATGTATACCATGTATCTGACCTGGTCGGCCATGAACAACGAGCCTGGTAAGAGATACTGTTATAGCTGCTGCCACAACAGCACTGCATCCTTATCTTGTTTCTCCTAATGTTCATTATTAATTCATACTTCATTAACCAATAGTTTAAATGCTTCTCTATATGACTAATTACTGGGTACTATCAAATAAATTCTTAATTACAAACACGTACTTGCTTAAACTCTACATTGCCTGAGCAAATTGCAAATTCACCTGTTCAGCTCAAGTCAAACTGAAAAGTCACCACCCCCTCCCATGGATTAATGATATGATTATGATTTACAACTAATTAAATAGTATATAAAAATGAAAGGGAAAAAGTGGAAATCTCAATATCGTTCATTTTTTCCCCTGTTGGGCAACCACCCCCCGGTCCCCCTTTAGACCGGACATGCAACCCCAGCCTGCTGAGCATCTTCCAGCAGACACTGGTGCCCACACTGGCCCCATTGGAGATCGAGAACCAGACGGTCGTGGTGATCATCGGCACCGAGGAGCCCATCCTGTCCTCCCCCTATCTGCAATGGTGGGACGCCCAGAGCATCGTGGGATTGGCCATCTTCGTCCTCTGCATCCTCTACTCCAGGTGTGATTGGTCAGCAAGGCAGACCTGAGTACAGCTACAGCACATCGTGGTTTGGGGAATAGAAGAAATGTACATTTGTTGGTGCCTCACAGTATTAGTGGATGTGGGGACTCCCCCGTTCACAGAATTAGAATTTCAGTTTGCAGTTTGAGCACTGTGAAAAGCGCTAATGCAATCCACTTTGGTTATAGTTTATTAAAGCATTACAATAATTAGAAATACTTATAAATGCTTACAAATGCTTTATATGTTATGTTATAATTGCTTATGAAATTATTATAGTGCTTATTATAATACTTATAAATGTGTACTTCCTTGCAGCATCCGCTCGTCCAACACCAGCCAGGTGAACAAGTTAACCATGGCCTCTAACGACAAGGTGATCCTGGAGGAGAGTAAAGCAGGCACCCCGGACGAGGAGGAGGGAGGGACCGGGAGAAAGGGTCCCAGGCGTGTGGAGGACAACGAGAGGGACACGGTCCAGTACAACTATTCCTTCTTCCACTTCATGCTCTTCCTGGCTTCGCTCTACATCATGATGACTCTCACCAACTGGTACAGGTCAGGATGGCCAAACTATACAGATGACCAGCGTCATGAAGTGCTGTGTCTGAAAACGTCACTAGCTGTTAAGTCCTTGCTTCCTCCGTCCTTGTTTCCTTAATTCCCTTTGAAGGATTTGAGGAGCCAAGGTCCCTCCCTCTGAAATCCTCCTCCAATGAGTTTTGAGGAAATAAGGACGGAGAGAGCAAGGATTGGACAGCTAGTGACACTCCCGTTGTTCATATTATGTATGTCAAAAATGGGGAGGAACCACAACGTTCTGACACTAAAGAGGAACGACATTCATTGCACATCGATACATGTTTGGCATGTGTTCTTTTATAGTTCAACATTTTATATTTCAACTCTGCACAACGGGAGACGGCTCCAACTCTCTAAAATGAAAGTGACCACAAAGCAACACAGAAATGTTGCAACGCAACACTTATACCATGGATATTTCTCCTACCGATTCACACCGTAACAATTGTTCAGATATGACAATATATATATATAAATCTTATTTTTTTCCCCACACAGTCCTGATGCAGACTACAATGCCATGACCAGCAAGTGGCCGGCGGTTTGGGTGAAGATCATCTCCAGTTGGGTGTGCCTTACCATCTACACCTGGACGCTGGTCGCCCCCATGATACTCACCAACCGGGACTTTAGCTGAAAACGCTTCCGCCAACACAGTATTTTCCTTTCACTTTCCTTATCATCATTCCTGATTTTCTTTTTTTGTTGTTTGTTTTTTGTTTTACATAAACATTGACCGCATGCCTACATTTCTCATGATTTCCTGTCAAAATGAACTGTGTTGTTTTGTGTATTAGATGTTGATAGTTACAAATCGGACCATTCCTGACCCTCTCCAAGGACCGTAAGGAGAATGAAAACATATTGTTCAACCAATGTTATATTTATCCCACATATATGTAGCACTTATAATTACATTTACATTTACGTCATTTAGCAGACGCTCTTATCCAGAGCGACATACAGCAGCAATTAGGGTTAAGTGCCTTGCTCAAGGGCACATCGACAGATTTTTCACCTAGTCGGCTCAGGGATTAGAACCAGCGACCTTTCGGTTACTGGCACAACGCTCTTAACCACTAAGCTACCTGCCGACCACGTCACATTAATTGCTTGATATCTGAGTTGAATTATTATTTTCAAAAGCATTGATTCCCTTTACTGTTATATTTATCTTTTTGTGTTTGAAGAAGTCGCTTAGTATGAGATTTGGTGACATTGTTTTGTTTCCGTATTACAAACGCTTATTTAATTATAGCCGACACTGTTCAGTAGTAATTGAGTTTGCATAGGTTTATCCTAACATTATTTAATAGTGTAGTAAGCTGCCATCCCTTCCAATGCCTTACATACTGTATCTGTAAATGATTGTGCATTATGAATCGTTCAAGTGAGAGCAACATGAAAGTGTAGCAATCAGTGTTTGTTGAAATAGACGTTTTTGGAAAGCAATCCACAGTCTACTTCAAGTGTTTATGCTTCTGCCAAATATTTGTGTAATCTTTATAATGTTTGTTAGTGTCTTGGATATTGATGAATGTAATTGACCGAATCAATAGGCTGAAGGCTATGAAGGCACGCTGAAGGAACTGAAGCATATTTTTGCATGTTGCTATTATGAGTGAAAATACAGATATCTACAACCAAAACCCCTACATAAAATGTAGGCCTATATAAACCCATCTACTTATGTTCATGCAATTTATGCTTTGCATTTAGGTCCTACGGGTCTGTCACGGTCGTCTATGTCGTCCAAGTATGACCAAGGCGCAACGTGTCCAAGAAACATGACTTTATTTAGCAAAGTAACCAAAATCCAAAACAAAAGACGACTCAATGAAGTCCACGGTACACAGACCGAAAACGGAACAAAAACCCACAAAAACAAGGTGAAAACACACAGTTTAAATATGGCTCCCAATCAGAGATAACGAGCCGACAGCTGACACTCGTTACCTCCGATTGGGAGTCATATGACTAATACAAACAAGGAAGACAACCACCTAGACACCCCAACCAAACAGCACACAACAAAACGAACATACCCTAAACCCAACCTAACCCACACAACACCCAACAATACAAACACACCCTGGTTCAATAACAACGTCCCGGAACCAGAGCGTGACAGTACCCCCTAAAGGTGCGAACCCCGGGCGCACCAACATAAGGACTAGGGGAGGGTCTGGGTGGGCGTCTGTCCACGGTGGCGGCTCTGGCCCCGGTCGTGATCCCCACCCCACCACAGTCACAACCTGCTTCAGTAGCCTCCTCCCAATGACCACCCTCCAACTAACCCCACCTGGACTAAGGGGCAGCACCGGACTAAGGGGCAGCACCGGGATAAGGGGCAGCACCGGGATAAGGGGCAGCACCGGGCTAAGGGACAGCACCGGACTAAGGGGCAGCACCGGGCTAAGGGACAGTACCTGACTAAGGGGCAGCACCGGACTGAGGGGCAGCTCCGGACTGAATGGCGGATCCTGGCTGGCTGGCTCTGGCGGATCCTGGCTGGCTGGCGGATCCGGGCTGGACGGCTCTGGCGGATCCTGGCTGGACGGCTCATGGCTGGCTGACGGATCTGGCTGCTCATGGCTGGCTGACGGATCTGGCTGCTCATGGCTGGCTGACGGATCTGGCTGCTCATGGCTGGCTGACGGATCTGGCTGCTCATGGCTGGCGGAAGGCTCTGGCTGATCCTGTCTGGCGGACGGCTCTGGCTGATCCTGTCTGGCGGAAGGCTCTGGCTGATCCTGTCTGGCGGAAGGCTCTGGCTGATCCTGTCTGGCGGAAGGCTCTGGCTGATCCTGTCTGGCGGAAGGCTCTGGCTGATCCTGTCTGGCGGAAGGCTCTGGCTGATCCTGTCTGGCGGAAGGCTCTGGCTGCTCCTGTCTGGCGGAAGGCTCTAGCGGCTCCTGTCTGGCGGAAGGCTCTAGCGGCTCCGGTCTGGCGGACGGCTCTGAAGGCTCATGGCAGACGGGCGGCTTTGCAGGCTCAGTACAGACGGGCGGCTTATGCAACGCTTGGCAGACGGGTAGTTCAGGCGCCATAGGGCAGACGGGCAGTTCAAGCGCCGTTGGGCAGACGGGCAGTTCAGGCGCCGTTGGGCAGACGGGCAGTTCAGGCGCCCGTTGGGCAGACGGGCAGTTCAGGCGCCGTTGGGCAGACGGCAGACTCTGGCCGGCTGAGACGCACTGTAGGCCTGATGCGTGGTGCCGGAACTGGAGGTACCGGGCTGATGACACGCATCTCAGGGCTAGTGCGGGAAGCAGCAACAGGGCATGCTTGGCCCTGGGGACGCACCGTAGGCCTGATGCGTGGTGCCGGAACTGGAGGTACCGGGCTGAGGACACGCATCTCAGGGCTAGTGCGGGGAGCAGGAACAGGGCATACTGGACCCTGGGGACGCACCGTAGGCCTGATGCGTGGTGCCGGAACTGGAGGTACCGGGCTGAGGACACGCATCTCAGGGCTAGTGCGGGAAGCAGGAACAGGACGCACAGGACTCGGGGAACACACAGGAGGCTTAGTGCGTGGTGTAGGCACTGGTGGTACTGGACTGGAGACAGGAGGTGGCGCCGGAAATACCGGACCGTGCAGGCGTACTGGCTCCCTTGAGCACTGAGCCTGACCAACCTTACCTGGTTGTATGCTCCCCGTCGCCTGACCAGTACAGGGAGGTGGAATAACCCGCACCGGGCTATGTAGGCGAACCGGGGACACCATGCGTAAGGCTGGTGCCATGTAAGCCGGCCCGAGGAGACGCACTGGTGACCGGATGCGTGGGGCCGGCTTCATGACATCCGGCTCAACGCTCAAACTAGCCCGGCCGATACGTGGAGCTGGAATGTACCGAACCGGGCTATGCACGCGTACAGGAGACACCATGCGCTCTACTGCGTAACACGGTGTCTGCCCGTACTCTCGCTCTCCACGGTAAGTACAGGGAGTAGGCGCAGGTCTCCTACCTGACTTCGCCACACTCCCTTTTAGCCCCCCCCCCAATAAATTTTTGGGTAGTACTCTCGGGCTTCCAGCCTTGCCTCCGTGCTGCCTCCTCATATCGCCGCCTCTCGGCTTTAGCTGCCTCCCGCTCTTCACGAGGACGGCGATATTCTCCCGGTTGATCCCAAGGCCCCTCACCATCCAGAATCTCCTCCCATGTCCATGAATCCTTTATGGGAGTCCATAAATCCTGTGTAGGTAGGTCCTGTTGCCGCTTGACACGCTGCTTGGTCTTTTTGTGGTGGGTTTTTCTGTCACGGTCGTCTATGTCGTCCAAGTATGACCAAGGCGCAACGTGTCCAAGAAACATGACTTTATTTAGCAAAGTAACCAAAATCCAAAACAAAAGACGACTCAATGAAGTCCACGGTACACAGACCGAAAACGGAACAAAAACCCACAAAAACAAGGTGAAAACACACAGTTTAAATATGGCTCCCAATCAGAGATAACGAGCCGACAGCTGACACTCGTTACCTCCGATTGGGAGTCATATGACTAATACAAACAAGGAAGACAACCACCTAGACACCCCAACCAAACAGCACACAACAAAACGAACATACCCTAAACCCAACCTAACCCACACAACACCCAACAATACAAACACACCCTGGTTCAATAACAACGTCCCGGAACCAGAGCGTGACAGGGTCAGTTCCAAATTGACATTGTGTTATATGCACACACCACAAATTGTTACCGGATATTTGGTGAATATGACATAATTATGATGTATATTTATAACCACAAATACAAAGAAATTGAGATATGTTGATGCACCTGATTGGAACATGATGGTTTATAGATTAACACTGCCATTGTGATATTGATGAAAATGTATTTTCAGGTTCTTATTTCATTCTAAGCTATAGTTGTCATGAGGGTCTGCTTGTAGAACATGCTTCAGTTCCCATTGAACCGCAACTCTTTAGAAAGTCTGCTATGTAGGATAAATAAAGAGTTTTTTTTAACAAAAGTTTGGTGCAACTGTGCGTAATATTTTCTGTTTAACAGTATAATAGTATTTCACCGTTTTGCTGTCAGACACACTACCATGTTCTATGGCAAGTATGACTGTATTTACAAATGTAAAGTGAATAGTGACTTGGTCGCGCAGTTATATAAATATAATATGTGCCATTGAGCAGACACTTTTATCTAAAGCGACATAACAGTGAGTAGGCCTACATACATTGTTTGTATTGGTGACCCCAGCGGGAATGAAACACAACCCTGGAATTCCGAGTGCCCAACATTCACAGATCACAGGACTACAGATGTAATTTCCGCCATATTCGGAATAAATGAAACAGTCAACGAAAGGTGCTCAGAATGCAATTTAATAACTTAAATGGTGTTTACAAATATATTCTTAAAGAAAATCTCTGTTGGCCCTCATTGACATTGCACTTACTCGTTTGCCCTCTGCTGAAAGTCTGGGTAGCTGCAGCCCAATATGGTGACCGGCGTATGGGCGAGTGGGGGTGTCGAAAGGAGTGTATGGAATGCGAATCAGCTAATTGGGCAGATTTGTTGCCACTCAAGACCGTTTTGCGCGGCTGATTGGACTGCACAACAAGTCGATAAGCTGGCGACCAGTGCGCAGGTGTTGTATAGCCATGCCTGCAATCCTGAGACATGATCATATCACGGTCATGTCGGCTGTAGCTAGCGTGGGCATTTTATTCCCTCCCATGATTTTATTTCAAGTTTTATAACTGTAAAACTAACAGTGAAATATGACTCAGACTCCTCCTCTGGCTTCAAAACACAAGTCCAAACTCTCGCAGTATGGTAGTTCAATATACTGTAGGTGTGTTGTAAGAAACAGGGGAAACAAAACACCACTCAATCAAAACCGTCTAACCTATAGCAGAGCGCTTTTGACACACCCACTCCTTTCCACACACCCACTAATTTTCTTTCCACATGCCCACTGCTTTCCTCTAGACACACCTGCTCGCCCATACTCCAGCCACCATATTGAGCTGCAGCTACCCCCTTCTCCTTCGCTGGCAGAAATCACTGTGCGTTACCGGTGGGCTTCTTTTCTTTTTTTGTGTGTATCTATGTAACAGAAGGAGCATGCTCTGAGCCTCAAGAAGATATCAGATTGGAATGTGTCGAAGCAGGGCGCCTATCAAGGGTGTTATCTCTGGGGTGGCGCTAGAAGTAAATACAAAGGATATACGTGAAGAATTAGATCAAGTGGTTGTTGCACAACGACTGACCCGCATGGTAGATTAAGTGAGGAAGCCCACTCCATCCATTCTATATTTTTGTTGGTGAAGAGTCTCTCCCTTCTCGCGTGTATTTGGGTTTAATGAGATACCCTGTGAGAGCCTTCGTGCCCAAACCCATGCAGGCCATAAATGGCAATTATTTGGTAATGTGTCAAGTGTATGTAGACGGGAGGAGTACCGTATGCCAGCTGAGCCTAAATGCTGCAATTGGGGTGGTGAACATGCACCCGAATTCCTGAAGTCCTCTGTTAGGGTGAAGAAGACGGAAGTGGCAAGAATAAGGGCTGTCCAGCATGTCTCCCCTCCAGAGGCGGTGAGAAGAGTAGAAGAAAGGAGTGAAGTTGAATAAATAATAGTAGTAGGAGTAGAGACACCAGATAATATTCCATGTCAACAGAGGGATCCTGACATGTTGCATGTTAAGAAGGTTAACTCTGTAGCGTTTATTGCATTGGTTATCAACTGCACAGCGCAAACAGAGAGGAAATCTGAGAAAATAGGCATCATTATGAGTGCAACTGAGCGGTTTTTGGGACTCAGAGATTTTACAGCAGAGGCATTAAAAGGAATCCTTTCGATGAATGTTCCGTCTGTGTAGGGATGTGATTTGAAATGTGGAGTGGGAAGCAGTGGGATGTTTATTTTATTAATTTTTTTTATTTTGTATGATTTTGCCCCCCTCCCTCCTCCCTCCCTCCCTCCCTCTCTCACGCTCGTGTATGTTGGGCTAGCTGGCCTCCGTAGTTAGCAAGCTAAATAGCTAACAAATCAACTAGCTAGCAATGCCGGGTAAATGTTCCTTCAACAATGCTTGGCTACACATGCCGAAGTATGAGTTGTGGCTGGCGAAAGTTCAAAAACCCAGGATGCGCAAAATGCAAGATGTGCAGTAAAGATATTGACGTTTCAAACATGGGGGAGGCAGCGCTAACTAGCCACATGAAAGGGAAAAAACACCTCAGTACTGTTGCGCGCGAGACGACGACGACCTCGACCCCGACCACCCATTACTAGCTTCTTCAACCCGCCGTCAGCCGCCGTACCCACCACCTCACCTGCTACCAGTACGTGGAGATGGTGAGAAAAGTATTTTGACGTAGTGAATGACAGCTGTGCTGACACCCTCTTCCCTGTGAAAGTGGTGTAGCCAGATAAATCACCCCTTCCGGACAAACACATGCTGCCCTTCCTGAGTGAGGACATGTTCAAAAATGATGAAAGGTAAAGAAATATAGATAATTATTGATATTGAAAATTTGACCACATTTTGTATGTGTGATACGATTGATACAGTATTAACAGTGCTTTCAGGGGACAGGAAGGATAATTCCTAGCGCCGTTACAATACATTATTTTAGTAATCATTGGGCTGTTTTATGTGTACATTAACATTAATAGAATGGAACCTATACATTTTAACAATCTAGAATCAACGTTTCTATCAGAGCTTAAACTAAAGAACATTATTATGTGTGTGTTAGAGCGAGCGAGAGAGAGAGAGAGAGAGAACGGAACATAAAATTCGACATACCAATTAGGATCTGGCAAAAAATACTTGAATCAGTTATAGAACCCATTGCCCTTTATGGTTCTGAGGTCTGGGGTCTGCTCACCAACCAATAATTCACAAAATAGGACAAACACAAAATTAAGACTCTGCATGCAGAATTCTGCAAAAATATCCTCAGTGTACAATGTAAAACACCAAATAATGCATGCAGAGCAGAATTAGGCCGATACCCGCTAATGATCAAAATCCAGAAAAGAGCCGTTAAATTCTACAACCACCTAAAAGGAAGCGATTCCCAAACCTTCCATAACAAAGCCATCACCTACAGAGAGATGAACCTGGAGAAGAGTCCCCTAAGCAAGTTGGTCCTGGGGCTCTATTCACAAACACAAACAGACCCCACAGAGCCCCAGGACAGCAACACAATTAGACCCAACCAAATCATGAGAAAACAAAAATATAATTACTTGACACATTGGAAAGAATTAAAAACAGAGCAAACTAGAATGCTATTTGACCCTAAACAGAGAGTACACAGTGGCAGAATACCTGACCACTGTGACTGACCCAAATTTAAGGAAAGCTTTGACTATGTACAGACTCAGTGAGCATAGCCTTGCTATTGAGAAAGGCCGCCGTAGGCAGACCTGGCTCTCAAGAGAAGACATACGACTGTATGTATGTATGTAAAAAAAAAAACATATGGGGGATTGGAAGTGATGCAGACAATTACATTGATGGAAGTTACAATCTATCTGCAATATTAAAGCTGATCTACCCCCTAAAAAAAAGGAACAAAAATGTCTAGACGTCATATAACCATACGGGTACAGATGAGCCGCCGCTCGTGCCGACATGAATCGAACAGAATGGCCAGCAGGACGAACAAATGAATCAAACGAATTGAACAAACGCACAAGACGAACAACCAAGTGACTTCGATGAATTGAATGCCCAAATTGAGTCAGACCAGTTGACCAAGATGAACGGATTGCTTTCGCAAACTCGATCGGGTCCAATAAAACTAGTCTTGTACAAAACGAGTCAGACAAAACAATCGAATCAAACAGATTGATCAAACTGACCAAATGAGCAACCTGAATGAGACAAATGAACAACCCAACATAATCAAACTGAAATGAATCACAGCCGTCCAAGCAAACTATCCATCCGCTCGGGCTGAGCAGAACTACTACTCCACCTAGCGCTCTCTCTATGTAGCGCAGTCTCCCTCGCAGCTCTTCTACTTCCTAACTATTCCCAGTACATTCAGTCCTATGTTTCTTACACCAACAACATTGCATGCATGCTTATTTCTCATTCCAACAAAAACTCTGTACTTTTCCAAAATGTAGCCCTTAATATTGGAGAGACCCGGTACCTGACATTCCAGAATCAGCTGGGCGAATCACACAATTTCTATACTCAAAGCAGGAACGTTACTTACCTCTTTAACAGCGGCCAAAGTACTTTGTGTGTGATTCCCTCAGCCACCTTCAGATGCACAGCATCTTATGGTCTCTTTTTCCAGTCCCTTCGTGGTCGCCAATTATGATGTGGCAAATTCGTCCTTATATCAAAGAAACAAAGTATTTCAGAGTTTTTGTAGAATTAAGATAGACTTTATTACATACGCAATAGAGCTGAGGTGGTTTGCAAAGCATCTCTCTCTCCACACCCCAACTCTCAGTTTATATAGTCCTATTTACAGCTGAAGTCGGAGGTTTACATACACCTTAGCCAAATACATTTAAACTCAGTTTTTCACAATTCCTAACATTTAATCCTAGTAATAATTCCCTGTCTTAGGTCAGTTAGGATCACCACTTTATTTTAAGAATGTGAAATGTCAGAATAATAGTAGAGAGAATGATTTATTTAAGCTTTTAGTTATTTCATCACATTCCCAGTGGGTCAGAAGTTTACATACACTCAATTAGTATTTGGTAGCATTGCCTTTAAATTGTTTAACTTGGGTTAAACGTTTCCAGTAGCCTTCCACAAGCTTCCCACAATAAGTTGGGTGAATTTTGGCCCATTCCTCCTGACAGAGCTGGTGTAACTGAGTCAGGTTTGTAGGCCTCCTTGCTCGCACACGCTTTTTCAGTTCTGCCCACAAATGTTCTATAGGATTCAGGTCAGGGCTTTTTGATGGCCGTTCCAATACCTTGACTTTGTTGTCCATTTTGCCACAACTTTGGAAGTATGCTTGGGGTCATTGTTCATTTGGAAGACCCATTTGCGACCAAGCTTTAACTTCCTGACTGATGTCTTGAGATGTTGCTTCAATATATCCACATCATTTTCCTTCTTCATGATGCCAGCTATTTTGTGAAGTGCACCAGTCCCTCCTGCAGCAAAGCACCCCCACAGCATGATGCTGCCACCCCCGTGCTTCACGGTTGGGATGGTGTTCTTCGGCTTGAGGGTACCCCCTTTTTCCTCCAAACATAACGATGGTAATTATGGCCAAACAGTTATATTTTTGTTTCATCAGACCAGAGGACATTTCTCCAAAAAGTACGATCTTTGTCCCCATGTGCAGTTGCAAACCGTAGTCTGGCTTTTTTATGGCAGTTTTGGAGCGGTGGCTTCTTCCTTGCTGAGCGGCCTTTCAGGTTATGTCGATATAGGACTCGTTTTACTGTGGATATAGATACTTTTGTACCTTTTTCCTCCAGCATCTGCACAAGGTCCTTTGCTGTTGTTCTGGGATTGAGTTGCACTTTTCGCACCAAAGTACGTTCATATCTAGGAGACAGAACATGTGACGGCTGCGTGGTCCCATGGTGTTTATACTTGCGTATTATTGTTTGTACAGATAAACGTGGTACCTTCAGGCATTTGGAAATTGCTCCCAAGGATGAACCAGAATTGACTCAAATGATGTCAATTGGCCTATCAGAAGCTTCTAAAGCCATGACATCATTTTCTGGAATTTTCCAAGCTGTTTAAAGGCACAGTCAATTTAGTGTATGTAAACTTCTGACCCACTGGAATTGTGATACAGTGAATTATAAGTGAAATAATCTGTCTGTAAACAATTGTTGGAAAAATTAGTTGTGTCATGCACAAAGTAGATGTCCTAACCGACTTGCCAAAACTATAGTTTGTTAACAAGAAATTTGTGGAGTGGTTGAAAAACGAGTTTTAATGACTCCAACCTAAGTATATGTAAACTTCCAACTTCAACTGTACATACATTTCAGCTTAAAACCCCTCCCTCTTGGGTTCCCCCACCACTGTCTCCAGTTTCCACCTCTTGACCGCTCCGCCCACTTCCTTAGGTTTTGATAGTGTGGCAAAATCTCACTTCTCCTCTCTGTATTCAGTTTGGAAACAATCCCAATCAATCAAGCCCTTGTCATGCAAAAATAATCATGTTTAGTTTGAACTCTGTTCAACCCCAGCTCACCCTGGCTTGACCTGGAGATTGATAGTTGGACATGGCAGGTCTACACTCAATCTCTCAAAGATACCCAAGCCCAACCCCTCTCTCCCCTCCCATCATGCTGTAATTAATCAAGAAGACGCCCAAGGAAAGACAAAGGGTCCAGCCTGAACTCTGTTCAACTCTGGCTCCATTTCCAGGACTTTGTCTGAGGAGAAAGGCAAAAGGCAACAGTCTGGTTTCAGTCTCTGATAAGGTAGGACAGCCGTGGATTAGGTAAGAGCGAGGAATTCGACCCGAGGTCAGATCCCCATTTCACACACACAAAAACCCAGTGAGAGGAACCAATTAAGTTCTTGCCAGAGATGTACCCATGTTTTAAAAATAACACATCAATGTAAAAAACCACATCATCTGTTGGTATCATCAGAAAGATTAGTAGTTTGGTTCATCAGGCTTGCTTCCTACCTCTATACAATAGCTTAATTTACCCATATCTCATTTACTGTAATATTGTCTGGGCCAGTACATATGCCTCCTACCTTCACAAATTATTCATCATACAAAATAAATGTACAAGACTAGCCTCCTCTAAATACCTGGCTCCATCTGCACCTTTGTTTAAGAAACTCAATATACTGTCTACATGTCCTGCTGTACATACAGTGCCGTGAAAAAGTATTTGCCCCCTTTCTGATTTTCTCTATTTTACATATTTTTTATCAGATCTTTAACCAAAACCTAATATATGATAAAGAGAACCTGAGTTTACAAATAACAAAAAAATAATATATACTTATTTTATTTATTAAATTAACAAAGTTATGCAACACCCAATTCCCCTGTGAAAAAGTAATTGCCACCTTACACTCAATAACTGGTTGTGCCACCTTTAGCTGCAATGACTGCAACCAAATACTTCCTGTAGTTGTTGATCAGTCTCTCACATCGCTGTGGAGGAATTTTGGCCCACTCTTGCATGCAGAACTGCTTTAACTCAGCGACATTTGTGGGTTTTCAAGCATGAACTGCTCGTTTCAAGTCCTGCCACATCATCTCAATTGGGATTAGATCTGGACTTTGACTAGGCCATTCCAAAACTTCAAATGTGTTGCTTTTTAACCATTTTCATGTAGACTTGATTGTGTGTTTTGGTTCATTGTCTTGCTGCATGACCCAGCTGCGCTTTAGTTTCAGCTCACAGACGGATGGCCTGACATTCTCCTGTGGAATTCTCTGATACAGAGCAGAATTCATGGTTCCTTCTATTAAGGCAAGTCGTCCAGGTCCTGAGGCAGCAAAGCATCCCCAAACCATCACACTACCGCCACCATGCTTGACCGTTGGTATGAGGTTCTTACTGTGGAATTCAGTGTTTGGTTTTCACCAGACATAATGGGACCCATCTCGTCAAGTTTGCCAAAAAGCACCTGGAAGCACCTGGATGATCATCAAGACTCTTGGAAGGATGTTCTATGGACAGATGAGTTAAAAGTATACATTTTTGGACGACATGGGTCCCATTATGCCTGGCATTTCAACTTAAACCTCATAAAATCAACAAGGCTATATATGCTTTGTTTAATACACTGAAAACAAACTTAAAGATTCAAAAAACAGTTCAGTCCAATATATGTTGCTAAATATCAGGTGGCTGTCCATGGAACTGATTTCTGTGTGTGTGTGTGTGTGTGTGCGTGCGTGCGCAAGTAAAACAACATTTTTTTGACTCACCCTACTTGTAAACTAATTGAACGCCAATGCCATCCTCCTCTCTTTCATGTTGGCAAAACGTTCTATGGCTCTGTCATACAGTACACTTTTAGTTTTTGTTATCATAGGCTACCTAGCTAAAATGCTTGCTACAAGCCTAAGTTCCTCACATGGTCAACAATGAACCAGCGAAGTTAGCTAGCTAGCTAGCTAGTTAACGTGAGCCTGCTAGGCTACATCTAGGCTACATACTGAACTTCAATCGTCTCAGGCCAGTGGCACAACATATTAATTTATGTTTGGATCAAAATCGCCATCATAATCATTGGCCTGTACGGAGAATTAAGTCAAAATCACAAATCCACATCTCCATCCATGGCTTAGGAAAGCGCCGATTTAGCAAGCAAGCTACTGGAGGACATCAACACAAGCTGACCAGAAACAGACAAGTGTTTCTGAAAATTATGTTTTGCTTAGGAAGTGATTTAATTGGTCTGAAGCCAAATCCAAACTGTGCTCCCTTGGGGGGTGTTTTGCTGTACCAGGACAACCCACAGTTGAGCTCAGCTCAACGCTGATTGGCTAATTGATTTGGATGTTTTTTATCAAGAGAGGCCAAATTCTTGCTGGCTTCAATCAATCAAATGCTATGGCGGCAACATGTTATACTCTTTTGTTCCAGACAGCATCAGATACATGGGCTACACATACTGAGACAGAGGGGCGCTGTTCCCCATGCTTGGATGATTTCTCTGGTGAGATTCAGCCACTTGAAAATTGACGGACATTTATGAAAACACACTGAGACGAAAGATACATTATTTCATCATTTTTATTGGTCAAATATCTGGGGAAGCCTGGCTTCCCTTGGCATCCATGAATACACATCACTGCACCCCTGTGGGGCTCCCGTGTTGAGGGTCAGCGTAGCGAAGGTGATGTTGCCGGGTCGGCCCGTCAGGAATTCCAGGATCCAGTTGCAGAGGGAGGTGTACAGTTCCAGGGTCCTACGCTTGGAGACGAGCTTGGAAGGGACAATGGTTTTGAACGCGGAGCTGTAGTCAATTAACAGCATTCTCACATAGGTATTCCTCTTATCTAGGTGGGTGAGGGCAGTGTGGAGTGCAATTGATATTGCGTCCTCTGTGGATCTGTTGAGGTGTTATGCGAATTGGAGTGGGTCTAGGATGATGGTGTTGATGTGTGTCATGACCAGCCTTTCAAAGCACTTCATAATTACAGAGGTGAGTGCTACAGGGCGATAGTCATTTAGGCAGGTGACCGTGGAGCTCTTGGGAACAGGGACAATGGTGGTCAGCTTGAAACATTTGGGGATTACAGACTGGGACAAGGAGAGATTGAAAATATATACTCTAGGTGTGTGTGTGTGAGAGACTGTGGATTTCTTTAGATATTGTTATGAATAAATGAAACAATAATAAAAAAGAACAATATAAATAAGAATAATATATGCATATTAACAGCTGTAGCAATGATAAATGTCCATCGGGGGTGGGGGCAGGGTAAATGTTCGTTGGGACAGGGGGAGCAGGTAGCTGCCTAGTGGCTTGTATAGTTTCGGTGGGAAGAAGTTGTGTGTGTCAACTGTCGGGGTGCCCATGTTGCTGGGGATCGGAAGTATCCGGTGCGAGAGAGGCAGGTTGAGGTGACTAGAGTCAGAGTAGTGCAGAAGGTGACATATGCTGAGGCAGTGAAAAAAGTAGAGGATGATGGGTCAAGGGTGAGTATTAGATTTGTGCCAGCACAGAGGGATAGGCCAACGAGTGATTTATGCTTCAGTAAGTGATATATGGCTTCTTAGCGTTCATAGCAATGGTTATAAACTGTACTACAGAAATGGAACGTAAATCACAGAAAATAGATGTTGTGGTGGCAGCTGCAGAGAAGTATTTGTGTATACAAGATTTTACTTCAGAAGAGTTACAGGGTGTTGTCCCATCCTCCCAGGCCATTGGCATGGTGCAGGAGCAGATAGGGTCAAAGTAGTTGAACGGGGTACTGGGTTTTTATTGAGTGTAGGTGTCAGCTGCAGAGAAGTACCTGGGTGTACGATAATTTTTATTTTATTTTACCTTTATTTAACTAGGCAAGTCAGTTAAGAACAAATTCTTATTTACAATGACAGCCTACACCGGCCAAGCCCTATGGAACTCCCAATCACGACAGCCTGGAATCGAACCAGGGGGGCTGTAGTGACGCCTCAATAACTGAGATGCAGTGCCTTAGACCGCTGCGCCACTCGGGAGCCCAGAGAATACTGCAGAAGAGTTTTAAAATGTTATAAAATGTTTTGAGATTTTTATGAAATAGTTGTATATAGGTGTAGGGTTGGTTGGTGATGCAATTTATTATTTTTTTTCTCCCTTTTTATTTTTGCATCACAAATGTAATGTGATTGAACACACTACCGCACAGTAGGTGGCAGCATACACAAAATATGCGAACGCCATGATACCAAAGAAGAAGAATGTCACCGTCAGTTTATCAGCAGCTGTAGTGGAGAAGACGGAATACATGTATGGTAAATACACGTTCATTTTCTGTTGAATGTTGAGTCAGCATTTTGCAGCGATTTGAAAGTTTGTTCCAAAGCAAGCTTCAGTAATTTAGTTTATGGTAGTATATGCTACAAAATTAGATAATAACAAACATAAGCAGGGACAAATGTTAGAGAAGTGTCAAGGCGTCCTAGCACACTTTAGTTGTGTTCACACTGCACCTTAGCTAGAGACTCCTTAGCCAGGGGCTAAGCGACTCTTCCCACTACACATTCTAAAGTGGGCTAGCACCTCCGGAGCAGGGTTAGCACCAACTTTTCGGGGATAGTCCCAGAAACACGGTGCCAAAATAGCCATTATAAACTGGGTAGTTTTGTTCCTGGATACTGTTGGTGAACACATAATAAGGAGAGGGAGTACAAACCATCGACGCTAGACAGAGAGGAATTTGCTTAATGCAAAAAGGCAGTTTATTAAAACAGAGAGATCTTGTCCTGCTCAAGCTACATGCATGGACCCCAATCAATTGCCTCTTATGGAGACAGTTGAGAAGGATGTTTAAACAGAGTTTACAGCATTACTTTATACAATGTAACATAAAGGAAGGGGTCCTTCTTCTAGTCCCTTGATTGGTTCCCGAGGCGTAGGAGGCGGGTCTGCTCTGTCCAGAGCAGATGCCCCATTGGTGCACGGCAGAGTCCTCTGCCCTTGGCACCCGACCAGTAGAAGGGGAGTTGAGAATGAGTGTGCGTGCAAATGAAAGGTTTGTGTGTCAAAGAACTCGTGGGGAGTATCTGGTGGTTGTGGCCTTGGGCGTGGGTGTTGTCCTGTTATTGCACTCCTGCAAGACTAGGCCATCTGGTGACAAGATATGGCCCTCTGTCCTTTGTTCTTGCACAGGAACAGCATTTATTGAAAACAAACTCCTAACACGAATGGGTCCTGCACAACCTCTTGCACAACATTTTAGTCAGACCAATCTATAACATTTTATATTTACTACGACAATACTTATTGGCTGAAAGCCATGGTATATTTATGGTGTGGTATATGGCCAATGTACCTTATTCACAACGCAATGCGTAGTGCCTGGATACAGCCCTTAGCCGTTCTATATTGGCAATATACTACAAACCCGAGGTGCCTTATTACTATTATAAACTGTTTACCAATGTAATTAGAGCAGTCAAATTAAATGTTTTGTTATACCCGTGGTATTGGCTTTCAGCCAATCAGCATTCAGGGCTCGAACCACCCAGTTTATAACAGACCTTATACCACGGGTATGACAAAATAAAACGTTGGTAACCAGTTTATGATAGCAATAATACACCTTGGGGGTTTGTGGTATATGGCTAATATACCACAGCTAAGGACTGTATCCAGGCACTAGCGGTGTGTGGATAAAATCACTGAGGAAGCCAAGCCAGAAAAAAAAGCCATATTACAACCTATGTGTTGTGATAATTGCGTTGTTTGCTCTATAAACTGTTAGTTAACATGCCCTGCCACCGTAATATATGCCTAAGGCCGAGATAATAAGAAGACAGTAGCAGAAGAAATTCAACCACACCTTTGTTTTATCACAAAACCGGAGAGCAACATCTGTCCGGTGAAGCCCACAAAGCATATTGCATGTAACAAACATTTAGCATGGTCAAGCAAGTTAATGTTTCCGACTACCTTTTCGGACTACTAAACATCTATTGATTTAGAACAGGGATGGGCAACTGCAGAGCAATGAAGAAAAAAAAGTTATTTTCAGGGTCTCAACTTACTGTTGAGAGTTAGAATAATGGAATACACAAGGTGCAATTTCGAAATATGGTTGTGCATCAGCAGTCACTCAATTAGCCCATGTCAGCTAAATGTTTTTAGTTGGTAAGTTAGTCTAGCGGCCAATTATATAAACTTGTAGTAAGCATTGTCGAATTACCGATCGGGGTGGGGCCCATTGATAATCAGTTATCAACAAAAGAACTGCAAACATTTGCCTCCACCCTTTGGCAAAATGTGTAGAATTGCAGGAAATTAGCTGTAAAACTGGGTGGGCTATGGATGTTGGTACGCAGACCCACAAGCCCCCACCCCCATCAAAGTTGCCCATCCCTGATTTAGAACCACGGAGAGTTACCGCAAGTCGCAAAGAAAACAGGAGCTGCCTCCACTATTCCAGCACCATTTCAACTTCAACATCATCAAATCACCTATGCTTAGTTTAACTAAAAGATACCAAAAACAATTTAGTCCAATCAACGAAAGCTAAATATGATGTGGCTGTGCATGGTACTGATTTCTGTGCGTGCCTGTGTGCAAGTAGAAAAAAACATGTTGACCTACCCTACTTGTAGAGAAACGCCAATGCCATCCTCCTCTCTGTCATGTTGCCGAAACGGTCTATGACTCTGTCAAATAGTAGCTACATGCTTTTCGTTTTTGTTGTCCTAGGCTACCTGGCTAAATGAGACCAGGCTGGGCTAAAATGCTTGCTCGCTAGCCTAACTTATTTTCATGTGCAACGATACGCCAGGCCAGCTAGTTAACATTACTACATCTAGCTACATGTTGAACTTCCATCCTCTCAGGACAGGGGCACAATGTATGCATTTGTGGTTGGTTCAGAATCGCTGTTATAATCATTGGCCAGTATGGAGAATTAAGTAAAACCACAGGTCCAAATCCTTATCTCCATCCATGGCTAATTTAGGAAAGGGGCGATTTTAGCTAGCTTCCCTTGCATTCAATACTATAGGTGGCCACCTAGCCACCGGAGGACAACGACACCACATAGTTTCTAAACCGCGAGATGCAACAATTCAAGTTTTTTCTCTAAATGACTTTTGATTTGGTGTGCTTGGTGTGAAGCCAAATACAAATTGGCTTTCCTTGACACTTTTTTTGGTGCGCCAGGACCATTCACAGGTGAGCTCACTCAGTTTAGCTCAATTCTCTGTTCAAATATTTTTTATTGAACACACACAAGAATGGTGTATAGGTATGAAAGACATGTGTACAGTTCTTATTTTTACATTTACATTTTAGTCATTTAGCAGACGCTCTTATCCAGAGCGACTTACAGTTAAGTGAATAAATTTTTATACTGGCCCCCAGTGGGAATCGAACCCACAACCCTGGCGTTGCAAACACCATGCTCTATCAACTGAGCTACATCCCTGCCGGCCATTCCCTCCCCTACCCTGGACGACGCTGGGCCAATTGTGCGCCGCCCCATGAGTCTCCCGGTCGCGGCCGGCTGCGACAGAGCCTGGATTCGAACCAGGATCTCTAGTGGCACAGTTAGCACTGCGATGCAGTGCCTTAGACCACTGCGCCACTCAGGAGGTTAGAGAACATAAGAGAACATACATGAACAACAAGACCCATAGTTCTGGACACAAAACTAATATTACAAAACAAGACATACAGAACAGGGACAGGTAGAAAGAAAAAGGGTAGATGTAACCCCCCCCCCACTTATACCCCCCTTTATCCCCCCCTTAATTCCGTTTAGGGAATCGGACACTCCCAGGATTATCAGAAGCGGGTCTGGGTCTATTGAAGTCTCCAGAACTTCAGAGAGGACCCCAAAAATTCCACACCAATAACCATACAGACTAGAGCATAGGGCAAAGCAGTGGAGTAGTGTACCCTGCTCAGCCTGACATTTATCACACATAGGGGATGTATCAGGAAATATCCTATGCAGTTTAGTTTTGGAATAGTGTAATCTGTGTAATACCTTAAATTGTATGAGACGATGTCTGGAGTTAATGGAGCAGGTGTGGATATACTCCAAGCTATCCTCCCAGTCTGCCACCGAAATATCAGTCCCTAGTTCTTCCTCCCATTTTGCCTCAATGGCATCAGTAGAGGGTGCGCTAACAGATTGAAAAGCGTCATATAGACGAGATATCAGTTTGTCTGAGGTGGGGCATATTTTTATGCATCCGTCAAACATGGAAGGTTTAGCATTCCCAAATGTTGGGAGGTGTTTTCTAACATAGTCTCTAATTTGTAGGTATCTGAAAAAGTTACTTCTGGGAAGGTTATAAGTTTCCCTCAGCGATTCAAAGGAAGCAAAGGTCCCTCCTATATATAAATCCCCTATGGTACTTATCCCCAACTCTCCCCATCGCTCAAAGGTGTTATCAAGGTTAGAGGGGGCAAAGGAGGGATTCCTGGCAACAGGGAGCATGAATGATATTGGTCTAAGCTCAAAAAAATTAATTTGCTTCCAGATTCGGACTGTGCTATGTATAATAGGATTGTTACGGTAAAGTGACATCTCCAGATTGACAGATGACAAAATCACAGCACCAATAGAGAAGGGGTGACACTCCTCCCGCTCCATGCTAAGCCAGCTGGGTGGCGGGGGTGCGTCATCCAGCAAAAACGTAACAGCGCGGAGGTTAGCGGCCCAATAGTAAAATATACAATTTGGGAGAGACAATCCTCCTTCCATCTTGGATTTACATAGGTGTTTTTTACCTATCCTGTGTGTTTTATAATCCCAGATGAAAGGATTGATAATAGAGTCCAGTTGTTTATGAAAGGATTTAGGTATGAATACTGGGATGTTCTGGTATAGGTAGAGCAGTTGTGGGAGGAAGACCATTTTAATGGCATTAATTCTTCCGAGCAGAGAAATTGGGAGAGTTCTCCAAAATTGTATGTTTGCCTTGAGATTTTGCATCAGAGAAGGGAAATTCTCTTTAAATAGTAAGGAGTATTGTTTGGTAACTACAATTCCAAGGTAGATACATTTTTCTGAAGATAACTTAACTGGAAGATGTTCTAGCCAGGAGGTGTTTTGCAACCGTATGGGCATCAATTTATTCTGTATCCCGAGAAGGTACCAAACTAATTAATCACCTCAAGAATAACTGGAATACTAGCTTGGGGTTCTGTTACATAGAGGAGAATATCATCTGCGTATAGGGAAATCTTATTTAGAGTATCTTTAGTATTATAGCCGTGTATTGCTGAATGAGATCTGATCGCTTGAGCGAGAGGTTCAATAATTAGGGCGAAGAGCATAGGCGACAGCGCACAACCCTGCCTTGTCCCTCTGTGAAGGTTAAATCGGGGCGACAGTGATTGGTTAGTGAGTATTCTCGCACAGGGGTTCCTATATAAAAGCTGGATCCAATTTATGAACCCATCTCCAATATTACATTTCTGTAGGACCTTAGATAGAATAGATAGGGCCACTCAACTTGGTCAAAGGCCTTTTCGGCGTCAAGAGATATAACGGCAAGGTCCACGTTAGGTAACCTCTGAGAATACATAATGTTGAAGAGGCGCCTGAGATTGAAGAATGAGTTTCTGTTAGGGATAAAGCCGGTCTGGTCCGAATGGACCAATTTGTCAATTAAAGAGTTTAGCTCAATCCTGATTGGCTATAATTGTTTTATCAAGGGAGGCCAAATGCTCTCAGGCTTCCCTTGCATTCAATGCTACGGGTGGCAACAATGTCATACTCTTTTTGACCAGACAGCATCAGATAGATGGGCTACACATAATGAGACAGAGGGGCGCTGTTTCCCTCACTCTGATGCTTTCGTCGATGAGCTACGTTCAGCCTCTTGCAAATTGAAGGAAAATTATGAAACACAGAGAGACGAAAGATTGTTTTGGGGAAGCCTGGCTTCACATGGTATCCAAGGCTTGAAGGGTACTCTAGAGCGTGCATTATTTAAGTGATAATGCCCTCGAAGCCGGTGTTTGGAGGATATATTGGCACATCGAGGGCCGGCATACCGTGCCAATATATCCTCCAAACACCGGCTTCGAGGGCATTATCACTTTTATATAACAGGTTATTTTTCATTAAAACATAATTTTTATGCATTTATTCATACTATTTCATCCTTCCACAAAAAAAGGATTCCTCTTGCAGCTGGACCTCTATTTTTCCACCATCAGCCCGGCTCCATCGGAGCGGGAGAAGGTGTCCGCCCTCGTCTCCTACCTCTCGGGGAAAGCCCTGGAGTGGGCCAACGCGGTCTGGAGTGAAGGAGGAGATGCGTTGGACAACTACGGGGCGTTCGCTCGCCTCTTCCGGGCGGTCTTCGATCATCCCCCCGAAGGTAGAGAGGCAGGCGAGCGTCTGGTCCATCTGAGGCAGGGGACGAGGACCGCGCAAGACTTTGCCCTGGAGTTTAGAACTCTAGTTAAATAAAGGTAAAAAAAAAAAAAAAATGCCATCCAGCACCCTGTCCATCAAACGCTCAAAAGTAGCTGGAGCGTTGCACAGGCTGAAGAACAGGACTTTGAACTGCCGGTGTCCTCTGTTAGTGGAGAACGCAGTTTTGGCTCTGGCCTCTGGGAAGAGGGGCACCTGCCAGTAGCCACTACGGAGGTCTAGTGAGGAGAACCAGGAGGACCCCTAACCAGGTCCAGTGACTCATCGATGCGTGGTATGGGGTATGAGTCCTTCCTGGTTACCTCATTCAGCCGCACCAGTCCGCACAGAACCTCAGCTTGCCCCTCTTCTTAGGAACCATGACGACTGGTGCCACCCAGGGGTTGTATGAGGGCTCGATGAAGTCTGCATCTCCAACACAGCCTTGTCTGCTGCCTCCTGCCGGCGGGACGCATCTTGATGGGCCAAGCATCACCTGTGTTGATCTCATGCTGCACCAGATGAGTCTGACTCCTAAGGGTCCTGCATAGCCGCCACACACACAGGATGACGCACAGTCCGGCCCCCGACTGTCAGAGTTATTATTCCCTTCCCTTTCATGGGTGCCAGCTCACCTGTGACTGTGCGGAGCTGCACAGTTGTGGGCTCAAACTGAGTCCAACCTGGCACAATATCCGGCCTCACCAGGGTTACTGTGGACCCAGTGTCCACCAGGGCAGAGCAGGGCATCCACAGTGACAGGGACATGACAAAAGTCCCCAACACAGATCCGACCCACCACAACAACAGGCTCCATCCGCCTGCACTCGTCTGCTTCTGGGGGGGCGTGGAGCCTTGCTCCCCCGTCCATGCCGGTGGGCTCCTCCTGGCGATGGTGGTGGTTGGGAAAGAGAGCCAGGGGTCCGTCTATGCAGACCCCGAGCCTGAGCTCTGAGGGACATGGGGCAATCCCAGCGCAGATGGCCTGGCTGGCCACACCCCCAGCAGACCATGGGACCAGGGCGTGTGTTGCATGCCACCTGTAGCGACACAGCACGAATGAGTTCAGTCATTTAAGCCACCCATGCAGTTTTATCCGCTCTGGGCTGCTCTGCCCCACTGCCCACACAGTGGGTGTGTCTCCTTGCACCCCCACCGAAGCCCCAGCCCACACGAGCTCCCTCTCCAAAGCCATCTCCAAGGCTATCTGCAATGACTCAGGATGAGCCAGCTGGGTCTATATGCGCAGCTCCTTAGGAGAGAGCGCCTGTATGAACTGGTCCTGTGCTAGCTCGCGCTGTATGGAGGGGGGCATGTGAGCATATGCCCGCCGAGAGAGGCTCTCAATGTCATTAGCTAGCACCCGTAGTGGCTCTCCAGGCTGCCTGCGTCTATTACTCAGTTTGGAGCGCAGCAGCCCGGGCTGAACACACTGTCCAAAGCGCCTCCTCAGTGCTCCAACTAAAGCCCCATAATCACGTCTGTCCTCGGGGCTAATCAATATCAAACAGGATAGAGCATCATCCGTGAGGCACAAAGCCAACTGCAGTGCCCTATTTTCATTCGACCACCCCCCAAAATGAGCTAACAGTTCAAACTGAGCATGAAAAGCTTCCCAATCCGCCTTACCGGAGTACTGAGCTAACAGTTCAAACTGAGCATGAAAAGCTTCCCAATCCGCCTTACCGGAGTACTGAGCTAACAGTTCAAACTGAGCATGAAAAGCTTCCCAATCCGCCTTACCGGAGTACTGAGCTAACAGTTCAAACTGAGCATGAAAAGCTTCCCAATCCGCCTTACCGGAGTACTGAGCTAACAGTTCAAACTGAGCATGAAAAGCTTCCCAATCCGCCTTACCGGAGTACTGAGCTAACAGTTCAAACTGAGCATGAAAAGCTTCCCAATCCGCCTTACCGGAGTACTGAGCTAACAGTTCAAACTGAGCATGAAAAGCTTCCCAATCCGCCTTACCGGAGTACTGAGCTAACAGTTCAAACTGAGCATGAAAAGCTTCCCAATCCGCCTTACCGGAGTACTGAGCTAACAGTTCAAACTGAGCATGAAAAGCTTCCCAATCCGCCTTACCGGAGTACTTCGGGGTCTTAACAGATCGGGGACGGGGCGCCGCCATGCTTGTTTACATCCTGAGCCCCAGCCTCCTCGTCACGCAGCGTCGACGTCACCCCTTCGGTCCGCTCCCCAGAATCCGCGCGAAGCACACTCGATGAAGCACTCATGCCCGCTTCAGCCGCCATCATTCTAGCGGTCTAGCCAATGTGCTCCGATGCCAGATCCTCCGACGTCCATGCACACGCACCTCCTTGGCCATAATCGTCCCCTACCTCCACCTTCACTGTGCTTTATTACAGGCGACAAATGTAGTACTCATCACTGCATTCTCTACCAGAAAGTTGGTTGGCCCTCTTTGATGTCACATAGGTTAATACATTGCTATATTTTCATTTATAAAGCCCTTTTACCAAAAGTCCCACTAACATCTTTACTAAACTTTAGACATACGAGTTACCACACCCGGTCTCAGGGATGGTTAACTCTGGAAACTCCTTTGGTCTCTACTGAGTTAGGTAAATCAGCTTTGAGTTTTCTTGCACCTTATTTGTGGAACAATCTTCAAAATGTTCTTAAATGTGATGTTTTGGTGCCTCTAGGGCAATTCAGAAAACTGATTGAGGACCTTATTACTGATGAATGTGTTTGTTTTTTATGACTGTTTTTCTTTCTTTCTGCTTGCATGTTGTATTTATATATTGACGTGTGTATTTTCTGTAATTTCTGTAATTCAGGGCTCATCTGTAAAAGAGACATTGGTCTTAGTACGACTCCCTGATAAAATAAAGGTTAAATAAAAAAGTAAAACATTGGTTGTGTGGCAAAGATAGAATGTTTGTCGCATGTGTGTTGTCTTTTAGCTCAGGGCTTTGGAATACAACTGTGGAATCCATAGCCCAGGGCTAAAGTTTAGCCCAGGGTTAACAAATGCTTGTGTGAAAACAGGATAAGCTAGCCCAGGGCCAGTCTTTTTAGCCTAGAACTAAAATAGCCCGGGGCTTAGAACAATCCAGTGTGAAAAGGCCTTTGGTGGTTTAGGCAGCTGGGAAGAAAAATGGTTAAAAACACAGTTTGTCATGTAGGCTAAAATATGTTTCACCTAAAATTCGGCTCAGCTGTTGATTCGGATTTTTGACAACCTTTGCCATTGTTTGGAGGGAGGAAAGGGCCTGATCTCTGGAGTGTTTCTGAGTTGATAAATGTGTTTCTTTCCTACTGCAGGAGTGAATGACGATTCCAGAATGCAAGAAAGAAGAGAAAGTGAAGAAGTAGCCTCAGGAAAAGCACAAAGGTGTATCAGAGTATTAAACACAGGTAACTTCCTATCATTATTATCCCCCATGGTAAAATCGGGCAGGGGACTGGATCTGTGTCCGTCCATCGTCACACACAATATCTGACAGCTCTGGCCCAATTTTGACTGAACTTCGGTGAACGATGCATCTTGCCCATAGAGAATGATAGAGGCTGCTAGTGGCCAAAAGGCTGTTTTAACATGTTGACAGCTGGGTGGGACTTCCAACTTTATTGGCTGATCCTTCTTGACGACGCTCTTTGGAGTAATGTCCAGTCGGGTCATCAGGAGGGATCAGCCAATCGTGAAGAAGAAAATTGACTACTTCAAGATGGAGATTTCCTCAATGGCGCTGCCCGTTCGCTCAGACGCCATAATGGGAACTATATAGGGATGCTTTCTCTATCATTCTCTATGGTCTTGCTTTTACAAAATTATACTGATTGGCCAGATGGTGGCACTACAACAAGCGATTGAAAATGCAAACTTTAAAAGGTCACGCCCCCTCACCCCGTTTGACTAGGAGGTTTTCTCGTTTGGGTAAAAGTCTGTCCTCCATCCACTCTCCTCCTTCCTTTCTCCTTGAACCGTAAACTGTTATGTGGTCGAATGGTCGAGGAGTGTGCCAATTCGTCAGTAGGCGAACGGAGTAGGGTCCTACCCTCCTCGATAACCTCCTTTTGGCGAGCAAGCACAAGTGTATCCTACGGCGGAAGAGTTTTGAAATCTGCCACACCCCCTTTGAATCAGCTGTTGTATTGTCAAAGGAGAAAACCATGCACATGTTTAAAAACAATATGGTACTTATCGTTTTATCTATAAAATGTCTTGCACAACTAACTTAATTTGTTTTGAGCGCTTTACACATTTATTTTGGGATCCACCCATGTAAATGTAATTTGCCTAATGATGCGCGAGTGGAGAAGGATCGTCTCATTTCAAGCAAGCGCATTTCCATCCACGTTCACTCTCCTCGCGGACTCTGACCTTTTTCAAAAGGAGGCGAGAGAGGACGCAGGAGGTGAGCAAATCTAATTGATAAAAGGCCTTAAAGTCATGAAATTCGGTACATAGGTCCCTCTACTCACAAGGAACACATTTGCCTCAGGGACCCATAAGGTCCGCCATGATAGATTTTACGGCATTAAAATGTTTGTGTAAAACACATAAAACGCTGCACAAAACTTGCTATGTGGCATCTATAGCCAAAAGTCTCTCAACGCAATATTTTCCAGATTGGTACCTAAAACAGCATGGCTGCTATTGACCAATAGACATTCATGTCGGCGTGGTCTGGCACATAAATGCATGTAAAGAAGTCACGGATATACGTATTGTTACAACATTTGGTACACATGTTGCAAACACTGTTTAGACTCAATATATTGTACCGACCCTGGGTTTATAAGCGCGGATATCGACTCTGCCACGCGAGCATGCTTTTGGGGCACAGTCGATGGCGCGGTGGACTTAGGGCCAGAAGGTTGAGGGTTGGAGACCTGCCCCCTGCCTGTTTCATTACATTGGTGTCAGAAGTGATCGGACCTTGCATCCACGAACGTGCGTGTGCTTGGCCGGTGATCGCGTTCCTGTAAGACGTTGAGTTGTAGGCTAGCGCGGGGACATGCACTTTGAAAGGAGGGAGTTGTGTAACGACCCTGGGTTTATAAGCGCGGATATCGACTCTGCCACGCGAGCATGCTTTGGACTTCGGGCTAGAAGGTTGAGGGTTCGAGACCTGTTCCCTGCCTGTTTCATTACAATATGTAAGAACATTCATATCGACCATATGGTGGCGCTGTAACAGGCACATGTTTTATTACTATCAGTATAGCGTACCACAGTATCATAATACCAATAAATGTCATAATACCCATAAAACCTATTGGTCAAACAAATAAATAGTTCCAATCGTTTTTCCACCACTCATTTTTCCCATAGGGGATTTTAGAAACACTTAAAATAAAGGCTGTGTTTCGTGTACGCTAACCCTGGCGTGACGTTTTGATAACCATGTAAATCTCTCTAGGACAAGGTAACTTTTTATCGCCTGTATTTAGCCCCAAAAATGAAATGCTAATTAGCTGCTAATGTGGCTATCATAAAGAACTACAAATGCCATGATGATCTGGACGAGACTGCCAAATCGAGGCAAAGGTAAGAATCTCTGGATTAACTATCTAATGTTAGTTAAATGTAGTAATTAATAAATTTGCTACATTTCTTTCAATGGACAATTCTGTGAACTGTCTTGTGCAAGTTTTAAATTGACACAATACCTGTTCGCAAAGGTGTCAGCTAGAGATGACGTGCAGGAGCTTGCAGGGATTTGTAGTTTTGCATGATTTCTACTTTTATGCTAATTAGCATTTTCAAATCTAAGAGTAAATAGAGCCGAATATATTGATAAAAGCCAATAAAAAATATGAATGGTGGAAAAACGATTGGAACCATTTCCCAGTTTGACCGCACTATAGTCTAGTTTGAATTGTTGTCACTAATGGGCCCAAGGTGGGGGGATGACATGTTTATTTACTGTTGCCTTGTTGTTGTATGTGTTTATATTGTAAATACTGAACATGGAATAATAGAGAGATGATAGATATTGACTGCCAAAATGCTGTTATTAATATAAATGACCAGATATGTACATTTCATGTATAATGATACCCAAATACATTGAAAATAGTAAGTTGGCAGAAAAGTCTACTGACAGCAATTATATCATAAAGATCAGGGGCCTGATTTGATCATAAATTGTGCATACCGATACGTTGAAATCAAAAAGTTTGTGATTTATAAGCCTTGAACGTGCAACCTTATTATTCACTTTGGATTTTGCATGAAACTTTCTTAAAAAATAAACATACTGTATTTTTTAAGAATGTGAGTTTACGCTGAATTTACAAATTTCTATAAATGAGTTCCCAGATAAATTTAAATGCACTGCTGCCCTGAACAAATAAATGGGAAATTATAGATTAATATAGTTTCATCGCGTAATGCTAACATGATTTTTAAAAGAAATTCATGCTGCCAGGTAACTTTTCCCATCTCTCAGAGCTGCGGATTGTGCTGCTGGGATCTAGATTATCTGGGAAGAGCTCAGCAGGAAACACCATCCTGGGCAGAGATGAGTTTGACTTGAGGAGAGCTGCTCAGTGTGTGAAGAGACGGAGAGAAGTTGCAGGGAGGCAGGTCACTGTGGTCGACACTCCAGGCTGGTGGGAAAATTACCCTGTAGAGTCCACTCCTGAGCTGGTTAAACGGGAGATTGTGCTCAGTGTGTCTCAGTGCCCCCCAGGACCCCACATTCTCCTCCTGGTTATACAGGTGGATGATTCATTCACAGAGGACCACAGAGAAGCAGTAGAGGACCATCTGGAGCTTCTCGGTGAGAGCGTCTGGAGTCACACTATAGTGCTGTTCACCTATGGGAAAAGACTGGGACAAACAACCATTGAGCAGCATATTCAGAGAGAAGGGAAGGCCCTTCAGGGGCTTGTTGAGAAATGTAATAACAGATATCATGTCCTTAACACTAAGAACAGGGGAGATGTCACAGAGCTGCTGCAGAAGATAGAGGAGACGGTGACAGTAAACAGAGGCCATTTTGAGCTAAAGAGAGGGACACTAGAAAAGATTGAAGGCAGAAAGAAAGTGGAGGAAGAGGGAGTGAAACAGAGACTTACGAAGGTGCAGGAACAGCGAGAGACCCTTGTGACACTAATGGGTATGTTTATCTGAAGTTAAATGACATATGTCAATATTTGCACATTTTATAGTAATTTAGCTGAAAAACATACTCATTTTGCTGTGTCATAATATATTATAATTAATATACTATAATTTCTGTCACAGAGCTAAGGCATATGCCTTAGAACATACTGTATGTCTCATGTACATGGCAACAGTCAATGGAATATTTCCGAACAGCGGCCATTTAATTCTTATAGTCATGCATGTCATTACCTAAAAAGGCTATGTACTATCTCTCTGCCAGGTGACTCTGTCCATCTCTCAGTGCTGAGGATTGTGCTGCTCGGGGCTAGATTATCTGGGAAGAGTTCAGCAGGTAACACCATCCTGGGCAGAAAGGAGTGCCTGAGGGTAGCTGCTTGTTGCTCAAAAGTAGCAGGGAGGCAGCTCACTGTGGTCGACACTCCAGGCTGGTGGGGGAATCTCCCCATAGAGTTCACTCCTAAAATGGTTAAACAGGAGATTGTGCTCAGTGTGTCTCAGTGCCCCCCAGGACCCCACACTTTCCTCCTGGTCATTCGGGGGGATGTTTCATTCACTGAGAAAGAAAGAAGAGCAATAGAGGAACACATGGAGCTTCTCAGTGAGAGAGTCTGGAGTCACACTATAGTGCTGTTCACCTATGGGGATTGTCTTGGAAACACAGCCATTGAACAGCATATTGAAAGTGAGGGGAAGGCCCTCCAGTGGCTTGTCGAGAAATGTGGGAACAGGTATCATGTTCTCAACAATGTCAACGAGGGTGACGGCACTCAGGTCACAGAGCTGCTGGAGAAGATAGAGGAGATGGTGGCAGGAAACAGTGGATATGTGTTTCCTGATCAGATCAAACAATCTGCACCAATCAGGAAAGCTGACAGTATGAAGTGGCTTCCTCCAAACAGTAAGACGAATTCTGACTAAAATGTAGTACAGGGGTCTATGCAGAGTATATTTCTGGTAATCTGACATTCAAAATTCAAATATCGCATAATTTACCTAGCATGAACATTGTCATTTTTATGTTTAGTTTATAACCATTGTGATTAGGTTGATCAACATTGGTTCTCATTTTGCTAAATACCAGACACTATTCAATGTTCTTGTTTTCTTCCACAGTGAGTGGAGATCACAGATCTGACAGCCAGTCTCAGAGAACCTCTGCATATGGCTCCCTGAGCTCCATAGCTGAATCTGAGATAAGCTCAGGAGCCACAGGAGGACTGATGATGCTGACAAAACCAGGAAAGAGAGCAGAGAGCTATCAGTGGCTTCCCCCTAACAGTAAACAATAAGCTGGTAACTTCATTTCTGTTATCATATTCTGACTTCTGGTGTCCAACCCCCCATCTTGTTGTGTTGTTCCACAGTGAATGAAGATGACAGATCCCGTAGCCATTCTCTGGGAAGCTGTCAACACAATTCTATGAGTTTCATAACTGAGTCTGAGACAAGCTCAATATCCAGAGGAAAATACAGGGGTCTGGAACAATCTGCACCAATCAGGAAAGCTGACAGTATGAAGTGGCTTCCGCCAAACAGTAAGAAGTATTCTGACTAAAATGTAGTACAGGGGTCTATGCAGAGTATATTTCTGGTAATCTGACATTTTCTTAAAATGTATATAATCTATCCAAAATGTATCGAGCATGAAAATGATCATTTTTATGTTTAGTTTATAACCATTGTGATTAGGTTGATCAACATTGGTTCTCATTTTGCTAAATACCAGACACTATTCAATGTTCTTGTTTTCTTCCACAGTGAGTGGAGATCACAGATCTGACAGCCAGTCTCAGAGAACCTCTGCATATGGCTCCCTGAGCTCCATAGCTGAATCTGAGATAAGCTCAGGAGCCACAGGAGGACTGATGATGCTGACAAAACCAGGAAAGAGAGCAGAGAGCTATCAGTGGCTTCCCCCTAACAGTAAACAATAAGCTGGTAACTTCATTTCTGTTATCATATTCTGACTTCTGGTGTCCAACCCCCCATCTTGTTGTGTTGTTCCACAGTGAATGAAGATGTGTCGTGGAAATGTCAGTACTGAGAGAGACTTAGACAACCATTCAAGCAATCATCTTCATTTAACATCGATTAATTATTGCAATAATGAAACCAGTCAACCCAACACTCTTGATGAAACCAGTCAACCCAACACTCTTGACTGTTGGGCCGAGTAGACTAACCTGTACAGAAATGCAGAGTTCTTTATATAGCTGAATCTAAGAACGCTTAGTCATTGCTGGTTCCACCCCTCCAATGCAGATTGGGGGCACCATAAGCCACTTTGGGTTCATCTCCTGGTTATCTGCCTCTGGTGTTATTTTTAACCCCACCTCGTCTTAGTTTCCCAGATGCCAGGATAATTAGGAATACTGAGGCCTTTTCTCTGCTCCTCCAGGCTCTCTCTATCTGGTTAAACATACACCACATATTGACAGACCAAGTCACTTGGCTCTGTCATATCCTCACATGGCCTCTCCTATCATTGCTACGCTGATGATACACAACTAATCTTCTCCTTTCCCCCTTCTGATAACCAGGTGGCGAATCGCATCTCTGCATGTCTGGCAGACATATCAGTATGGGTGACGGATCACCACCTCAAGCTGAACCTTGGCAAGACGGAGCTGCTCTTCCTCCCGGGGAAGGACTGCCCGTTCCATGATCTCGCCATCACGGTTGACAACTCCGTTGTGTCCTCCTCCCAGAGTGTGAAGAGCCTTGGCGTGACCCTGGACAACACCCTGTCGTTCTCCGCTAACATCAAGGCGGTGACCCGATCCTGTAGGTTCATGCTCTACAACATTCGGAGAGTACGACCCTGCCTTACACAGGAAGCGGCACAGGTCCTAATCCAGGCATTTGTCATCTCCCGTCTGGATTACTGCAACTCGCTGTTGGCTGGGCTCCCTGCCTGTGCCATTAAACCCCTACAACTCATCCAGAATGCCGCAGCCCGTCTGGTGTTCAACCTTCCCAAGTTCTCTCACGTCACCCCGCTCCTCCGCACACCCCACTGGCTTCCAGTTGAAGCTCGCATCTGTTACAAGACCATGGTGCTTGCCTATGGAGCTGTGAGGGGAACGGCACCTCCGTACCTTCAGGCTCTGATCAGTCCCTACACCCAAACGAGGGCATTGCGTTCATCCACCTCTGGCCTGCTGGCTCCCCTTCCTCTGCGGAAGCATAGTTCCCGCTCAGCCCAGTCAAAACTGTTCGCTGCTCTGGCACCCCAATGGTGGAACAAGCTCCCTCACGACGCCAGGACAGCGGAGTCACTCACCACCTTCCGGAGACATTTGAAACCCCACCTCTTTAAGGAATACCTGGGATAGTATAAAGTAATCCTTCTACCCCCCCCACCCACTGGCTATAAGGTGAATGCACCAATTTGTAAGTCGCTCTGGATAAGAGCGTCTGCTAAATGACGTAAATGTAAATGAAATGTCTATGGAATGCAGGCTGTAAATCAATTGTCAGCTCAAGCTATCTCTAGTGACCATACGCCCAGATTAGCTGCAGGGAGTTAGAGTGGAGACCATGAAACACAGCATTAGTAGAACAGATGTCTTACTGTTTGTTAAGTAAATAATTGTTAAATATCCAACAAATCAGGTAAATACTTAATTTTTCTGTCACAGATGACAGATCCGGTAGCCAGTCTCTGGGAAGCTGTTAATATGGTTCCAGGACATCACTCACAGAATCTGTTTAGTGTTTGTATCCAAGAGATAGTTTGACAACTATCTTTAAACTCATGAACATTATCAACAGATAAAACTGCCTACCCACATTCCGATGTTTATTGACCTTTCAAGGTACAGTCTGCAATTGGTAAATCCATTTTTTGACTTTTACATTAATGATATGTAGTCATTGATTATTAAAGACAGTTTGTAAATGTAAACAAACTTTAAAACATGGTTAAAACTATCATTTTGATCTCATGGATGGTCAGTCCTTGCATCCACAGCTCTGTCTATTAATTTTACATTACTCCAGCCCCATCCCTCAGCTGCTTACCAAAACAAGTAGCGGGCGGCCTACACCTTTAAATGTTTTGTCATATTGTATGTTGTGTATAGGTCTTGTAGATCTTGTTTCTGTAGGGGGAAAGGTGCAACAGAAACACCTTTAGTTGGCTCTCCCTATTTGATTTCTAGAAAAACAATCCTTTGTCTGATCTTCGCTGTTTTTCATTTTGCTCAACTTTTTGGTCTGCTTCCTGTCTAAGTTTGATGTGGGTTTTTCTTTTGCTTGACTCTTCTTGGGCAAATTTAGTGGGTGCTCACGGTAGGTGTCTTTGGTTCCAGTTGTTGTTGCTAGTCAATTTTCAGTGGACACCCCCATGAGTGTCTTTCAAAACCCCTCCTAAAATCCAGTGGTGGAAAAAGTACCCAATGGTCATACTTGAGTAAAAGATACCTTAATAGAAAATGACTCAAGTGAAAGTCACACAGTAAAATACTACTTGAGTAAAAGTCTAAAAGTATTTAGTTTTAAATATACTTAAGTATCAAAAGTAAATGTAATTGCTAAAATATACTTAAGTATCAAAAGTAAAAGTATAAATCATTTCAAATTCGTTATATTAAACAAACCAGACAGCACCATTTTCTTGTTTTGAAAATGTACGGATAGCGAGGGCCACGCTCCAACACTCAGACATAAATTACAAACAAAGCGTTTGCATTTAGTTAGTCTGCCAGATCAGAGCCAGTAGGGATGACCAGGGATGTTCTCTTGATAAGTGCGTGAATTTGACAATTTTCCTGTCCTGCTAAGTATTCGAAATGTAACGAGTACTTTTAGGTGTCAGGGGAAATGTATGGAGTAAAACATACTTTATTTTCTTTAGGAATGTAGTGAAGTAAAAGCAAAAGTTGTAAAAAAATATAAATAGTAAAGTACATATACCCCAAAAAACGACTTAAGTAGTACTTTAAAGTATTTTTACTTAAGTACTTTACACCACTGCTAAAATCCCACCTGTTTCGTTTTGGTTGTTGTCAGTGACTTTTTTTGTTGTTCCCCCTTCTGTTTGAGTGAAATTATTTGGTTTTCTTGCAGGGGAACGTAACAGCCACTACAAAATTCAGCTGATAGGAGAAACTGTGCAAGATTAATTTTATATATTATTTTAAAGATAAAATATTAACTTAACAAAGGGGGAGTGGTAGAATCTGTGTTTTTAGATTTGCAAAAAGTATTTAATACTGTAAATCAGTGTTCTACTTTAAAAACGTTCAAAGTTTAATTTCTCTCCCAATGCCTTAGCATGTATGGATTCATATTTATCTGACAGAATTCAGTGTGTTAGAATCAATTGGAAAGTCTCATTGTCTGGCAACTGTACAACCAGGATTTTCTAAACTTTCAAGGATTTTAGGTACATGTAAAATATATAAAATAAGATGTTTTAAATATAAAACGCTTTTATTTATTTATTTTACTATGTCTTTGTTATAATTGTTTTGAGGCCGAACTGGTGGCAGTTGTGTAAAAAAGATGCTGCAGAGTTAATTGAAAATGTCTACCTACCTGGCGCCGATGAAGATGGCGGCCTTATTAGCTCAGAAAGTGTTTTGTATCACATACAGCCGGGAAAAACTATTGGATATCAGAGCAGTGGTAACTCACCAGCATTATGACCAGGAATACGACTTTCCCGAAGCAGATCATTTGTTTGCTCTCCCCAGGGCAACTGAACTGATTCCAGCGGCTGACCCAAAACATCGCCGGCGGAGGAGAGGCACTCGGAGCGGCCTGCTGGTCCGACTTAGGAGGCGCGCACACCACCCACCGCTTCCAAGTATTCTACTCGACAATCTTCAATCTTTAGTTAACAAAGTCGACGAACTACGGGCAAGGATTTCTTTCCAGAGAGACATCAAGGCCTGTAACATACTCTGTTTCACGGAAACATGGCTCTCTTGGGATATTCTGTCGGAATCAGTCCAGCCAGATGGGTTCTCAGTTCATCACGCAGACAGGAATAAATATCTCTCCGGGAAGCAGAAGGGCGGAGGTGTGTGTATCATGATTAACGACTCGTGGTGTAATTGTAGTAACATAGAGGAACTCGAGTCATTCTGTTCACCCGACCTAGAATATCTCACAATCAAATGCCGACCGTATTATCTCCCAAGATAATTTTCTTCAGTTATATTCACGGCCGTGTATATCCCCCCTCAAGCCGATACCACGACGGCCCTCAAAGAACTTCACTGGACTTTATGCAAACTGGAAACCACATATCCTAAGGCTGCATTTATTGTAGCCGGGGATTTTAACAAAGCAAATTTGAGGACTAGGCTGCCGAAGTTCTATCAACATATCGACTGTTGTACTCGTGCTGCTAAAATCCTCGACCATTGCTATTCAAACTTACGGGATGGTTATAAGGCCCTCCCCCGCCCTCCTTTCGGCAAATCTGACCACGACTCCATTTTGCTTCTCCCTTCCTATAGGCAGAAACTCAAACAGGAAGTACCCGTGCTAAGGACTATTTAACACTGGTCTGACCAATCGGAATCCACACTTCAAGATTGTTTTGATCACGCGGACTGGGATATGTTCCGGGTAGCTTCCGAAAATAATTTAGACATATACACTGAAACAGTGACTGAGTTTATCAGGAAGTGTATAGGTGATGTTGTGCCCACTGTGACTATTAAAACCTACCCTAACCAGAAACCGTGGACAGACGGCAACATTCGCGCAAATCTGAAAGCGCAAACCACCGCATTCAACCATGGCAAGGTGACTGGGAATATGGCAGAATACAAACAGTGTAGCTACTCACTCCGCAAGGCAATTAAACTGGCAAAACATCAGGATAGATACGAAGTGGAGTCGCAATTCAACGGCTCAGACACGAGACGTATGTGGCAGGGTCTACAGACAATCAGGGACTACGAAAAGAAAACCAGCCACGTCGCCGACACCGACGTCTCGCTTCCAGACAAGCTAAACACCTTCTTTGCCCGTTTTGAGGATAACACAGTGCCACTGACGAGGCCCACTACCAATGACTGTGGCCTCTCCTTCTCCATGGCCGACATGATTAAGACATTTAAGCATGTTAACCCCCGCAAGGCTGACCCAGACGGCATCCTTAGCCGCGTCCTCAGAGCATGTGCAGACCAGCTGGCTGGTGTGTTTATGGACATATTCAATCTCTCCCTTTCTTAGTCTGCTGTTCCCACATGCTTCAAGAGGACCACCATTGTTCCTGTACTCAAGAAAGCAAAGGTAACTGAACTAAATGACTATTGCCCCATAGCACTCACCTCTGTCATCATGAAGTGCTTTGAGAGACTAGTCAAGGATCATATCACCTCTATCTTACCTGTCACCTTAGACCCACTTCAATTTGCTTACCGCCCCAATAGATCCACAGACGATGCAATTGCCATCACACTGCCCTATCCCATCTGGACAAAAGGAATACCTATGTAGGAATGCTGTTCATTGACTATAGCTCAGCATTCAACACCATAGTACCCTCCAAGCTCATCATTAAGCTCGAGGCCCTGGGTCTGAACCCCGCCCTGCGCAACTGGGTCCTGGACTTCCTGACGGGCCGCCCCCAGGTGGTGAAGGTAGGAAACAACATCTCCACTTCGCTGATCCTCAACACTGGGGCCCCACAAGGGTGCGTGCTCAGCCCCCTCCTGTACTCCCTGTTCACCCATGACTGCGTGGCCAAGCACGCCTCCAACTCAATCATCAAGTTTGCAGACGACACAACAGTAGTAGGCTTGATTACCAACAATGACGAGACCACCTACAGGGAGGTGGTGAGGGCTCTGGGAGTGTGGTGCCAGGAAAATAACCTCTCACTCACTCAACATCAACAAAACAAAGGAGATGATCGTGGACTTCAGGAAACAGCAGAGGGTGCACCCCCCTATCCACATCGACGGGACCACAGTGGAGAAGGTGGAAAGCTTCAAGTTCCTTGGCGTACACATCACCAACAAACTGAAATGGTCCACCCACGCAGACAGTGTGGTGAAGAAGGTGCAACAGAGCCTCTTCAACCTCAGAAGGCTGAAGAAATTTGGCTTATCACCAAAAACCCTCACAAACTTTTACAGATGCACAATTGAGAGCATCCTGTCGGGCTTTATCACCGCCTGGTACGGCAACTGCACCGCCCACAACCGCAGGGCTTTCCAGAGGGTGGTGCGGTCTGCCGTACCTACCCGCCCTCCAAGACACATACAGCACCCGATGTCACAGGAAGGCCAAAAAGATCATCAAGGACATCAACCAGCCGAGCCACTGCCTGTTCACCCCGCTATCATCCAGAAGGCGAGGTCAGTACAGGTGCATCAAAGCTGGGACCGAGAGAATGAAAAACAGCTTCTATCTCAAGGCCATCAGACTGTTAAATAGCCATCACTAGCACATTAGACTGCTGCTGCCTATTGAAATCACTGGCCACTTTAAGAAATGGAACACTAGTCACTTTAATAATGTTTACATATCTTGCACTACTCATCTCATATGTATATTGTTACGGGTACAGGTATCCTGTGTGTGTTTTTGTGTTTTTCCTCTCCTTCTGCCCTAATCACAGGTGTCCTTTATGTTCCTGGTTGGTGGTCGTTGGGATGTCCCACCTGTCCGACATCCGTTTGTCTGCTGATTGCTGAGGTGGACCAATCAGTGGACATTCCTCTGTATTGCACCACCTGTTTCTGGTTTTTCACTTACACCTCCCATTGTTTAAAAGCCAGTCAGTTGTGTTTGTTGGAAGACTATTTTTGTATGGATACTGTGGTGTTCTGTGTTTTGTGTACTCACTCATTTGCCGGTTACTCTGTTTGGTAACTTTGTTGTGTGTTTCTGGGAAAAGGGGGATTTAAGCAAGTTGCCCTTGGGCATACATTACCCGTAGGAAGAAAATTGTCTAAAAACACTAGTTAGACCTGAGCGGACCACCCACTGTAATTGTTGTATGATTAGCAGTAGCTTAGCGGTTCTTGAGGCAGGCAAGATCAGTTTAGGTTTTTTTTACATTATTGTTTCATTCCTTGGGTCCTGCTCAGCCCTTTTTCCCAAACCTTTACCGTGTGTTAAAAATAAACATTTTATGTTTGACGGTAGCTTATGGTTGTCGGTGTATTTTTTGTTCTCACTGATTCCATGTCATGATTCTAATTTGCATGAATTATGTTATGGGTCTCTTTTCTATCCACCCTAGACTTTTAAAGCCACGGGGTTCATAACAATATACTGCATTCTATTCTATAATATTCTTCTGTATCTTAGTCCATGCCGCTCTGTCATTGCTTGTCCATATATGTATATATTCTTAAATCCCATTCCTTACTTTTTTGTGTGTATTGTGTACAGTGAGGGAAAAAAGTATTTGATCCCTTGCTGATTTTGTACGTTTGCCCACTGACAAAGACATGATCAGTCTATACTTTTAATGGTAGGTTTATTTGAACAGTGAGAGACAGAATAACAACAAAAAAATCCAGAAAAACGCATGTCAAAAATGTTATAAATTGATTTGCATTTTCATGAGGGAAATAAGTATTTGACCCCCTCTGCAAAACATTACTTAGTACTTGGTGGCAAAACCCTTGTTGGCAATCACAGAGGTCAGACGTTTCTTGTAGTTGGCCACCAGGTTTGCACACATCTCAGGAGGGATTTTGTCCCACTCCTCTTTGCAGATCTTCTCCAAGTCATTAAGGTTTCGAGGCTGACATTTGGCAACTCGAACCTTCAGCTCCCTCCACAGATTTTCTATGGGATTAAGGTCTGGAGACTGGCTAGGCCACTCCAGGACCTTAATGTGCTTCTTCTTGAGACACTCCTTTGTTACCTTGGCCGTGTGTTTTGGGTCATTGTCATGCTGGAATACCCATCCACGACCCATTTTCAATACCCTGGCTGAGGGAAGGAGGTTCTCACCCAAGATTTGACGGTACATGGCCCCGTCCATCGTCCCTTTGATGCGGTGAAGTTGTCTTGTCCCCTTAGCAGAAAAACACCCCCAAAGCATAATGTTTCCACCTCCATGTTTGACGGTGGGGATGGTGTTCTTGGGGTCATAGGCAGCATTCCTCCTCCAAACACGGCGAGTTGAGTTGATGCCAAAGAGCTCGATTTTGGTCTCATCTGACCACAACACTTTCACCCAGTTCTCCTCTGAATCATTCAGATCTTCATTGGCAAACTTCATGCGGGCCTGTATATGTGCTTTCTTGAGCAGGGGGACCTTGCGGGCGCTGCAGGATTTCAGTCCTTCACGGCGTAGTGTGTTACCAATTGTTTTCTTGGTGACTATGGTCCCAGCTGCCTTGAGATCATTGACAGAATCCTCCCGTGTAGTTCTGGGATGATTCCTCACCGTTCTCATGATCATTGCCACTCCACGAGGTGAGATCTTCCATTGAGCCCCAGGCCGAGGGAGATTGACAGATCTTTTGTGTTTCTTCCATTTGCGAATAATCGCACCAACTGTTGTCACCTTCTCACCAAGCTGCTTGGCGATGGTCTTGTAGCCCATTCCAGCCTTGTGTAGGTCTACAATCTTGTCCCTGACATCCTTGGAGAGCTCTTTGGTCTTGGCCATGGTGGAGAGTTTGGAATCTGAATGATTGATTGCTTCTGTGGACATGTCTTTTTTATACAGGTAACAAACTGAGATTAGGAGCACTCCCTTTAAGAGTGTGCTCCTAATCTCAGCTCGTTACCTGTATAAAAGACACCTGGGAGCCAGAAATCTTTCTGATTGAGAGGGGGTCAAATACTTATTTCCCTCATTAAAATGCAATTTAATTTATAACATTTTTGACATGCATTTTTGTTGTTATTCTGTCTCTCACTGTTCAAATAAACCTACCATTAAAATTATAGACTGATCATCTCTTTGTCAGTGGGCAAACGTACAAAATCAGCAGGGGATCAAATACTTTTTTCCCTCACTGTATATGTTGTGAAATTGTTAGATATTACTGCACTGTCGGAGCTAGAAGCACAAGCATTTCGCTACATCCGCTATAACATCTGCTAAACACGTGTATGTGACAAATAGCATTTGATTTGATTTGACTTTGAAGATGCAAAATATGTTTTACTGTGAAACAAACAAGAAATAAGACCAAAAAAAACGTACAACTTGAGCGTGCATAACTATTCACCCTCTCAAAGTCAATACTTTGTAGAGCCACCTTTTGCAGCAATTACAGCATCAAGTCTCTTGGGGTATGGCTCTATAAGCTTGGCACATCTAGCCACTGGGATTTTTGCCCATTCTTCAAGGCAAAACTGCTCCAGCGCCTTCAAGTTGGATGGGTTCCGCTGGTGTACAGCAATCTTTAAGTCATACCACAGATTCTCAATTGGATTGAGGTCTGGGCTTTGACTAGGCCATTTCAAGACATTTAAATGTTTCCCCTTAAACCACTCAAGTGTTGCTTTAGCAGTATGCTTAAGGTCATTGTCCTGCTGGAAGGTGAACCTCCGTCCCAGTCTCAAATCTCTGGAAGGCTGAAACAGGTTTCCCTCAAGAATTTCCCTGTGTTTTGCCCCATCCATCATTCCTTCAATTCTAAGCAGTTTCCCAGTCCCTGCCGATGAAAAACATCCCCACAGCATGATTCTGCCACCACCATGCTTCACTGTGGGGATGGTGTTCTCAGGGTGAGGAGAGGTGTTGGGTTTGCGCCAGACATAGCGTTTTCCTTGATGGCCAAAAAGCTCAATTTTAGTCTCATCTGACCAGAGTACCTTCTTCCATATGTTTGGGGAGTCTCCCACATGGCTTTTGGCGAACACCAAACGTGTTTGCTTATTTTTGTCTTTAAGCAATGGCTTTGTTCTGGCCGCTCTTCCGTAAAGCTCAGCTCTGTGGAGTGTATGGCTTAAAGTTGTCCTATGGACAGATACTCCAATCTCCGCTGTGGAGCTTTGCAGCTCCTTCAGGGTTATCTTTGGTCTCTTTGTTGCCTCTCTGATTAATGCCCTCCTTGCCTGGTCCTTGACTTTTGGTGGGCGGCCCTCTCTTGGCAGGTTTGTTGAGGTGCCATATTCTATCCATTTTTTAATAATGGATTTAATGGTGCTCCGTGGGATGTTCAAAGTTTTGGATAGTTTTTTATAACCCAACCCTGATCTGTACTTTTCCACAACTTTGTTCCTGACCTGTTTGGAGAGCTCCTTGGTCTTCATGGTGGCGCTTGCTTGGTGGTGCCCTTTGCTTAGTGGTGTTGCAGACTCTGGGGCCTTTCACAACAGGTATATATATACTGAGATCATGTGACAGATCATGTGACACTTAGATAGCACACAGGTGGACTTTATTTAACTAATTATGTGACTTCTGAAGGTAATTGGTTGCACCAGATCTTATTTAGGGGCTTCATAGCAAAGGGGGTGAATACATATGCACGCAGCACTTTTCCGTTATTTTTTTCATTTCACTTCACCAATTTGGACTATTTTGTGTATGTCCATTACATGAAATCCAAATAAAAATCCATTTAAATTACAGGTTGTAACGCAACAAAATAGTAAAAACGCCAAGGGGAATGAATACTTTTGCAAGGCACTGTACACAGATGTAAAGATTAAGACAAATTGTATATTTTATATGAATATATATTTTTAAAGTCATTCAAGTATAAATTACCTCTTTAATTACCAAATGTACTGCAAATTCCGGTAACTTTGGGAAATTACCGGTAGTTTTGCAACCCTAGGCTTGAGCAGTCATGTCTGTGGGTATTAATGTTTACACAGAAAGTGGAAAAACTGGTTTAAAGTAAATCAAGGATATAACCACTTGCGAACCTGTTTGGTTGTTTGTTTTGATTAGTTGTTTTCTTGTCTTTTTTAAACCATTTAAAAACCTATCTAGGTACTGATTGATCATTCATGAATCCTGTTGATGATTCAATGTGTAAATATTTTAATTGTGTCTGTCCCTAATAAATAAATAAATCCATGAAAACCGAAGACCCAGAGCTCTGACTTGATGTATAGTATGTTACTGTACAGCCTCTGTGTTCCAATTGAAGTGCTTATAGTGACCAATCTGCCATTTTCGTACCATATACGGGATGTAAGTATAAAGGTCTACGAACCTGTGTTTGTTAGTTATAAGATTATCTTACCTCAATATAAAAGGTGTAGTACTGACACTTTTCCTAGTTTAGGCCCCCCGTGACATTATCATATCTAGTATGCTAAGACAGTTCAGGGCAAGCTTTTTCAATTAAATATTTCCATTCTATCAGAAGATAAATAAAGTCAACGAAATTAGTATAAATGCATCAAACTAAATTAATGTACAAAAATAACCTTAGGTATTCTATATACTTTAGCGGTAATATCCTTATATACATCCCAGACCTGGGTTCAAATACTTGAGCCGACCTTTATTGAGCTTTCCTGTTGTAATGGAACCAATAGAAAAGTCCCAAAAGTGCAAACAAAGTATTTGAAATATTTCAAATAGTATTTGAACAAAGGTCTGATACATCCCTTGACTAGGTGACTATGAGATCTGACAGTGTGAACACCCTCTCCTCCAGTTCCTTCTGTGCACTGTGGACCACCCGGCACCTGAACTCTGAGCCGTAGTCCTCTGTGGTGGGGCTCAGTTTGAGGAAGCTCCACATAGAGTAGAGGCCGTTGATGTTGAGGCTGGGTGGGGAGTTGAAGACCTGGCGGGTGGGGACCCCCTGTCCATCCTTAAACCACGTGACAGACACTTGTTCGGGACAGAAGTCTTTGATGCAGAGGTTGAGCGTGCACTCCTCATCTGGGAGAGGGAGTAGTGGCTCACACTTGATGAACATCACGCTTGGAGGAGTACCTAGTGAAGAAGACACATGGGTCCTATTCATTGGGCATCAAATTGAAGAACATTGCCTGAAACAGGGAGGGAGTACCTGGACTTGCCCAATAAGAAATGATCATTAAAATTTTCAGTTGCAAAAACGTTTTGCTATGATAAGCCCTAATGAATATAAAATGATGACGCAAGCACATTACGTTTGTGCAAAAAAGTTATCAGAAGACACTACCAACTTATCAGGGGAAGACTATCTTGAATATCAGCTCCATCAGTTATATTTTGTCGATGCATTTTGAGCAAAATTATGAAAACCAACAAATATAATTCAATTTCCAGGATGTAAATTTGCATTTAATCTACACATTATGACAATTACCACCATATAGCCTAGCTTTGATTGACAGAATACATTTGTGTAAACACGTAAATAAAACAGAGGTCTCAAACTGGTGGCCCCAAGACAAAACGAGTTTGTGACCCCTGTGCTAAAATGAACACGTCTTTGATTAGTTACCTTGTGTGTTGATATGATAGAGAACGTCTTTGTATCCCGGCCCGGGGAAACTGGAGTGATACAAGCGGCATGTGTAGACCGCCCTCTCGTCTTCCTGAGCCACGGTCAGTTCAATCTTACTCCACATGCTGTACATGCGCTCGTGGTCAGAGAACGGTCCATAGTTAGTGGCTGTCCTCACCTGCTCCCCGTCGTTTCTCAACCACTCGAGATGGAGGTCGTCTGGGTAGAACTTCTCGACCCGACAGCATAGCACCAGCAACCTCTCCACCTCTGGGATCTGAGGCATGCTGGAGATGTGAAAGAATGATGGAGTCACTGGGGAAAATGTAAAGAGAACAGTGTGTTAAGTCAAAAGTGGCACATTTCTAGATATTGGTACAGATTCAGTTGGATGGACTTTGCTGTCATTTTTGGTTGTGTTTTATGACTGACAGTGTATTCAATTCTACTCGATTGATGAGGAAAAATATTAATACGTCCACTCATTTATATTGCTCTCAAGACCCACTTCAAGCTCGGACTACTACCTGACTTTGAATACAGAATAGTTCCGCATGACTGTACTGGTTACATTACCTTATTACATTATTATAGATATTCCATTACCTTTTACACTCACAGTGGTCTCTCTGGTGATCTTCCTGCCTCTGTAGAGCACAACACACAGGTACTTAGCCTGGTCCTCACTGACTGACAGACAGATGGACAGGGTGGACACGTGATGCACGCTCTCAGAGTGGATGTTAGCCTGGTCACTCATGTCCTTATGGCTCAACAGCGCCATTGATTGACTGTTGGATGCTGCGGTACAGTCCGTATTGGCTGTTATCTTGTACCATTTCACTTTGAGCTCTCTCACTCGTACTCTTTTAATGGTGCATTTTAAGTTGGTCGGCTTCATGGCGTAAATTATGGTGGGTTTGATGATGTCAGAGATGCTGGGTGGATCTGAGGAAAAATACACAAACATTATGACAATGATCATGTACATCGGTAGTCAGCATGCTACTTCAGTTTTCACCATGCTGTCAGTAGTCACCATGCTACATCAGTAGTCACCATGCTACATCAGTAGTCACCATGCTACTTCAGTAGTCACCATGCTACTTCAGTAGTCACCATGCTGTCAGTAGTCACCATGCTACATCAGTAGTCACCATGCTGTCAGTAGTCACCATGCTACATCAGTAGTCACCATGCTACTTCAGTTTTCACCATGCTGTCAGTAGTCACCATGCTACATCAGTAGTCACCATGCTGTCAGTAGTCACCATGCTACATCAGTAGTCACCATGCTACTTCAGTTTTCACCATGCTGTCAGTAGTCACCATGCTACTTCAGTTTTCACCATGCTGTCAGTAGTCACCATGCTACATCAGTTTTCACCATGCTGTCAGTAGTCACCATGCTACTTCAGTTTTCACCATGCTGTCAGTAGTCACCATGCTACATCAGTTTTCACCATGCTGTCAGTAGTCACCATGCTACATCAGTTTTCACCATGCTGTCAGTAGTCACCATGCTACTTCAGTATTCACCATGCTACATCAGTAGTCACCATGCTACATCAGTATTCACCATGCTGTCAGTAGTCACCATGCTACTTCAGTATTCACCATGCTACATCAGTAGTCACCATGCTACATCGTAGTCACCATGCTACAAGGTGTGCAGGCTTTGGTTCTACCCCAGCACAACAGAACACACCTGAATCTACAGTGAGGGAAAAAAGTATTTAATCCCCTGCTGATTTTGTACGTTTGCCCACTGACAAAGACATGATCAGTCTATAATTTTAATGGTAGGTTTATTTGAACAGTGAGAGACAGAATAACAACAACAAAATCCAGAAAAACGCATGTCAAAAATTTTATAAATTGATTTGCATTTTCATGAGGGAAATAAGATTTTGACCCCTCTGCAAAACATGACTTAGTACTTGGTGGCAAAACCCTTGTTGGCAATCACAGTGGTCAGACGTTTCTTGTAGTTGGCCACCAGGTTTGCAAACATCTCAGGAGGGATTTTGTTCCACTCCTCTCTGCAGATCTTCTCCAAGTCATTAAGGTTTCGAGGCTGATGTTTGGCAACTCGAACCTTCAGCTCCCTCCACAGATTTTCTATGGGATTAAGGTCTGGAGACTGGCTAGGCCACTCCAGGACCTTAATGTGCTTCTTCTTGAGCCACTCCTTTGTTGCCTTGGCCGTGTGTTTTAAGAGTGTGCTCCTAATCTCAGCTCGTTACCTGTATAAAAGACACCTGGGAGCCAGAAATCTTTCTGATTGAGAGGGGGTCAAATACTTATTTCCCTCATTAAAATGCAAATCAATTTATAACATTTTTGACATGCGTTTTTCTGGATTTTGTTGTTGTTATTCTGTCTCTCACTGTTCAAATAAACCTACCATTAAAATTATAGACTGATCATTTCTTTGTCAGTGGGCAAACGTACAAAATCAGCAGGGGATCAAATACTTTTTTCCCTCACTGTACTAATCACTTCTTGGATGTCAACGTACCTGTGAAAAAATACCTGTAGAAGACCATTGCACCACCGATGACGGAGAAGACCAGAAGAACACTAACAAGACTAGTAACTACCATCAGTGTTACAGCATTAAACCCTGGATCTGATGAGAGAGGAGTTATAAGTACATGTTGATTAGCTGATGAAATACACTATAAATACACTGAAATTGACTTTCAGTCCATTGAAATACACTGTGTATAGTAGTGTTCAGTTGAATCATTTTTAAAATCACCCAATTGCATTTGTTCTATTCTCATTGTATTTATGATCTGTATTTGTCTTTATGTCCTTTGTATGCTTAATGACATCTTTTAATTTCTGCACAGAGCTGCAAGCAACATTTTCCCATGGGGACAATACAGTATAATTTGTTATGAATCCCAATATGAAGTGAATAGGAGAGCGGTGTATTGGCTTCCCACCTTGCACGGTCAACAAAATGCTTTTGCTGTATTTCCCATCAGGGTAGGACCTATGTTCGATGTGACAGATGTACATGGCTCCTCCGCTCCCTACGGTTGTAGCCTGGACAGTGATGTGACTGCTGACACTGTAGGTGCCGTCTGGATTGGGCACAGTCATTCCGGTGCACACGTCACGCGAGACGGTCCCGCGAGCCATGCTCCCACGGGCCACCCGGGAGCCATTTTGGATCAGCCAGGTCACGGCCAGATTCTCTGGGTAGAATCCCATGATGTCACACATCAATGTCCTTTCCTCCCCCTCCATCACCATGGCTGTCTCTGGGAGGGACACTGAGGGTCTGGCTGTAGGGAAAAGATGGAGGAAAGAGAGTGAATTCATTTCCCTCACTGTATCCTAGTTCACACACAATCAAATACATTGTACACACAGCCTGAGTGTCAAGTTGTGAACTAAGCCTGAGTGTGAAGTTGTGAACTCAGGCTTGTTGTGAACTAAGCCTGAGTGTGAAGTGAACTAAGCCTGAGTGTGAAGTTGTGAACTAGGCCTGAGTGTGAAGTTGTGAACTAGGCATGTGTGTGAAGTTGTGAACTAGGCCTGAGTGTGACATTGTGAACAAAGCCTGAGTGTGAAGTTGTGAACTAAGCCTGAGTGTGAAGTTGTGAACTAAGCCTGTGTGTGAAGTTGTGAACTAAGCCTGTGTGTGAAGTTGTGAACTAAGCCTGTGTGTGAAGTTGTGAACTAAGCCTGAGTGTGAAGTTGTGAACTAAGCCTGTGTGTGAAGTTGTGAACTAAGCCTGTGTGTGAAGTTGTGAACTAAGCCTGTGTGTGAAGTTGTGAACTAAGCCTGTGTGTGAAGTTGTGAACTAAGCCTGTGTGTGAAGTTGTGAACTAAGCCTGTGTGTGAAGTTGTGAACTAAGCCTGTGTGTGAAGTTGTGAACTAAGCCTGTGTGTGAAGTTGTGAACTAAGCCTGTGTGTGAAGTTGTGAACTAAGCCTGAGTGGGTGTAAGGTAAAGCCATGTCATTATTTAAACAATAAGATACACCCATTAGGATACTACTGGAGGCCTTTTCTAAACTTTCACAGCAATATCAATACTATCGTAGCATCAGTGGAGGATGGTGTCACTTTAAAATTGGAGGACCGGCTCATTGTAATGACTGGAACAGTATCAAACACACTCCATTCCAGTCATTACTATGAGCCGTCCTCTTTTCAACAGCCTCCACTGCATATCATTGCTTCATTTCCCGCTGGGCTAAAATGTTCTGGTGATAAAACGTACAAAAGAAGGGGCACATATAGCATATCAGACAGCACCTGATACTTCCAGCTGAGAGGAGACTTTGTATATGTTGGGAGTGATGATCACTCTGCAGCGGTAGAGTCCCTCATCAGCCACAGTCACGTTGAACAAATGAAGGGAGGCATTGCCCTGAAGCAACCCTGTTTGGTCGACTTGGGACCCTTCACGATGCACCTTGCCGCTCTCGTTCTGGAACGTATATACTAGGTGCTTTATGGTCTCTTTATCCACCATGATCCCCCACTCGACCGTGATTTTCTTCAGCGGTACATGTTCAGGATTGTTGAAAAAGCAGTTTAAGGTAACGTCCGTGCCAGCTAAAATGGCGATCTTCTTTGTAGACTCGGCATTTGCACCTAAAAAGTCCAAAACACAAACCAGTTTAGGTGATATCTTTTTATCTCAGTCATGAGAGTTTGGGATTGAGTGCCTTGCTGCTGTATTTTAATATTGCACGACTGCAGCATGTAGCTTGCATGTATTTAATGATATCACCCTGATTCACAATCAATACATAGGATACAATCCTTTATTGGTCAATTTGCACAGATATTTCTTTTTTGCTGTCACGGGACCCAACCTGACACACTGGAAGCAGCACCCCTGGGAGCACTTAGGGGTAAAGTGCCTTGCTCAAGGGCGGTAGGTAGTATACAGGGATATTAAAGCTGGCAATCCTACGGCTGCCAGATCACTCCTTGCATATTTCCCCACAGGCAGCTCAAGGGTTCGACCGGCAATCCTCCGGTTAACAGCCCGCCTCTCTAACCACGATGCCCCATAATCAAAACGGACAACTATTCTCTGCTGTTTCATAAAAAACATGCATAGCATTAAGAGCTACTGTAGGATATCTTCCCATAAATGTAGTAATGCAACGATAAAGATTACATGTGAAAAAATTTAGAATAACTTGTTCTGTAGCCAAGGCAAATACTGTTGTTCGCTTCTAGGACTGACTTTGACCTTTGTCCCACTACTCCTAAGAAACCTGTAGTTACACTACAAAGACAATCAAAACACTGGACAGTTTTTCCTCTTACCTTTACAATGCAAAATAATGAGTATAATCGTAATGACATGTTTAATATCCCAGCTGCTATTCATTGGTAGTCACCTTGGATTTTTTACTGTGGCAGGTGCATTGGGACTGGAGAGCAATTCTGAAAGTAAAAACTTCGACACGGATCTCAGTCATGTGCGTTCCCATGCTCCAATTGAGTCACAGGAAAGCTCATAAGTTACCAAATATGGACTTGGTTACTTAACAGTGAATATTGTGGTTGTGTGCGTCAGAATGGTCCAATAGAAATAGAACTGAAAATCATTGCCTGACACCGTGTGGGGCTGATTGACGAACCGCATTCTAGATTCTCAACACACTGAAATAAACAGTGAAAGAAAAAAACACAAACAAACACAAAACCAATAAAGCGAACAGTATTTTATTTCAAAATAACTATTTGTAGTAACGTAACATTGTGGCACTGACAGTCTCTATACCGATATGCTTCCATACAAATATCAAATAGAACTTTTAACAAATCAGTGCCAAGCAGGGCATGTCCTTGTAAATGCATTTGCACAACTGATCTCGTAGGTTGCCTTTAACCGACCATCTACCTTTCTCGCTCTCAACCAACCATCGACCTCTTTCTCCCTCTCAACCAACCATCGACCTCTTTCTCCCTCTCAACCGAACTTCGTCAAGCTTTTTGATGACAGCATGGGACTTCTTGGACGAGGCTGCATAGGCCTTCAGCAGCTTCTCGAACAGAGCCTCAGTGTTGGGGTGGGTGCTGAGGAAAGCTTTCTCCAGCACGTACATGTCCACTCCCTTGTCCTCGGGCAGCGACGATATGTAGCTCAGGCCAAAGTCAATGAGGACCAGCTCCATCTCTCCACTCTCAGCGCCCGCCTTCAACAGCATGTTGGACGTGGTCAAGTCTCCATGGACAACGTCCTCATCATGCATTTTGGCCAGAATCTGACCCATCTTCTTTGCGAGCTGGTCCAGGCGTTCCTCTGGGCCTTTCTGGGTGGAGGCAATGTGGTCTCGCACTGTGATGGAGCCAACGATGTCTTCAAGGAATATGCAGTGGGAGGTGTAGTCTACAAAGTAGACTACTGGTGCAGATATGCCTAGAGAGAGAGAGAGAGAGAGAGAGGGGGGGGGGGTATAATTAGACACTAATGCAGATCAGGGATAGACAGGAATGTATCTTATCTAATATGTGTACACTACATGGCCAAAAGTATGCTCGACGAACATCTCATTCCAAAATCATGGGCCTAAATATGGAGTTGGTGCCCCCTTTGCTGCTAAAACAGCCGCCACTCTTATGGGAAGGCTTACCACTAGATGTTGGAACATTGCTGCAGGGACTTGCTTCCATTCAGCCACAAGAGCATTAGTGAGGTCGGGCACTAATGTTGGGCGATTAGGCCTGGATCGCAGTCGGCGTTCCAATTCATCCCAAAGGTGTTTGATGGGGTTGAGGCCAGGGCTCTGTGCAGGCCAGTCAAGTTCTTCCACACCAGATATTGACAAACCTGTTCTGTATGGACTTCAGTTTGTGCACGGGGGAAATGTCATGCTAAAACAGGAAAGGGCCTTCCCCAAACTGTTGCCACAAAGTTGGAAGCACAGAATCGTCTAGTATGTCATTGTATGCTGTAGAGTTAAGATTCCCCTTCACTGGAACTAAGGGGCCTAGCCCGAACCATGAAAAAATGGCAGTGAGCTTTACACCACGCCAGCCAACGCTTGGCATTGCGCATGGTGATCTTAGGCTTGTGTGGCTGCTCACCATGGAAACCCATTTCATTAAGCTCCCGATGAACAGTTCATGCACTGACCTTCTTTCCAGAGGCAGGTTGGTACTCGGTAGTGGGTGTTACAACAGAGGACAGACGATTTTTATGCTCTGTGCGCTTCAGTACTCGGTGGTCCCGTTCTGTGAGCTTGTGTGGCCTACCACTTCACGGCTGAGCCGTTGTTGCTCCTAGACGTTTCCACTTCACAATAACAGCACTTACAGTTGACCGGGGCAGCTCTAGCAGGGCAGAAATGTGACAAACTGACTTGTTGGAAAGGTGGCATCCTATGACGGTGCCACGTTGAAAGTCACTGAGTTCTTCAGTAAAGCCATTCTACTGCCAATGTTTGTCTATGGAGATTTCATGGCTGTGTGCTCGATTTTATAGACCTGTCGCAAACGGGTGTGGCTGAAATAGCCGAATCCACTAATTTGAAGGGTTGTCCACATACTTTTGTATATTTAGCGTATGATCTGCGCTAAAACAGTATAGGCCTAGCAATCATCAACATCCTGTATTGGAAAAATTTGACAGCTGTCCAGTTCTGGACACCACAGTACCTCTGCAGTGCGATGCAGCTCTGCAACATACATTTATTTTAAGATTGAAGATTATTGCATAGAACCCCTGTAGTCACTCACTACCTCTTGTTCACAAAAGACGGCTCCCTCTGGTTCTCAGTTGAAGCACTGACGACGGCGCAGGACTGCGTACAACAGTCCGACGCTCTGTCTACACGTTCATAATTCTCACTTGCGATATGGTTTTGGAAACCTTTGAAACTTTACTTTCATATAAATCGAGAAATAATTGTCATAAAACCAAAAAGGTAAAATTACTACATCCTTTTAACACGACCCCCACAAGGCCAAGAGAAAGGAGATTACCTGTTCTAATTAGCTACGTTATCTAACGTTTAATTAGCTATCTAACATTAGCTTCTCCGAACATCTATGTGTAAAGGAAAGATGCCAGAAAAGTGTTGTAACTGAGAAATACGGTCAGCTGCAACTGTGTTAAAACAGTGTACACTATAGTAAGCATATGTTTAGCATTTAAAAAATGATTTTGATGTGATATGAAAGTAGAGGGTTTTATGTTTCTAGAACCGTATCACAATTGAGAATCAATTCAGGTTTAATGGAGTATTTGTCAGTTTTGGCTGCCAGAGACAGTTTCCTGTACCTCTGAACAGATAAGGTCCTTAACAGTAGGCTACAGTGGGAGAACAAGTATTTGATACACTGACGATTTTGCAGGTTTCCCTACTTACAAAGCATGTTGAGGTCTGTAATGTTTTATCATAGGTACACTTGAACTGTGAGAGACGGAATCTAAAACAAAAATCCAAAAAATCACATTGTATGATTTTTAAGTAATTAATTTGCATTTTATTATATTAATTTATATTATCCCGAGTGGCGCAGCGGTCTAAGGCACTGCATCGCAGTGCTTGAGGCGTCACTACAGACCCGGGTTCGATCCCAGGCTGTGTCACAACCGGCCGTGATCGGGAGTACCATAGGGTGCCGCATAATTGGCCCAACGTCGTCCGGGTTAGGGGAGGGTTTGGCCCAGGGTCGTCTGGGTTAGGGGAGGGTTCGGTCGGGGGGCTTTACTTGGCTCATTGCGCTCTAGCGACTCCTTGTAGCGGGCTGGGCGCCTGCAGGCTGACTTCGGTCATCAGTTGAACTGTGTTTCCTCTGATACATTGGTGCTGCCGGGTTAAGCAGGCGGGTGTTAAGAAGCGCGGTTTTAGCGTGTCATGTTTTAGCAAGGATGCATGACTCGACCTTCGCCTCTCCGAAGCCCGTTGGGGAGTTTTAGCGATGAGACAAGATCAAAATTGGGGAGAAAAAAACAGAAGTATCACATTTACATAAGTATTCAGACCCTTTACTCAGTACTATGTTGAAGCACCTTCGGCAGCGATTAAGGCCTTAAGTCTTCTTGGGTATGACGTCACAAGCTTGGCACACCTGTATTTGGGGAGTTTCTCCCATTCTTCTCTGCAGATCCTCTCAAGCTCTGTCAAGGTTGGATGGGGAGTGTCGCTGCACAGCTATTTTCAGGGCTCTCTGGAGATGGTTGATCAAGTTCAAGTCTGGGCTCAGGCTTGGCCACTCAAGGACATTCAGAGACTTGTCCCGAAGCCACTCCTGCGCTGTCTTGGCTGTGTGCTTAGAATCGTTGTCCTGTTGGAAGGTGAACCTTAGCCCCAGTCTGAGGTCCTGAGCGCTCTGGAGCAGGTTTTCATCAAGGATCTCTCTGTAGTTTGTGCCGCTCATCTTCCCTCGATCCTGACTAGTCTCCCAGTCTCTGCCGCTGAAAAACATCCCCACAGCATGATGCTGCCACCACCATGCTTCACCGTAGGAATGGTGCCAGGTTTCCTCCAGACGTGACGCTTGGCAATCAGGCCAGAGGTCAATCTTGGTTTCATCAGACCAGAGAATCTTGTTTCTCATGGTCTGAGAGTCCTTTAGGTGCATTTTGGCAAACTCCAAGCGGGCTGTCATGTGCCTTTTACTGAGGAGTGGCTTCCGTCTGGCCACTGTACCATAAAGCCCTGATTGGTGGAGTGTTGCAGAGATGGTTGTCCTCCTGGAAGGTTCTCCCATCTCCAAAGAAGAACTCTGGAGCTCTGTCAGAGTGACCATCAGGTTCTTGGTCACCTCCCTGGCCAAGGCCCTTCTCCCATGATTGCTCAGTTTGGCCGGGTGGCCAGCTCTAAGAAGAGTCTTGGTGGTTCCAAACTTCTTCCATTTAAGAATGATGGAGGCCAGTGTTCTTGGGGACCTTCAATGCTGCAGAAATGTTTTGGTACCCTTCTCCAGATCTGTGCCTCGCCACAATCCGTTCTCTGCGCTTTACGGACAATTCCCTTCGACCTGGCTTGGTTTTTGCTCTGACAACTGTTGGACCTTATATAGACAGGTGTGTGCCTTTCGAAATCATGTCCAATCAATTGAATGTCCCACAGGTGGACTCCAAGTTGTAGAAACATCTCAAGGATGATCAATGGAAAGAGGATGCAGCTGAGCTCAATTTCGAGTCTCATAGCAAAGGGTCTGAATACTTATGTAAATAAGGTTTCTGTTTTTTATTTTTAATACATTTGCAAAAAATGTCTGAAAACCTGTTTTCGCTTTGTCATTATGAGGTATTGTGTGTAGATTGATGAGGAAAACATGTAATTTAATCAATTTTAGAATAAGGCTGTAATGTAACAAAATGTGGGAAAAGGGAAGGGGTACTTTCCGAATGCACTGTATAGGCTAAATGTGAAGCGCCCAGTGGCAAGGCAGTGGGAGAAGATGGACTTTGGTTGACATTCTGCTAATTTCGTCATTGATGAAACATTTGATGTCCATACATTTTTCTGTTTCCAAAACTACGAACTCCAATACTTTACCATTTGCAAAAGTTAAGAAATTGCATTGTTTAGGAGTGCAAGGTCGAATTGAGTTACTGCACACGCACTTCATACATTCCATAACGGAAATATGCAACTGAATGCGCCAATAGGATCTCACTAACACGTGCTTGGTTCTGCCCATTATGATTAACTTACTCCAATTTGAAACCACAGCCTCTGGTCTAGGTCTATCTTGGGTTAGTTATTTAAAAAATAATTGGCTAAAAGCTAGCAAGTTGAAGTCTGTATGTGTACTTTCGTTTGTACCACCGCAAGGTAAAGCAACGCACGAGTTGAAAATATTGAATGCATGCGGTACACAGAACGCACCGCAGCACCCCCATCGTAGCGTTGCGGACTGCTCCATTGCCAAAGAATGACTTCCGACGGAAAGCAATGCATCTGGTGGACATGAAACATACCTCTAGGCCGCTACGCCTCCAGTTGAGTAACACAAATGTATATGATACGTTTTTATTAAAAGTATGAATTTCGCGCGACCAGTTATCAATACTCAACTCCGCCTTGATATAAGAGTACGGAGATGAGCTTTCCTCAGCTATATCTAGGGTTAACGCTACTCACCAGCTTTTCGACAGCGAAGTATTGAGCGCACCTCTTGCACGGTTCTGCGATGTGTGAGTTTTTCATCCAACAACGGGTGTCTATACAATTTCGGAAACCTTTCTTTTACAATGGTTGGCTTGCCCAAAAACGACCCCTGATATACACGAGCTTCTGCACCCTGTTTTATCAGTTCTATATTCTTTAGAAACTGCGGGAGGGCCACGCTGGTCCCCGCAACAGCCATGTTTACAAATCGCTGTATCGCCCCTCTTCCTGGCAGTTGGCACAATTGCATGTATTTGAAACGGCTGCCACCTTCCGTTTCGGCGTAAAACTGACGAGGATCATAATTGAGCAACTGTATGGAACTTATATTAACAAAAACATTGTCTTTCCAAAAAAAAAATACACTTACTGTAGCAGGTCCGATCCATACGGCTGTGTGCCTCCAGCCGACGAACTACACTTCCTCCCCAGTTACGATAGCACACAGGTGTTCGAGCATGATAGATAGCTAATTAGCACAGATGGTAGGTTCTATCTTCAGTCTGCCTTCCGTAAACAAGGCTGTAACATGGAGATATGGCCGTGTGGGAACAGTAACCCTAACCATATAAAGATGTGTAGTCATTTAAACTAGAGTTTATTTTATTTTACATTTACGTCATGAAGGATACTTTCCTTATGTTTATATTTTATTTAAAACATTATAAAACGTACAATATTTTACAAAAATGCGTGCCACTCCATTTATTATATGTTACTTTACGTTAGGTTACTTTACATTGGCCTACCAATGTAATAGCGGTTGTACAATATAATGCGAATTGTAGGATGTATAGTATCCTACGTCTTGCTTGCATTTGACCCGTTTAGTATGAGATATTGCGTTCGACTGCTTTAGTATGATATGGTATGTTAGGTTAGGAGTTAAGGTTAGGGTTAGTGGAAGGGTTAGTTTATAGTGTTGCGCAATTATCTGAAATGTAGGTTATTTTTCGGTTTTTAACTAACTAATTGACCAATGTCGGTTCAATTATTTGAAATCCATTTCGTTCTGTTTTTTTTCTGTGAGCTCAATGCAGAGGCTAACGTGATTATACAGTGCATTCAGAAAGTATTCAGACCCCTTCCCTTTTTCGCATTTTGTTACATTACAGCCTTATTCTAAAAATGATTAAATTCATTTTTTTCAATCTACACACAATACCCCATAATGACAAAGCGAAAACAGGTTCTGACATTTTTGCAAATGTTTTAAAAATAAAAAACTGAAATACCTTATTTACTTAAGTATTCAGACACTGTTATGATACTCGAAATTGAGCTCAGGTGTATCCTGTTTCCATTGATCATCCTTGAGATGTTTCTACAACTTGATTGGAGTCCACCTGTGGGAAATTCAATTGATTGGACATGATTTGGAAAGGTACACACCTGTCTATATAAGGTCCGACAGTTGACAGTGCATGTCAGAGCAAAAACCAAGCCATGAGATTGAAGGAATTGTCTGTAGAGCTCCGAGACAGGATTGTGTCGAGGCAAAGATCTGGGGAAAGGTACCAAAAAATATCTGCAGCATTGAAGGTCCTCAAGAACACAGTGGCCTCAATCATTCTTAAATGGAGAAGTTTGGAACCATCAAGACTCTTCCTACAGCTGGCCGCCCGGCCAAACTGAGCAATCGGGGGAGAAGGGCCTTGGTCAGGGAGGTGACCAAGAACCCGCTGGTCACTGACAGAGCTCCACAGTTCCTCTGTGGAAATGGGACAACCTTCCAGAAGGACAACCATCTCTGCAGCACTCCACCAATCAGGCCTTTATGGTAGAGTTGCCAGATGGAAGCCACTCCTCAGTAAAAGGCACATGACAGCCCGCTTGGAGTTTGCCAAAAGGCACCTAAAGGACTCTCAGACCATAAGAAACAAGATTATCTGGTCTGACAAAACCAAGATTGAACTATTTGGCCTGAATGCCAAGCGTCACGTCTGGAGGAAACCTTGCACCATCCCTACGGTGAAGCATGGTGGTGGCAGTATCATGCTGTGGGGATGTTTTTCAGCGGCAGGGACTGAGAGATGAACGGAGCAAAGTACAGAGAGATCCTTGATGAAAACCTGCTCCAGAGCGCTCAGGATCCAACCTGACAGAGCTTGAGAAGATCTGCAGAGAAGAATGGGAGAAACTCCCCAAATACAGGTGTGCCAAGCTTGTAGTGTCATACCCAGGAAGCCTCGAGGCTATAATCACTGCCAAAATTACTTCAACAAAGTACTGAGTAAAGGGTCTGAATACTTATGTAAATGTGATTTCAATGTTTAATTTTAATACATTTTGCAAACATTTCTAAAATCCAGTTGTTGATTTGTCATTATGGGGTATTGCGTATCGATTATGGGGTATTCTGTGTCAACACAATTTAATCCATTTTAAAATAAGGCTGTAAAGTAACAAATGTGAAAAGTCAAGGGGTCTGAATAGTTTCCGAATGTACTGTATGTGTTCTATTTAGAGTCCGATCCCATCAACATCTGCAGCGGCCTCAACATCAAGCTCAGCACCAGTCACCTTCTAAAATCTTACTTAAATCTTTCCATGACTCCATGGTGGAAAGATTTAAGATAAGGTAACCTTCCTAAATGACTACCGACCCGTAGCACTCACGTCTGTAGCCATGAAGTGCATTGAAAGGCTGGTCATGGCTCACATCAACACCATTATCCCAGAAACCCTAGACCCACTCCAATTTGCATACCGCCCCAACAGATCCACAGATGATGCAATCTCTATTGCGCTCCACACTGCCCTTTCACACCTGGAATACATGACTGGACTGTCTACAAGTCAAGCCCCCCTCAAACGTTTCAAATGTTTGCTAACAGCCCATCTCAATGCCCCATTATTGACTCTGAGTGTAACAAAACATACCAGTCTACTATACCCTCCGTTGGATTTGGACCAAGTGAGTACTTTCACCTGGAATAATTCAGAATATGCTTATTTTCTGGCAAGGTATCTAAATGTGGGGCCACAAGGTTATTGTAAACACTAGCTAAATCCTGCTTTTGACAATGATATGTGGTGTCTTGTGAATGATTTTAGATTGTTTGTGCATTTTCCTTTGCATAGTGACCTGGCTCATTTTGAGTGAAATATTCCCTGCTGTGGTCAGAGGGAGAGCGTTTGCATTCTCCAACTGGGCTGCCAACTTAATTGTCACATTCTCCTTCTTTAATGTCATTGGTAAGTAAGCTTCTCCCTCTATGAACTCACATTCAATCAAGTCTGGTTTGTTATCTGTATTGGTAGTACCTGGCAATTAAGTTGTTGATGTTTCGTCAACAGATGCGATTGGTTTGTCTGGGACGTTCCTTTCATATGGGCTGATTGGAGTGGGAGCTGTGGTGTTCCATTTCCTGTTACCAGAGACCAAAGGGAAATAACTGGAGCAGATAGACAGTGAGCTCTGTTTGAAAAGGTCCAACTCAAACTCTGGTCTATCATTATGCGTTAAAAATGTTATTTTCAAAGTGATCTGAAATGCAGCTTGTTCTAGGAACTTATCCGTTTCTTCTTTTGTAGTGTACACAACAGTGAAGAATGCTGCGATATCATTAGCAGGAGAATCGCCTCCCCCGGTTATCAAAGAGTTAGCTCAGTAACCCAGTGTTGAGTGAATCTATCCAAGTAGTGTTTTGTTATTGTGGAACATTCCAAGAATGTCAAAGGGTGGACGTTTTTTTCACCTGACTGCAACCAACAGACGGATGCGTTTGTCAGTATCGAAAAGTTTAGTGATCCCTCCAGCTAACTTAGCAGAGCTTATTGTTGTGTTACATGACTGAAATATACTTTTATTGCACTGGCATTGGTTATTTTTGTAATGTTAGCCAAAAACTCATTTATTTTCAGATGAAAATTATAATAAAGCGCAATGGTTTTGCAAGGCATACAGCCATCCTACTAACTTTCAAGTCTGCATGAAAAATAATTAGCGTTTTCTATTTAATCCAAGAGACATCGTAGACAGGGGTCAGGAACCTGAAGCTCCTGAGCATATGGGGCTGTTTAAATACCCATTCTTGGCTCCATGGCAATCTCATTTAATTAAATCATTCAAAGTTGTTAAACTTGCACATTCACTAGAATTCTTAAGGGCACATTCTGCACTAGATTATAAAGCTCTGAAATTATCGTTATCTACACTGAACAAAAATATAAATGCAACATGTAAAGTGTTGGTTTCATGAGCTGAAATAAAAGATTGCAGAAATTTTCCATATGCACAAAAAGCGTATTTCTCTCATTCTGTGCACAAATTTGTTTACATCCCTGTTAGTGAGCATTTCTCCTTTGCCAAGATAATCCATCCACCTGACAGGTGTGGCATATCAAGAAGCTGATTAAACAGCATGATCATTACACAGGTGCTTGTGCTGGGGACAATAAAGGCCACTCTAAAATGTGCAGTTTTGTCACAACACAATGCCACAGATGTCTCAAGTTGAGGGAGCGTGCAATTGGCATGCTGACTGCAGAAATGTCCACCAGAGCTGTTGCCAGAGAATTGATTGTTAATTTCTCTACCATAAGCCGCCTCAAATGTCATTTTAGAGAATTTAGCAGTACAATCACAGCCCAGGACCTCCACATCCAGCTTTTTCACCTGCGGGATTGTCTGAGACCAGCCACCCGGACAGCTGATGAAACTGTGGGTTTGCACAACCAAAGAAATTCTGCACAAACTGTCAGAAACCGTCTCAGGGAAGCTCATCTGCAGCAGCGAATGGACTACTGTATTTTGTCGTCGTAACCTACTTCAGTGGGCAAATGCTCACCTTCGATGGCCACTCACCCATGGTGGCGGTGGGGTTATGGTATGGGCAGGCATAAGCTACGGACAACAAACACAATTGCATTTTATCGATGGCGATTTGAACGCACAGATACCATGACGAGATCCTGAGGCCCATTGTCGTGCCATTCATTCGCTGCCACCACCTCATGTTTCAGCATAACGCACGGCTCCATGTCGCAAGGATCTGTACACAATTCCTGGAAGCTGAAAATGTCCCAGTTCTTCCATGACAGGATACTCACCAGACATGTCACCCGTTGAGCATGTGTGGGATGCTCTGGACCGACATACGATAAAAAAAAAAAAAAAGGTATCTGTGATCAACAGATGCATATCTGTATTCCCAATCATGTGAAATCCATAGATTAGGGCCTAATGAAGTTATTACAATTGAATGATATCTTTATATGAACTGTAACTCAGGAAAATCTTTGAAATGGTTGCATGTTGCGTTTATATTTTTGTTCAGTATAAATGCTACGCTGGAAGCAAGGGGAAATTGTGTGTGAGTTGAGATAAATAAAAGAGATGATTCAGACAGCAACATGAACATGATATTCTTATGGCGGCGCAGTGATAATTCAGATGGAACTGTTAGCAAGCAAAGGCGTGTCTGATGGGCAACACAGCACGGCTTGGAACGCTGCTCGTCCAATCAGCATCCAAACAACCCGTTTTATAATCACTGTTACAATTAACTTAAAACATAGCAAAAATGTATACTGTAGAAGTGACGTCAAAAGAATACTAAAATTAAGGAAAGTGATGTTTGTAAAACATTTCAATCAGATTTACTTGATAAAACGTGTTTATTTACACAACTTTTTTCAAATACTAGTCTACATAAGGACATAAAAATATATACAACGATGTAAGGACTCATACAACTTCATTATGTCGATGTATATTTCATATGTTGAGAGATTTCAAATGAAAAAAGGATTCATATGTACAGCTATACTCAAACAAGATTCAAATTTCTGGCACTAACACAGGGAAAATTCAACCGTTCAAGTTCAATACATCCTTCAGTGTCTAACCAAACAGATGATCGATCCTGAAACTTAGCCCTGGAACAAACTAAATACAACAAAATAAAAAAAACTTTCCTCAGGTTCTAACAGCAGAGATAAAAATACATTTCAAGCCAACTTAACCAGGACTCCGGTGCTTTCGTATTCTGTTGCGATCTTATATCTAACATTTTCTTACCCATATTATTTCCACGTAACTCAGTGTAACTCTCTCCAAGAAAACAAAGGTTTGGTCAGTCTCCTCTTCCCAAGCGATTGAGTAAACTTTGGTTTTTTACAACTTGAATTAATTCAAGGAACTGGAAAGCAGCAAGTTTGAGAGAAACATTTCAAATTAACCGAACGGATGGCTTCGTCTGGCTTTCGAAGGGTTTGAATGACAATACTGCCATGAAACCGTTTCCACAGTAAATGAAACCCATCCAGCACCTCAGCATTTCAGTACATAAAAGGAAAACGGTCAGGGAACCCTTACATAAAAAAGACTAGGTATCCAGTTCGGTAGAAAGGCAAGACATACTATTCAGGCTGAAGTGTCATTAGTATACGATGAATGAGGTGGCTTCAGTGTTTCAACACACGACTGGAGCACAGAACAGCACCAAACACTTTCAAACGCTGTGGGGAAGAGTCTTTAATGGTGCTATAGAGTTCTGGATTGAACTAAACATAGGGGATTGCTTAAGGTGTTCTCACCAGGGCTTGTTTGATGACTTTGCATTAGTAAACTACAGATTCTGCTCCTTTTGGTACGAATGTTACAGTCCTTTCCTGTTGCCTTCCGCTAACTACTTCGCGTGACCATTGTCAGTGATGTACAAACAAAACGTGTTGCGAGGGTAGGAACCCCCGTCACCAGTGGATTCGTGACTGATTCTCGGCTTGTGAACTTAAGACACACAGCCACACACACACACACACACACACCAGTTATCGTCACTATCGTTTTGTCAAGATGAAAGGAATACCTGTATGTCAATTACACAGAACATTCATTTCATATGTCAGGTTACCTCAAGTTCATTAAAGGAGAAACAAACAAACATTGTTCAGGTGAGACTGCCTTCAGAGGTTGGCATTCCTGGATCTCAGGGCAGTTGGACTGTGAGTGAGTAGAGGTGGTGGCGCGGGCCGGCAGAGTGAGTGGAACCCATTGGTTGCTCCCTGGGGAGTGCAATCACTGGGGGGCACCAGCAGCGGTGGGCACGGGGATGCTCAGGGCATTGGTGGTGGCAGCAGAGAGGACGGGTGAGCCGGTGAGGGTGACCAGGGCAGTAGCGACTGGCAAGGCAGAGATGCCTGGAGAGAGAAAGAAGGGAAATGTAGCTTAACTACCTACCATACAGATAAGCCTGCTGGTTCCTTAGAAAACACTCTTCCAAGGGTGTTCTGATGATGCAGTGACTACAATATAACCAATGAGTTACATAGGAAAGATGACAATGGATGCACTCACATACAGTGAGGGAAAAAAGTATTTGATCCCCTGCTGATTTTGTACGTTTGCCCACTGACAAAGACATGACCAGTCTATAATTTTAATGGTAGGTTTATTTGAACAGTGAGAGACAGAATAACAAAAAAATCCAGAAAAACGCATGTAAAAAATGTTATAAATTGATTTGCATTTTAATGAGGGAAATAAGATTTTGACCCCTCTGCAAAACATGACTTAGTACTTGGTGGCAAAACCCTTGTTTGCAATCACAGAGGTCAGACGTTTCTTGTAGTTGGCCACCAGGTTTGCACACATCTCAGGAAGGATTTTGTTCCACTCCTCTTTGCAGATCTTCTCCAAGTCATTAAAGGTTTCGAGGCTGACGTTTGGCAACTCAAACCTTCAGCTCCCTCCACAGATTTTCTATTGGATTAAGGCCACTCCAGGACCTTAATGTGCTTCTTCTTGAGCCACTCCTTTGTTGCCTTGGCCGTGTGTTTTGGGTCATTGTCATGCTGGAATACCCATCCACGACCCATTTTCAATGCCCTGGCTGAGGGAAGGAGGTTCTCACCCAAGATTTGACGGTACATGGCCCCGTCCATCGTCCCTTTGATGCGGTGAAGTTGTCCTGTCCCCTTAGCAGAAAAACACCCCCAAAGCATAATGTTTCCACCTCCATGTTTGACGGTGGGGATGGTGTTCTTGGGGTCATAGGCAGCATTCCTCCTCCAAACACGGCGAGTTGAGTTGATGGCAAAGAGCTCCATTTTGGTCTCATTTGACCACAACACTTTCACCCAGTTCTCCTCTGAATCATTCAGATGTTCATTGGCAAACTTCATGCGGGCCTGTATATGTGCTTTCTTGAGCAGGGGGACCTTGTGGGCGCTGCAGGATTTCAGTCCTTCACGGCGTAGTGTGTTACCAATTGTTTTCTTGGTGACTATGGTCCCAGCTGCCTTGAGATCATTGACAAGATCCTCCCGTGTAGTTCTGGGCTGATTCCTCACCGTTCTCATGATCATTGCAACTCCACGAGGTGAGATCTTGCATGGAGGGAGATTGACAGATCTTTTGTGTTTCTTCCATTTGCAAATAATCGCACCAACTGTTGTCACCTTCTCACCAAGCTGCTTGGCGATGGTCTTGTAGCCCATTCCAGCCTTGTGTAGGTCTACAATCTTGTCCCTGACATCCTTTGAGAGCTCTTTGGTCTTGGCCATGGTGGAGAGTTTGGAATCTGATTGATTGATTGATTGCTTGTGTGGACAGGTGTCTTTTATACAGGTAACAAGCTGAGATTAGGAGCACTCCCTTTAAGAGTGTGCTCCTAATCTCAGCTCGTTACCTGTATAAAAGACACCTGGGAGCCAGAAATCTTTCTGATTGAGGGGGGGGTCAAATACTTATTTCCCTCATTAAAATGCAAATCAATTTATAACATTTTTGACATGCGTTTTTCTGGATTTTTGTTGTTGTTATTCTGTCTCTCACTGTTCAAATAAACCTACCATTAAAATTATAGACTGATCATTTCTTTGTCAGTGGGCAAACGTACAAAATCAGCAGGGGATCAAATACTTTTCCCCCCTCACTGTATGGTGAGAGTTGAGCTCTTCTGAAATGTATTGCATTAAGTTACAGTATGTCAATTATGACAATGTCATAACCCTTGATGAAATCATTATTTTACTACCCACCTTTAAAGGCCTTTACAGAATGTATGATTTTGCCATCCCAGAAGAAATGTCCACGTCGTTAGCAAAGTCTTAGGTCGTAAACGATTGTCGGACGTCTTGGCCCATTCAGTGTGACAGGGTCTAGGTCTGCCGATTTAGTAACACTACGTGCAGTCGTAGGCTCCGACAAAGTTCTGTCAGTGTCAGAATTTGTTTGCCTTTATCGTGTGTGGCTGGTGTTGAGCCGATCCCGGTAATTGACCAATAGGAACACGGCCGGCACTAAGCAAGCACACAATAATCTGTTTATTGTGAATAGTCCGATTAATATAATAGTCTGATTAATATAATAGTTCGATTTAAACGTTTACATGCTGTGCAAGTGGAATAATTTCCCTAATAATCTTGTTTGCATGACACATTTGAAATCAGGCTACCTGATTGGATTTTGAAAAATGCACAAAATCACCAATCAAAATACACGTTCATGTTATTTTGGGGAAGCTGATTCTGAATTCAGATATACACTGCTCAAAAAAATAAAGGGAACACTTAAACAACAAATGTAACTCCAAGTCAATCACACTTCTGTGAAATCAAACTGTCCACTTAGGAAGCAACACTGATTGACAATAAATTTCACATAATGTTGTGCAAATGGAATAGACAACAGGTGGAAATTATAGGCAATTAGCAAGACACCCCCAATAAAGAAGTGGTTCTGCAGGTGGTGACCACAGACCACTTCTCAGTTCCTATGCTTCCTGGCTGATGTTTTGGTCACTTTTGAATGCTGGCGGTGCACTTTCACTCTAGTGGTAGCATGAGACGGAGTCTACAACCCACACAAGTGGCTCAGGTAGTGCAGCTCATCCAGGATGGCACATCAATGCGAGCTGTGGCAAGAAGGTTTGCTGTGTCTGTCAGCATAGTGTCCAGAGCATGGAGGCGCTGCCAGGAGACAGGCCAGTACATCAGGAGACGTGGAGGAGGCCGTAGGAGGGCAACAACCCAGCAGCAGGACCGCTACCTCCGCCTTTGTGCAAGGAGGAGCAGGAGGAGCACTGCCAGAGCCCTGCAAAATGACCTCCAGCAGGCCACAAATGTGCATGTGTCTGCTCAAACGGTCAGAAACAGACTCCATGAAGGTGGTATGAGGGCCCGACGTCCACAGGTGGGGGTTGTGCTTACAGCCCAACACCATGCAGGATGTTTGGCATTTGCCAGAGAACACCAAGATTGGCAAATTCGCCATTGGCGCCCTGTGCTCTTCACAGATGAAAGCAGGTTCACACTGAGCAGGTGACAGTCTGGAGACGCCGTGGGTCAGTCATGGTGTGGGGTGGCATTTCTTTGGGGGGCCGCACAGCCCTCCATGTGCTCGCCAGAAGTAGCCTGACTGCCATTAGGTACAGAGATGAGATCCTCAGACCCCTTGTGAGACCATATGCTGGTGCGGTTGGCCCTGGGTTCCTCCTAATGCAAGACAATGCTAGACCTCATGTGGCTGGAGTGTGTCAGCAGTTCCTGCAAGAGGAAGGCATTGATGCTATGGACTGGCCCGCCCGTTCCCCAGACCTGAATCCAATTGAGCACATCTGGGACATCATGTCTCGCTCCATCCACCAACGCCACGTTGCACCACAGACTGTCCAGGAGTTGCCGGATGCTTTAGTCCAGGTCTGGGAGGAGATCCTTCAGGAGACCATCCGCCACCTCATCAGGAGCATGCCCAGGCGTTGTAGGGAGGTCATATAGGCACGTGGAGGCCACACACACTACTGAGCCTAATTTTGACTTGTTTTAAGGACATTACATCAAAGTTGGATCAGCCTGTAGTGTGGTTTTCCACTTTAATTTTGAGGGTGACTCCAAATCCAGACCTCCATGGGTTGATACATTTGATTTCCATTGATATTTTTTTGTGTGATTTTGTTGTCAGCACATTCAACTATGTATTTAAAGAAAAAAATATTTAATAAGATGATTTCATTCATTCAGATCTAGGATGTGTTGTTTAAGTGTTCCCTTTATTTTTTTGAGCAGTGTATAAAGTTTGTATGTGAAAACTATTTCTAAGATGCATACTTTCAGTTTTTCCCGAACTCACTTTTCGCGCATAAGCAAAGAGTTGCTTTCGCTGCTGGCACATGCACAGATCACATAATGTGACGACAGAACTGTAGCAAATCGTACAATCTGGCCAGGTTGATATCAAGATTTTAATTTTCATTCGCACAGTGTGATGTTATAATCATAAAAGATTGAATCCGACGTACAGTCTGCAAAGGCCTTTAGAGAGGAACAACTAACTAACTCACATCAGTGTCGGCATCCCAGACATGTTTGTAATACTGAGGACATTTGCCTGGACAAATATAGCAGGTTACCACGCGTCATTGAATCTTTACACAGACCAAGTCGGCTGCTTGGGTCTACGTAATTTCCGAGCTTGGCCTGCCACTGACAAAACATCCTCAACACTGAGTAATGGGAGTTCAGACGAGGAGACAGGTGGGCATTCAGGATGATTGGTGTGTGTGCGCGCTCACCAGTTATCATGTTGGCTGTGCTCATGGCTGTATTTCCGCTGGGTAGGTTAGCCGACCCCGGCATGCGACCCTGCTCTTTCACAATGGGATCTGTGTGGACAAGAAAACACATTGAACAAACCTCTACAGTCTTGAGTCCCTAGTCTCCAGCTACTGCAAGTATATAGTCATAAGCAACTACTGATGACCACACTGAACTGGGCCGTGTTCATTAGACAAACTGGATGAAAACTGAGTCAAACGAGGTAGAGCTACCAAAAGAAACATTTGGTTTTTGTTTGCCACTGCAAAACGTTTTGCTAGTGTGCCCTAATGAACACGACCCGCATTAGCGCAAACAAAAATAATTGTTTAGCACGATATCAAAGCCATCCAAATGTGAAGTACCAGAACATCCGGCTCCCTTGTTACATCGAAAGGAAAACACCACTGGGTTTTTTTGAAGCCATGAGTTGCTTTTAAAGACAAACCTTGTTGCAATGCCAAGTAACCCCAGTTATAACAAGCCTTTTATTTGCAACTGTAGCTTGGCCTATAGAGTCATATAGAGGATCACACAGGTTCAAAGACATAAAAACACCACAGAACAAAGCACAGGGTTACAGCTGGGACCATCTTTCCTGCCAGCAGCAGCCACAACTACTTCATTGGATGATCTAATCAATAAACCATTCCAATAATCATCATCATGTGGGCAACTTTCAGAGAACATTCTAAGAACGTCAACAACCTATAAATTCCTTTCTCAGAATGTTAAGGAAACATTCAATAAAAAAACTAGTTTCTCAACTTTCAGAGTTACTAAGGTAGACTCAGGGTTATGACATTGTCATGATCAGCACCGCAGATATTCAAATGAGCGTGATGCAAAACTGTTCTCTTATACAGCCACACATAGTATCTGGCCATGTACGCTTCACGTCTTTACAACGTGGTATCTACGGGACCAGAACAGCGGATAAGTTTAGCCTCACACTTCAACACTCTTAGTTGTTGCGGAAATCGACCCAATATTGCTGTTTACTTCATGCATCGCTGAGTCTTCAACATCCACACTCACAGAAGTAGGGGTGATCCATGGCCTCGCGGGCAGTCAGCCGGGCCTGATGGTCATAGCGCAGCAGCTTGTCCAGGAAGTCCAGACCCTCAGGGCTGATCAGGTGCTGGTTCTCACTGTGGACGAAGCGTTCCCACCGCTTACGAGAGTGTCTGGATGGGGAGAGCTGGTTAGCAGCAGCTGTGTGTGTTTAGATTCAGGAGTTGGTTTTACTAAGTGTCCAAAACAAGTGTAGAAAACCACACATTAGTAAAGACAGACGACCACATACCTTCCCAGAATGTCGTTGAACCGAGGCTCCAGCTCTATGTTGTACTTGTCAATGTAGTCGTACAGGTCTTCCGTTCCCAACACCTTGGCTATTCTCACCAACTACGAGGAGAGAAAAAAAAACTGGGGAAACATCTAGTCATTCAGCTCACCTGGGTGTATTCAGTGACGTGAAACGTGCTGTACGTTGCAGATAGAAATGGAATGAATAGAACTGACAGGATTCCCTATTGTACCTGACAGAATCAAATCTGCTCTATACAATCTATTTCCATTTGAATGTTCTGTAACCTTTCACCCTCCTGAACAGGTCCAAGGTTATTCTCTTCACTGGTAATGAATGGGGCCCTTGAGACATGGTGGACAACATATTGGAGAGAGTATGTTTACCTGGTCGTAGTTGTCGTGGCCGTGGAAGAAAGGCTCCTTCCTGAAGACCATGCTGGCCAGCATGCAGCCCAAACTCCACATGTCCAGACTGTAGTCATACATCTGGAAGAAGAAGACAGTCAAATCAGTGAGTTAGAGAAAAGCCAAGATGGCGGAATGGAAGAGGAGCCTGCAATAGCCCCTTGGGGAAATATTGGCACGATCTAATAAAATGGATTTGAATGGCCAATGGGAGATCTCTTGACTGTTGTTTGGTTTTCACATTGCCGTGTTCAGCATGGTTCCAGTAACTACGGTGGATGCTTAACCAGCTCAGCACAGTTTGGTTCAGTGGCGTAAATGTAGCGGTGATCTACACAACAGCGAAGAATAGACTGAGCTCGACAAAATTAGGACCAGTAGCCGGACAACATACCTGATAGTCGACCAGAAGCTCGGGTCCTTTGAAGTAGCGAGAAGCCACTCGGACATTGTACTCCTGTCCCGGGTGGTAGAACTCAGCCAGACCCCAGTCAATAAGGCGCAGCTGGAAGAACACAAACAGTCGATATTGAAAGGAGCATAACATGGTTCTGTTCATTAGGGCACCAAACAAAAATAAACAGACAAACATGGAGGGATTACTTAGACTTTGGGGTATTGTAATGACGTTTGTCATTGTGCAATATCTGCTTGTAAAACAGCTCCAATAATACATGCATCATAACATAATTCATCAAGAGTTAAAATATTTCCATTTAAACTAGCATTAATTTTTTGTCACATTAAAATACACTGATGACAAAGGTCTTGTCTATGGGCGAATCGGATGGAGGGAAATAACTGTGCCGCCGCCGCATTGGTCATAAACACTCACCTTGCGGTGTTCGTGATCTATCATCACATTGTGGGGTTTCACGTCCCTGTGCATGATTCCCATGCTGTGGCAGTAGTCCAGGGCCTGCGGACAGAGCCAAAATGGCCGCCAGTTAGCAACAAGGTGGCTGGAGATTTACTCAACAAAGTAATGCAAAGCAGAGATGACAAAAGAGACGTCTACCCATCTTGGCGCACAAACATGTTGATGGGCAAAAGTATTCATCCCCCTTGGTGTTTTTCCTATTTTGGTGCATTACAACCTGTAATTTAAATGGATTTTTATTTGGATTTCATGTAATGGACATACACAAAAGTCCAAATTGGTGAAGTGAAATGAAAAAAATAACGGAAAAGTGCTGCGTGCATATGTATTCACCCCCTTTGCTATGAAGCCCCTAAATAAGCTCTGGTGCAACCAATTACCTTCAGAAGTCACATACCGTATTTTCCGCACTATAAGGCGCACCGGATTATAAGGCGCACCTTCAATGAATGGCCTATTTTAGAACTGTTTTCATATATAGGGCGCACCGGATTGTAAGGCGCATAGAATAGAAGATACTGCAGTCAAACGTTTGACTGGGGTTGCATTATGCATCCACTAGATGGAGCTGTGCTAAAGGGAATGTCAACAAAACAGTCAGATAAAGTCAAACTTTATTAAGCGTTCTGACAACTCCGTTCACTCCCATGGTAACGTTGTTCAAACGTTAATGTGCATATTAACAATATCTCCCAGCCTTGCTCACTCTTCTCCCAAACGTGGAGGGGAACTTTTCCCTGATTCAGTAAACACGTAGTAAAAGAAAGTCTGATACCACTAAATCAAACGTTAGTGCATAACTCAACATTGTTCAGTTACGTATAACACGTAAAGCTCACTTTTTCAGTTCATTCCCCGTCCACGAATCCCTCGAATTCTTCTTCTTCAGTGTCCGAATTGAACAGTTGGGCGATTACGGCATCCAACCTGCCCGGCTCCCTCTCGTCATTATCCGAGTCAGTGTCGCTGCTGTTGCCTGGCAGTTCAGAGATTATTCCTGCCTTCGTGAAAGCTTTAACCACAGTTGAGACCGATATATCAGCCCAGGCATCCACGATCCATTGGCAGATAGTGGCGTAAGTCGCCCGGCGCTGTCTCCCCGTCTTGGTGAACGTGTGTTCGCTTTCTGTCATCCACTGCTCCCACGCAGCTCGCAGTCTAGCTTTGAACGCCCTGTTGACACCAATATCTAGCGGCTGGAGTTCTTTAGTTAATCCACCCGGAATGACGGCAAGCTCCGAATTAGTTTGCTTCACTTGTTTTTTGACAGCATCGGTGATATGGGCGCGCATTGAGTCGTAGATCAATAGGGACGGAGCTGTGTGGAAAAAGCCACCCGGTCTCTTGACGTAAATTTCTCTCAGCCACTCACTCATCTTTTCCTCATCCATCCATCCCTTCGGGCTAGCTTTGATGACGACGCCGGCTGGAAAGTTATCTTTTGGCAAGGTCTTCCTCTTGAAAATAACCATGGGTGGAAGTTTCTGGCCATTAGCCTGGCAGGCGAGAACTACAGTGAAGGATGACTTCTCATTCCCTGTGGTGCGTACAGACACCGTACTGGTCCCCGTTTTCTCCACAGTGCGGTTCACGGGAATATCAAAGGTGAGTGGAACCTCGTCCATGTTGGTGATGTGCTCTGGCCGGATCTTCTTTTCAGTGATCATCTTTTTGCAGTATGCGCGGAAAGTGACCAGCTTTTCTTGGTAATCTTTTGGCAGTTGCTGCGAGACGGTAGTTCGTGTGCGGATGGAGAGATTACGTCTTTTCATAAAACGAAAGCACCAAGAAGGACCGCCTCGAAATTCATCGATGATCATGTCCCGTGCTAGCGCTGTTGCCTTCATTCGAATAGTGACTGTAGATACGCACTGTAGATACGCTTCTACTTGCTGCTCTATGTTCAACAACCCACTGTTCGAGTTTGTCCTCTAACTGTGGCCATCTCGCTTTGTTCCCTCGGAAACTCTGTTTAGTCTTCTTTACTTGGCGCAGGTCATCTTCTTGCTTCCTCCACTTCCGTACCATTGATTCATTAATGTTGAATTCTCTCGCTGCTGCTCTATTCCCATATTCTACTGCGTGACCGACAGCCTTGAGCTTGAACTCTGCGTCGTAAGCGTGTCTCTTGAAAGGTGCCATTTTGGGGTCTTTATACACACACAAGTGGTGTGGGACTGTGAGTAAGCACAGTACCGGTGTTTACTGACTACGGTAGCCGTAATGCTGCAAGCGGTGCGACTTTGTAGTTTAATAATATAATAATAATATGCCATTTAGCAGACGCTTTTATCCAAAGCGACTTACAGTCATGCGTGCATACATTTTTTTTTTTTGTGTATGGGTGGTCCCGGGGATCGAACCCACTACCTTAGCGTTACAAGCGCCGTGCTCTACCAGCTGAGCTACAGAGGACCACAGTTTACCAGTCGTACTGAAACATTTCATTATTATTAAATTGTTTTTATTGGTTTTTCATACTGAAACATTTTGACAGAGCGCCTTGAGCGCCGTGTACAACCAGTATGGATCAACCAATTAACCAATTGATCCATATATAAGGTGCTCCGGATTATAAGGCGCACTGTCGTTTTTTTAGAAAATTAAAGGCTTTTAAGTGCGCCTTATAGTGCGGAAAATACGGTAATTAGTAAAATAAAGTCCACCTGTGTGCATTCTAAGTGCCACATGATCTCAGTATATATACACCTGTTCTGAAAGGCCCCAGAGTCTGCAACACCACTAAGCAAAGGGCACCACCAAGCAAGCGGCACCATGAAGACCAAGGAGCTCTCCAAACAGGTCAGGGACAAAGTTGTGGAGAAGTACAGATCAGGGTTATAAAAAAATATCCGCAACTTTGAACATCCCACGGAGCACCATTAAATCCATTATTAAAAAATGGAAAGAATATGGCACCACAACAAACCTGCCAAGAGAGGGCCGCACACCAAAACTCACAGACCAGGCAAGGAGGGCATTAATCTGAGAGGCAACAAAGAGACTAAACATAACCCTGAAGGAGATGCAAAGCTCCACAGCAAGAGATTGGAGTATCTGTCCATAGGACCACTTTAAGCTGTACACTCCACAGAGCTGGGCTTTACGGAAGAGTGGCCAGAAAAAAGCCATTGCTTAAAGAAAAAAATAAGCAAACACGTTTGGTGTTCGCCAAAAGGCATGTGGGAGACTCCCCAAACATATGGAAGAAGGTACTCTGTTCAGAGACTAAAATTGAGCTTTTTGGCCATCAAGGAAAACGCTATGTCTGGCGCAAACCCAACACCTCATCACCCCGAGAACACCACCTGTGGGGATGTTTTTCCATCGGCAGGGACTGGGAAACTGGTTAAATTGAAGGAATGATGGATGGCGCAAAATACAGGGACATTCTTGAGGGAAACCTGTTTCAGTCTTCCAGAGATTTGAGACTGGGACGGAGGTTCACCTTCCAGCAGGACAATGACCTTAAGCATACTGCTAAAGCAACACTTGAGTGGTTTAAGGGGAAACATTTTATAGAGACATACCCCAAGAGGCTTACAGCTGTAATTGCTGCTCAAGGTGGCTCTACAAAGTATTGACTTTGGGGGGGTGAATAGTTATGCACACTCAAGTTCTGTTTTTCTGTCTTATTTCTTGTTTGTTTCACAATAAAAAATATTTTGCATCTTCAAAGTGATAGGCATGTTGTGTAAATAAAAAGATACAAACCCCAAAAAAATCAATTTTAATTCCAGGTTGTAAGGCCACAAAATAGGAAAAATGCCAAGAAGGGGGTGAATACTTTCGCAAGCCACTGTAACCGTCGGACAAACAAGGGGCTTATACTCTTAAGCACCTGAATGTTCTTGTTTTGGGAGAGGAAATGATGACTCATGTCTAGCAGTCTCTGGGACTTCCAATACATTTTAAGAGAACACATGAAATGGGGTAGTACACCCAAATTACAACATTACGAGACCCACCTTGAGGATCTCGAACATGTAGAACCGGATGTCATAGTCCGTTAGGGTCTGGTACAATTGCTGCAAGTAAAAACAGATGAATCAATACAGTGATTCAACCAAACCCTGAAGAGTACATGCATATATCTGTCTAAGCAACCTGAACCCATCCAATACAAAGAGTTCACATATTATTAAAATCACAAGGTATCAACTTGGGCATCTGACTGGTAACACTTAGGCCTTTTAAGCAACACTAAACTTGACGCAACCATTCCAATTGATCATTGCGTACCAGTGATTGAGGATAGAACCACAAGACAAGAAACATCCTGGCACCGAAGACATAGCACTGCACCTGTGTCCCTCCACACATACACACTGGAGTACGGGGAAACAACATGCATGCCAAAAAAGGAGGTTTCATAGGGCTTTGTTTCTAAATAGAGATGTTATACAGTCAAGAAACAGGGTCATATTCATTAGGCACCAAACGGAAGAAAGACTGCAGCGAGGACGGACTACCTGAACGTGCCCAATAAGAAACGGCAAACGTTTTGATGCAGTGTGCTCTAAAGAATACGACCCAGGGGTTAAATCTGATGCTCCATCTTACCTTGAAGTCTGTGTTGTTGACATGTTCAAAGACCAAGGCAGGTGTCCGAGACTGAAAGAAAATAAGGGGTTGTTGCATCAAAGTCATGGAGCACCTCTAAAAGCGTAATACAGTTTTCACATCTCTTTCTCCGCCCCCCCATTCCTACTCACCACTGGGTCTTTGACGATGTCTACAAGGGAGATGACGTTGGGGCCTCCGCGGAGGTTCTCCAGGATCTTAATTTCACGCTTGATTTTCTTCTTCTTGACGGGCTATGGACACAATTAAAGACCAATTGTATTGATTGTCAGGGTGGTTTTACTTCAATATGAATCCAACAAGCCAATGTGAGTCTGTATCGAATGGCAATCTGAATGATACCGATTTCTCATCGTGGCCTTACCTTGAGTATTTTCACCACAACCTTCTCGTTGTTGGTGATGTTGATTGCTTCGAACACTTCACTGTACTTCCCGCGTCCCAGCTTCCGCACCAACTGGAAGTCATCTTGATTTCTGCGGTCAGAATTGTTTTTGTCAATTACACCATTCAAGGAAATTGGAATTAAACTGCAGAGATTTAACGTGCAAAGAAGAGAAAGTCATCAGTTAGTTTAGCAAGCACCAACCAACATTCTCTGTGACTTCATTTAGAGACTGGGAGTGTGTGTGTGTCGCTGCTGCGTACCCCCATTCCACCACATGGGACTCATAGTCCCAGTACTCCCTGGGCCGTTGTGTATTGACATCGGTGTACACGCGGGCCCGACTCGGCACGGGTCCTGACATGTCCGACAGCTTGGCAGAGGTGAGGGGGAGCACTTACTGCAGAGAAGGATGAGGAGGGAAGAGGGTAGGAGGGAAGGTGGGGGAACGGGTGAGGGGCCTCTTCCTGACAGGGCAGGGGTAAGGGGGGGGTGGGGGGGGGCTTTGGCTGTAGTGGGGGGCACCTGGGGCGGACAGCTGAGACAACAGGGGGACCAAAGAAACAATGTCAGTTATATTTGAGACCGTCACCTAGGCCAGATCAAATACGCATCATTGACATGGGTGTAAAAACTTCCTGCAGAACTGATGGCCAGTGCAGACAGTTTCTATAGGTGTGTGTAATGCAATTTGATGCACTGTTACAACAACACTGCATTTGTTGTTGATAACTATAGACCTAACAAAGTGAAGAAACTAGTATGTCTTGTTGCAAACTAAATTTCAGGCCTGACTACCTGTAGGCTGTTTTAAAATGTGTCACTGCACCGCCCCCAAAGTATTGACAATGTTAAATTACTAAAGCTGGCAGGGATAAGCTATGTGACTATTGATTTAGTTTAAAATGCAAAATCCATTCTCTTACTGCCGTAATCATCAATGTTTGATGGAATTCATCATTAACACCACACACACAAAATCAGTCAAAAAATGTGTGAAAATACTATCACATTTGACTTTTTAACTGAGAAGATCCCATTTGTTCAAAAAAAGGTTCATACATACTCATACAGGCTTCTATTGATAAATTATAATATCCATCTATACTTCTTGCCAATAGACCATTTCCTCTGCAATAGTCAAGCCTTCACTTATCTTTGCCAACAAACGGTTATAACTGTGGTGCCTGTCAAAGATATCCTCTATATCTGTATAGAGGTGGGCATAGGTATGATAATGGAGCCTACTAAAAATGTAGTACCATGAGTGTATTTGGGGCTTACCTGGTTCGTAATAGTGACCCAGGGATATGCAGTTTTACCCTGAGGCTTGTTTTACCTAGCTTTGAGATGTGTTTGGTACATCTAGCTCTCTACCTCTGATAGTATGTAGCCTACCTAGGCTTAAAGTAAGTGCTTTTAGCAACAGTCCGTGGGAAGCCAGAAGTTATATACGATTCCATTTCAACTTACTGTTCTGGTGGGCAGGATGGTCGGTCACTATCACGTGACACGATGTATGCAGAGAGGAAGTGGGTCTACAACAGACCCACATTTGGAAAGTGTGTTTAATAATATGATCCTTTAGATATTTTGTCTCAAACTCCCCTCGTCATAACGACCAACCTCCTACTCCTCGAAGTTACCTCAGCAGCCGGGCAGAGCCCAACTGTGGATCCGAGTCATGACACCATTGTAACAGAGTGCATTTGTTCTGCTTCGAGCAGGGAGCAAACTAGCAACCTGAGTGACAGTTGCCTTTAGATTTCAGGGAAGGTTTGATATTAACTCCAGCCAACATGCTACAGGCGAGTTCCACATCCACTACATTCTAAAGTTAGCGTAGTTTTATTTTAAAAAATATGTAGCAATTAATAAATCTTCTCTGCAATGGATGCAATACATCTTCGGGGAAAAGTGGTGTTGCTGCCCTCTTGTTAAGATATAGCTAGCTAACGGAGGTTAATGCCATGTTTGATAACAAACATGTGTATCTAGCTATTGAGGAATAAGAAATGTTTGTTTGTTCAGTGCCCCTGACGAGTAGTTACGATAGTGAGCTAGCCTAACGTTAACGAAATCAATGTGGCAACTGTAGGTTGCAGCGTTTCCCCAAACTCGGTCCTGGGGTGCACGTTTTGATGTTTGCCCCAGTACTACACAGCAGATTCAAATAATCAAAACTGAATGATGAGTTGATTATTTGAAATCAGCCGTGTAGTGTTAGGGCCAAAACAAAAACGTGCACCCCTTGTGGTCCCCAGGACCGAGATTGGGAAACGCTGAGGAGTTGCTTCAAAGATGAGCTATGCTAGCTAACGTTAGCACTTTCACACATCTAACTAGCACATGGCTGGTTTGCGCAGTTTGTCTGCAACAACTACATTGGACAGTCTTGTTATCCAACTACCTAGCTAGCTAGCTACCGCTAGTCTCATCTAGCCCAGCTAGCTAACGTGTTGGTCACCAGTCCCACTGGAAAGCTAGTTAGCTAACTCTGTTAGCATTGCTACCTGCCTGCTTGTTTCATAAAATAATTTGACCCAGAGTCCAAACATGTATTGTATAGCTACCTCTTTGATCAAATCTGCGACCCAACTCCTTTCTTAGGAGCGGAGTGAAGGCAGGGTCCCTTCCTTTCCTCTCGCGGGTGTACTTGCGTATGATTTTTGCTGTCTCAGAGACAATATGGCCGACTACCGCCACTCACGGCTGTTCTTCTTTTCCTATTGGCAATCGCAACCAACTGAAAGGTGCATACGCCGCCATCTTCTGTACTGGAGTGTGAGGCTGGTGTCGTAGTAAATATATAATGTTATAGCTTGGTCTGACTAAAATCTTGTGCATGACCCATCTTGTGTTGGGCCTTTGTATTTAATACAATGCACAAAAGACTTCTATCTTGTCAGCCTTATCAGCAGGTGGCTATGGACAACACCCACGCCATAGGTCTCTCAGTTCTTCCAACTCACGAGTTCTTGCTCTGAGGACACACACACACATACACACACATCATCACTGATAAACACACACACACACACATCATCACTGATAAACACACACACACACCACTGATAAACACACACACACACACACACCACTGTTAAACACACACAAACACACACACACACAAAAACCCCCTTCTCTTAGGCTGAACATCTGAAGACAGAGAACCCGACTCAGAGCCAATGCAACAGTGACACTAGCCTGGAGGTGACCTCGCCCAACTCATCAGGACCAATCAGAAGATCAGAACTACTAGAATCAACCTACTTCATTTTATTGTATAAAATGTCAGCACACAATGTTTAGGGGCTCTCTCAGATATCTCCCTACGAGATTGACGAACGGGTCCGTGCACGCTATTTACAGATATCTTTACCTCTGAATAAACTGTCTTATATTATACAATTATCCACCTTGTCCGAAAGTCTCTACTTGGTCTCCGTTCTCCAGTAAACGTTCTATTTCTCTTATCTAGCGCTGTGTTTCTGCCTACTGTTCTGGAGTGTGAATTCGTTATACGTTGTGACACAAAAAGGGAAGGGAAAAATGACGGGAAAAGGGAAAATAATTGCCCTACCGACTAACTCTACACCCATTAAATCTTCACCACTATTCCACTATTTGGCCCCATCTGATCCTACACCACGCAGGCAGCCTGGGAGGACAGGACACAACACACCTTGTAACTCTTCTGCAGTAAAATCTCGTACACCCAAGTAATTCTCTGCAGCTGCCACCACAACATTTCTTTTCTGTGATTTACATTCAATTTTTTAGGTAAAGTTGATAACCATTGCCATGAACGCTAAGAAACCAACCTTACTGAAACGTCTTATTCCTATCACTCTTGGCCTCAGCCTATAGGATCCCTAGCCCTGGATCCATCTTCCTCTACTACTCTCTTCACTGCCTCAGCATATGACACCTTCTGTACTACTCTGATCCTAGCAACCTCAACCTGCCTTTCTCTCACCGGACAATTCTGATCTCCGACACCATGGTACCCCTACAGTTAACACACAACTTTTTTCACAGATACTACACATTCCTTTGTCTCATGCCCTCCTGCACACTTCTCACATCTAGGAATCTCCCTCCTACACACTGCTACAACATGACCATAAGCTTGTGTAACCAGCACTGTACTGCACGGCTGTATCTCTGCGTTGTGTGCGATTGATTGGGACTATAGACGTGGACTTCGAAGATCAGGCTGTTTTAATTAATCAGAATTCTCTCTGCATCCAAAAGAAAATACAAAACATTTGTAGAGCACAAATATGTTCTGCCCATTGTCGCCTCTTTCTCTCATAGTGCATCAAAATGATTTTTTTAGAATACAAAAATGAGTACAACCTCTCCTTATAATGTATCAACACATAACATACATTTTACATAGATAAAACCACATACCTGCATCCAAAAGAAATTACAAAACATTTGTAGAGCACAAATATGTTCTGCCCATTGTCGCCTCTTTCTACAACAAAGGACTGGAATCAGTCGAGGAGCTAGCCATCGTTCACACATACAATACCTTAACTAGCTAGTAACCACATGTTGAATTCAGAATGTTAATATCATCCTAAAAAGTACAATTACAATTGCATCTTAACAATACCATCCACTCATGAGTAAACTCTAAATATACAACATTATTCATGAACAAAACACTGTGTGTATGACTTTGTGCTTGAAGGAATCTAACTTTTCTAAAGATGACAGAAAAAGCGTGCCTACCTCTCATAGTGCATCAAAATGATTTGAGCACGAGCACGCAGGTCAAAACGTAAGTACACACTCTCCTATTCCCAGGATGCAGCCACGCATAATAACAAATCAACATGCTATATTAATATATGAGCATGGTGAAATTCACAAGGTACTTTAAAAACTGTTACATTCACCCCTCCTGAATTTCATCAACCTTGTAAAACGAAACTAAATAATCTACCAAGCTCAAGGCATAATTCTGAATTCAGCTCAAAGCTACCCATAGGGTTCAGGGCAAGTGAAAGTTGGTCAGACCTTCAACTGCCCCTAGATGCATAGTGCCTCTTACACTATATCTACCTTCTTAGCCGTAAAATAAACTGTAATTCTGTACTATATCTCTGTACTATGTTCAACTTGCACCTTCTGGGGGATAACTCCTGAGTGGCGCAGTGGTCTAAGGCACTGCATCGCAGTGCTAACTGTGCCACTAGAGATCCTGGTTCGAATCCAGGCTCTGTCGCAGCCGGCCGCGACCGGGAGACTCATGGGCGGCGCACAATTGGCCCAGCGTCGTCCAGGGTAGGGGAGGGAATGGCCGGCAGGGATGTAGCTCAGTTGATAGAGCATGGCGTTTGCAATGCCAGGGTTGTGGGTTCGATTCCCACGGGGGGCCAGTATAAAAAAATATGTATTCACTAACTGTACGTCGCTCTGGATAAGAGCGTCTGCTAAATGACTAAAATGTAATGTAAAATGATTGACTCAATTAGTCTCTTGACAGGTTTAACTACCCTCCCCGCCCTTGTACGACCCACCACTGGGCTAGGGGCCATGGTGACTAACAGTGGTTCTGGCCTTAGATCATTGATCAGAGGAGGGTTTGAAGGAATCAGCTCCAGGATTTCAGAAGTGCTTCCCAGGTCATTTTCATCAGGCAGGCAAGGTTCTTCTGGTTCTGTCTTTGCATCCGATGTCCACAGCTCGGAGTAATCGCTTGAATCCTCCGCCATCCAAGATGCACTTTCCTCCCCAGAGTCCTCCATGTCTTCCCTGTCCAGTCCATCACCGGAATGCGTGGCCTCTCCTGCATCTCCATTGATCGAAGGTCCTGCAGCATCACTGTCATTGAAGTACTCTGAATCATCAATTTCAAATGGCAGGAAGTTCACCTGCAGCAGTAGATTTCTGTGAACCGCCATCGCGGCCTTGGATTCTGTATGTGTGAGTTTGTGGATTGACTGAAGTCACTGTGAGAATCTCGGGATTCCACTTGTCAGCCAATTTGCAACGGCCCCTTTCACCCTTGTTGGCGATGAGGACACGATCCTCCATGGACAAACTGATGCCTTTAACCTGCTTGTCGTACTCCCGACCTTGTCGTCTCTGTTGCTTGTCAGTGTGCCTTTGGGCAACACTCATAGCTTCCTTCAGCCCAGTGATCAGCGTCTCAACATACTTGTTGCAATCCACAACACTGGAGTCGTCCAATACATTGTGGAACATCACATCCACTGGTAGCCGAGGGATCCTACCAAACATGAGAAAGAATGGAGCATAGCCCGTGGTCTCGTGAACAGTGGCATTATAGGCGAATGTCAATGACTGGATTTGTTCAGGCCAATGTTCCTTGGTTTTCAGGGGTAGACTCCTGAGCATGCTGCCTAAAGTCCTGTTGAAGCGTTCAGTCTCTCCATTCCCCATAGGGTGATATGCCGTGGCTCTTGACTTTTGGACACCACAGAGCTTAAGCAGTTCTGCTATTAACTCGCTCTCGAAATTCGCGCCCTGATCAGAATGGATCCTTGCAGCAAATCCGTAGACACAGAAGACATGATCCCACAGTTTACGAGCTACTTGCTTGGCTGTCTGGTTTCTGCATGTTCATGCACGGGCAAGTTTAGTGACGTGGTCAGTCACCAGAATGTCAACTGAGTTCTTCTTACTGTCTTCCGCTGTCCAAAAATCCAAACACACCAACTCCATGGGAGAGCAGGTTTTGATGCTCTCTAACGGGGCTCCAGCCGCTGGCTCTGGAGTCTTTGCTAGAACGCATCTCTGGCAGCAGCGTACATACTCCTTGATGTCTCTCTCCATTGCAGGCCAGAAAAACCTCTGTCTTGCCAGGGCTAGAGTTCTAGCCTGGCCTTGATGTCCTGCAAGGTCGTGAATGCCGGTCATTGCTTTGAGTCGCAACACCTCTGGTAAGACATACTGGAATTTTCTCCGGTTTGTGTGACACTCCATAATGACACGATACAGAACTCCCTCTCTTAGGATCAAGCGGTCCCACTGCTTCATAAGCAACAACACTTTCGAAGAAAAAAAATAAACTAGCATTAGTACACCCGAGCCAAACCCGTGTACAGAAAGTTTTTCCCCTCACAATCTTCGAACTCTTCAAACCAACGAGTCCCACTGAAGATCATCAGCATCATCCTCTCCACCAGTCCTGACAACACACGCATTCTTTACACTTATGGTAATTTCAACCCCTCAAGATTCACAAGCCTCCGCTACATAATAAGTCAAATTGGTGTCGACTGCAGTCATCGAAGAGAAGGATCCGACAGAGATGACTAAGAAGACCCCAACCTCCAACGTGGAGAAGACTTCCTATTGCATGCTATGCCTGAAAACCGATTTACGGGGCATACATAAGCACCTGCAGAGCATGCAGCACCACAGAGAAATTGAGAAGCTGAAGGGCAGGGACTGTAGGCACTGGTGCCATGTGTGCAAAGTGACCTTGTTGGGTCTGATGGAGTACGCCCAGCACATCTCCACTCAGTCGCACAAAGACAAGCTGAAGAACCCGCCACAGTTGCCCAAGTGTGTGGAACACGCCCTCGGCTCGGAACTGCTCATCTCCCTGGTCAGGGAACGGAACAGAGAACTGGAGGACAAGAAGAAAGGTGTTACTACAGTTGGACGATCAGCCAGATTACAGAAGGCAGAGGAAGACCGTAACACACCTCTGTCGAAGGAAGGTGCGGGAGCGACGTCTGACACCAACAGGCCTGGTCCCAGCCAAATGGATTCCGAAATCACCACTAACCACCGCCGTCAGAGGCTCGGACGAGGGGATCAGACCAGCCTAGAACCAGAGGAGCAGTATGAGGAGGTAGCCAAACCGATCCCGAATTCACCACTATCCTCGACTGTCAGACACTCTGACGTGGGGATCGGAGCAGCGGACGGTGAACGGAGCAAGTTGGAAAAAAAGAAGAAGAAACGGAAAGCGGACAGTGAATTCCCTGACGCTCCTAGTGTGGATGAGAGTGGGAGGAGGCTAAAGGTTAAGTCAAACAGCGAGCACGTCCAGGTGGACCAGTTGCTAGCCGTGTATCTGAAGCCAGAAATGATGGGCCTTGCTTTATCTTCACCTTCAGGCACTTGACAAAGCACAGCCCCGAGACCATCCAAAGAAGCGTCAGTGAAGAGAATGAACGGCCTCTCAAAATCAGGGTGAGCCAGCACGACACAATTCAGCTTCTGGAATGCAATGACACACTCCTCAGTCCAATCCGATAGCGTCAGCTTCCGGAAAATCCCACTGTTGCCCTTCTTCCTCCCATCTCTTCCTCTTCTCTTTTGACCCCCAGTGAGTGCAAACAAAGGCTTGGCTATGGAGGAACAATCAGGAATGAAGTGCTGGTAATATAATACCATTCCCAAGAAGGATTTCAGCCACCGAGCAGAGGGAGTACACCCGTCTGTCTCCATCAGCTGAGCTTGGCTCATCTTGGCAATGGCCTCCACCTTCTCAGCGTCCACTGACACACCGTCCTCTTTAATGATATGTCCGAGGAAATTCACTGTTCTTCGTAGGAAGTGGCATTTCTTTGGTGCTAGTTTGAGATTGTTGGCACTTAGACGGCTAAACACAACTTCAAGTCGCTGCAGAGCCAGTTCCTCAGTGGGTGCAAAGACCAACAAGACATCTAGGTAACAAAGGAGATTTGAGAAATGTAGGTCCCCAAATATACTTAACATCATTCTCATGAAAGAGGCCGGGCTGTTACACAGACCTTGTGGCATGCGATTGTACTCAAAGTCCCATCAGTGTGGTAAAGGCTGTGTACTTCTTGTCCTCTTCATGAACTGGAATGTTATAAAATCCTGAGGTCAAGTCCATGGTGCTGAAAAATTTACTGCCACCAAGGGCTGCGAGGCAATCTGCTTGATGAGGAAGGGGATGAGCGTCCTTCACCGTTCGTGCATTCATCCACCTGAAGTCAGTACATAACCTCAGACTCCCGTCTTTCTTCCATACCATGACTAAAGGGGAGGCATACTCACTAACCGACTTGCGTATAAGGCCTACTTCCTCCATATCTGTTAATACCTTCCTCAGCTTCAGTTAATGAGCAGGCGGAACCCTTCTGTATGGTAGGCGGAAGGGTCTGTCATCAACCAGGTGGATACGGTGAACATAACCCCTGGCTTCTCCGCAGTCCAGATTATGTCTTGAGAAGATGTCTTCATATTTTGTGATGGTATTCACAAGCTTCTCCTTCCACTGGTCAGTCCCTTGGCATCCATCAATGTCGATGTCTCCTAATCCTAGATCAGACAGTCTTTGTTTCAGGTTGTGGCAGCCATTGTCATCCTGTTTCTGTTCCACTGGGGTCTTCCTCTACTCATGAAGGCCCTGAAAAATTATTGCATCTTCAACAGCCAAGCATGTAGACACATCGGCCAGCTTCATGTTACGTCTTAGAGTGAGATGTTTATCTGAACAGTTTACTACCTTTAAAGGGACCAAGCCATCTCCCCACATGGGCGTAATAACTCTACCCACAAGTACAGTGGGGAAAAAAAGTATTTAGTCAGCCACCAATTGTGCAAGTTCTCCCACTTAAAAAGATGAGAGAGGCCTGTAATTTTCATCATAGGTACACGTCAACTATGACAGACAAAAGGAGTAAAAAAGATCCAGAAAATCACATTGTAGGATTTTTTATGAATTTATTTGCAAATTATGGTGGAAAATAAGTATTTGGTCAATAACAAAAGTTTCTCAATACTTTGTTATATACCCTTTGTTGGCAATGACACAGGTCAAACGTTTTCTGTAAGTCTTCACAAGGTTTTCACACACTGTTGCTGGTATTTTGGCCCATTCCTCCATGCAGATCTCCTCTAGAGCAGTGATGTTTTGGGGCTGTCGCTGGGCAACACAGACTTTCAACTCCCCTCCAAAGATTTTCTATGGGGTTGAGATCTGGAGACTGGCTAGGCCACTCCAGGACCTTGAAATGCTTCTTACGAAGCCACTCCTTCGTTGCCCGGGCGGTGTGTTTGGGATCATTGTCATGCTGAAAGACCCAGCCACGTTTAATCTTCAATGCCCTTGCTGATGGAAGGAGGTTTTCACTCAAAATCTCACGACACATGGCCCCATTCATTCTTTCCTTTACACGGATCAGTCGTCCTGGTCCCTTTGCAGAAAAACAGCCCCAAAGCATGATGTTTCCACCCCCATGCTTCACAGTAGGTATGGTGTTCTTTGGATGCAACTCAGCATTCTTTGTCCTCCAAACACGACGAGTTGAGTTTTTACCAAAAAGTTATATTTTGGTTTCATCTGACCATATGACATTCTCCCAATCCTCTTCTGGATCATCCAAATGCACTCTAGCAAACTTCAGACGGGCCTGGACATGTACTGGCTTAAGCAGGGGGACACGTCTGGCACTGCAGGATTTGAGTCCCTGGCGGCGTAGTGTGTTACTGATGGTAGGCTTTGGTCCCAGCTCTCTGCAGGTCATTCACTAGGTCCCCCCGTGTAGTTCTGGGATTTTTGCTCACCGTTCTTGTGATCATTTTGACCCCACGGGGTGAGATCTTGCGTGGAGCCCCAGATCGAGGGAGATTATCAGTGGTCTTGTATGTCTTCCATTTCCTAATAATTGCTCCCACAGTTGATTTCTTCAAACCAAGCTGCTTACCTATTGCAGATTCAGTCTTCCCAGCCTGGTGCAGGTCTACAATTGCGTTTCTGGTGTCCTATGACAGCTCTTTGGTCTTGGCCATAGTGGAGTTTGGAGTGTGGCTGTTTGAGGTTGTGGACAGGTGTCTTTTATACTGATAACAAGTTCAAACAGGTGCCATTAATACAGGTAACGAGTGGAGGACAGAGGAGCCTCTTAAAGAAGAAGTTACAGGTCTGTGAGAGCCAGAAATCTTGCTTGTTTGTAGGTGACCAAATACTTATTTTCCACCATAATTTGCAAATAAATTCATTAAAAATCTTACAATGTGATTTTCTGGATTTTTTTTTCTCAATTTGTCTGTCATAGTTGATGTGTACCTATGATGAAAATTACAGGCCTCTCTCATCTTTTTAAGTGGGAGAACTTGCACAATTGGTGGCTGACTAAATACTTTTTTCCCCCACTGTATGTTTCTGGGCATGACCTTTGACCTGGTATGCTCGACTATTACAGTGCTGCCTGGAGACAATGGCACATTTTTAGGAAGTTTACCCCAAACTAAGTGTTCAGTCTTGGGAAAAAGAGTCACAGCTTGAGTGAGCTTCACGGTCCCAATCTTGCCATCAACTTGCTGTCCCTTCCATCTTGTGACACTTGTCATCATCTGCAGAAACTGCTCACCCTCTGGTGAATGAGTCTGGCCATCCATGTTGTTGACTAGCTTCCAGTATTCGTCAGTGCCCTTCATCTCATGCAATAGATGCTTAATGACGTTCGATCCCAGGATAAGATCATCACGCTGTCCAGGAAAAACTAGGTTGGGCACTTTAACATCAATCCCATAGATTTGCATCTCCAAGTCATAGAAACACTTTGGTGAGGCCTTCTTCCCCCCACAACCCACTAACACTAACTCTTTAGGAGACTGATATTGCTGAGGAAGAACACCTGCTTCCAAAAGTCTCTGCTCAGTATGTTCACTCAATGTACAGGCCATAGAACCATTGTCAAGCATGCCCTTAAGCTGCACTTTCCCATGTACAGACACAGAAGTGTAAAACAAATCTGAAAAAGCCTCAACCTCTTGTGAACCTAACATAACAATTTCCTCTCCTCCTTTCGCATCAGAGCACAACATCTCATATGTTTTCTCAAGATCATCAGATTCTTTCCTGGGGGTAGACAGTTGAACACCCACATTTCCCCCCTTCACCTGTGGGCGTGTCAGTTTAACGGTTGCTGCTGTAGTGGGTTTCTCTGCTGCTGTGTTGGGCGTCTCTCACCGCCGGGATTGGCATAGCGTTCCCCCTGTTTTGGACAATTTGACTTCCAATGATCTGGGGAAAAGCACCAGAAGCACAGGTTCTCATGTCTACAGTGAATCACAGTGGAGTGATCTGTTGAGCCACAAACCCTGCATTCCCTACGCCTGAAGGGCGGGGAAAGATGGCGCCCTGGCCTGTGTCTGTGAAACCATAACAGGTGGTATGCTCTTCTCTAAGGTACATTCAAGCAGGTGAATGAGCCTCTCGATACTTGCACTCTGCCCATCTTGTTTGGCGCTTGATGTGAGAGAAGTGTCACTGCACGCACCAGCATTGGCCCCGCCTTCAAGCGCCTTTCTGCGGCATTCATGTTCATAGATTCTCTCCTGTACTTCACTCGCAGTCCATTTCTCAGCAGACTTGTATTGGAATACTGCTGCCAGTTTGGGGTCAGGGCAGTATGTTACAAACATCATGACGACATCTGAGTTGTAGCTGTCAATCTTCTTACCTTGTCTCTTAAGACCCTCGTCAGCGACATCTACGGCCTTGTTCAATCGAACCCAATACTCCATAACAGCCTCTCCGGATACAGGTTTAGTATTGTAAAAATCAGCTAAAGGCATGCATGAGTAGGCCAATTCACTGAAATTCTGTTTCAGAATGTCAAATACAATCTCTGGCTTCTCTTTAACATCAACAGTTGTCTCATTGCGTAAATGTATCTTTACCATGTCTCTTGCTTTGCCAGATAATCGACTAATCATCTCATCCGATTGTTCCCCAACAGGACATCTCTTCCTCCTCAAGTATATTGTCATCAACTCCTCCCATTCATGAATGGAGCATTTGTCTGTACCATCTCCTCTATATGTAGGAGGTTCCTTCACATCTGATTGCATGATGAACTTCATTTTACTGAGGTCTACATATCCTGCTGACTCTGAGTGATGATCACTTATCTTCTCTGTACTTACTGGTGGCTCATGAGTGCTGGACCTGCCACCCTAATGGAGCTCCCTATTTCCCGGGCTAGCTGGGTGACCAGCTCAGCTAAACCATCTACAGTGGCATTTTCATTAACATTAGATGAAGGGCTTTCATCAGTATTTTTTGTGGAGCAAAACATGGGGGAACCTACTGCACCTACACGCTTTACAGGTGTTTGATCAGGGTATGAGAAAAACCTCCCCCTCCCAGTAGTGAATGTGGGTTCATCATCACCATTATAAGATGCCATGTCACTAAACCACTAATGTTATGTTAACATTTCTGTTGATGAACACACTTCTATATTAGTTAACCATAAACAGCACTCTCAATACATCGTTTTCAGAAAAGAAATAAACAGGAGAGAATATAGACTGCAGATCCGCTTTTTGCCACAAGGCGGCAGGAGTACCTCAATGATGTAAACAGATTCTCTAGAGCAGCAGCGCCGCGGTGATAGGCCCTTTTCACGTGACGTCAGACAACTTCCGTTCTGCCGCGATGCAGGTTATGTTTACATCCGGTGTCGCTTAGGAACGCTTAGCTAGTAGCACATCATTATGGAGTTCACCCAGTCCCTTTCACATCTGCCACCAATACGACTTAACGACGTAGAACGACTTGCTGACAAGTGGTCCCTTACTTCAAGATCGAAGCTTGATAAAGGCTACAAGTTCTTCGTTGAAGGTTACCTGTTTGATTATGAAGGTACGTGTTTATCTTTATTTAGCTTAAATTAGCCCTATGCTAGCGAAGGTTATGAGCTGACGAGTTTCTGTTTTGCAGCCTCTTTTTAATATTACTGCTGTTTGTATCGACCGTAAGATAAGAGTCAGTAATGTATTAATGGCTAATGCTGCGCCCTTTCTCCCAATCACTGTATTGAAACAGTCTCAAGTGTAGTTAACGGTGAGGTGACAGTGAGAGGGCGATGTTACAGGTCCATGAAGAAAAATGAGGAGGCTCATCGGCTTCAGGTTTCTCAGATAAACAGTTCTCTAACATTATGATAAGATAGGTTAAGATAGATAAGTTTTCTTTTTGTTGTGTTTTGCTGCGGTTGCAGATTTAATAAGAATGATTCCACAATGTTCCACTGTGGATCAGTTTGTTTCTCAGTCTGAGCTCTGATTTTGTATCATTAAACTTAATACACAACGAAATTCTAACAAACCGATGTGGGTTGTTGACGGCAATAAAGACTGGGAAAGATTCTGTGATAACTCAAAATGTTCAAATTTTCGATAAGTGTTGGCACTACTTGTCAAAGGTTTCAGAACAGCCAATTTTTCTTAATTAAAAAAAGAAATTGGGTTTTGAAAATTGTGTACAGTAGTTTATAATGAAACGCAGAAAAATGTTTTGTAAGTACAGCACTAATTGTTATGTCTCTATGAACAGGTTACACTAGACTCTGCAGAGGTTCCTGTGGTACTCAATCACATGTCATGTTCCTGCTCTGCTGGGAAAGCACTATGTAATCACATAGTAGCACTTCTTTTCAAAGTGCTCACTATGTTACCATGGGCTTTAAGACAGTGCCATTGCCTCTGTCATGCACCAGCGCACTGCAGACCTGGCACCGGCCTAGGACACAGGTCAGACATTATTTGTTACACTGATGCAGAACTTTGCAGTTTGTATTGACTTTTGACAATGTATTGTTCATCATTATTATATCACAGGGAATTGTACCAGAGGCCACCAATGATATGGCGGTGTGTAAACCAGCGGCTAAGAAAAAACAAGTGTCAGAGCTGGTGTGAAGTGCACACTGTACCGAGCCTATGATGGTGAGTCTGAATGAGCCCCGCCTGTACTAGAGCACAAAGACTTTAGTGCATTTCTAAAATAATACAAACATAAAAGTGATTATTATTTGTTACTTTTTATATAGACTTTCAGTGGATATTTTTTTATTTGTATTAGAAGCATGTACGAGACTGGATGAGTGTGGTTGTCTATTTTAGTGAAAAAGATAAGGTGGCATTTAATGAAATCTAAACTTGACATATCTCACTTTCATGCCAGGGCCTATTCCGGATCCTCACGTCATGGCCAGTGCTGAGAAACTGAAAGACATCCGTCCACAACCAGGGATTTGCAAATTGCTGCACGGGCTTGAGGGCCTTAATTTGGTGGACTCTAAATTTGGCCCTGTGCCATTTGGGTCTGTGCTTTCTTACCAGTGCCCTCTAGAATTAAGTAGAGATATTATTAAACACCCTGGTGCCAGTGAGTTTCCTCAGTTGCCTATTGAAGGTTACAACTTTAAATTTCCCATTGATTTTGAGCCCAACTACATACAACAATGTCATTTGGACAGCCTGATTGTGTCAGAGGAGATGTCTGCTGCTATTGAAGCAGAAACAAGAATGCAGTCAGAATGCCAGCTGTGGAGCCAGGTACGCAAACCCCGACTGACAGCCAGCAGATTCCGTGAAATATGCCATGTTCGTGGGGAGTTGTCTGCCAAGGCTTTGGCAACCCGCATTCTGAGAGGAACTCCTCAGACAGCTGCTATGAGAAGAGGGTTGGATCTGGAACCTGAGATACTGAGGCAATATTCTGATTTTTGTGATGTCTCTCTGAAACAATGCGGGGTCATCATCCACCCTGATTCACCTCACCTTGCAGCCAGCCCGGATGCTAAAGTCTTCTGCCCAACAGAAGCACCACCATTTGGTCTTGCTGAGGTTAAGAGTTGCGATGTTGAAAATGTTACCCAAGTTAAACACCTGATCACAGTTAAAGGCCAGGCCTGCCTTAAGAAGAGCCACAAATACTACTATCAGGTTCAAGGCCAACTCGCCTTAAGCGGACTTCAGTGGTGTGACTTCATTACAGATACCCGCACTGACTTCACAGTTGAGAGAATCTTTAGGGATGAGGAGATTATCCACTCAATGCGACAGAAGCTTGATCATTTCTATTATAACATCTACATGGATGTCTTCTTAAGTTATAAAACATAAGGCAGAATTTTATGTGTAAATAGTGTTAAGGTAAATGTGGAAGATGAACCTTTGAAATTTTTTTCTTTAACTGCAAATTAACTTGTCATATACTGTATATCTCCTATGTACTGAAACACACATTTTGAAAAGGATTGTGATGTAAATGTCGACATGTTTTTCTTTAACTGCAAATGAACTTAATTGTGTTATATACTGTATATCTATGTATTGAAATACAAATTTTGAAAAGGATTGCGATGTTGTAAATGCTCTTACCAAAATCAAAAAGGATTGGAAGCAGTTGCTTGCAAACATATATTTAATAGTTCCATCAGTGCCATGACACATAAGCACATAACATGGTTAATAGTTGGATATTTTTACAATATATCACATTAGGTTCATTAATAGCTATGAAAAAGTTATTACCCTTAACAAAAACATACAGTATAACATTAGATCAATTAAATTACCAACAAAGTTAATTCATATTTACATTTTTTTGTACATACAATACAGTAATATAAAAGTACTTCTATTTACAGCCCATCTAGCTTACTCAGGAAATATACAACTTCCAGTTGACAAAAACATCAGACTGGTTTGTCTCCTTTAATGTCAAGAGGTCCCTGATAGTTCGACATGAGGCAGCAGATGGCCCACAGCTGATTCACTGAACCCACTGTGGAAAGAGGAACAAGCCCATCCCAGATATGGTACTCCTTCACCCTCCGTATGGCCCTCTCGACTAAAATCCTCAGCCGGGCGATGGCCTGGGTCTTAAGAGTGTCCTCCCTGCTGAGCTGAGGAGATTTTTACGGGAAGATACGGGAATTTCTGTTTGTTGTTTGAACAAAATGGTACACTGCAATAGCATCTTCTCGAAGATTGTGCCATGCTTCGGTGTTGGATGGGATACTGTTGCGATACAGACACCGGGAGAAAAGAAACAGCTAAATTAACATTCAGCTTTGACCAGGAATCAATATTTATCTAGCTATCATGCACAACAGTATTTGAATAGGTGAGTTACTATACATTCATGAATAAACTAACTGCCTAACAAAGGGTTAGATAGCTAGCTAAGTAAACTTGTTACATTACAGCCAGGCAGCAATGTAACGCTACCTTTTAACGTTATCGGTATCTGGTACTAAGTTGTTGTTAGCTAACGTTAGCCCACTTTTAAGTAACTAAGGCAGTGAACAATTATGAATTAACAATAACGTTAGCAAGTTACAAACCATTGCATATACGTAAACATTATTACTCTTAACTTTACTAATTTAACTTAAACGTACCTCAGAAGAGAAGTCTCAGGTTACGGGCGAACGGAAGTGAAGTTAACCTGCTACGCGGAAAGGCGGAAGTTAGATGACGTCATCGTGAAAAGGGCCTATTGAGCTGACGTCGATCAACGATGAATCCGGGTCTAGAAGGAACCAATGTAACCGGCACTGTACTGCACGGCTGTATCTCTGCGTTGTGTGTGATTGATTGGGACTATAGACGTGGACTTCGAAGATCAGGCTGTTTTAATGAATCAGAATTCTCTCTGCATCCAAAAGAAAATTCAAAACATTTGTAGAGCACAAATATGTTCTGCCCATTGTCGCCTCTTTCTACAACATAGACGCACAATACAAAGGACCAGTCGAGGAGCTAGCCATCGTTCACACATACAATACCTTAGCTAGCTAGTAACCACATGTTGAATTCAGAATGTTAATATCATCCTAAAAAGTACAATTACAATTGCATCTTAACAATACCATCCACTCATGAGTAAACTCTAAATATACAACATTTTTCATGAACAAAACACTGTGTGTATGACTTTGTGCTTGAAGGAATCTAACTTTTCTAAAGACGACAGAAAAAGCGTGCCTACCTCTCATAGTGCATCAAAATGATTTAAGCACGAGCACGCAGGGCAAAACGTAAGTACACACTCTCCTATTCCAGGATGCAGCCACGCATAATAACAAATCAACATGCTATATTAATATATGAACATGGTGAAATTCACAAGGTCCTTTAACAACTGTTACACTTGGCACCTAAAACGTCGTAATGGGTTTGGGACAAAAGCTCTCACGGGATAACTGACACATCCTAACTTGACTTTGTTGGGTAAAGACTCTGCATCAAAACTCAGCAGGACAGACAGTGTCTTCTCTTTTTCACCACGCTCTCAACTGTTTGTAAAGTGGTTATCCCACTGGCTATAGGGTGAACGCACCAATTTGTGAGTCGCTCTGGCTAAGAGCGTCTGCTAAATGACGTTAATGTGCCCTTGAGCAAGGCACTTAACCCTAATTGCTCCTGTAAGTCGCTCTGGATAAGAGCGTCTGCTAAATGACTAAAATGTAAAATGTAAATGTAAATGCTCTCCACCGGGTCTGCATCACACCAAACGGCAGGCGTCACAGCCACCAGGAATCTTCCATTTCAGTTGATCCTCCTCAATACTTAAAGGCACCCCAGTTATCACTCCTTTCAACAGCAGCCTGCTCCGGAGAGCAAAGCAAGTCACAGTTCTGTTCCGAGGCACGTGGTGCGGAGCACCTAATCCCTCTGGACTAAAAAAATCATTTAAAAAATCATCAGAGTCCACTTGGAGTTACTTTCACCTACTCAACCGTTTCCAACCTCTTCTCCACCCATCCTGACACCACATGGATCAGCCAGTAGGCAAGGACCCATTCTCTCCAAAAATCTCACTACCACTGGGCCAGAATCATCCTTGTCTACATTGGGACAAAGGACAAACTCAGGGAATTTGTCCAATAGAAACAAAAGTGTATATTGGACAAATTCAGGTAGGTCCCGCCACGTTTCGTTCCGTTAGCTTCCGTTCAGTTAGGTTCCTAGTGAATAGAGCTTGCCAGCTTGTAGTCCTAAAAAATTGAAATAAGTTAACTCTGGTTCGTTCAGCCATTCCTATGGGGAAAATGAATGGGGAAAGAATAGGGTTTTGGGATAACACCGAAAATAAGGTCTGAGGAGATCTTATACTTTTTATAAAAACCATCCAAAAACTACATTCATTTTCTCCATAGGCTTTGTTTAAATGAACCATGGCGGAGTTAGTGCCTACAAAAAGACGCCATTATTATTGCTCTCTATACACCCCTGAATTGATGTGCTTTCACAAGTGTATGTTTGTAGACTTGATGAACAGACTGAATGTTTTTTATAGATCATGATAATCGTCTAAAACAAATTAAACTTTGTGGTACCATCCACGGTGTGCATGGGATTTGGAACCAAACTGAACAACAGTTTACTTAACGCATAAATAGTATGTAACGTCGGCCTATACGATCTAGCAAAAACCCAAACATATCGGAGAGCGGAAATTTGTGTTTCAGTCCAATGCAACCGTTTTATCTCAATATCAAATCATTTCTGGGTAACAATTAAGTACCTAACTGTGATTGTTTTCAATTAAAATGGTAAAAAATAAACAAAAATAGCTTCTTAGCGAAGAGCAATTTCTCAAGCAAGAATTTTGCTAGGACTGTCTGGGAGTGGTCTGGGTTGGGAGGGGGAAACTGAAAACGAGCTGGCATAGAAGTTTGGAATGTCTTCTTCTTCGTGTGAATTTCTGGCAGACTAGACGCTGTGTTGCGTATTGCTGCCTTTCGCAGGTTGGAGTGCGGATTGCATCTAACCCTGGCCTGCACCTATACACTATCCCAAAAAGCACACCACTCCATCTTGCTACTTTGGCCCTAAACGATCCTACACCAGGCCATCAGCCTGGGAGGATGGAACCCCTTCTCTCAAAACTACCTGTAGGTCTTCTGCACTAAAATCTCTCACACACAAATATTTCTCAGCTGCTGCAACTACCACATCTGTCTAGTGTGATTTCCGCTCCATCAGTGCAGTGCAGTTGATCACCATGGCTACAAACGCAAGAAATCCAACCTTACTAAAACATCATCTCTGAATCTCTCTCTTCAGGCCTACTCACTGGGGGGATCCCAGTAAGAATCACTCACCCTTGGGCTATCCTCTACTCTCTTCACTGCCTCAGCATAGGAAACTTTCTGCCCCTCTTGAACTCTGGCAATCTCAACCTGTCTCTCTCTCACAGGGCACTTCGGATCCCCAGCTGCATGGGCACCCCCACAGTTGATACACAGTGCATTCTCCATCCCAACTGTACTAAAACACTGTAGCGGGTTCTGTACTAAAGCACCGTAGCGGGTTAGGAACATAGGCCCTCACAGAATAGCAAATATAACCTAACCTGACCTTATCAGGTAGAAGCTCTGTCAAAGCTCAACAAGACATACAGGGTATTCAAATCAAATCAAATTTGATTTGCCACATGCGCCAAATACAACAGCTGTAGACCTTACAGTGAAATGCTTACTTACAAGCCCTTAACCAACAATGCAGTTTTAAGAAGAAGAAAAAAGAAGTGTTACATAAAAAATAGATAAGTAAAAAATAAAAATAGCAAATAATTAAAGAGCAGCAGTAAAATAGAATAACAGTAGGGAGGCTATATACAGGGGGTACCGGTACAGAGTCAATGTGCGGGGGCACCAGTTAGTCGAGGTAATTGAGGTAATATGTACATGTGGGTAGAGTTAAAGTGACTATGCATAGATAATAAACAGACTAACAGCAGCGTAAAAGAGGTGGTGTGGGGGGGACAATGCAAATAGTCCGGGTAGCCATGATTAGCTGTTCAGGAGTCTTATGGCTTGGGGGTAGAAACTGTTAAGAAGCCTTTTGGACCTAGACTTGGCGCTCCGGTACCGCTTGCCATGCGGTAGCAGAGAGAACAGTCTATGACTAGGGTGGCTGGAGTCTTTGACAATTCTTAGGGCCTTCCTCTGACACCGCCTGGTATAGAGGTCCTGGATGGCAGGAAGCTTGGCCCCAGTGATGTACTGGGTCGTACGCACTACACTCTGTAGTGCCTTGCGGTCGGAGGCCGAGCAGTTGCCATACCAGTCAGGATGCTCTCGATGGTGCAGCTGTAGAACCTTTTGAGGATCTGAGGACCCATGCCAAATCTTTTCAGTCTCCTGAGGGGGAATAGGCTTTGTCGTGGCCTCTTCACGACTGTCTTGGTGTGTTTGGACCATGATAGTTTGTTGGTGACGTGGACACCAAGGAACTTGAAGCTCTCAACCTGTTCCAATACAGACCCGTTGTTGAGAATGGGGGCGTGCTCAGTCCTCTTTTTTCCCTGTAGTCCACAATCATCTCCTTTGTCTTGATCATGTTGAGGGAGAGGTTGTTATCCTGGCACCACACGGCCAGGTCTCTGACCTCCTCCCTATAGGCTGTCTCATCTTTGTCGGTGATCAGGCCTACCACTGTTGTGCCGTCGGCAAACTTAATGATGGTGTTGGAGTCGTGCCTGGCCACGCAGTCATGGGAGAACAGGGAGTACAGGAGGGGACTGAGCACGCACCCCTGAGGGGCCTCCGGGTTGAGGATCAGCGTGGCAGATGTGTTGTTAACTACCCTTACCACCTGGGGGCGGCCCGTCAGGAAGTCCAGGATCCAGTTGCAGAGGGAGGTGTTTAGTCCCAGGGTCCTTAGCTTAGTGATGAGCTTTGAGGGCACTATGGTGTTGATGCTGAGCTGTAGTCAATGAATAGCATTCTCACATAGGTGTTCCACTTGTCCAGGTGGGAAAGGGCAGTGTGGAGTGCAATAGAGATTGCATCATCTGTGGATCTGTTGGGGCGGTATGCAAATTGGAGTGGGTCTAGGGTTTCTGGGATAATGGTGTTGATGTGAGCCATGACCAGCCTTTCAAAGCACTTCATGGCTACAGACGTGAGTGCTACGGGTCGGTAGTCATTTAGGCAGGTTATCTTAGTGTTCTTGGGCACAGGGATGGTGTTCTCGGGGTGATGAGAGGTGTTGGGTTTGCGCCAGACATCCTTGCCTGGTCTGTGAGTTTTGGTGGGCGGCCCTCTCTTGGCAGGTTTGTTGTGGTGCCATATTCTGTCCATTTTTTAATAATGGATTTAATGGTGCTCCGTGGGATGTTCAAAGTTTTGGATTTAAAAAAAATAATCCAACCCTGATCTGTACTTCTCCACAACTTTGTTCCTGACCTGTTTTAGAGCTCCTTGGTCTTCATGGTGCCGCTTGCTTGGTGGTGCCCCTTGCTTAGTGGTGTTGTAGACTCTGGGGCCTTTCAGAACAGGTACAGTGGGGAAAATAAGTATTTAGTCAGCCACCAATTGTGCAAGTTCCCCCACTTAAAAAGATGAGAGAGGCCTGTAATTTTCATCATAGGTACACGTCAACTATGACAGACAAAATGAGAAAAAATAATTCAGAAAATCACATTGTAGGATTTTTTATGAATTTATTTGCAAATTATGGTGGAAAATAAGTATTTGGTCAATAACAAAAGTTTCTCAATACTTTGTTATATACCCTTTGTTGGCAATGACACAGGTCAAACGTTTTCTGTAAGTCTTCACAAGGTTTTCACACACTGTTGCTGGTATTTTGGCCCATTCCTCCATGCAGATCTCCTCTAGAGCAGTGATGTTTTGGGGCTGTCGCTGGGCAACACGGACTTTCAACTCCCTCCAAAGATTTTCTATGGGGTTGAGATCTGGAGACTGGCTAGGCCACTCCAGGACCTTGAAATGCTTCTTACGAAGCCACTCCTTCGTTGCCCGGGCGGTGTGTTTGGGATCATTGTCATGCTGAAAGACCCAGCCACGTTTCATCTTCAATGCCCTTGCTGATGGAAGGAGGTTTTCACTCAAAATCTCACGATACATGGCCCCATTCATTCTTTCCTTTACATGGATCAGTCGTCCTGGTCCCTTTGCAGAAAAACAGCCCCAAAGCATGATGTTTCCACCCCCATGCTTCACAGTAGATATGGTGTTCTTTGGATGCAACTCAGCATTCTTTGTCCTCCAAACACGACGAGTTGAGTTTTTACCAAAAAGTTATATTTTGGTTTCATCTGACCATATGACATTCTCCCAATCCTCTTCTGGATCATCCAAATGCACTCTAGGAAACTTCAGATGGGCCTGGACATGTACTGGCTTAAGCAGGGGGACACGTCTTGCACTGCAGGATTTGAGTCCCTGGCGGCGTAGTGTGTTACTGATGGTAGGCTTTGTTACTTTGGTCCCAGCTCTCTGCAGGTCATTCACTAGGTCCCCCCCGTGTGGTTCTGGGATTTTTGCTCACCGTTCTTGTGATCATTTTGACCCCACAGGGTGAGATCTTGCGTGGAGCCCCAGATCGAGGGAGATTATCAGTGGTCTTGTATGTCTTCCATGTCCTAATAATTGCTCCCACAGTTGATTTCTTCAAACCAAGCTGCTTACCTATTGCAGATTCAGTCTTCCCAGCCTGGTGCAGGTCTACAATTTTGTTTCTGGTGTCCTTTGACAGCTCTTTGGTCTTGGCCATAGTGGAGTTTGGAGTGTGACTGTTTGAGGTTGTGGACAGGTCTCTTTTATACTGATAACAAGTTCAAACAGGTGCCATTAATACAGGTAACGAGTGGAAGACAGAGGAGCCTCTTAAAGAAGAAGGTACAGGTCTGTGAGAGCCAGAAATCTTGCTTGTTTGTAGGTGATGTGATGTCACGAGAGGCTGTGTCCTGGAGGGACGTTACATCCCCCTGAGATGGCTGCAAACCCAGACAGCTATGGCTCCATCTGCTGGTATGGTCGGGAACTCCACCCCTCTATGGCCAATCTTCCCACGCAGCTGAAACAAATGAGGAGCTGATGAGCTGAAGGTTTGGGAAGGGAAGAGACACAGTCTCCAACCTGGGCTCTCTGGAGGACAGGAGTGCTGCACGTCCACTTCCATGAGGAATATACGGATTTGGAGATACTTACCTTTGGGAAATACTCACCTTTGGATATATGCACCTGTGGAAATACGTGAGAGACATTTGGAAGGACTTTTTGCTGGGTTGGCCACTAGCTGCAACGTGGACTACAGTAAGGCTGGGGAAAAGTTATCTGAGCGAGTGAGAATTATGACTTTGGATGTGGAAGAGACATCCCTGAACTGTTAACCCTTAAAGAGCCACAAGAGAACAGAATTTTGTTATATTTTCGTTAATTTCCCAAGACCTATAATAAAATCCTTGTTTTGTTTGAACCTTGTCTCCTTGCACTACTTGAGCAACCCCGCTGAAAGCTGTGTAGCCTCTCGTGACGTCACAGATGGTGGAGAATACAGGCACGCTCAAGCGTTAATAGTGCATGTCAGAGGAGGATACCGAAGGTTTGATCACCCAGTTTTCCAAGTTGGCCGTAGGCTCCCCGCCGACTGAAATGGAGGACATATTGAAAGCCCTTGTTGCTGTTCAGCAAGCCCATATGCAAGCAAACGTGGCTCTCTTGGAGGAGCAAAAGAAAGCCAACCTTCTGAAGGCAGAGGAATTGCAGTTGCAGAGACAGATGGTTGTCCAAAATACCCGCCCAATAAAGGCAAGTGACTTTATATCTAAGATGGGAGCTACCGATGACATTGAGGCATACCTGCATGCATTTGAGGCCACGGCCACTAGGGAAGCCTGGCCCAAGCAACAGTGGGTTGGTCTGTTAGCCCCCTTCCTAACCGGGGAATCGCTGAATGCTGTCCGGGACCTGGGCCCTGACCAGGTTACTGACTATGATGCCCTGAAGTCTGAGATCCTCAGCAGATATGGACTCACAAAGTTTGGTATGGCCCAGCGCTTTCACAGCTGGACCTTCCAACCAGACCAACCTCCTCGGGCGCAGATGCATGAACTTGTTCGAATCGCAAGGAAATGGCTGGATCCGCAGAGGAATACAGCAGCGGCGGTGGTGGAGGCCGTTGTGGTGGATCGTTACCTACGCGCCCTGCCTTATGAGGCAAAACGGTTCATCAGTCAACAGGCCTTGACCACGGCTGATCTGACCGTGGAAGCTGTGGAAAAGTACCAGGCCACAGCGGAGATGCTGAATGCTTCCCGAAAAGACCCCAGGAGTGCGCCCCCACCACAAATGGGAAGAACCCGTCCAAAGGACCCCAAGGTCTCGAACCCAGCCACGTCAGGACTTACCCCGGCTCCAGGGGGAGCCAGAAACCAGGCGGGTCCAAGAAGAGTACACCAGGAGGGGGAAACTCGACAGTGTTACCGGTGTGGGGAGATGGGACATATCTCCTGGCAGTGTGGGAAACCAGCCGATGAACCTATGCCCACTGCGGAGTCCTCCAGCGCAGCACCCACACACCGTTTTGCCTCGCTCTTGGGAGTCGTAGATGGCGGCCCAGATCGACCCCCCACCTGCCCGGTAACTGTGAATCACCATGATGTGGAGGCCTTACTAGATTCTGGTAGCCGGGCCACCCTGGTGCGTAAGGATTTGGTGGGCCCAACGTGTCTGACCCCGGGGAAAGTCCTCCCAGTTTCCTGTGTCCATGGAGACACCAGAGAATACCCCATTACTGAACTTACAATGACCAGCACACGGGGAACCATACACACGACGGCGGGGGTGGTTGATTCCCTCCCCGTCCCTGTCCTAATTGGACGAGACTGCCCAGCCTTTTACCCACTCTGGAGAGAGTCTCAGGAGAGGATAACCCGAGTACCTCGGAAACGGAGAGGCAAGACTCATCCTGGGAAGGCTCCGGTGCAATCCTCCGAATTACTCACTCCCGCCCGGGCTCTGATAGGGATGGCAGGTGCCCAGACCGACACAGAGACTGGTCCGGATACGGGAGAAGAGAACGCAGCCCAGGAAAGTGCTCCGTTCTCCAGTGAAGAAGACGTCCCAGGCACCCAAGAGCTTCCCCCTCTCACAGGCCAGTATGGGAGGCCCAGCAGAGCAGTCACAGGAATCGTGCTAGCAGCTCCATGCTGGCGTCCTTCGCCGAGACAGAGGAGAGTGAGAGCCGAGAGACCCCCGGAGACCGGCACTGTACAACACAGCACCAACTCACTGGATGGAGTGGAAACAGCCGAGGGCTGGCAAGCACCACGGCAATGCGGATGCCCTCTCCCGGCGTGATGCCTTCTTCGCTGCCTTTACCCCGACGAGGACGTCGGTCCCGAGGAGGGGGGATGTGTGATGTCACGAGAGGCTGTGTCCTGGAGGGACGTTACATCCCCCTGAGATGGCTGCAAACCCAGACAGCTATGGCTCCATCTGCTGGTATGGTCGGGAACTCCACCCCTCTATGGCCAATCTTCCCACGCAGCTGAAACAAATGAGGAGCTGATGAGCTGAAGGTTTGGGAAGGGAAGAGACACAGTCTCCAACCTGGGCTCTCTGGAGGACAGGAGTGCTGCACGTCCACTTCCATGAGGAATATACGGATTTGGAGATACTTACCTTTGGGAAATACTCACCTTTGGATATATGCACCTGTGGAAATACGTGAGAGACATTTGGAAGGACTTTTTGCTGGGTTGGCCACTAGCTGCAACGTGGACTACAGTAAGGCTGGGGAAAAGTTATCTGAGCGAGTGAGAATTATGACTTTGGATGTGGAAGAGACATCCCTGAACTGTTAACCCTTAAAGAGCCACAAGAGAACAGAATTTTGTTATATTTTCGTTAATTTCCCAAGACCTATAATAAAATCCTTGTTTTGTTTGAACCTTGTCTCCTTGCACTACTTGAGCAACCCCGCTGAAAGCTGTGTAGCCTCTCGTGACGTCACAGTGACCAAATACTTATTTTCCACCATAATTTGCAAATAAATTCATAAAAAATCCTACAATGTGATTTTCTGGATATTTTTTTCTCAATTTGTCTGTCATAGGTGACGTGTACCTATGATGAAAATTACAGGACTCTCTCATCTTTTTAAATGGGAGAACTTGCACAATTGGTGGCTGACTAAATACTTTTTTTCCCCACTGTATATACAGTTGAAGTCGGAAGTTTACATTCACTTAGGTTGGAGTCATTAAAACTCGTTTTTCAACCATACCAAACTATAGTTTTGGCAAGTCGGTTAGGACATCTACTTTGTGCATGACACAAGTAATTTTTCCAACAATTGTTTACAGACAGGTTATTTCACTTATAATTTACTGTATCACAATTCCAGTGGGTCAGAAGTTTACATACACTAAGTTGACTGTGCCTTTAAACAGCTTGGAAAATTCAAGAAAATGATGTCATGGCTTTAGAAGCTTCTGATAGGCTAATTTACATAATTTGAGTCAATTGGAGGTGTACGTGTGGATGTATTTCAGGGCCTACCTTCAAACTCAGTGCCTCTTTGCTTGACATCATGGGAAAATGAAAAGAAATCAGCCAAGACCTCAGAAAAAAAATGGTAGAACTCCACAAGTCTGGTTCATCCTTGGGAGCAATTTCAAAGCGCCTGAAGGTACCACGTTCATCTGTACAAACAATAGTAGGCAAGTATAAACACCATGGGACCACGCAGCCGTCATACCGCTCAGGAAGGAGACGCATTCTGTCTCCTAGAGATGAACGTACTTTGGTGCAAAAAGTGCAAATCAATCCCTGAACAACAGCAAAGGACCTTGTGAAGATGCTGGAGGAAACAGGTATAAAAGTATCTATATCCACAGTAAAACGAGTCCTATATCGACATAACCTGAAAGGCCGCTCAGCAAGGAAGAAGCCACTGCTCCAAAACCGCCATAAAAAAGCCAGACTACGGTTTGCAACTGCACATGGGTACAAATATCGTACTTTTTGGAGAAATGTCCTCTGGTCTGATGAAACAAAAATAGAACTGTTTGGCCATAATGACCATCGTTATGTTTGGAGGAAAAAGGGGGAGCTTGCAAGCTGAAGAAAACCATCCCAACCGTGAAGCACGGGGTGGCAGCATCATGCTACGGGGGTGCTTTGCTGCAGGAGGGACTGGTGCACTTCACAAAATAGATGGCATCATGAGGAAGGAAAATTATGTAGATATATTGAAGCAACATCTCAAGACATCAGTCAGGAAGTTAAAGCTTGGTCGCAAATGGATCTTCCAAATGGACAATGATCTCAAGCATCCTTCCAAAGTTGTGGCAAAATGGCTTAAGGACAACAAAGTCAAGGTATTGGAGTGGCCATCACAAAGCCCTGACCTCAATCCTATAGAACATTTGTGGGCAGAACTGAAAAAGTGTGTGCGAGCAAGGAGGCCTATAAACCTGACTCCGTTACACCAGCTCTGCCAGGAGGAATGGGATCAAATTCATCCAACTTATTGTGGGAAGCTTGTGGAAGGCTACCTAAAACGTTTGACCCAAGTTAAACAATTTAAAGGCAATGCTACCAAATACTAATTGAGTGTATGTAAACTTCTGACCCACTGGGAATGTGATGAAATAAATAAAGTATGAAATAAATCATTCTCTCTACTATTATTCTGACATTTCACATTCTTAAAATAAAGTGGTGATCCTAACTGACCTAAGACAGGGAATCTTTACTAGGATTAAATGTCAGGAATTGTGAAAAACTGAGTTTAAATGTATTTGGCTAAGGTGTATGTAAACATCCGACTTGTAGATTGCACACAGGTGGACTTTATTTAACTAATTATGTGACTTCTGAAGGTAATTGGTTGCACCAGATCTTATTTAGGGGCTTCATAGCAAAGAGGGTGAATACATATGCACGCACCACTTTTTCCGCTATTTATTTTTTAGAATTTTTTGAAACAAGTTATTTTTTTCATTTCACTTCACCAATTTGGACTATTTTGTGTATGTCCATTACATGAAATCCAAATAAAAAACCATTTAAATTACAGGTAGTAATGCAACAAAAAAGGAAACACGCCAAGAGGGATGAATACTTTTGCAAGGCACTGTACATAAAACAAAGGAAAATCATGTTTTGGACTGTACTGGGCCTTCAAGAGGACTTGTATCGTCAACTAACAGACAACAGCCAAAGGGTAATTAATTGAAAGAGCAATGAATGAAAACATAAGTACAATACAATTGCATAAAACAAATGTGCAATTTTCTTTACACCCCACTCTAGAGCATAGATAGACGTTATATATAACGTTCCAGAGACTTTATTTACGCTACACCACAAGGAGGCAATATGTAACTTGCGTCTGTGAACGCTCCGCAAGTGAGTTATAAGTAGGCTACAGTAGGCCTACTGAACCTAGCTGTAAGCACACACAGTTGGAAATGTCATGACCTTTTGGTCATGCTGGCTACCTCCCACTTCAAAATGGTTAGGTTAGACTGGATCCATGTGAAATGTCACCATGCTGCTTGCAGATGTTTCAGATATACGTCTCGCCGTTTGACCGGACAATTCTTAAGAACAACAATAAACACCCTCACAGCAATTATCCCACATTATGTGGGGTTTTATTTTGTTTCTGTAAGTGAGGCTATTCATTGAGGTCTTTGTGTCCTTGGGGTCCTTGATTGAGGATATCCTCCTAACAATTGCTCCTGGTGTTAAAAATGAAATGTGGCCCACCTTATTTGAAGTTTCAGACGTCTAGTCATCTACCCAGCCAGAAGAGTTTCCAAGTTACTGTAAAAACAAAAATAAAACACACATTCTCACACACACATTGGAACGGGTGTGAAAGTGTCAGCCATCGCTGTCCTGAGTGACAACAAAATATCAGACTTATAGGCTCTTAGACCTCATTTTATACATTTAAGTCATTTACACCATCTCATGTCGAAGTTAGGATATACAGAAAATAGTTGGTCAATGAGGGTATGGCACAGAGTTACACGTTTGTGGTGATGCAACCATTAGATACAAGTAAAGTTTACAAGAGAGGAAGAGAATGCTAAACAAGAAGATCTGCATTCCATTTCCTGATTTATTCATTCTAACCTTGAGATGTATAGAAGACTCGTAGGATTGAGTTCATGGTAGATGGAGGTCAAGGCCCGTATTCATGAAGCGCCTCAGAGTGCCGATCTAGGATCCGTTTGAATAATGAATAAGATGGCATGGACAGGAGGGACCTGACCCTTGATCAGCACTCCTACTTTGAGAGGTTTTGTGCCTACGTTGTCTGATAATATACAAGCAGGCCTGATGGATGGGCAGCACCACTTGACCCCCAGTGACCCCATGCTCACGCGCAAAACAACGATGAATGACTACGCCCTGATGGATGGTTACTTCCTCCTGAAATCCTGCTTGCGCGCTCATATTGTTTTATAATTTTGACAGGGAAGAAATCAGGCTAGCCGCCTTTTCACCTCTGCATTAAGGACCCCACCCTGGGTCTGAGGCCCAGCAGCAGAAGCGGGAGCCAGGGACACACGGCAATCAGGGCCGGCCCCGGCAGACTGACATTGTCTCTGGGCTAATGTCTCACAGCATTCAGTCACTTCCTCCCTCTGCACACTGTAGAGAAACAATAGCCCACAGGGTGTCCGTCGGGCGGAGAGTGTGTCAACAGTATTGCTTCTACAGTACCCGCACACACACAGCCACGCGCACACACAAAGCCACACGCGCACACACACAGCCACACGCGCACACACAGCCACGCGCACACACACAGCCACGCACACACACACACACACACACATGCACGCACACATTGTACCCCTCCCTCTGTCTGGCTCTGGTTAAGCCTGCTTGGCTGGATTGGGTTGCTCCCCACTCTTCTACCATGGAAAAAAGGATCATAAAAAAATCGGAAGCAGCGTATCCAAAGCCCTGTCTCATGAAAGGGCCGCAGTGCGTGTCTGATGGCGATTAGCTCTCCTGACATGCAGGTTGGCCAGGAAGCTTTAAGTTGAACATGGGGGGGGCTAACCTCCCTAGTCAGTTGTCTGAGATACAGCACCATAAGGGTTTTGGTCGAAGCGTGGTGGAGGGAACTGTATCACAATATTAGCCCTATGTATTTGTCCCATGGTTTCCTTAGCAAATGTCTAGCAGATGGGAATTGAAAAAGCGATGCATGGGGACTCGTTGACAAGACAATTTACTTCTAAATGTATATGTTCCTTTTATTCCGTCTTAACCCATGTCAGTTAAATGTTCTGTTCTCACTGACGTACAGGTTGCTGCTGTAAATATCTGCTCTTAGTCAACCTACTTGGTAAAATAAAGGTAAGTAACAATAAAAACAGCGGCCTCCATGCCGTACTGTTACAGTGTAACATCTTTTCTCCTGTAACCTTACCAGATGTTAGGGACTTGGTGTTACAGTTTATCCCTCTAGACTTGTACAATACATTGTGGAATGCCAGGCTTTCCCACCCAGGAATTAAAATAAAAGCTGGACATCTGGACCCCAGCTCTGCAGGCTGATGTCAGTATTGGCACTGACCCAGGACCTGCTGGCCCCACAGGGAGGGCCTCTGCCGGGTTGGCTGCTCCGGATTTTCCTTCCTGTTCCTCCGTGACATCTTCCTGCCTCGGGGGCCTCCGGGAGCCATTTAAAGGGGCCCTTGTGGGCCCAACACCCAGAGTTGCAGGATAAGCTCAGGCAGCAGCAGCTTCTATTTAGACCCGTTTTGACAGCATATCTGGGTTCAAATACTATTTGAAATTGTTCATATATTTGCGCATTTGCTTTAGTGTGCCTGGAGTGCCAGGTGGGTGTGGTTTGGGACTCTTCCATTGGTTCCATTGCACCAGGCAAGCTCACTTGAGCCCAGCTAAAGTATTAGAAATGTTTTCGAATAGTGTTTGAACCCAGGTCTGTTTGACAGCAGATAGAGATGGGAGTGGGACTGGGAGTATTTTTATGCAAGTGCGCAATTATTTGGACGTTCTTGATGGGTTACGGCTGTAACGTAACGCGCTACCGCAATGCCACTTTGTGACACCTGCCATTTACAGTAATGTAGTAATTTTGGTGACATGACAACATTCCAAATCTGGTAATGGTAACTGGCTAACTGTGATATGTATTTATTGGCCTTATATTATCAGAGTTGAGGTAACCAACTACTCAAACAATATTACGTTGTGTGTTATGGGAAAAAAAGACATAAGTCAATATGACAGCAATAAGTTGGCTTTACAACAGAGGATTATAAAAAAAAGGGCTAAATCACAACTTGCACCATTTAAGAAGTGCTTACAAAGCAATAATTCCCCTCTTAAAAACTAAAAAGCTCTGTATCCCCCCCCCCCCCATACCTCTCCAGCTCCGGAGACTAGAGTTGTGATTTACACCATTAATATATCAGCAGCTGTGTTTTGCTCGACACAGGCTGCTAGGTGATATTAGGTGTGACTGATCAATAGCACATGTGCATTAAAAACCCATGAGATTCACTGAAACACACCAGTGCCAAAGAACACCCTGCAACTTACTGCTTACTTGGATCCTCTGCAGCTCTTGAAATGCAGCTTCAATACGTTCTAAGCTAAAACAATTGATGGTTTTCTACTCTAAGCGCACTGTACTGCAGACCTGAGAACTGATAGACTTGTGGATCTATAACTCAAACATGTCATTTGTTCAATTGTTAACACTTTACTTAAAGGAAAATTCCACTCAAAAACTATATTTTGGTATTTGTTGCATTAGTCCACTGTTGATATCGTCCCAAAATGTTTTGCATGTCACCAATCAAGTTTTCGAGATATAGAACTTTCAAAATACAGAAAGGCACAATGCTATGGAAGAAACATGGGGAAATAACAGTGGATGTGCATTGATACTTGAAATGGAATTATGGCATTATGGCATTTTGCAGGAATTATCGTGAATAACTCCCAGCTATCAACCAATCAGCATCCAGGATTCAAACAACCTGTTTTAGAATTAAGCAATAAGGCCCGAGGGGGTGTGGTATATGGCCAATATACCACGGCTAATGGCTGTTCTTAAGCACGACGCAACGCGGAGTGCCTGGACACAGCCCTTAGCCATGGTATATTGGCCTTATATCACAAACCCCCGAGGTGCCTTCTTGCTATTATAAACTGGTTACCAACGTAATTAGAGCAGTAAAAATAAATGTTCTCATACCCATGGTATACGGTCTGATATACCATGGCTGTCAGCCAATCATCATCCAGGGCTCGAATCCCCCAGTTTATAATGGCCGTTATAATGGCCATTATAAACTGGGTGATTCGAGTCCTGAATGCTGATGCCACGGGTATGATGACGCAAAACTACTTGTTCACTGTTTTATTTATGTCATTTAGCAGACGCTCTTATCCAGATCGACTTACAGTTAGTGAGTGCACAATTGGTCCAGGGTAGGGGAGGGAATGGCCGACAGGGATGTAGCTCAGTTGGTAGAACATGGCGTTTGCAACGCCAGGGTTGTGGGTTCGATTCCCACGGGGGGCCAGTATGAAAAATTAAATAAAAATAATGTATGCACTCACTAACTGTGAGTCGCTCTGGATAAGAGTGTCAGCTAAATGACTAAAAATGTTTAAAAATATATATATATATTAGGGTAAAAAATTTTTTTTTACTGTTCTAATTAAGTTGATAACCAGTTTATAATAGCAATAAGGCACCTCAGGGGTTTGTGGTACAGTTGAAGTCGGATGTTTACATACACTTAGGTTGGAGTCATTAAAACTTGTTTTTCAACCACTCCACAAATTTCTTGTTAACAAACTATCGTTTTGGCAAGTCGGTTAGGACATCTACTTTGTGCATGACACAAGTCATTTTTCCAACAATTGTTTACAGACAGATTATTTCACTGTATCACAATTCCAGTGGGTCAGAAGTTTACATACATTAAGTTGACTGTGCCTTTAAACAGCTTGGAAAATTCCAGAAAATGATGTCATGGCTTTAGAAGCTTCTGATTGTTATGATTTAACTGGATAGAACCCAAATGCAGACAAGTACACCAAGCCAGAGAAGTTTTAACAGGTTTATTATAATGTTCAATAGTCCAGGTTTCCAATAAATGGGGAAGAGCAAGTCCAGGTTACAGTGAGGGTACAGATCCAGGTCAGGGCAGGTGTGGTACCGTAATGTCCTAGTGTCCGTGGGAAGTCCAAAGGAGAGGTCCGATAGTGGAGAGCAGGATGGTGGTGGCAGGAGTGAAGCGGAGGCAGGAGTCAGGTTCCAAATATCTGTGGCACAGGAGAAAAAGTAAATAAACAGTCCAAAAAACACAAGAGCGAAAACAGACAGGTTGAGTCGGCAGCGAGACTAACATGGTTGTCTTGACTATGATCTGACGATGAGTGGCAAGTTTGACCGGGTCTTAAAGGGCTGAGGTGATTATGGTGAATGAGCTGCAGCTGGAACCCTGACTCCCGCACACCAGACTTCACTCCTGCAATCAAGGACAAACAGAGGGGAGGGGAAGAGCAGAGAGAGAGCTACCTAGCAGCAGTAGGCCTAACAGTACCCCCCCCTCTACGGACGCCACCTGGCGGCCGACAGGGTTTATCGGGATGTAACCGATGAAATTCACGGACCAGAGCAGGATCCACAATGAAGCTCCTGGGCACCCAGGAACGTTCCTCAGGACCATAACCCTCCCAATCCACCAGGTAATGGAAACCACGACCCCGGCGGCGAACATCCAGAAGTCGCCGGACAGTGTAGACAGGACCCCCACCCACGATCCGGGGCGGAGGAGGGGACGAGAGGGCGGGCACAGAGGGCTGACAGACACAGGCTTGATCTGGGATACATGAAAAGTGGAATGAACCCGTAGGGAGGCAGGAAGCTGTAGCTTAACCGCGCAGGGGTTAACAATAGACAGTATCTTGAACGGTCCTATAAAACGCGGCGCCATCTTCTTAGATTCTACTTTCAATGGAAGATCACGTGACTTAAGCCATACCTCTTGACCAGGAGAGTAACCGGGAGCCTGGGACCGGTGACGGTTGGCTTGCCTCTGCATGTATGTCGAAGCTCGGGACAGAGCTACCCTGGCCTTCCTCCAGACCTTGAAGCAGCGGCGCATGTGGGACTGCACCGAGGGTACCGCCAGTTCCCTCTCTTGAGAAGGGAACAGGGGAGGTTGATAACCCAGAGCACACAGAAAGGGAGACAAACCAGAGGAAGCGTTAGTCAAGGTGTTATGAGCATATTCCACCCAGGGGAGCATGGAGCTCCAAGACCCAGGGTTAGACCCTGTGACACAGCGGAGAGCGGTCTCCATCTCCTGGTTCGCTCTCTCGGCTTGCCCGTTGGTCTGGGGGTGATATCCAGAGGACAGGCTGGATGTGATGCCCAAAGCTTTACAGAAAGCTTTCCATACCTGGGAGACAAACTGGGGACCCCTGTCGGAGACAATATCAGTGGGCAGACCATGAGAGCGGAACACATGTTCAACCAAAATATCAGCCGTCTCTCTGGCAGTGGGCAGTTTAGGTAGGGCCAAAAAATGAGCAAACTTAGAAAACGATCAATCACAGTAAGAATGACAGTCTTTCCAGACGAGGGGGAAGTCCAGTGACAAAATCCAAAGCAATGTGGGACCAGGGCCGACTGGGTATTGGCAGAGGTCGTAGATGACCAGCGCTGGCCTGGGTGGAGTTCTTACTTCGTGCACAGACCGTACAAGCAGCAATGAAGGCTCGAGTGTCCGCCTCCATCCTGGGCCACCAGAACTTCCGTCGCACAAAGTCAAGGGTCCGAGTAACTCCAGGGTGACAGGTAAGGGGAGACGAGTGAGCCCACTGAAGTACCTGGGAGCGAACAGACTCAGGGACAAACAACCGGTTAGGAGGACCGCTCCCAGGGTCAGCTTGATGATGTTGAGCCTGTCTAACAATCCCTTCGATGTCACATGTAATGGCCGCAATACTGCAGGTAGGAGGCAAGATGGGTTCAGGGTTACTACCAGTATCAACAGCAGAATGAACACGAGACAGGGCGTCAGGCTTGACGTTGCGTGACCCAGGACGGTAAGACAGAGAAAAATTGAATCTCCCAAAAAATAGTGCCCACCTGGCTTGACGGGGATTGAGCTGCTTAGCTGACTGGATGTATGCCAGATTCTTGTGATCCGTCCAAACGATGAAGGGTTGTTCCGCCCCCTCCAACCAATGCCGCCACTCCTCGAGAGCCAGCTTAACGGCGAGCAGTTCACGATTGCCAACATCATAATTCCTCTCTGCCTGAGAAAGCTTCCGTGAAAGAAAAGCACAGGGATGCAGTTTGTTATCTTCAGGAAAACGTTGTGACAAAACCGCACCTACCCCAGTGTCGGATGCATCCACCTCCACGACAAACTGGCGGTCTGGGTCCGGCTGCATCAGAATGGGAGCCGAGGCGAAGCGATGTTTCAGTTCTTCGAACGCTGATTCGGCCCCTTCATTCCAAGCGAACGGTAGTGAGATGGAGGTGAGAGCGGTGAGTGGTGCCGCAATGCGGCTGTAGTCCTTGATGAACCTCCTGTAGAAGTTCGCAAACCCCAGGAATCGTTGAAGTTGCTTGCGGGTGGAGGGGGCTGGCCAGTCCGTGACTGCAGAGATCTTAGCTGGGTCCATCCGCAACTCCCCCTGAGCGATTATGTAACCCAAAAAAGAGGTCTCAGACACATGAAATTCACATTTCTCCATCTTCACAAATAGTTTGTTCTCCAACAACCTTTGCAACACCTGGCGCACATGTAGTTCATGTTCCTGGGAGGACTCTGAGAAAATCAGGATATCATCCAGATAGACAAAAACAAAACGATTCAACATGTCCCGAAGGACATCATTCACGAGTGCCTGAAAAACAGCAGGGGCATTAGACAAACCAAAAGGCATGACCAGATACTCAAAATGTCCCAAGGGTGTGTTGAAGGCAGTCTTCCATTCATCACCTTTACGAATGCGCACCAGGTGATACGCATTTCGTAGATCAAGTTTCGTAAAGATGGTAGCACCATGAAGGAGGGGAAAAGCAGAATTAATCAAAGGCAGAGAATACTTGTTCTTAATGGTGATATTGTTAAGTCCACGGTAATCAATACAGGGTCTGAGGGTCTTATCCTTCTTAGCAACAAAAAAGAATCCTGCTCCTACAGGTGACGAGGAAGGACGCATAATACCTGCCGCCAAGGAGTCCCGAATGTAGTTTTCCATAGCCTCCGTCTCCGGCCGGGAGAGATTGTACAGGCGACTGCTGGGGAGCGGGGCTCCTGGCTGGAGGTCAATGGCGCAGTCATAAGGCCGGTGAGGAGGAAGAGAAGTAGCTCTGTGTTTGCAGAAAACGGATGCCAGGTCATGATACGCGTCAGGAACAGCAGAAAGATCCATGGACTCCAGTGGAGGTTGAGGCACAGTACTGGCAGGAGTCTGAGCAGAACACAAACAATTCACATGACAAAAAGTGCTCCATGAAACAATGCTACCTGTCACCCAATCAATGTGTGGATTGTGTCTTATGAGCCAGGGGATACCAAGGACCAGGGGGGGTCTGTGGGCAGTCGATAATATGGAATTGAATGTTCTCCTGATGATTTCCCGACACTCTAAGACACACAGGAACAGTCTGATGGGTAATACGGGTCAACAATTGTCCATTTAGACCCTTAGCCTGCAGCGGACAGTCCATAGGAACAGTCTCCAAATCCATCTGTTGAGCCCACTCTCTATCCAAAAAGCTTTCGTCGGCACCAGAGTCAATCAGCGCACTAACCGAGAAATTCTGAGACTGCCACTGGAGGGATGCCTGGAGCAGAATGCGGGGAGAAGAGGAAGAATCCGCTGCTCGGCTCACCAAAACTTCTCCCATTAATGATGAGCCGGGCCTTTTCCCGGACGAACTGGGCAGGAAGGAACGAAATGACCAGCTTCTCCACAATACAGGCAGACCCGAGCCTGAATACGACGTGCACGCTCCTCTGAGGACAACCGTGCACGACCCACCTCCATGGCTTCGGGTTCAGTGCTCCTCGTATCGACTCGGGAAGACACGGCTTTCTCCGTAGGGAAGATGCAGGGAGGAGTTTGTTGATGACAGACACTCCTCTCCCGGCGGCGCTCCCGAATCCGATTATCCAACCTGATAGTGAGTGAAATAAGATTATCCAGCGTAGGCGATTCATCATATGACACCAATTCATCCTTTAAAGTCTCAGACAAAGCATTGATGAACACTCCTTGTAATGCCTCGTCATTCCAACCACTCACTGCTGCTAAAGTCCGAAACTCCACTGCCATCTCCGCCACACTACGAACCCCCTGCCGAAGAGAAAACAACCGTTTCGCAGCCTCCTTGCCTCGTACGGGGTGGTCAAAAACCTTCCTCATCTCCGTGGTGAAGGCCACGTAAACGTTGCAAATGTCCGACTGACTCTCCCAGACCGCGGATCCCCAGGCACGAGCGGAACCGCTAGTAGAGTTGATAAGGTAGGCAATACGGGCTCTTTCTGAGGCGTAGGTGAGGGGCTGTTGTTCAAACACTAACGAGCATTGAGTCAAAAACTCGCCACAGGTTCCCATGTTCCCGTCATAGCGCTCTGGAGCAGGAACAAAAGGCTCTCTGATCTGGGCTGAAGGGGTAGTAAGGGCAGACACTTGATTGGTGAGTAATTGAACCTGATTAAACAGCACCTGACTGTCCTCAGCAATCGTCTTAAACAGGGTATCATGTCGGCCAAGTAAAATGCCCTGATTGGCTATGGCAGTCCAAATTTGAGTGCACTCTGGGGTGGTATCCGAGCTACTGTCTGCTGGGTTCATGTTGGTCAGATCATACTGTTATGATTTAACTGGATAGAACCCAAATGCAGACAAGTACACCAAGCCAGAGAAGTTTTAACAGGTTTATTATAATGTTCAATAGTCCAGGTTTCCAATAAATGGGGAAGAGCAAGTCCAGGTTACAGTGAGGGTACAGATCCAGGTCAGGGCAGGTGTGGTACCGTAATGTCCTAGTGTCCGTGGGGAGTCCAAAGGAGAGGTCCGATAGTGGAGAGCAGGATGGTGGTGGCAGGAGTGAAGCGGAGGCAGGAGTCAGGTTCCAAATATCTGTGGCACAGGAGAAAAAGTAAATAAACAGTCCAAAAAACACAAGAGCGAAAACAGACAGGTTGAGTCGGCAGCGAGACTAACATGGTTGTCTTGACTATGATCTGACGATGAGTGGCAAGTTTGACCGGGTCTTAAAGGGCTGAGGTGATTATGGTGAATGAGCTGCAGCTGGAACCCTGACTCCCGCACACCAGACTTCACTCCTGCAATCAAGGACAAACAGAGGGGAGGGGAAGAGCAGAGAGAGAGCTACCTAGCAGCAGTAGGCCTAACACTGATAGGCTAATTGACATAATTTGAGTCAATTGGAGGTGTACCTGTGGATGTATTTCAGGGCCTACCTTCAAACCCAGTGCCTCTTTGCTTGACACCATGGGAAAATCAAAAGAAATCAGCCAAGACCTCAGAAAAAAATGGTAGACCTCCACAAGTCTGATTCATCCTTGGGAGTAATTTCCAAATGCCTGAAGGTACCACGTTCATCTGTACAATCAATAGTACGCAAGTATAAACACCATGGGACCACGCAGCCGTCATACCGCTCAGGAAGGAGACGCGTTCTGTCTCCTAGAGATGAACGTACTTTGGTGCAAAAAGTGCAAATCAATCCCAGAACAACAGCAAATGACCTTGAGAAGATGCTGGAGGAAACAGGTACAAAAGTATCTATATCCACAGTAAAACAAGTCCTATATCGACATAACCTGAAAGGCCGCTCAGCAAGGAAGAAGCCACTGCTCCAAAACCGCCATAAAAAAGCCAGACTTCGGTTTGCAACTGCACATGGGGACAAAGATCGTACTTTTTGGAGAAATGTCCTCTGGTCTGATGAAACAAAAATAGAACTGTTTGGCCATAATGACCATCGTTATGTTTGGAGGAAAAAGGGGGAGCTTGCAAGCCGAAGAACACCATCCCAAACGTGAAGCACGGGGGTGGCAGCATCATGCTGTGGGGGTTCTTTGCTGCAGGAGGGACTGGTGCACTTCACAAAATAGATGGCATCATGAGGAAGGAAAATTATGTGGATATATTGAAGCAACATCTCAAGACATCAGTCAGGAAATTAAAGCTTGGTCGCAAATGGGTCTTCCAAATGGACAATGACACCAAGCATACTTCCAAAGTTGTGGCAAAATGGCTTAAGGACAACAAAGTCAAGGTATTGGAGTGGCCATCACAAAGCCCTGACCTCAATCCTATAGAACATTTGTGGGCAGAACTGAAAAAGCATGTGTGAGCAAGGAGGCCTACAAACCTGACTCAGTTACACCAGCTCCGTCAGGAGAAATTCACCCAACTTATTGTGGGAAGCTTGTGGAAGGCTACCCGAAACGTTTGACATTACATTTACATTTACATTTTAGTAATTTAGCAGACGCTCTTATCCAGAGCGACTTACAGTTAGTGAGTGCATACATATTTTATTTTTTTCTCATCTAAACCCCCAAGTTAAACAATTTAAAGGCAATGCTACCAAATACTAATTGAGTGTATGTAAACTTCTGACCCACTGGGAATGTGATGAAATAAATAAAATATGAAATAAATCATTCTCTCTACTATTATTCTGACACTTCACATTCTTAAAATAAAGTGGTGATCCTAACTGACCTAAGACAGGGATTTTTTACTAGGATTAAATGTCAGGAATTGTGAAAAACTGAGTTTAAATGTATTTGGCTAAGGTGTATGTAAACTTCTGACTTCAACTGTATATGGCCAACATACCACAGCTAAAGGCTGTATCCAGGCACTCCGCGTTGCGTCATGCATAAGAACAGCCCTTAGCCGTGGTATATTGGCCATATTGGCCATATATACCACACCTCCTTGGGCCTTATTGCTTAATTATACCTGCAGGCTTTAACTAAGTAAGTAGCCTTGCACGAGCGAGCTGAAATGGCTCATAGGAGCAGGAGCCTCTCCTGTTTCTGTATCATGAGGCAGCTTGATGTACAAGTAATCAAATCAAATCAAATTGTATTTGTCACATGCGCCGAATACAACAGGTGTAGACCTTACCGTGAAATGCTTACTTACAAGCCCTTAACCAACAATTCAGTTTTAAGAAAATAGAGTTAAGAAAATATTTACTAATTAAACAAACAATAAAAAAAAACAGGTAAAACAGTAAAATAACAATAATGAGGCTATACACAGGGGGTACCGGGACTGAGTCAATGTGTGGGGGTACAGGTTAGTCCAGGTAACTTGTACATGTAGGTAAGGGTAAAGTAACTATGCATAGATAATAAACAGCAAGTAGTAGTAGTGTAAAAACAAAGGCGGGGATGCTAGTCTATCGCAGGGCCTTACCCCCAATCTCTTTAATGCTGAGTGCCCATCAGAAATGCATCAAGTCCCATTTTTACAGTCTTTGTTATCACTTGGCCGGGGATCGAAGTCCTAACCTTCCAATCTCAGGGCGGACACTCTAACCACAAGCCACTGAGTTGGTTGAGGCTTTAATAACTAAAGTGTTACCAATTATTCAGCTCACTACCTTTTACCATCATTTCTGGATATTGGGCAATGTGCCACACGTTTTGATGGTTTCCATGAGTAATCATTAGTCTTGACAATAGATCTACTCATGTTGCCTTTCCTGTTTTCCCCTTTAACTTTGTACAGCGAATTCAGATCATTATGATTCAGAGTGAATAATGTTTTCCTCACACACTTTGCTATGTCCTATCCTTACTAGGCTCAAAGGGCCTTTGGTTGGCCACTTTAGAATTGGCCAGCTCAGCTATTTTGGAAAGGCCCCGTCTCACATTTCCTTACAGAGATTCCTTAGCATTGCTCAAGGCAAAGCTGTACTGAAAATTCCCAGATATACTTTATCTTCAAAGAATTCATTACATCACCTTGTTGGTAGCCCTGTCCAGTCCTGTCATCACGTATACGGGTTGAAAATGGCAGATTTTGTCATTGTTAAGCGCCTAAATTGGAACACAGTGGCTGTACAGTAACATGCTATACATGACGTCAGAGCTCAGGTTGTCTGCATCACAGCGCTGTATGGGTTTTGACTGACAAATGTTATAAACTTGAGCACCGCACGCGACAAGAAGATGCCCCCATCCCTCCTGCTAATTGGGCTCTTTTTGCACATTTGTTTTTGCCTGTGAGGGAAATGCTGTAAATTGAGAGAAGTCGATGTGTTCTGAAAGATGAGACATTGAGGATTATAATAAATACATATTTAATGTCATACAAGCAAACCACACACCCGTGAGTCCAAATGTGCACTTCACGTTTCCATATTTGAAAACTCATGTAATTTACAGTATCAACGTTTATGATCGCTATGTTTGATCCACAGTTAAAAGGATGACATGCGCTATACCCTGGGTTGTCCTGAACAGAATGAGCCTATGTTTGTCGTGTTACATGCGTATTGTGAAGACGATTAGCAGCTGAACACGGACTTGAATGCACTCATGCCATGACTCCATTCTATTCGCACCAAAATCTGTCTGATGTGCCTTTTGAAAGCCTAACACTGTAAGATCATATTTTATAACTTGTTAGCCAACTTTATAATCATGTTGGTAAGAGAATAAGCTTTCAAATCAAATGATGCCCACCTGACCCAGTTTACAATTTATAATGGAACGTTTTTGGATTGCGTAAAGAACAGTAAGTGTGTGATGGAGGGAACACAGGGCTGTGTTCCTAACAAAGCTAGGTGAGTTAAAAAACATCAGTTGAAGGCTCTTTCCTTGAGTCATAAAAGTGCATTGAAATGACTTAGGAACTGTGCACAGTTTGGAGAGGTGTGTGGCCACTTGGAGACACCAGTTAGACCTCTCACTCAAACCCTTGTAATCGTTTTTTCTTATCTTGCACCTACTCCAAAATGTCAATGAATATTCTTATTATGTTACTGAATGTATCCGGAGCATTTTAAGATTTAGGTTTTGCCAAATGCTGTGAAATGTACAGTAAATGTAAAATGTACATAAAATCAACAGTGTAATGTTTGGATTCAGTCTTGTGTCAGGTAAACTGGTGTGTCTTAACCTTTGGTCTGATAATTTCCCCATAATCTCCAAAGTGTTTTTTTTCAATTGCTACCATGGTCATGCATTTTTATTGAAATTCTGTTAGAAACATTTGAATTCTGCCCAATTTCCACAAGTGTAAGGGGTTAACCATATGAAAACATCACCACAACTTTGTTGGTATGAGGGGCTGAAATTAGACTAGGGACAACTACAACTATGTAAAAATATATTTAATTTCAAAGCAAAATACAAAATGGTGTTGAAAAGGCTACCAAATAGTCTCATTTATGACTATGTTCCTCTATAATCACATCCAAAATCACATTTCACCAAACCAGCATTATGAGAGGAGCATTCTTTTCTCACACAAACACATTCCTGAAACTCATCTTTTTGACAGTCTTTTTCCGAAGTTCGAAGGCATTCTGGCCTATGTCTCGGTCTATGTAGGATTAGGTGTAATAGCTGGAGTTTTTTCCCTGAGGTGCGGACTTGAACTCAACAATCCTTGGAGTTTGAGAGTTGTCTATCTTCGGCTCATTCGTAGTGCACGGGTTGTATGCATTTTCAGACAACCCCGACCATCTTTCCCCTGCAAAAACAAATGTCATGTTAGGTCAATGTTTTTCATTAACATCAGAATTGATTTCTGGAAAATTCTGAAGCGGGAAACATCTGTGACCAACATATGAATACTACATGCATCTTTGTCTTTGGCTTAAATCCATGCTTATTCTCCCTAGTGGATTATACAAATAGTTTAGTGAAATCTAATGTCATTGATATCAACAAACCCTTCCTCTGTTTTTCCTTTAAAGGATATCTAAGCAGACTGAAAATGATATTAATAAATACATGATGTCCCAACAGGGATCATTTTCCATTTTCGGTGTTCTCTCTCAAGAAGATGTTTGACAGATTTGAGCATGTTTGATTGATACCCATTATGATGAAACTTCAAGTAACATGGCAAGAAAGTATTTTGTTATAGGCCTAGTATTGTTTTTTATGCCATATTATCATTGTGAAATTACTATTTTTGGAAAGGATATTGAATGCACTGAAACAGTAGACTATAATAATATGATGCAATACTAGCTGTCAAAGGCGACACACGCCCACTACAGAACCATAGGCAACTGCCTGTCTACTATGTAAAATACGTTTTATATATTTTAAATGTATACTTGACATAGCACTGTCATGCACGCGTACCCCTTTCCGCTGGTTGCTCAAGCAAAAGGTGCAGATAGTTCTGGGTTGCTTCCCCTCGCCATCTCCTTGCACGCGATACACTGCACTCAAGCACGGCTGCCCATCCTCGCGCCCGTCGCCAAGGACCAGAATGTTGGCCAAGTGCGAGATGTAGCTGGACGCCAGCCGGAGCGTTTCAATTTTGGAGAGCTTTCTGTCCACCGGCTCTGTGGGTATGAGTGTCCGGAGCGCGGTGAAGGCGGTGTTGACGCTCTGGGTCCGGTCTCGCTCCCTGGCGTTGGCTGTGTTGCGCTGTTTGACCACAACAACCCCACCGACTCCCACCACGCGGGAAAGCTGCCGATAAGTATTCTCTGAAGAGGCACAGCATCCATAGCTCTGGTCCGAGCTGCCGTCGCTCTCGCTTCGGTTCCCCTCGTCGTCCGACATCATGTTGAAGTCAGGAGGATATGAGGAGAAGGGGTAAGTTGCCACCGGCCGAAGCATGGTAAAGGCCATGATAAACTAAATGATAATGAAACTAGTCCCTAGAGAAGCCAACAGTTTAATTTGTGGGCATGGACAGCCGTGGAGACCAGAACGTGCATAAGAATTCCCCCGCGAATAGGAAAAAATTGTTTTGACATATCCCCATAGGATGGTGTGGCCGGATGGTCAACAGTGAGTGTGTCTAAACGTGCTTGAGTGAGTTCTTATAGCCTACTGCAGCTCCTCAGCAGAAGGGGAGGGGTTGTTCAGGAAAACCAATCTGTCCAAAATAATCAATTTCCCTCCAAAATTATATTATAGACTATAAACAACTTTTGTTTATTTTAATAGGTCAGTAGCATTTGCGTAAATTAAAGCATAATTTGCATGATATGGTGGAGCTTCAATTATTTATTTAATTCCCTTTTAACACTATTTGACACTGGAGGCTGCTATGGCCAATTAATTATGTACCACAATCACAAAAATAGCTATTGTTATGAGAAAAACCACTTGTCCAACATTGCACTAATTTAAATTGGCCTAATACCATTGTTGCATATTCAAAATATGTCATTAGTGTGATTATGCATAAGAATGTGAGGCGTGGCACTCAAACCAAATCATTTATATAAAAAAATATGGTGAGGTTTCAGTCAACAAGGACCTTCATCAGAAATGAAAAGGTGTGTGCACTTACACAAAACTACTACAAAGCAAACAAGCTGAAACCACAACAAATGGTTTATTATGTAGGCCCATGTAGACATATTACAGTTTATTATCATGTAATCAAACTAAAGTAGGTCTAGGATTATTGACAAGGGGGTTCTAAACTCTATCTCCTCTTAGAAATAATAATACTTTACTTAAAGCATCCAGGTATGATATAACTTTATAACATTATAATGTCTTATAACAAGGCATATATTATGTCTCTCTATGTGTATTAGTCTAAAGCCCCTGTGACAGATTCTGTCCTCAGAGGCCAATCTAACAGTGGCGCAACGGTGAGCCCTGGTAAGTTTGTCTAATGGGTTAAGTGAGCTGGGTAAATAAACAGGCTGCAGATGCTGGAGGTGATCAAGCCCTCCACTTTCTCTGACAGCGTCCCAAATGGCACCCTATTCCTTATATAGTGCACACTACTTTTGATGGCCCTGGTCAAAAGTAGTGCACTATAAAGGGAATAGGGTGCTGTTTGGGATGGACCCACTGAGTGCAGAAAAGCAAATGGCTTCCAGATTATCTGGTGTGTGCCATCAAAGGGCCTGTTTGGCTTGCTTTCACAAACACAACCTCTGACACATCGAGCCACCGGCAGACCCTGCTGGCTTTGGCACTAGTTCAGCTGCACCAACAATGGCGACCTGCAGAAGACCCGGTGCCCACTCATAAACTGGGACACCGCAAGCCAAGGTTATTTTTACTGCTCCTCAGCCGGCAAGCAACACGACCCCTTACTCACTTTCCTTCACCTCACAGTTTGGAACCCTAAATACTTTGCCCCCCTCCTCCCCTCCACACCAAGGAATGCCACTAAAAACTTGTTGAGGTGATTAACTAAGGGATAGTTAGTTTGCAGTCACAGTGTGCTTCAAAGGGTTATTTGTAGGTGTACAATGAGAAGGTGGTATTTGAATGCAATATATAGACTATGGTGCAAAAAGTAATTGGTCATTTTTTAGGACAGAAAAATAAGAAATAAACAACAACATTTACAAGAAACCACGAGTTGTGACCAAGAGAACATTTTTAAGGAATGTCTGTATAGGCAGGCAGCTGAGCAGTGTGTCACAACAGGCCTGACAAATATCTCCCTTTAGGACAATACACCATCTCCTCCTGACTGTTTTGTCTCTTGGACAACTCCTGCACTGTTTTGAGTGATGTTATGGTGACCACATCGTGAGTCAGACCCAATACTGTAACAGAGCCAGCAGAGCGCTGCCATGTTGACTGCTGTGTTAGATACTCTCTGTGGTCAGGCGTGTTGACTCATGGACGCCGCGGCGAAAAGCTGAAACCCCGACCCAGAGCAGCTCTAGCCTGGTCCCAGATCTGTTTGTGCTATCTTGCCAACTCCTATGGTCATGAAGTCATCCCACACTCTTAGATAAAAAGGTGCTATCTAGAACCTAAAAGGGTTCTTTGGCTGTCATCGTAGGAGAACCCTTTGAAAACGTTTTGCTTTCAGGTAGAACCCTTTTGGTTCCAGGTAGAACCATTTTGGGTTCTATGTAGAACCCTTTCCACAGAGGGTTCTACTTGGAACCCAAATGGGTTCTACCTGGAACCAAAAAGGGTTCTCTAATGGGGATAGCTAAAGAACCCTTTTGGAACCCTTTTTTTCTAAGAGTGTAGGAGTTGGCAAGACAACACAAACAGATCTGCAACCAGGCTAGAGTAGCTACACCGAAGAACACCCTGCCAGCTGTAGCTCTCCTGGAATATTGGGGCATACAATAGATTGTAACATTGACAATACTTCCAGCATGGGGGTTTTGTACAGAAAAGTAAACGCAATGGTAGGATATGAGGTCTGAATAACATTTCAGGTGCCTGTATCACTCATTTAGAGAGACTGCTCCAATAGAAGTGGCTATTGCTGCAAACATCCCACCATTTTTGTGGAGGAGGTGCATCATGATGACGTCCATATTAGACAGAACGTTGTGGCCCCGCCCGCCTGTTGGGAAAACAAGGTTAACTAGGCTACTCCACTGGGCCACAACAAAAACATGACCTTTTTCAAACACTATTTTCTTGTTGTCTGCTTGTTTAAATCAATTACAAAACTACATTTAAGAAAAGTACAACATGTCTAAAGATTACTTTTCAACATTGCCTGCTCCCTAGTGTTCTCACAACTTAGAATAACATAATATTGTAGCTTCCCTCATGCCTCTTTTCATGACGGTGCTAGCAGCCACATGAGTGAGTGCTAGCTAGCTACCGACCGGAACATTAACCTAGCCAAGACCAACAACACAAACAAACAGACTATACAGTCAGCTAGAAACAGTGTGTGGAGTTACAAATGGACTATAGTAAACAAGTGAAATGTCTTACCTGTGATTAAATGTTTCCCACACAAATAGCTACATGTAGCGTACTTGGACACTGGGTCCCCACATTTCCCACTCTCCCACGCCGAATAGCCTGAAGCCACAGGGCTGTTCTCGCACCCTCTATTTCTACGTGGGAGCATTGCCAACCAACCATAGGTCGGGATTTTTGACCTGGTTACATGTACATTGAACAACATAGCAGCTTTTCAGCATGTTTTGTTATTTCTGTATACATTTACAATTGGAAATAATGTTTTTTTCCCCCAATTTGTGGTCGTGGTCGAGGGAAATTCCTTATTATGACATGAATACCGACTGAGACTATTTAATGCTGAAACACATCAGTTGTCATTGTTGTTATATAACGTGTTAATTATAAGAACAAGACACTTTTTATTCTACTTTAATATAATTATTTCCAGTTTGTCCTTCAATTCATGCAACTTGGTAGGACTATGAAGTAGCAAGAGTATACTTTTTTTGACCCCAATCTAACCCTCCCCCCTCTTTTTCTCTCCCTGCCTCCCTCTCTCCCACCCTCCCAAAGATACTGATAGTCTTACACAGCTTTCGACATGTTGAGTTATCTGGACAGATGGGACTGTCAGTTCAAATCAGCACCAAATGGCCCTATACTTCAGTAGTCTGACTACACCACAATGTATTTACTATAGTTTCACTTTATTTGAGGATTACATGAAAAAAGAATGAAAAATGTACATGTTTGAGACTGGTCCAATGAGATAGGTCCAATGTTCCCGCAATTTTTTAATTTTTTTAATCATAATGTTGGCCTACCAGAGTGACCTACCATCAAAAACAATAGAGAAAATGCATCCTATAACATTATAACATGGAAATAGCTGTTCTATCATTCAGCCTACAGTAGCAGCCAATGTTTGGTGTTCAATGTAGGCCTACATTCTATGAGACTTTAAAAAAAACATGCAGGGCTTGACATTAAGCTGTTTATTCACTTGTCCTTCAGAGTTGACTGGAAATGGAGGTGAGGAAAATGTTGTTGTATTGTGTTTGATGCAAGAAACTACTTTACAAAATATAATTAATTATTATTCCCATACAGTTATTATTATTACAGAGAATCAGACAAAAATGTATGCTACCCTCTGCCTATTGGCTACTTAGCTTATTCAACCCTATCTCAAAATACAACACTGCCCCTTTAAGACATAAAAAAAAGCTCTTTACCTGACCTGTTTTTCAAAGATGGGTAGAAATGTACATGTTTTGTGCTCTTGTAGGAAGCCATCACTCCCCCATTGCTGACCAGAAATTAGCTAGAACTGGACTAATAACTCCATAACTAGCAAAGAATATGAACATATATTATGTGCACATTTGGCTACATGCAGCTCTCACTTTGATCTCAGAACAAGCGTATTTACTCACGACTGCTGGTGCCTGTCAATGCAATAGTATCCTAATCCAATGATCTTTGCAAAATCTCTTGCATAGTTTTTACATACTAAGTCTTGCATAGTTAGTTTTATTTCGGTATTGAAAGTGGCTAATATCACGTTGATTCGATCACAATTCCCACAGTGTAGGTAAACGTTGATAGTGTTAACTAATGGGGAAAACTCTAAATTGAGTTAAGTTCAATCTCGTGCTTCTCTGAAGATGGTGTAATGCAGACCGCAATTTGGGGTGTTTCTTGATGTGGGTGTTCCCTGATATCAAGAAACGCCCATTGATACCTGCACTTGGTCAGTTCCGGTGTTATGAAACTGATGGTTTCTTGACACAGATGATTTGTTTACATACTAGATTAGGATAACTAACGTGGCAGGTTAGCATAATGAACTTGGCAGGTTAGGTGAATTAGTGTGGCAGGTTAGGAGACTGAGGTTAGGAAAAGGGTTAGGGGTAGCTACAACGCTACAGTTGTCAACAACTGTTGTCAACAACGCGAAAGAAACGGCCACGGACCAATGGCGAGCATCAATGGGTGAAACTTGACATCAAGAAACACAGATATCAGAAAACGCCCCTAATTGCAGTTAGGGGGGAAAGTGGATACCTAGTCAGATGCACAACTGAATGCATTCAACCGAAATGTGTCTGCCACATTTACCCTCTGAATCAGAGAGTTGCCTTAATTGACATCGTCGGCACCTGGGGAGCAGTTGTTGAGGGGGTTAACTGCCTTGCTCAAGGGCAGAACCGCAGATTTTCCCAGCTTGCCAGCTCGGGGAGTCGAACCAGCGACTTTTCAGTTATTGGCCCAACACTTCTGTGCGTGGGCTGGTATTCCTTCTGTACACGGGAGCTGAGTGCCCGTGCACACATGCAGTTTAGGGGGAACATTTCCTAGGTCTGGTTTGAGATAGTACTTAGATATGTTTCCTATATAATAACAATGTATTTTGTTACATTGTTAGATAGCTTCAAAAACAGCAAACATTTCCTATTATAGGTGACAGTTTCTCAAGATTACACTTGCTTGGCCACGTATTGACCTGGGGACATTTTGGTGGTATTTTTGGTGGGACGGACGGATATCCAAACAGAGCAGGTGCCGAGGTTTGATACTGTGTCTGGTGAACTAACTACCATGTCATCATCATCTCCTCTGAGACCCTCATCTCTCCCAGCCAGTTATGAGGTCAACCCCTCGATCACAACAGGAAGTCTTCTCACACGCGACGATTCTTTGGAGAAGCCCGCTAACAGGCCTTAATGGTCGCCTGGCCGGGCCTGAGGTTCCTCTGACCCACATTAGACAGCTTCCTCTCGGATCGCTTGGGACCTCGGGGCCCTTGTCTCAACTCCATGGTGTTCACGGGTCGGCTAGTTTATCAGGCTGGAGAATCTACAAGAACCTACAAGGCGGGCCATAAAAGCCCCTCTTTTATGATCATACTTCCAAGGTTGAAGATTTGATCAGATTTAATACAGGTAGGCTATAAAAGGCCCTTCCGCTTCATCCCTCTGATGATACGTGCTCTTGATTTGGGCCGCTTGTATTTCTTTAAAATGTTACCTTTATTTAACTAGGCAAGTCAGTTAAGAACAAATTCTTATTTACAATGACGGCCTACACCAAACAAACCCGGACGACGCTGGGCCAATTGTGCGCCGCCCTATGGGACTCCCAATCATGGCCGGTTGTGATACAGCCTGGAATCGAACCAGGGGGTCTGTAGTGACGCCTCAAGCACTGAGATGCAGTGCCTTAGACCGCTGCGCCACTCGGGAGCCCAAGTGGCGCAGCTATCCTCAGTCGCGACTGGCTGAGAGTAGACCTGGAGCGGGGATACGGAATCCTCTGTTCATTGTTTTGATGTTTTTTTAAATGTATAGTGTGTGGGGTTCGGCTGTTTTTAATAGCTAGGTACATCCTTTTCATGGATTGTGGTTTAGAATAGCGCGTGTACGTGGGATGGGTGTTTGTGTGTGTGTACGGACCGCATTGTGTCTTAAAATAGTAGTCTGGAGTGCACTGAGACACATAGCTGTAATTTCCCATGGGGGACACAGTGGCCGGGGGCCGAGAAGGGAAGTTTCTGGGCCCCCGTCTGGGCCAGAGGGGGGAAAGGGGCCTGGTTCTCATGACACCTGACCCAGTCCACATCCTGTCATCAGCCCCACAGCGTGGTGTGGTGTGGTCAGGGGGCCGAGCCGGGCCGGTGGAGATCCTCTGACCCAATCTAGATCCGGATGGCTCTCTGGCTGGCTCTCTGGAGTCACAAGCATGGGGGAAACACACTGCTCTCACACCCCACATGGTGGTTTTCCGTATGTACTGTATACTTTTGTATTATACTAAGGACTGACTGGTTGGTTGTACAAACCTTGTGTTTGTTTGATGGATCCTGTTTCATAAAAGTGGTAGCCCCCTCTGCTGGTCAATAGAAGAGCTACAGTTAGAGTAAATCACTGATGGTTGGTTGTCTGTTATTTGTTAGTTGAATTAACTCAAAGTTGTTGTGTGAAGCAAGAAGGATTCAAACAAAATATATTCTGAATTCGTTCATACTTTTGTTTTCTTGATGGTTAATGTGTCAGGTAATGTTACCTCAAGTTAACATGTGTTGAGTTAATGATGGTTGACGCCTTGAAAATGGCACACGGCACAGAGAACAACTTAGTGAAAATATTATATTTTAATAATTAATATTACTTGGTAATTGAAAAGTTCAAGGCTTTTCATGATTACATACAAAGTTGAGTACAATTCAAATTCAACAGTCGTATTGTAGGGCAAATAATTAATGGTACCAATCCTTAATAATGGTATAACAATTTCACTCTGTATTTTCATGTCTAAGTATCACATTGTAGCTTACAATTACAGCCTTTGCATAGATTCAAAAACAAAGGGGCATATTAATAATTTCCTACATAGAACACAAATATATCAACAATTATTGTGAATGAGATCAGATATAGGACTACTTTGTCTCAGAAATATATTACAGCATTTTATAAGATGTTCAATTCATAAATCAAATAAATTAACGACATAACCAATAAATTAATAATTTGATAAATAAATAAATAAGTACATAAATGAAAAAATAAATAAATACACAAATATGTCTCTTATGGAAGGGGAATTAAGAGCTAATTGGCATATAAAATAATACTGGAATGTAAATTATTGCAAGTAAATAAATAAGAATCCATAAAATAAATATTGAATAAAAAATATTCACATTTTAATTAGTTATTCAGTCCTCATCATCAGGTATCTTCTATGTTCTTGAACAACCCTCATTGCCATTATTATTGCTCTCTATCAAAAGGCAGGAAGAGGAAGACGAGTGTTGAGGAGTGCCGTCTTTGACAGCGCCTCCCAAGTGGCGCAGTGGTCTAAGGCACTGGATTGCAGTGCTAGCTGTGCCACTAGAGATCCTGGTTCAAATCCAGGCTCTCTCGTAGCCGGCCGCGACTGGGAGACCCATGGGGCGGCGCACAATTGGCCCAGCGTCGTCCAGGGAGGGGGATTCAATGGCCGGCAGGGATGTAGCTCAGTTGGTAGAGCATGGCATTTGCATCGCCAGGGTTGTGGGTTTGATTCCAGTATGAAAAACAAAATAATAATGTATGCACTAACTGTAAGTCGCTCTGGATAAGAGCGTCTGCTAAATGACTAAAATGGTTGTGTTTATTAGGCACCGGACTGAAACAAGGAGAGGGACTACCTGGATTTGTCCAATAAGAAACCCTAATTTTCAGTTACGGAGCGTTTTAAAATATGTTCTGTTATATGCCCTAATAAACACAACCCTGGTCTATCTTGTAAAGGAGATGTTATCTCAGTGAGACCGACCTGGATAAATAAACTGAAATAGAAAATAAACAGATCCCTAATCAGTCCTCAGAGCAGCAGTCCTCTTCGTCTCCAGAGCCCTTGAAGCAGGCCGACTCATAATGCTTGTTCAGATAGGACTTGAGCACAAAGCTCTTGCCGCAGCGCTTGCACTCGTAGTGCTTGAAGGCTGAGTGTGTCTGCATGTGGGCACGCAGGTTGGAGCGGTCCGCAAATGCTTTGCCGCAGTGGGCGCAAGCAAATGGCTTTTCACCCGTGTGCGAGCGCATGTGACCCTGCAGCAGCCACGGTCGGCTGAACGCCTTGCCGCACACACTGCAGTCGTGCTGCAGGTCGTGGGTGAGCATGTGCATGGCCAGTGCCGGCATGGACACATAGGCCTTGTGGCAAGTGGGGCACTTCCTGGCCTGCTGGCCGTCCAGGCTGCGGTGCGTCTGCTTGTGGCGGCTCAGGTTGGACGAGGTGGCGTAGGTCTTGCCACATTCGCCACACGTGTGGCGGCCCGGTCCCTTGGATTTCCCAGAATTCCCTTTGGCAGCTTTGGCCCCTGTGGAGCCTGCTTCTGTACTGCTATCTCTCTCCTCACCTTCCTTGTGTTGGTGCCTGTGGTTGGCCCTTTTCCGAGAGCGGCCGTCGGAGATGAGGAAGGCGTCTACCGGGTAGTAGATGCTGCTATCCGACTCGGTGGTGACACTCGAGTGGGGGCTGTCGGGCTGCTCCATGTCATGGTCGGAGTAGTCCTCCCCCCCGCTGCCCCCCGTGCTCCCCGGGGAGTACAGGGGCCCCACAGAGAGCCCGGTCCCCAGCTCCTTTGTGCTCTGGCATATTGAGGGGATGACATAATCCTGGATGTAGCCTGTAGTGGGTTGGAAGAGAAAGATCTGGAATAAATAAAGGACTTTTACTAAATCATTTTTTACAAAATATGTTTTAGGGTCGAGAATGCTATGGTTTTATGATTCCAGCAATCTTTCTGATTCCAGTTGAAAGCATATTTAAAAAAAAAAGTTTTATTGTTTAGCCATTGAGTAAAAATCTGCTGATCTCCCACTGGGCACAGACGTCGATTCAACATCTATTCCACGTTTGTTCAACATAATTTCATTGAAATGACGTGGAAACGACGTTGACTCAACCAGTGTGTGCCCAGTGGGCTGGATCTTCCATGCGTTGCGGATCAATATGAAACTGTATACAGGAAACCAATCGCAAGTGCTTGGTTCAGCAAACACCGTTTTGCAGTGATCAGTAACTCATCCGGCTCCAAACAAGGGCTTTATCCTAAATGGCACCCTATTCCCTATATAGTGCACTACTTTTGACCAGGGCCCATAGGGAATAGGGTGCCATTTGGGATTAATCTAAGGACTATCATTGCTAGCTACATCAAAAACACCATCACAGACGAAACACAAGTTCTATGCACTGACAGAGACACAACAGTCATAAAATGAAACACACTTGTTAGTTCTCCACAACCGATCCACCTGTCACCTTCCCATCCAATGCCACCATATCTAAATCTGGGCCAAAACAAAACAGAATGTCTAAGTAGAGAAATCCCCCAAAGCGCTAAATCATTTTAATCAGATCATTCTCCATCTGTGGCGTGTTGAAAGTGCCTGTGAGTATGGTAATAGAGAGATTGAATGACAGGTGCAGTGTGATTTGGGGATGGGGATGGAGAGGGGGGGCTATAGTCTGATCTTGACAGCAGTGCGCACTATATTGTGCTCCCCCCTGCAACACAAAGGGAACTAGACAGCTGGCATCCTAAATCTGGGGACAGATGATCTGGCGAGCCAAAGCTCTGTGGTTATGAAGGACATTCCACTAACAACAACACACCACACATTTCTATGGAAGTGTTTTGCCCTGAAATCACAGTGTCAGTTGACAAAACCTGATGTACATCTAAAGTTGGTTGTACTCCTCTCTTGTTTTTTGTATCCATTCTGTGACATCATAAACAAATGATGTTACATAAAGCATGTTGCCCTTTTACATTTAAGGTAATATTTTCTAATGAATGCTCTTTTTCACCATTTAACATTGAGTTTTGTCAATTCATCAGAGAAAATGTGTATTTTGTCAATGGATTTTAGAGAGAGGGATTTAATTGCTGCAATTCGACCCCCTGTGGGTATCTAGCATCCTGTAAGATCAGATGGAATGGAGGGATGGAGAGATGGAGGGGGGTTGGTGATGATAAGGGGATTGAATAGCAAACACAACATCACAGGCTTCATGGCAGAAGACAAAACATGGATCAACAGTTTGGTCCGTTTACTGAATATTTTTTAAAAATAAAAGTAATTTTTAAAACAAATGTTTTTGTGATTTTTCCTTTCCTGAACAAATACACTATAGCAACAAAAAAATAATCGAAATCCTACAACTCTAATCTATATACAACAAGCAAATTAATGATGAAAATTCACTTTTTGTTTGCAATGTGTAGACAGAATTTTAAGTAATCTCGACTCACCATTTTCACTCAAACGGACCGCCAAGTTGGTGGCGAAGTTGGTGGCGGACTCGGTGATGGCACGTGTGAGTGGGTACGATCCGTCGTTGTGATACTGATGCTGATGATGATGATTGGAGGAGGAGAAATCGTGGACCTTCAGTTGCTTCACCAAAAAGGAACGTGGCATTTTCTTGACGGGCTGTTACTAATGCCACGTATGAAGAAAAAAACAGCACAAGAAAAAGCCAAAGGCCTGCACGCTACTTTAGGACAGCCCTTTAGAAAAGGCCCCAAGTCAAAGAAAGCCAAAATGCTGGTGGACGATGCTAAAGGATGCTCTGAGATTTCCCTCACTGCTAAAACTCCCAGGCCTGAATAGCCTGAAAAGCCTCAGTCTGAATGCCAGAACAAATAGAAACAGAAAGGGAAAAGTGAAAGACAAAGGATAGGAGAAAAAACACAGAGAAAGAAATAAAGTGTAGAGAGATAGAGGGAGAGAGAAGAGACGGTTAGACTAGCTGAGCTCAGCACAGACTTTTATATGGGACACGAGTCCCCTAAGATCAGGTGGTGCCTTTGGAAAAGGAGCCTGCTTAGCATTAATCCATCAAACATCCCCGGGGACACACATCAAATTACCACCAGCCGTCTGTGCATGCCAGCGCACACACACGCACAATGCACTTAACACACACACGAGCGCACATGCACATTGCAGCCAACTCCCCCTCCTCCCCTCCTCTCCCCTCCCACCCCCACTCTTTCACCCCTTCATCACTCCGCTCACACAGAGAGAGAGCAGACAATAGCATGGCTGAAGCGCGAGGGTGACACTACACACAACATCTTGTCCCCTATTGTCTTACCCCTGTTTGCAGATATTACAATATTTGACGGCTAAATGCTCATAAATGGAATTTGATTTCATCATGATAATCTTCTTTTATAATGTATATGTAAGTGGCAGTGGCGGCTGCTGAGGGGAGGACAGCTCATAACAATGGCAAATGGAATGGCATTAAACACATAGAAACCATGTATTTGATACCATTTCCACTTATTCCGCTCCAGCCATTACCACGAGCCCGTCCTCCCCAATTAAGGTGCCACCAACCTCCTGTGGTAAGTGGGGATATGGATTTTAACAAAAGGCAACATATAGGCAACTGCCAAAATAAAGGAAACACGTAAATGAGGGATACAGAGTATATTGAAGTACACTGCTCAAAAAAATAAAGGGAACACTTAAACAACACAATGTAACTCCAAGTCAATCACACTTCTGTGAAATCAAACTGTCCACTTAGGAAGCAACACTGATTGACAATAAATGTCACATGCTGTTGTGCAAATGGCATAGACAACAGGTGGAAATTATAGGCAATTAGCAAGACACCCCCCAATAAAGGACTGGTTTTGCAGGTGGTGACCACAGACCACTTCTCAGTTCCTATGCTTCCTGGCTGATGTTTTGGTCACTTTTGAATGCTGGCGGTGCTTTCACTCTAGTGGTAGCATGAGACGGAGTCTACAACCCACACAAGTGGCTCAGGTAGTGCAGCTCATCCAGGATGGCACATCAATGCGAGCTGTGGCAAGAAGGTTTGCTGTGTCTGTCAGCGTAGTGTCCAGAGCATGGAGGCGCTACCAGGAGACAGGCCAGTACATCAGGAGACGTGGAGGAGGCCGTAGGAGGGCAACAACCCAGCAGCAGGACTGCTACCTCCGCCTTTGTGCAAGGAGGAGCAGGAGGAGCACTGCCAGAGCCCTGCAAAATGACCTCCAGCAGGCCACAAATGTGCATGTGTCTGCTCAAACGGTCAGAAACAGACTCCATGAGGGTGGTATGAAAGCCCGACGTCCACAGGTGGGGGTTGTGCTTACAGCCCAACACCGTGTAGGACGTTTGGCATTTGCCAGAGAACACCAAGATTGGCAAATTCGCCACTGGCGCCCTGTGCTCTTCACAGATGAAAGCAGGTTCACACTGAGCACGTGACAGACGTGACAGAGTCTGGAGACGCGGTGGAGAACGTTCTGCTGCCTGCAACATCCTCCAGCATGACCGGTTTGGCGGTGGGTCAGTCATGGTGTGGGGTGGCATTTCTTTGGGGGGCCGCACAGCCCTCCATGTGCTCGCCAGAGGTAGCCTGACTGCCATTAGGTACCGAGATGAGATGGCATATTATGAGATCCTCAGACCCCTTGTGAGACCATATGCTGGTGCGGATGGCCCTGGGTTCCTCCTAATGCAAGACAATGCTAGACCTCATGTGGCTGGAGTGTGTCAGCAGTTCCTGCAAGAGGAAGGCATTGATGCTATGGACTGGCCCGCCCGTTCCCCAGACCTGAATCCAATTGAGCACATCTGGGACATCATGTCTCGCTCCATCCACCAACGCCACGTTGCACCACAGACTGTCCAGGAGTTGGCGGATGCTTTAGTCCAGGTCTGGGAGGAGATCCCTCAGGAGACCATCCGCCACCTCATCAGGAGCATGCCCAGGCGTTGTAGGGAGGTCATACAGGCACATGGAGGCCACACACACTACTGAGCCTCATTTTGACTTGTTTTAAGGACATTACATCAAAGTTGGATCAGCCTGTAGTGTGGTTTTCCACTTTAATTTTGAGGGTGACTCCAAATCCAGACCTCCATTGGTTGATAAATTTGATTTCCATTGATAATTTTTGTGTGATTTTGTTGTCAGCACATTCAACTATGTAAAGAAAAAAGTATTTAATAAGATTATTTCATTCATTCAGATCTAGGATGTGTTATTTTAGTGTTCCCTTAATTTTTTTGAGCAATGTATATTGAAAGAAGGTGCTTCCACACAGGTGAGTTAATTGAGCAATTAACATCCCCATCATGTTTAGGGTTATGTATAAAAAGTTGCCCATTATTTTGGCTACCATGGCTATATGAAGAGATCTCAGTGACTTTGAAAAATAATAGGGGAATTAAAGTGTGTGTGTGTCTCAGTCACCAGATCTCAACACAATTGAACACTTATGGGAGATTCTGGAGCGGCGCCTGAGACAGCGTTTTCCACCACCACCAACAAAACACAAGATTTCAGACACTTGTAGAATCTATGCCAAGGTGCATTGAAGCTGTTCTGGCAGCTCGTGATGGCCCAACGCCCTATTAAGACACTTTATGTTGGTGTTTCCTTTATTTTGGTAGTTACATGTACATACATGTGGCAGATGCTGTAAAATGTGAATGTAGCCATCAGCCGTACAGATGGAATTGGATGTAATGAACGGAGGGCATCATATTGCGATGTGTATCTCTCCAGCATAAACCACTTCCACATTTTACATTCACATTCTTGACATTTCAGAGGTACTGCCATCAGTGCTGTCACCACAGCTGCTATTTCTCACGCTCATCCCTTATTGTAGGTTTTTGGCAGTTTTATGTCCACTTAAGAATCTCTTACCCCCAACGTCAACCTCCTCCAGTGACAATGGTCCTCCGATGGTGAATTCTGGCCTGGCGGCTGGACTCAGCTTTACCAAGGCCTGGACAGTGAGGACACACACACAGATGGGTTTATAGATTCTAAAGGTACAGTTGGACTAAATCGTGGACTATGTGACTTGAAAAGTCTTTGGACGTATTTTTTGCTAATGCACAAACAGAAGGAAAACCCTCTTTCCAACAACAAGAAAAGCGATATGCCTAATTTCTTTCCTTTTTTGTTTTACTCATACAAGGAACAAGGTAATGGTAGAAAATGTGCAACCCTGCGAAATCTGTGAAGATACTTACACATACAGTACAACATTGCACTTGTGTTTTTCCTCCATACACATCATTGATTCATTTTGTGTGCTACTGTGCGCTATTTGACTAGCTAACCGCATAGCAATTAGACCATAGAGTGTGTTAGTAGGGAGTGGCTATTGTGGTCTGTTTTAGTAGTGATAATTGAGATAATTTGTGCTAATCGCATCCAGTCATTGGTGGAGGGCCCTCTGCAAAACAAATGCAGGTTCTTTTCACTAAGAAAGTCTTTTCAGCGCTTCGCTAAAGTCGCTTTCTTCAGCGCCTGACAATGAGACAGCTGCAAGCCAATGAATGAGCCTGATTGTCTTGTTCATTAATCGGCAGTAACCAGTGAGTGAATCTGAGAAAAGAAAGGAATTAACTTGTTTTCACTTTCACTCCACTTGTTCCCTTCACTTACTCATTTCTGAATATGTACCGAGTTGAAAATGAAGAATTCATCTTTCCAAAAAATTATTTTAGTTTAGTCTAATACATACCCGTAACGGTCGTAAACATTTTGTTGACTTCAGCTCTATTTCTGCTTGGGAAAACAATCCTACAAGGTCCACAGGGATTCTGCATAGGACAAACATATGACAAAACCTCCAATTTTGAGGTGACTTGAAAAGGCATGTACAATCAACTCTATCCTCACCATCCCTATTCCACCCAAAGACCTTAAAGCAAGGAGGTCTGATGAGAGGTGACGGAAAGAGATAAAAGAAAAGCTACTACCCCTCAGGTGTTGTGATAAGGGGGGAGAGATGGAGAAGGGCGGGGGGCACAACGGAGGTTGTACAACTACATTTTAATCTAGTCGGGCCTCAAACCTGATAAAAGGATTCTGTCCATCTCTCTCCTCTCCATTTCGGTGGTCATCAATCAAACTTGTCACTCCCTCCCACCGGTATCCCTCGCCGGCGTCCATCCGTTGTGGTGGTGTGAGGAGGACCGGGTCTCCTGGGAACTGGGACCTACAGAAGAAAAGCTGTGACATGATGCCTGATCTGGATGGATGCTAGAGCAGACAATAGGAGAAACGTACTGTACTGAATGAGACATTAATTTCAATAGTACTTGTGATTGTGTTCTTATTGAACAATAATGATACATTATAAATCAGGCATACAATACAGGATACAAGAACATGTAATTTTTTGTTGTTGATAGTGCTAAAACGTGAAAATGTTGCTCATTTTGCTCAAACAAACCGAAAAAACACAAAATAAATGTACAAACATGCAAAGGTCAGCTTCAGACAGTACATCATTGACATTACACAATACTGACAAGTGCCTGTTGTTGTGTTTCAGAAAAAGAACAGGTGTCCACTACACTGATAAGCCATAAAAAAAGATTATGTCGTACCATTTGTGTGTATTGCATTACTGAAATAACCCGATTTTATTGCCTAAATGTCCCAATAGCATCCCGTCGTCCTTGGCTCCTGATATTGATAAAGAGGCTTGCGCCCCAAATGTCACCCTATTCCCTATATAGTGCACTACTTTTTACCTGGACCCATAGGGCTCTGGTCAAAATAAGTGCACTATATGGAGAGTAGGGTGTGATTTGGGACACATCCAGAGTGAATTAACTTTCCTAGGAGGACACTTGCCTTGGACTTCACGCTTGCCAGTAATACTGCATATTTCTGACCCAGAGGAGCATATATCACTTCCCTTGTCGCTATTCAATATGCAATCAACTGATGGTGTCACTTGGGGTGACATTGTCTCTACAAGTGTCATTTGGTGGCCTTGAGAGCACTTACACTAAATGGCTCTTTGCCAGATAGCCCTTCAGCGCTCACGGTTCAATTGCACTGTCAAAGGGAGTATTATTAATTATTAGTAGTAGTATTAAGGCAGAATTACCTGCAGAGGACCCCAATGGGGACTCTTATCTGAAAGGACACCACATATCATTTGGCTATGGTCCGCATTAAAAAAGCAGTTTTTCACAAAATGAAGTACCAGTAGAATAATCACTGTATCTGCATGAGCTGAAAAAGGAATGTTGGGAGAAAGCATCATCAAATCTGCCTAATTGAGGGGCACGTGGCGAACTTATGCTGCAGGAAAGTGTGTGTGTGTCTGTGTGTTGGGGGGGTTCGAGGAGAGGTTACAATGGGTGTGATAGGGGCCAGCTGTAGTGCTGAGACCACGAGCTGTGTGCTAGAGGGGAGGGGGTGTAAGGGGGGCAATGGTGGGGGTGTGTGTTCAGGGGGGAGGGATCTCTCACCCTCTCACACTCTTTGTCCCGGGGCCATCTGCCCAGGGTTTCGTAATGGGGCGTGCAGTAGTTTGAGGGGGTGTAAGGGGTGGTAGAGGGCTACATTCCGTCACCTTAAAGCCATGCGACAGCCAGCAACTCAGCTGCTCCCCTTGGGCCCAGGCTATCGGGGCTGAAGCCTGGCGCCGTGACACAGAGAGGGAGATTTACAGTGCCCAAGTGACCTCGCCGAAATGACTCTCCATTTCCCTAATTAGTTGCATTGGTTTATCCGCCATTTTAGTTTATTTGGCAGAATAAAGGGGGGAAATACCTGGGTTCGACATATGTGGCATGACGTCACTGACAAAACAGTTGGCGCCAGTCAAAACTGATTGGAAGTCAGGCTTACTAACAGATAACATAGGACGTTATTTTCTTAGAATGGGTGCCTTTGGTGAGTTAAAAAAATTATAAATTAGATATGCTAGAAAGAAGACTGACTACTTTGTCAACAGCTCCTCTGCAGCCCCCAAGTAAGCTGAACTAGCCCTCAGTTTCCCAACAGGTCACCTATGTTTATTTGTCATTATTATCAAGGGAGGGAAAACTCACCTTCCACTTCCTGTTTTTCTCCAATGCCCAGAAATCTAAACAAAATCAACAAGTTTGTTTATTTAATGAGAAAGTCCATAAGGACATACAGTGGGGAGAACAATTTTGCAGGTTTTCCTACTTACAAAGCATGTAGAGGTCTGTAATTTGTATAATAGGTACACTTCAACTGTGAGAGACGGAATCTAAAACTAAAATCCAGAAAATCACATTGTATGATTTTTAAGTAATTAATTTGCATTTTATTGCATGACATAAGTATTTGATACATCAGAAAAGCAGAACTGAATATTTGGTACAGAAACCTTTGTTTGCAATTACAGAGATCACACGTTTCCTGTAGGTCTTGACCAGCTTTGCACACACTGCAGCAGGGATTTTGGCCCACTCCACCATACAGACCTTCTCCAGATCCTTCAGGTTTCGGGGCTGTTGCTGGGCAATACGGACTTTCAGCTCCCTCCAAAGATTTTCTATTGGGTTCAGGTCTGGAGACTGGCTAGGCCACTCCAGGACCTTGAGATGCTTCTTACGGAGCCACTCCTTAGTTGCCCTGGCTGTTTGTTTCGGGTCGTTGTCATGCTGGAAGACCCAGCCACGACCCAGCTTCAATGCTCTTACTGAGGGAAGGAGGTTGTTGGCCAAGATCTCGCGATACATGGCCCCATCCATCCTCCCCTCAATACGGTGAAGTCGTCCTGTCCCCTTTGCAGAAAAGCATCCCCAAAGAATGATGTTTCCACCTCCATGCTTCACGGTTGGGATGGTGTTCTTGGGGTTGTACTCATCCTTCTTCTTCCTCCAAACACGGCGAGTGGAGTTTAGACCAAAAAGCTCTATTTTTTGTCTCATCAGACCACATGACCTTCTCCCATTCCTCCTCTGGATCATCCAGATGGTCATTGGCAAACTTCAGACGGGCCTGGACATGCGCTGGCTTGAGCAGGGGGACCTTGCGTGCGCTGCAGGATTTTAATCCATGACGGCGTAGTGTGTTACTAATGGTTTTCTTTGAGACTGTGGTCCCAGCTCTCTTCAGGTCATTGACCAGGTCCTGCCGTGTAGTTCTGGGCTGATCCCTCACCTTCCTCATGATCATTGATGCCCCACGAGGTGAGATCTTGCATAGAGCCCCAGACCGTCATCTTGAACTTCTTCCATTTTCTAATAATTGCGCCAACAGTTGTTGCCTTCTCACCAAGCTGCTTGCCTATTGTCCTGTAGCCCATCCCAGCCTTGTGCAGGTCTACAATTTTATCCCTGATGTCCTTACACAGCTCTCTGGTCTTGGCCATTGTGGAGAGGTTGGAGTCTGTTTGATTGAGTGTGTGGACAGGTGTCTTTTATACAGGTAACGAGTTCAAACAGGTGCAGTTAATACAGGTAATGAGTGGAGAACAGGAGGGCTTCTTAAAGAAAAACTAACAGGTCTGTGAGAGCCGGAATTCTTACTGGTTGGTAGGTGATCAAATACTTATGCAAATGAATTACTTAAAAATCATACAATGTGATTTTTTTGGATTTTTGTTTTAGATTCCGTCTCTCACAGTTGAAGTGTACCTATGATAAAAAATTACAGACCTCTACATGCTTTGTAAGTAGGAAAACCTGCAAAATCGGCAGTGTATCAAATACTTGTTCTCCCCACTGTATGACAGAGGATAATCAACTTAATCAACAGCTATTTCAATCAATGGGACAAATCTGAAAGCAAACCTAAAATGATACATGTACTGTATGTGCTCCGTCCTTCGAAATGAAACTCAACACAAAGCAAACAATGCCTCATTTAGCTAATTGGCACTCTGGTCATGGGTCTCACCATCTTTGAGCGAGAGTGTGTGTTTAAATGTGTGTGTGTGTGTGTGTGTGTGTGGTATTGACGCAGATGGGCCTCTCAAAACTGCTCGGCGCAGCCACATACACAACGGGTCGCGCTGGAGAATGGTGTGGGACTGTGTTTGTGTCAGTAGATCATCTGACTCCTCCCACAACTGGTGCGCTCTCTGTCTGTGTTTGACATCTGAATGCAACAAATGGAGTGCAATCAGAGAATGGAGTTAATTATCAAGATGGTGTGTGACTACAGATATTTCATATGATGATCAGGCAATTGGTCTAATGAACACAAGTTTATGACATTAAATAAACAAATATAAGATAGATAGTTATATATCAAATAGGAGAAAACGGGTTTGGAAAGTTTTTCTACATTACTCAAATAACTTCGCTTTCATTTTCATCAAGGGGTAACATCCTAACTTTCCTCATAGAAATGAATGGTAAATAATGTATTGTGTCATTTTGGAGTCACTTTTATTATAAATAAGAATTGAATATGTTTCTAAACACTTCTACATGAATGTGGATGCTACCATGATTACGGATAATGCTGAATGAATTGTGAATAATGATGAGTGAGAAAGTTACAGACGCACAAATAGCATACCCCCCCCAAATGCTGACCTCCCATATTATTGTATGATATTTGTTGTGTGTCTGTAACTTTCTCACTCATCATTATCCACGATTCATTTCAGGATCATCCGTAATCATGGAAGCATCCACATTCATGTATTAGTGTTTAGAAACATATTCTACTCTTATTTACAATAAAAGTGACTCCAATTTACCAATCATTTCTATTGGGCACAAAATAATATGAAACACAACCAAAACAACCAGCAAATGCATGCAACAAATTTGTAGTGTCACAAGCTTGATGTAGTCATGTAAGTGAATTTGTCCCAATACATCTGGTCACCTACAAATGGTGGGACTATGTACAAAAAGCGCTGTAATGTCTAAACGGTTCACCCGATATGGATGAAAATACCCTCAAATTAAAGCTGACAGTCTGCACTTTGACCTGTTTTTTCGTCACTGGTTATTTGGACAAATCACGATTTTGCAGGTGTAAGCATCTTTTGAATTTCGGAACGGGACATTCGACCCGTAACTTGCAGAGAGAGGGTGGAGCTCCTTGTTCTGGTTCCACTCCTCTTTCTAGCATCTCTTCATCTCTTCTCTTAACATGTATGGACCCAGAACTTACTCAAGCAGCTGACGTGAGATTTTAGTTCCGGGTTAACCGAGATAAGGATCATTATGAGATGATAGTAAGACATTATACAGGGGTCATACATGCTCATAACAGGTCTTACAATGCATTATAACTGCATCATAATGCATTGTTCCTTCAGGCTTTAAGTAGCGTTACCTAATGGTTCAATGAAAAAGAACAGCCTACTTTCCTTCGAATTTTTACTACGGGACATTCTGATGGAAAATCACGTAAACCTAACTGATCTTAAATCGTGTGATTCTAGGACTTTCCTGTTAATGTGAATAATTGCCTAAACCACAATACCCCCCAAAATATTCCTATATATTTCTGGGGCCATATTCATAAAGCGTTGCAGAATAGGACTGCTGATCTAGAATCAGTTTATACTTTTAGATCATAATGAATGAGACTTCATGGACAAGAGGGACCTGATCCTACTCAGCACTTCTACTATGAGGCACTTTATGAATACGGCCCTGATATAATGAGGTGTACTCTAATTTTGGCACTCCTTTGAGTTCACAGAGTGCTCCATATTGTGTGACGTAGCCTATAGGACTGGGGCACCCCCAGCTGTCTCTCTCATTGTGATGAATTTGTGCTGCTTTCCCCTCAAAACCGCCCAGCTCACGTGACTCTTTGTCCCGTCTACGTCGGCCTCGCAGGAGAGGAGCGGTGGCTGGGCCCGGCTGCCAAAGGGGAACAGCTGTTGAATGAGGACCAGTTGTACGCTTCCCATAGAGCTGCTGCACCTTGCAAGTCACTCTATCAAGATGGACGAGAACATTTGCTGAGTGGACGTGTTTCCTACTCAGCGGACGACCGCTTACTTCATAAAGGACTTTTCTCCCCCTATTGGTTTTCCCAAATCTTCTCTCTGGGTGGGTGGCTGCTTCACCCTCTCTGGCTTTGACAAATGAGAATGTCCAGTGTCGGATCAGGAGGGCCATCCGTCTTCTAGTATCATGAAAATCTACATGACACTACAGAAGTCTTCCCGTCAAAGCCTAGTGCCACATTTGGCATTTGCCACAGAAAGAGATAGTGGAATTTGTTGGACATCCTGAGATTTCGGTTTGCAGATGTCTTCAATCTTTTTGGTAACACTAGCGTAGGGATCACATATTGAGCACACATTTGCTGTGTTTTAATACATGGGGATTTAAGCAGTAAGGCACGAGGGGGTGTGGTATATGACCAATATACCACGGCTAAAGCCAATCAGCATTCAGGGCTCGAACTACCCAGTTTATAAACAAGATTATGAACTGGGTGGTTCGAGCCCTGAATGCTGATTGGCTGACAGCCGTGGTATATCAGACCGTATACCACAGGTATGACAAAACATGTATTTTTACTGCTCTAATTACGTTGGTAACCAGTTTATAATAGCAATAAGGCACCTCAGGGGTTTGTGGTATATGGCCAATTCCGCATTGCGTCGTGCATAAGAACAACACTTAGCCGTGGTATATTGGCCATATACCACACCTCCTCGGGTCTTATTGCTTAATTTTAAATGGTTACGAAAACCCAATGAAGATATAAGCTAATATGTGTTCCTATACTATTTTTTTTATATACCATTGTTAAATGTGTTTTACAGTGCATTCGGAAAATATTCAGACCCCTTGACTTTTTCCACATTTTATTACGTTACAGCCTTATTCGAAAATTGATTACATTGTTTTTTTTCCCCTCATCAATCTACACACAATCCCCCATGACAAAGCAAAAACAAGTTTAGAAATGTATTTTTTTTTTTAAATTAAAACAGCAATATTACATTTACATAAGTACTCAGACCCTTTGCTCAGTACTTTGTTGAAGCACCTTTGGCAGCGATTACAGCCTTGAGTCTTCTTGGGTATGACGCTACAAGCTTGGCACACCTGTATTTGGGGAGTTTCTCAAATCTTCTCAAGCTCTGTCAGGTTGGATGGGGAGTCGCTGCACAGCAATTTTCAGGTCTCTCCAGAGATGTTCGATCGGTTTCAAGTCCGGGCTCTGGCTGGGCCACTCAAGGACATTCAGAAACTTGTCCCGAAGCCACTTCTGCGTTGTCTTTGCTGTGTGCTTAGGGTCGTTGTCCTGTTGGAAGGTGAACCTTCGACCCAGTCCGAGGTCCTGAGCAGGTTTTCATCAAGGATCTCTCTGTACTTGGCTCCGTTCATCTTTCCCTCAATCCTGACTAGCCTCCCAGTCCCTGCTGCTGAAAAACATCCCCACAGCATGCTGCCACCACCATGCTTCACCGTAGGAATGGTGCCAGGTTTCCTCCATACGTGACACTTAGCATTCAGGCCGAAGAGTTCAATCTTGGTTTCATCTGACCACAGAATCTTGTTTCTCATGGTTTGAGTCTTTAGGTGCCTTTTGGCAAACTCCAAGCGGGCTGTCATGTGCCTTTCACTGAGGAGTGGCTTCCATCTAGCCACTTTACAATAAAGACCTGATTGGTGGAGTGCTGCAGAGATGGTTGTCCTTCTGGAAGGTTCTCCCATCTCCACAGAGGAACTCTGGAGCTCTGTGAAAGTGACCATCTGGTTCTTGGTCACCTCCCTGACCAAGGCCCTTCTCCCCGTATTGCTCTGTTTGGCCGGGCGGCCAGCTCTAGGAAGAGTCTTCCATTTAAGAATAATGGAGGCCACTGTGTTCTTGGGGACCTTCAATGCTGCAGAAATGTTTTGGTACCCTTCCCCAGATCTGTGCCTCGACACAATCCTGTCTCGGCCCTCCACAGACAATTCCTTCGACATCATGGCTTGGTTTTTCCTCTGACGTGCACTGTCAACTGTGGGACCTTATATAGACAGGTGTGTACCTTTCCAAATCATGTCCAATCAATTGAATTTACCACAGGTGGACTCCAATCAAGTTGTAGACACATCAAGGATTATCAATGGAAACAGGATGCACCTGAGCTCAATTTTGAGTCTCATAGCAAAGGGTCTGAGTACTTGTGTAAATAAGGTATCTGTTTTAATTTTTTTTATACATTTGCAAAACTTTGTAAAAACCTGTTTTTGCTATGTCATTATGGGGTATTGTGTGTAGATTGATGAGGATATTTTTTTCTTAATCCATTTTAGAATAAGGCTGTAACATAACAAAATGTGGAAAAAGGGAAGGGGTCTGAATCCTTTCCGAATGCACTGTATATAATTTGATAGTGAAAAACAGAACCCTCAAGAGCAGAGAGACCCTATAATTTGGTAGTATACACCTTCATTCTCTCTATATAACATTACAATTTCGTTAGCAGTTAAGATTTTTTTATATGCTGATGCAAATTCCATAGAAGACCTTCTACGTCTCCATAAGATTAGGGTAAATATATTGAATTAACTATACTTTTTAAATCAGAATGGATACCTCTTTGGCATCTTAACATTGTTTCTGCACGACAAAAATGCACTTTCTAAGGCATTTGATAACACATATATACGCTATAGATATTTCAAATACACTTATTTTCAATTCAGTTCAAACATGCAGTTATCATTCCACGGTGCGACGGAATGCCGCCCATACCAAAATGGATTGAGAATCACAAGGAGACAAACACATGCAAAAGTAATGAGATTTAATTCAAATAAAACCATGCACAGGTCACCATCACCCAGACTACAGATTCACACCCGTTATAAAATAAAACATCTAAAGCCATACATTGCATTCAGTGGGCCCACTGTATGAGATAACCTCAACGAACATACACAGGTCAGCCCTAAAGATGAAACAAAAAACAAACTCACCATTCTCCACCTAGTAATGTGAACCTGAAAAAGGTGCCAAGCACATAAGATGAGTATTTGAAACCAAATATACTTTAACCCCTCCCCTCAAATGTACTTCCTCCCCATTCAATTATCACAAAATGTAACAAACCACATGGCAGAGGCCAGAGGTTTAAAATAGGAGAGGGTGATGAACCGAGAGTGCCCAGTTGATACACACACCGTTGAATGCCTAATCCCATGTACCATACACGCGCCAAGGCTCAGAAATTCACATAAATCGGGATTGAGAAACTGGTTACTCAGTTTGAGACCAACGCTAGCCTGAAAAACGGCAATAAACGTTTTAATTCCCTCCCTTGCCGTTTCACCAAGGGTGGATCAAAAAAAGGGGGGGGAGCATTGTTTCTTTATTAGCTTTCAGAAACAGACCCTGGCAAGACTATGCTGTGTATTCTAAACCACTACTCAGACCTGACTAGTCCAACTGGGCAAGCAGAATCAGATTAAAACTAGTCTTGTAGCAAAATTAAGAGCAGAACAGTGACAACTTTACTGTCCACATTTCAGTGGGGGCACAGATCAACTTTTATTTTGCAGCGCAGCAAATCATCTTGATTTCCACCCCTGCTACACCTACAGTACAGAGTAAAATTCCACCACCCTTGGGTTGAAGAATCCAGCACACACATAAGATAGGTACACTCAATAAGATCATTTATGTTATTTTACAATCTGGATGTAGATCACAAATTAAAATTATAAAAAAAAAAAAAACTATTAGTAAGATGTACAGTAATTTGTATCGTAATGTCTGGTCTGCACAGTTGTGAGCATTAGGGGTCGGGGTAGAGGATGGGGAGGTGGAGTCCACCTGTGCAACCCTCTCCCTGTCCAACGAGAGAGAGAGGAAGTGGGCATGGCTTAGAACAGAAGGTGGGAGGGGCCTGGCAAAAGAGAACAGAGTACTCAAGAGTCCGAAAAATAAGGGGTTCGTTACGCCGTGTGAGTGTATGTGGGGGTTCGTGCGAGTGTGCATGTGTGAGGAAGCATTGAATCAGTGTGCGTGTATGTATTGTATGTGTAGATATACTTCTGTGTGCGTGTTGGATGGAGAGACAGTGAGGCAGAGCAGGGATAGCAGGGCTTGTCAGGGCCATGAGGCTCAGTTGCTGAAGACCTGGCCTTCGGGTGGCTGGGGGAGCTTCATGTTCTCTTTACACATCATGAGCCTCCGGAGTTCCTGCAGCACCACACGGATGCTGTACGAGTTCTGCCACTTCGCCAGTGCCGCCACCGCCCGCGTGTCCACCTGAGGAGGGGAGGTTACAGTCATGTGAGAGACTCGCGCATACACACGCACACTTGGAAAAGACATGGCCTCTGTCGAAGAAAATTGGGTTTCAAACCTTGGCTCCTTTTTAAAAATGTGCACATTGGGTGACTTCAGCTCAGACAAGGACAAAAGTGCCCTCACAAACAAACAAAAGCAGATTCCTGGACTAAAACCATGTTCAGTAGTTTCAAGTGCTTTTTAGTCCAGGACTAGGCTTCATCTAGGTCTGGAAAACCAGTCCTGAGTCTGTAGGTAATGAAATCAGCTGTGCGTTGGAGAATTTCAGGCCACACACACTCCAAAATACAAAGGTGCTTGATCCAACCCGTACAACAGGACATGAATGACCTGAGACTTACCACACCGTTTGAGTTGTGCACGCCATTCAGATTGATCTTGGTCACAAATCGGACAAAAGGGGGAGACTCAGGATATCTGGGTCCACATTCTACCTTTAGACTGTACATCCTGTTCTCGTAGATTGTCTGGAAGAAAGAAATCAGAAAGAAGGCAAGATTTAAGTCCTGAAATAGGTTTTGGCTCAAGATAAAGCATGCATGGTAGTGGGTAGCTGTCTTGGTTATCATCATGAGCAGTGAGCCATGACAGTAAGTAAGCTTATTGTAGGCCTATGATTGGGCGGCTGAATACCAGTTTAGTATTGGCCTACTAAATGTATGTGGTTAATTAAAAGAGCCCACAAACCGGGGGCACATGGGGGACAGAACGCGTGTGGTTCTGTGAGTCATGGACGTTTCAACCTTTGTTTGCAAATCGCCTGTGGCTGTCCCAATAGAATTATAATTGTTCTATTCCAATTATATTGCTGTCCTGCTTGTGGTGTATTCCTCCCAACGATATATAATATATAAAAATCATTGGTTCCTCCACTGGGAGAAAAGTGATTTATGCTATGTTTATCCGCTGTGTTCATGCTCACGAGCGACATCAACAAAAACACATTGTACTTCATAAGTTGACTATTACCCGAGCAAAATCATGGTTTTGGTTAAGCGAGGGCAACACTACTTTAGGTCTCAGGGCGGGTGACGTCACAGCAAGATGGCCGCTATTAGCGCAAACAGCTAACTAACTAGCTAGGGAATTCACACCGGTAAATGGTTTAGAGCTGGCCTGCGGTGTGCATGGTTTAGCTGAAGCAGTGTTCTTGGCTACGATTGAGCAGCAGCTCATCCTCTAAAATCAAAAATGTTCCATACGTTTTCATTCCTCAATTGGGTTTAAAATAGATCTGATTCCATATTGATCGTCAACTGTGAATGTGAAAAGGGACTGTGGCTGTCAGAAAGTGGCATTAGCTGTCAAATCCTTGTTTTCTCATAATTTGGAGAAGGAGAAACCAGGTCCGACCCTCCAGCGCACTTTGAGAATAATTAAGGAAACCAGGATGGAGGAAGCAAGGATTTCTGTGGCGTGATGGTGTTTGGTCGCTCACCCTAGGAGGCTGGCTCTATGGCGTTTGTGTGCGTGTGTGGCGCGTTGGGTGTGTTTGCTTTCCATTACCCTGGGAGGACCTATAATCATGCCTGTCCAGCGAGTCAGCATTATGTCCTCATCATCCTCCAGTCCCCAGCTCACCGTCCCGTCTCCAACACCCTTCTGGCCCTCTTCCAGCTCCTCCAGTAGCCGGAAGTTACGGGGAACTTTGATGCCTTTTTAAAACATACAAGGTTCAAAGCAGACATTTCTCAACCACACATATCTAGTAGTTACTACAATGTAAACTGAAAACTACACACAGACCAGGGCGCCATGTTTACTTAATGGGTTCTATTGAATTGTTCATTAAAAATGCAATGTGTGGAGCAAGGTTGAACATACTGGTCATTGTAATACGGTTTTATACAGGAAAACATCAAAGGTAAAACCTGGATAATGCTTGGGAGGTTGAAGTCACTTGGGATCTATAATGTGTTGAGCAGTACTGCAGTACTTTTGTTCCATTCCTTTCATCAAATGTTAGGCAAACATGTAGCTAGGCCTAATTCTATGCATTTCGATTGTGATTCATTTAACACAACCCTCCTCAGCTAATTGTATGTTAGCTAATCAAATACAATATGTAGGAGCCAAGTAAGTACCTACCCCATATTGTTCACCTATTCATGTACCTCTTAACCTGACACATGCAATTGCCTAAGCCATCACTTTCTCAAGTTGTGGGTGTGTACCCGATGGCCAAAGTGAGCGTGCTAGTTGACAAAATAGCTAGGTATCTAGCTACCTAGTTAACAGCAATGTAAAACTACTCGTATCTAGAATAGCTAGCTAGCTAGTTCTCATCGCTGAAAATTGAATTTAACTAACCGCTAATAAACAGTTGGAGAAATACATTGACAGATGCCAGCTATAGTTAGCCATTTCAGTTATTTGAAACATGTACGCTAGTTCCGCCAAGCTCGCTTTGTAAATTGTCTCCGTTCAGCTGCCACTAGGTACCAGCTAGCGTCGTTAGCTCCGCAGTAACATGACGCTGCAGTTGAATAGGCTAGCTAGCTAGCTAGTAAGTTAGATAAATACACAGACGATGGCTAAACAAACACACTAAATCCACAAAGACAATCTTTTATATACAAATTATGGCAGAATCAAGTAATATTTTAAATGCACCAAGAGAGTTGGTCGAGAGCTACAAAATATCCGGAAAAGAGCCAACTGCGCTAACGTTAGCTAGATAGTAGCTAGCAATACTGGCTGAGCTAACTCACACACATCTAGTAAACATGCTGTCTGGGGAACTGTGGTGTGTCTTTGAGATTAATGGTTCATAATGGAATGTAATATACAAGCACCTCAAATGAATATCACATACGTGTGAACGGGGAAATAGTTTACCTGATCCGGCGGAGGCCGCCATCTTTGTCGCTGAATAGCGAGGGCGTCAGTGCAAATCGACTGGTCTGTTTGAGCAGTTTTTAGAGTCGAAGGTCAAAATAAGCAAGATTTTCGAGAAGGGTGCAATTGCGGCCCGCAATTCGGGGCGTTCCTGCATGTGGGCATTCCTGCATCCGCAGGAACCCCTCTTTATACTTCTATTGGTCCAATTTTAATTTAGGACAGGCGTGAGGCAGGGGCGCTCCAGTACAGTAGGTGGCGTTAATGCACAATAACGTTAGATACTGCTGATAAACCACTGAAGAAGGGATTGGGGTGACAGCGGTAGCTAGCTAGCCGTACACCTGTAGACAGTGTCCTTCGCCCCCGTTTTTTCCTCTGTTTTGTTAAGGACACCGTCTACCGGTGTCGCTCCCGCTAGCTAGCAAGGAGGACTCCGGTAGGCAGGGGCGGAAAAAACTCAGATTATACTTTTATTTCCCTTTTGACCCACAATCAAAAGTGTCACACAAGCATGAAGATGTCGAGGTCGAGGGGAACCAATGGGATGCCCACATGCAGGAACGCCCGGAATTGCAATCTTCAGTTGCACACTATAGACCGGCACAGTGGACACGTCTTAATACCCATAAAACCTAGTGGTAAATCCCAGTAATGGTTCCAATGGTTTTTTCCCCCATTCATTTTTGCGTCTGGAATTTTAGAACTACTCCATATAAGGTCTGTGTTTCATGTAGGCGTGATGTTTTGATAGCATGTAATTCTCTCTCGGACGGGGTTCATTTTTTCAAAATATTCTCCTCAATTTACTCTCAAGAATTTGAAATGCTAATTATAATAACATGAATAACAACAGAGAAAACCTCAGCAAGACTACGAATTCCTCCAGGAATCTCCTGCACATCATTTCTAGCCCACACTGTCAGCTACCGTTAACCAGCACGATCAGAGATCTTCTGTGCCCAATCCATGAATTTGCGTACCCTTTCTCTGTCTTAGTTAGCCACTGACGACACTTTAGCTAGCTAGTTAGCAGAGCAGTAGATCAAAAAATTATTGTGTTTTACTTAGCCTAGATAATTGTTTGTACAGTATGTTGACTTTAGGTGTCAAGTTCAGACCTTATGGCATGTTTCAAGGATGAGCATAAGAACATTAAAAGGGGAGAAGACCACTATACAGTGCATTTGGAAAGAATTCAGACTCCTTGACTTTTCCCACATTTTGTTAAGTTATAGCCTTATTCTAAAATGGATTAAATATTCATTTTTTCTCATCAATCTACACCCAATACCCAATAATGACAAAGCTTAAAGAGGCACAATTATATCACATTTACTAAGTATTCAGACCCCTTACTCCATAATTTGTTGAAGCACCTTTGGCAGCGATTACAGCCTCGAGTCTTCTTGGGCATGACGAAACAAGCTTGGCACACCTGTATTAGGGGAGTTTCTCCCATTCTTCTCTGCAGATCCTCTCAAGCTCTGTCAGGTTGGATGGGGAGCGTTGCTGCACAGCTATTTTCAGGTCTCTCCAGAGATGTTAGATCTGGTTCAAGTCCGGGCTCTGGCTGGGCGACTCAAGGACATTCAGAGACTTGTCCCAAAGCCACTTCTGCGTTCTCTTGGTTGTGTGCTTGGGGTCATTGTCCTGTTGGAAGGTGAACCTTCGACCCAGTCCGAGGTCTTGAGCGCTCTGGAGCAGGTTTTCATCAAGGATCTCTCTGTACCTTGCTCCGTTTATTTTTCCCTCGATCCTGACTAGTCTTCCAGTCCCTGCCGCTGAAAAACATCCCCACCGCATGATGCTGACACCCCCATGCTTCACTGTAGGGATGGTGCCAGGTTTCCTCCAGATGTGACGCTTTGCATTCAGGCCAAAGAGTTCAATCTTGGTTTCATCAGACCAGATAATCTTGTTTCTCATGGTCTGAGAGTCCTTTAGGTACCTTTTGACAAACTCCAAGCAGCCTGTCATGTGCCTTTTACTGAGGAGTGGCTTCCGTCTGACCATAAAGGTCTGATTGGTGGAGAGCTGCAGAGATGGTTGTCCTTCTGGAAGGTTCTACAATCTCCACAAAGGAACTCTGGAGCTCTATCAGAGTGACCATCGGGTTCTTGGTCACCTCCTGACTAAGGCCCTTCTCCACCGATTGCTCAGTTTGGCCAAACGGCCAGCTCTAGGAAGAGTCTTGGTGGTTCCAAACTTCTTCCATTTAAGAATGATGGAGGCCACTGTGTTCTTGGGGACCTTCATAATTTTTTTTACATTTTAGTAATTTTAGCAGACGCTCTTATCCAGAGCGACTTACAGTTAGTGAGTGCATACATCACTTTTTATTTTTCATACTGGCCCCCTGTGGGAATCGAACCCACAACCCTGGCATTGCAAATGCCATGCTCTACCAACTGAGCTACATCCCTGCCGGCCATTCCCTCCCGTACCCTGGACGACGCTGGGCCAATTGTGCGCCACCCCATGGGTCTCCCGGTCGCGGCCGGCTACGACAATGCTGCATACATTATTTGGTACCCTTCCCCAGATCTGTGCCTCGACACAATCATGTCTCGGAGCTCTACGGACAATTCCTTCGACCTCATGCCTTGGTTTTTGCTCTGACATGCACTGTCAACTGAATACTCATGTACAGTGAGGGAAAAAGGTATTTGATCCCCTGCTGATTTTGTACGTTTGCCTACTGACAAAGACATGATCAGTCTATAATTTTAATGGTAGGTTTATTTGAACAGTGAGAGACAGAATAACAACAAAATGTTATACATTGATTTGCATTTTAATGAGGGAAATAAGTATTTGACCCCTCTGAAAAACATGATTTAGTGCTTGGTGGCAAAACCCTTGTTGGCAATCACAGAGGTCAGACGTTTCTTGTAGTTGGCCACCAGGTTTGCACACATCTCAGGAGGGATTTTGTCCCACTCCTCTTTGCAGATCTTCTCCAAGTCATTAAGGTTTCGAGCCTGACGTTTGGCAACTCGAACCTTCAGCTCCCTCCACAGATTTTCTAAGGGATTAAGGTCTGGAGACTGGCTAGGCCACTCCAGGACCTTAATGTGCTTCTTCTTGAGCCACTCCTTTGTTGCCTTGGCCGTGTGTTTTGGGTCATTGTCATGCTGGAATACCCATCCACGACCCATTTTCAATGCCCTGGCTGAGGGAAGGAGGTTCTCACCCAAGATTTGACGGTACATGGCCCCGTCCATCGTCCCTTTGATGCGGTGAAGTTGTCTTGTCCCCTTAGCAGAAAAACACCCCCAAAGCATAATGTTTCCACCTCCATATTTGACGGTGGGGATGGTGTTCTTGGGGTCATAGGCAGCATTCCTCCTCCTCCAAACACGGTGAGTTGAGTTGATAACAAAGACCTCGATTTTGACCTCAACACTTTCACCCAGTTCTCCTCTGAATCATTCAGATTTTCATTGGCAAACTTCAGACGGCCCTGTATATGTGCTTTCTTGAGCAGGGGGACCTTGTGGGCGCTGCAGGATTTCAGTCCTTCACGGCGTAGTGTGTTACCAATTGTTTTCTTGGTGACTATGGTCCCAGCTGTCTTGAGATCATTGACAAGATTCTTCCATGTAGTTCTGGGCTGATTCCTCACCGTTCTCATGATCATTACAACTCCACGAGGTGAGATCTTGCATGGAGCCCCAGGCCGAGGGAGATCGACAGTTCTTTTGTGTTTCTTCCATTTGTGAATAATCGCACCAACTGTTGTCACCTTCTCACCAAGCTGCTTGGCGATGGTCTTATAGCCCATTCCAGCCTTGTGTAGGTCTACAATCTTGTCCCTGACATCCTTGGAGAGCTCTTTGGTCTTGGCCATTACATTTACGTCATTTAGCAGACGCTCTTATCCAGAGCGACTTACAAATTGGTGCATTCACTTTATAGCCAGTGGGATAACCACTTTATCCTATCCCAGGTATTCCTTAAAGAGGTGGGGTTTCCAATGTCTCCGGAAGGTGGTGAGTGACTCCGCTGTCCTGGCGTCGTGAGGGAGCTTGTTCCACCATTGGGGTGCCAGAGCAGCGAACAGTTTTGACTGGGCTGAGTGGGAACTGTGCTTCTGCAGAGGTAGGGGAGCCAGCAGGCCAGAAGTGGATGAACGCAATGCCCTCGTTTGGGTGTAGGGACTGATCAGAGCCTGAAGGTACGGAGGTGCCGTTCCCCTCACAGCTCCGTAGGCAAGCACCATGGTCTTGTAGCAGATGCAAGCTTCAACTGGAAGCCAGTGGAGTGTGCGGAGGAGCGGGGTGACGTGAGAGAACTTGGGAAGGGCTGCGGCATTCTGGATGAGTTGTAGGGGTTTAATGGCACAGGCAGGGAGCCCAGCCAACAGCGAGTTGCAGTAATCCAGACGGGAGATGACAAGTGCCTGGATTAGGGCCTGTGCTGCTTCCTGTGTAAGGCAGGGTCGTACTCTCCAAATGTTGTAGAGCATGAACCTACAGGATCGGGTCAACGCCTTGATGTTAGCGGAGAACGACAGGGTGTTGTCCAGGGTCACGCCAAGGCTCTTCGCACTCTGGGAGGAGGACACAACGGTGATAGCGAGATCATGGAACGGGCAGTCCTTCCCCGGGAAGAAGAGTAGCTCCGTCTTGCCAAGGTTCAGCTTGAGGTGGAGATCCGTCATCCATACTGATATGTCTGCCAGACATGCGATTCGCCACCTGGTTATCAGAAGGGGGAAAGGAGAAGATTAGTTGTGTGTCGTCTGCGTAGCAATGATAGGAGAGGGAATGTGAGGATATGACAGAGCCAAGTGACTTGGTGTATAGCGAATAGCGAGAATAGGAGAGGGCCTAGAACTGAGCCCTGGGGGACACCAGTGGTGAGAGCACATGGTGCGGAGACAGCTTCTCGCCACGCCACTTGGTAGGAGCGACCAGTCAGGTAGGACGCAATCCAAGAGTGAGCCGCGCCGGAGATACCCAGCTCGGAGAGGGTGGAGAGGAGGATCTGATGGTTCACAGTATCAAAGGCAGCAGACAGGTCTAGAAGGACAAGAGCAGAGGAGAGAGAGTTAGCTTTAGCAGTGTGGAGAGCCTCTGTGACACAGAGAAGATTAGTCTCAGTTGAATGACCAGTCTTGAAACCTGACTGGTTTGGATCAAGAAGGTCATTCTGAGAGAGATAGCAAGAGAGTTGGCTAAAGACGGCACGCTCAATAGTTTTGGAGAGAAAAGAAAGAAGGGATACTGGTCTGTAGTTGTTGACATCAGAGGGATCGAGTGTTGGTTTTTTGAGAAGGGGTGCAACTCTCGCTCTCTTGAAGACGGAAGGGACATAGCCAGCGGTCAAGGATGAGTTGTTCAGCGAGGTGAGGTAAGGGAGAAGGTCACCGGAGATGGTCTGGAGAAGAGAGGAGGGGATAGGGTCAAGCGGGCAGGTTGTTGGGCGGCCGGCCGTCACAAGTCGCAATATTTTATCTGGAGAGAGAGGGGAGAAAGAAGAAGTCAAAGCATAGGGTAGGGCAGTGTGAGCAGGACCAGCAGTGTCATTTGACTTAACAAACGAGGATTGGATGTCGTCAACCTTCTTTTCAAAATGGTTGACGAAGTCATCCACAGAGAGGGGGGGAGGGGGAGGAGGATACAGCAGGGAGGAGAAGGTGGAAAAGAGCTTCCTAGGGTTAGAGGCAGATGCTTGGAATTTAGAGTGGTAGAACGTGGCCTTAGCAGCAGAAACAGATGAAGAAAATGTAGAGAGGAGGGAGTGAAAAGATGCCAGGTCCGCAGGGAGTCTAGTTTTCATCCATTTCCGCTCGGCTGCCCGGAGCCCTGTTCTGTGAGCTCGCAATGAGTCATCAAGCCACGGAGCTGGAGGGGAGGACCGAGCCGGCCGGGAGGATAGGGGACATAGAGAGTCAAAGGATGCAGAAAGGGAGGAGAGGAGGGTTGAGGAGGCAGAATCAGGAGATTGGAGGGAGAAGGATTGAGCAGAGGGAAGAGATGATAAGATGGAAGAGGAGAGAGTAGCGGGAGAGAGAGAGCGAAGGTTGCGACGGCACATTACCATCTGAGTAGGGGCAGAGTGAGTAGTGTTGGAGGAGAGCGAGAGAAAAAAGGATACAAAGTAGTGGTCGGAGACATGGAGGGGAGTTGCAGTGAGATTAGTAGAAGAACAGCATCTAGTAAAGATGAGGTCAAGTGTATTACCTGCCTTGTGAGTAGGGGGGGACGGTGAGAGGGTGAGGTCAAAAGAGGAGAGGAGTGGAAAGAAGGAGGCAGAGAGAAGTGAGTCAAAGGTAGACGTAGGGAGGTTGAAGTCCCCCTGAACTGTGAGGGGTGAGCCATCCTCAGGAAAGGAACTTATCAAGGCATCAAGCTCATTGATGAACTCGCCAAGGGAACCTAGAGGGCGATAAATGACAAGGATGTTAAGCTTAAATGGGCTAGTGACTGTGACAGCATGGAATTCAAATGAGGAGATAGACAGATGGGTCAGGGGAAAAAGAGAGAATGTCCACTTGGGAGAGATGAGGATTCCTGTGCCACCACCCCGCTGACCAGATGCTCTCGGGGTATGCGAGAACACATGGTCAGACGAGGAGAGAGCAGTAGGAGTAGCAGTGTTTTCAGTGGTAATCCATGTTTCCGTCAGCGCCAAGAAGTCAAGAGACTGGAGGGTAGCATAGGCTGAGATGAACTCTGCCTTGTTGGCAGCAGAACGGCAGTTCCAGAGGCTGCCTGAGACCTGGAACTCCACGTGGGTGGTGCGTGCAGGGACCACCAGGTTAGAGAGGCAGCAGCCACGCGATGTGAGGCGTTTGTATAGCCTGTGTGGAGAGGAGAGAACAGGGATAGACAGAGGCATAGTTGACAGGCTACAGAAAATGGCTACAATAATGCAAAGGAGATCGGAATGAAATGAACTAAACATCTGGGAAAGGAGAGAGCGGGGCCTCCCTCACTTACGTTTCACTGAAACACCCAAATAGAACTCTCCCAACTTCCACCTCAGAAACTTTAATTGTTGTAAACTACAGCGGTTCAATGTTTTCTAGGAATAGACTAACTTAGTTTATTCAGCTAGCTAACTTGGTACAGTATTCTTCCGTGAAAACCGTCCAGGGCACCTAGTCATAAGACGCCACAGCCAGCTAGCATGCCGGACTCCAACAACACGGTTTAGCACCAATACTCGGCCACAACAAACCACCAGTGTGTCAACACGCCAAGCAGATAGTTCGTGTCCGTGTCTAACGTTGTGGGTTAGTCCCGACAGCTTGAGCGAGTCCGTCAACTTATTCAGCCAGTTAGTTAGCTAGAATAGTTAGCATACTAGCTAGCCATTGCTTCCATGGTGGAGAGTTTGGAATCTGAATGATTGATTGCTTCTGTGGACAGGTGTCTTTTATACAGGTAACAATCTGAGATTAGGAGCACAGGGAGTGCTCCTAATCTCTGTTTGTTACCTGTATAAAAGACACCTGGGAGCCAGAAATCTTTCTGATTGAGAGGGGGTCAAATACTTATTTCCCTCATTAAAATGCAAAATCAATTTATAACATTTTTGACATGCGTTTTTCTGGATTTTGTTGTTGTTATTCTGTCTCTCACTGTTCAAATAAACCTACCATTAAAAATAGACTGATCATTTCTTTGTCAGTGGGCAAACGTACAAAATCAGCAGGGGATCAAATACTTTTTTCCCCCCTCACTGTAAATAAGGCATTTCTGAGAAGAAAAAAATTATACATGTGCAAAAACGTCTAAAAACTTGTTTTTGCGTCATCATTATGGGGAATGGTGTGTAGATTGATTAGGAATTGTTTTATTGAATACATTTTAGAATAAGGCTATAACGTAACATGTGGAAAAAGGGAGGGTGTCTGAATACTTTCCGAATGCACTGTAAGTCTGGCCATGTGGAGAAGTGCAGCTATAGTGATGGGCAATTTACCGGTTTGGTCAGGGCCAGCATGAGGGATAAAGTTTATCCTGTGTCGGTGAGTGTAGCTATTAAGTTAAGTTTGAGCATCTTAGCGATACAATGCTTTCTATACATTTGTCAACATTCTACAAGGAAAGAACCACTTAATCAATTATATAATCATTAAAAAGATTACCTCGGATACCAGACTTCGATGAGTGATAACTCAGTTCTAGAATGTTGTCATTTATTTTTATTTATTTAACCTTTATTTAACAAAGGCAAGTCAGTTAAGAACAAATTCTTATTTACAATGACGGCCTACACCGGCCAAACCTGGACCAATTGTGCGCCGCCCTATGGGACTCCCAATCACGTCCGGTTGTGATACATCCTGGAATTGAACCAGGGGGTCTGTAGTGACACCTCAAGCCCTGAGATGCAGTGCCTTAGGCCGCTGTGCCACTCAGGAGAATGAATCTAAAAAGCTATTGACATTCAAAATTGACCTTGTTTAGACATACAGCCTGTATTGTAGTTGCATGACAAATCTTCAAATGCACATTATTTATTTATTCGGAGTGGTACATGCATTCAGTCTTGATTTATAGGATCAACTATATGATTGATATGTCAAGTGATAAAATCCCAAGTTATCAATAAAAGTTTATGGAAAAACTGCACTTGTCCTCATGTGACATTACAGTTTATTAAATATTCTACAGCTGTAATGTCATCAATCAAATCAAACTTAATTTATATAGCACGTCTTACAACGAATGCATTTTAGGGTGTTCACAGTCATTGGATGGGGTGTTGTCTGTAAAGTGGGGCACAGAAAACTAAGAGGAGGACATCAAGGCATTCTAAATGACTACAGGGATGGATGTGCAGGAGTCAGGGCTTTGGGTCACGGGGTCTGGGATCCTGGGTGCCTCACTGGATGGTCTGGTGGGCACCACAGCAGTGGTGGAGGTCAAGTGTCCCTATGATACAAGGGACCTTATCATTGAAGAGCGGTGAAGTCAATGGATTTCTATTATCAAGGAGGGAGGGTCTTACATCATCTGTGAAGACCATCCTTACTGGCACCAGGTCCAAGGTCAACGCCACATCACTGGAAGGGACACCTACTTCTTCGTTGTGTGGACCACCAAAGACTCCATCACAATCTCCATCTAGCGTGACGAACTATGGCAGACTCCTCCTGTCAGTACCTGTTTTCAGGGAAGCAAATGGTCCAAAAATATTCCACATAGTTCATACACACACACTAGGCTCCCATAATAGGTTATTTTACATACAAGTTTTGCTTAAAGCAGCCAACTAAAGTAATGTAGTTAACTTTATCATGGGCACATTGGGAATTTATATCTGTGATGTTCTAATTATTTATTACCCCCTGTGTCTTACTTGCTGAAGGCCCCAGCCATCCCTGCCTGTACCTGACGTTGTTGAAAAACGTGAACAATGAATAAAGATCATACACAAACAATAGGCTCCTAGAATAGATTATATTACATTCAAGTTTTGCTCAAAGCAGCCAACTAGAGTAATGTAATGTAACGTAAGTTCAATCACAAAGGCTGGTCTGAGTGCATCTCCTCAGTTTTATTCAGTAGTTAAACACAATTCACATTGCATTTTATCATGGGCACAGTGGGAATTTATATCTGTGATGTTTAAATAATGTCTTACCCCAGAGTGAGAGAGAGATTACATCACTTCCAGAAGATCTCCTTGCTGCGGGTGGCATTGATCATGCACTGCTTCTCGTGGGGTGAGCCTGATGTTCTGCATGTCACGCCTCATGTCTAAAACATGGGGAAAAGGGGACATAAAGGCAAAATGTCGATGCATCTATAAATTGATATGTCAAGTGATAAAATCCCCAGTTATCAATTAAAAGTTCATGGGAAAACTGCACTTGTCCTCGTGAAAATGTCAGTTTATTAAATATTCTATAGCTGTAATGTCATCAATCAAATCAAACTTGATTTACATAGCACATTTCTTACAACAAATGCATTTCAAGGTGTTCAAAGTCATGCATTGAAAGACATGTGGCACTTAACATCCTTCCTCTTGGCAGGTCTCTATAGTTGACCAGGGGATTCTCTCTACCACATGCGAATGCTCCTGTGGAGCTCACAAGTGTAGCCATGCGGCTGGATTGGCTATTTTTGCAGTTCACAATATTGGCTGTATGGATGTGAAATGCAAGTGGAGGAAGCCAGCTGTGCCAAACCAGTGGAGGACCTGTACCCGGCCGAAGACTACAACACTCTATCCTGAGAGCCCACAAAGAAGGATCTTCAGTGTCTAAGGAACCGTCTCCGGGGCAGGTTCAGTGGAATGGCATGTCTCCTTGAACCTGAGCCAGAACAACTGCTACCTTCCCTGTTTGTACCGGATCCTGGCGCTGTCGGTGGAGCAGCAGGAGGCTATATGGCAGGCAACATTTACATTACATTTTAGTCATTTAGCAGACGCTCTTATCCAGAGCGACTTACAGTTAGTGAATGCACACATGTTTTTTTGTTTGTTTAGTTTTTAGTTTTTTTTCATACTGGCCCCCCGTGGGAAACGAACCCACATCCCTGCCGGCCAAACCCTCCCCTACCTTGGACGACGCTGGACCAATTGTGCACCGCCCATGGGTCTCCCGGTCGCGGCCGGCTGCGACAGAGCCTGGACTCAAACCAGGATCTCTAGTGGCACAGCTAGCACTGCGATGCAGTGCCTTAGACCACTGCGCCACTCGGGAGTACAGTTGGACAGCGCAACAACCCCAACTGGCACGCCATGAGGAGAGGGAGGTTGACGGACAGCAATGTTGGAGCAGTGGTTAGGGCCAAGCGTGTTACCCCGTTGCTGCTAAAAAAGAACCTTACCATTGAAGAGGCAGTGAAGTTGAAGGATTTCTATATCCAGGAGGAGGGAGGGTCTTACAGCCTCCGTGAAGACCACCCTTACTGGCACCAGGTCCAAGGGCAGCTCCACATCACTGGACGGGCCACCTGCTTCTTCGTTGTGTGGACCACCAAAGCCTCCATCACCATCCCAATCCAGCGTGATGACCTCTGGCAGATTCATATTGCTGGACGAGAGGAGTTTTTCAAGGACCAAATTCACCCAAAATTGGCACTGCAACAGTGAACATCTGTAAATATCTTGTAAATAGTTTTTGCACAAATCAGTTTTTGTTCTTACCTTGAGGTTTTATTCAGTTTTTGGGGGGGTCACTGGATCAGCGTTCTCGTCGCGCCTCCTGTCAATACCTGTTTTCAGGGAAGCCAATGGTCCAAAAATATTTCACATAGTTTACACACACACACACACACACTATACTCCCAGAATAGGTTATATTACATACAAGTTTTGCTCAAAGCAGCCAACTAAAGTAATGTAGTTAACGTAAATTCAATCACAAAGGCTGGTCTGAGTGCATCCCCTCACAGTTTCATTCAGTAGTACAACACAATTCACATTGTATTTTATCATGAGCACAGTGGGAATTTATATATGTGATGATTAAATTATTTCTTATCCCCTTTGGTGGAACAAGCTCCCTCACGACGCCAGGACAGCGGAGTCACTCACCACCTTCCGGAGACATTTGAAACCCCACCTCTTTAAGGAATACCTGGGATAGGATAAAGTAATCCTTCTACCCCCCACACACACAGCGGAGTCGCTCACCACCTTCCGGAGACATTTGAAACCCCACCTCTTTAAGGAATACCTGGGATAGGATAAAGTAATCCTTCTACCCCCCCCAAAAAAAAATTTGTAAAGTGGTTATCCCACTGGCTATAGGGTGAATGCATCAATTTGTGAGTCGCTCTGGACTAGAGCGTCTGCTAAATGACGTAAATGTGCCCTTGAGCAAGGCACTTAACCCTAATTGCTCCTGTAAGTCGCTCTGGATAAGAGCGTCTGCTAAATGACTAAAATGTAAATGTAAATGTTGTGTGGAGCTTCCTTTTCTGGTAAATGCAGAATAGGAGAGACATCACTTCCAGCAGATCTCCTTGCTGAGGGTGGCGTTGATCATGCACTGCTTCTCATGGGGTTTCCGCATGTCACGCCTCATGTCTAAAACGTGGGGAAAAGGGAACAAGGGGAGAACACTTCAATGAGTCTATAAATTCATCGTTTTACACAATATTGTATCATATTTGATGAGTTACTGACCTGTTTGTCCACATGCTCGATGTGCTGTAGTCTCCACAACTGGACACTCGCGCTCTGATCACACTGCCACAGGATGTCCATGCACCAGATGGTCTGAGGGATGCACTCCTGTTGGACTGGAAAACAAAGAGACAGTTGGTCAGTGGTGGGTCTTTTTCAATGCTGTGTCAACATCTTTATCTGGACAGAAAAATGCATTGTTTATCATAACACAAACCCACCTTGGACAATGTGACAAGTGGTCCCTCAACACCCAATCCTCATGCCTCATTGTTTGTTCTTGTTTCCCAAACAACAGCTACTTCTCTGATGAGTGGGTCTTGGAGGTTTACAAGTGCACAGCAAGTCTGCACCAGCACATTACTACACTGCTCGAAAAAATAAAGGGAAGACTAAAATAACACATCCTAGATCTGAATGATTGAAATAATCTTATTAAATACTTTCTTTACATAGTTGAATGTGCTGACAACAAAATCACACAAAAATTATCAATGGAAATCAAATGTATCAACCCATGGAGGTCTGGATTTGGAGTCACCCTCAAAATTAAAGTGGAAAACCACAATACAGGCTGATCCAACTTTGATGTAATGTCCTTAAAACAAGTCAAAATGAGGCTCAGTAGTGTGTGTGGCCTACACGTGCCTGTATGACCTCCCTACAACGCCTGGGCATGCTCCTGATGAGGTGGCGGATGGTCTCCTGAGGGATCTCCTCCCAGACCTGGACTAAAGCATCCGCCAACTCCTGGACAGTCTGTGGTGCAACGTGGCGTTGGTGGATGGAGCGAGACATGATGTCCCAGATGTGCTCAATTGGATTCAGGTCTGGGGAACGGGCGGGCCAGTCCATAGCATCAATGCCTTCCACTTGCAGGAACTGCTGACACACTCCAGCCACATGAGGTCTAGCATTGTCTTGCATTAGGAGGAACCCAGGGCCAACCGCACCAGCATATGGTCTCACAAGGGGTCTGAGGATCTCATCTCGGTACCTAATGGCAGTCAGGCTACCTCTGGCGAGCACATGGAGGGCTGTGCGGCCCCCCAAAGAAATGCCACCCCACACCATGACTGACCCACCACCAAACCGGTCATGCTGGAGGATGTTGCAGGCAGCAGAACATTCTCCACGGCGTCTCCAGACTGTCACGTCTGTCACGTGCTCAGTGTGAACCTGCTTTCATCTGTGAAGAGCACAGGGCGCCAGTGGCGAATTTGCCAATCTTGGTGTTCTCTGGCAAATGCCAAAAGTCCGGCACGGTGTTGGGCTGTAAGCACAACCCCCACCTGTGGACGTCGGGCCCTCATGGAGTCTGTTTCTGACCGTTTGAGCAGACACATGCACATTTGTGGCCTGCTGGAGGTCATTTTGCAGGGCTCTGGCAGTGCTCCCCCTGCTCCTCCTTGCACAAAGGCGGAGGTAGCAGTCCTGCTGCTGGGTTGTTGCCCTCCTACGGCCTCCTCCACGTCTCCTGATGTACTGGCCTGTCTCCTGGTAGCGCCTCCATGCTCTGGACACTACGCTGACAGACACAGCAAACCTTGCCACAGCTCGCATTGATAATAATAATAACAAGCCATTTAGCAGACGCTTTTATCCAAAGCGACTTACAGTCATGCGTGCATACATTTTTGTGTATGGGTGGTCCCGGGGATCGAACCCACTACCTTGGCGTTACAAGTGCCGTGCTCTACCAGCTGAGCTACAGAGGACCACATTGATGTGCCATCCTGGATGAGCTGCACTACCTGAGCCACTTGTGTGGGTTGTAGACTCCGTCTCATGCTACCACTAGAGTGAAAGCACCGCCAGCATTCAAAAGTGACCAAAACGTCAGCCAGGAAGCATAGGAACTGAGAAGTGGGCTGTGGTCACCACCTGCAAAACCAGTCCTTTATTGGGGGTGTCTTGCTAATTGCCTATAATTTCCACCTGTTGTCTGCCATTTGCACAACAGCATGTGAAATGTATTGTCAATCAGTGTTGCTTCCTAAGTGGAAAGTTTGATTTCACAGAAGTGTGATTGACTTGGAGTTACATTGTGTTGTTTAAGTGTTCCCTTTATTTTTTTGAGCAGTGTATAACATTTGTCATTTAGCAGACGCTCTTATCCAGAGCGACTTACAGTTAGTGAGTGCATACATTTTTTTCTTCCATACATAACACAGATAAGATGGGATGAATCTCAGGATTTTTAAATATTATAGTCGAGCATTTGTCCTCTCAACATGGATCCTGTTTCTCGCTAGGTCTTTTGTGAGATGTATCTCACTCTCTGTGAACCTTCTGTGGTTCAGGAATGGAGGAATGTTCACAGTGAATCCTGCAGGCATCAAGCTGCAGACCTGAGTGTTATCGTTGGGTTGACACGCAGCGATATAACATAAGAATTTTGGGCACTGGCCAGCAGACCACGATGTCTACATTCAGGTCCTAAATCTGTGGCATGCAATGTTTGTAAAGGCAACATTTCACTGCTGTCTCAGGCTAGTTTGGCACATTGTCTGCTAGCCCAGTCTGAAAAGTACTAGACTCAGCTTAATTTCCATCCATGCTGACATGTATAACGGACTTCACAGGTTATTTGATTAGTCATGTACAACAGATGCACTTATGGAACAAAACTGTGTGTTTTGTATGGGAAAACTTTGAGCCCACAAGTCCTTTGTGAGCTAGCTAGCCAACTTTAGCTAATTGTAGCTAACTAGCCAACCAAGGTGCCTAACCAGCTAGCCCACCAGGTGATATTTAGCTAGCTAGTTAACATTAGCTTACCGTTCGTGTAGTCAGACATTTGTAAGTGGTGACATGCTAGCTAACCAACTATCCTTGCCATGGTGCCGGCCTAATATTAGCTAGCAAGTCTGACTACACAAATGGTGAGTTAACGTTAACTAGCTAGCTAAATATCCCTTCCCTGTGTGGGGATCTATTTTCTTATAACTAGATGTGATGCCTAGCTTAGAAAGAATACATTAATGATTAAACATAATAGGTTTGTGCTGTACTGATATAGACTGTTTAACATAAGCTGTGATTCATGTGAGGAGCTGTTAGGGAGTAGGGGGAGATAAGAACTTGTGTCTCACATACACGAACACTGCCTCTTTGTTAAACCGCGCTCAAGGACGTGTACTACAGAAAGTGCCGACTCTCTGGACAAGTTGTGATGATAACAACTTATGCCTGGCAACAGTGTGCAACAGTGAAGCGCCAAGGGGCTGGGACCAGCCTGTGCGCCAACGATAGGCTGAGTAAGTCTAAACCACACTCAGCCTCTACTCTGATAGTTCCCGCTCTTTGCTGGCCTATCTCTGTCAGAGTATTTAGGGAAGAACTTAGAACAATGGATCAGTTCTCTGTCTGCCCTGCGTGGTATTTCAGTGGACCCGTATATACGAATATCATATTTACCATTGAAGGTTTTGCATTAATTAAAATACTAGTCTATTTTAGAAGACGTGTATTGACCTCTTTTGTTCCAATACCAGATTTGAATTGACGCAACTTAACACCTGGTGGGATAACGTTACCTAGCATGTCACCACGTGGAAAAGTAACAGACTAGCTGACTAAAGACTTGTCAATAAAAAGGTCACAGTCATTATGTTAGCCTACACTGGGTTTCTTTTTACTTTTAAGAAAGGTAACGTGTGTTGTACATGTAACTACAGTCGGTGGGTGTCTAGCTATACTGAACAAAGATAAAACGCAACATGCAACAATTTCAACGATTTAACAGAGTTAAATTCATTAGGTCCTAATCCAGGGGTACCCAACCAGTTGATCGTGATCTACTGGTCGATCGCAGAGTGCTTGCCAGTTGATCGTGAGATGATTATATGTCAGGAGGTCAGTGTGATGTGGTAGGACGAAGTCAGGCGCAGGACACAGAGCTAATCGAAAAACGTACTTTACTCGTAGGTAATGTAAATAACAACCTCCACGCAGGGAGGAAACAAACCCGCTCACCAGACGACAACCAAACATGAACAAACACGCACAAAACACAGTGGGAGCCAGAGGGTTGAATAGGGAAGAAATCAATACATAATGGGAACCAGGTGTGAACAATAAAGACAAAACAAGTAGAACACAGAAACATAGATCGGTAGCAGCTAGTACTCCGGCGACGACGAACGCCGAAGCCTGCCCGAGCAAGGAGGAGGAGCAGCCTCGGCTGAATCCGTGACATTATACATCTACAAAAATTCAGCCACATAAATCAATGCCTATAATCTTTCGGTTTTAACGTTCGACAGTCTTCCATTCACAGCAACGTCTGAAAAGTCACGAGATTTACATAAAATATGACCCGTCCCTGCCCACTTATTGAAGTATGCCTAGTGAGTGCGGTCAGATGCCGCCCACCAACTCCAAGTCGAGGTCACGGTGATGCCAGGCAGGTAGCTAGCTAGCTAACTTTGTAGCCAGATTCGTTCTTAAGTTGTGTGGTCGACAGCAGCAATAATGAGCGAAGGGAAGGATCCAAAAAAAACAGAAAACATATCATTTCCACAAGGAATGGGAGGAGGATTATTTTTTCATCATGTCAAACTCAAAATGTGTGTGCCACATCTGCCATAATAGCATCGCTATCCCAAAGAAAGGTAACATAGAACGACATTTTAAAACCACACACAAAACCCAGGAAAGAGATTTGACTGAATTACGAAGAAGGTACAAGAACTATTTAAAAAAATCAACTGGCAGCGCAGCAGTCAATTTTCCCAAGGCCTATGACCAAAGGGAAGGCGGCAACCATAGCATCTTATCGTGTGAGTCGCGTTCTTGCTAAGCATAAAAAGTAATTCAAAGATGGGGAGATGATCAAGGAAGCATTTATTGAGGCTGCAGACTCGCTGTTTGGGGATTTTAAGAATAAGACTGAAATTATGGCTGCCATCAATGACATTCAGTTGCAAGAAGATGTGAGGGAATAGCGGAGAACCTTGAGGATCAACTGAAGGATATTGACAACTGCGAGTGTTCCCTCCAGTTTGACGAGTCCACAGATATGGTAGATGTGGCAGTTATGCATTTTCATCAGAATGGTATTTGACAACATGAGTACAAAGGAGGAACTACTCGCCATTTTGCCACTGAAAGGACATACAAGTGGCGAAGATATTTTTCAAGCTTTTATGGAGTTTGCTAACAAATTCCAACTGCCCTTTTGTAAGCTTGTCTCCATTACTACCGATGGGGAACCCACTATGGTAGTCCACATTAGTGGGTTTGTTGCATTGTGCAAACGAGATGATTATTTCCCAGACTTTTAGTTATCACTGTGTAATTCATCAGCAAGCTTTGTGCGGGAAGATGTTAAACATGAAAGAGGTGATGGATGTTGCGATGAAGATTGTGTGTTCTATTCAAGCAAGAAGCCTACAGCGGAGGCTATTTCACGCTCACTTAGAAGAGACTGAAGCGGAGCAGACAGACCTGCTGCTGCACACGGATGTGCGGTGGCTGAGCCGAGGTACATTTTATGGGCGATTCAGTGAGTTGTTGCCTGAAATCAAGGAGTTTCTCAAGGTCTCCAAACATGCAGAATATGCACACAGTGGCTCCTGGATTTAGCTTTTCTCACTGACCTAACTTACATGCTTAATGAATTGAATGTAGAGCTGCAAAGAAAAGGCAAACATGTAATCGACATGATCAGCTCTGTGAACACTTAAATGCAAACTACAACTGCTCACAAGAAAGCTGCAATGTAAGGACCTGCACTTCTTTCAACACATGCGTTCAGAACTTGGAACGTCAGGGCAAGGATACAGCACAGCTTGACAGTGTACGTTACGTGGAGCAAGTCCAGAGCATCTTATCGGAGTTTGACAGTCGTTTCCCTGACTTTGCATCACTTGAGCCTATTGCCACATATGTGTTTTCCGTTTGGCACAGACATAAATGTGGAAGTCATTGCCTCCAAAATGGGATCACTTTTTCAGTTGGACACAACAATAGCAGAAACTGAAATTCTCCCCCTTCAAAATGACATTCAGCTGAAATCCAGGGCAACCACTGAGATGAAGGAAGAGTTCTGGGAGCTACTGCTAGAGGAGAAGTATCCCAACATAAGATGATGTGCTCTCAACTTATCAGCCCTTTTTGGATCAACCTACCTCTGTGAGTCTGCGTTCTCACATGAAGATCATAAAGTCCAAGTACAGATCTACTATGACTGATGACCACCTTGTGGCCTGCATGAGACTTGCAACAAGCTGCTACAGCCCTGACTATGAAAAACGACTTGCCTCCACCCAATGCCAAAAGTCACACTAAGGTAGGAAATGAAATGAGTTGCACTTATGTGGAAAACATGTTATTGGTCCACATTATATTTGGGTATCAAATAGGTATCATAGCAGCAGGTCCATACTCAGTGGTGTGTTGCGTTTCATATATTTTGTTGGTTGGTTTAGATTTAGAGACTGGTAGATCTCATCAGTCTGGCAAATTAAAAAGTAGATCTCACATCAAAGAATGTTGGGCACACCTGCCCTAATCTATGGATTTCACATGACTGGGCAGGGGCGCAGCCATGGGTGGGCATAGGCCCACCCACTTGGGAGCCAGGTCCAGCCAATCAGAATGAGTTTTTCCCCACAAAAGGGCTTTATTACAGACAGAAATACTCCTCAGTTTCATCAGCTGTCTGGGTGCCTGGTCTCAGACAATCCCGCAGGTGTGGGCTGGCGTGGTTACATGGTCTGCAGTTGTGAGGCCGGTTGGATGTACTGCCAAATTCTCAAAAACTATGTTGGAGGCATTAAATTCTCTAGCAACAGCTCTGGTGGACATTCCTGCAGCCAGCATGCCAATTGCACACTCCCTCAAATCTTGAGACATCTGTGGCATTGTGTTGTGTGACAAAACTACTCATTTTAGAGTTGCCTTTTATTGTGCACCTGTGTAATGATTATGCTGTTTAATCAGCTTATTGATATGCCACACTTGTCAGGTGGATGGATTATATTGGAGAAATACTCACTAACAGGGATGTAAACAAATGAGTGCAAAAAAATGAGAGAAATAAGCTTTTTGTGCATATAGAAAATGTCTAGGATATTTTATTTCAGCTCATGAAACATGGGATCAACACTTTACATGTTGCGTTTATATTTTTGTTCAGTATAAAAGGCAATTTCCACATCCATTGTTCATTTGTACACTGGTCTTAAATCAGACGTAATTATTTTGTAATGATATTTCAACACCACTCATACATGGAACAATAATTTGCTCTTATTCAACGTTATGACTCCAAAGCGTTCTATGTGCACTATTACGCACAACAAAAATGACAGAGACATAGGACACAGACACACATAACTCCGACATAACCAGGGAAATATGAACAAAGGAAACCATACATTGAATTAAATGAACAGAACTTCTACCTCATGAGTCTTGCGAACATTTATGTGCACTATAAACATCGCGCCCACGCAGAGCAGGGTAAGAAATGTTTGGCTAAATTAAAATGTATTGTAGGCCTATCAAACATGAAACAGAAATGTCTACCTGTTGCAATAGGTACGGAGATGGAATGATGAAACGCTAGCAATTATTTTAGTATGAAATGGAATATAGATTTACAACATAGCATTTAGCAAAAGAAAACATTTCAACAAGAGAAAAAAGGCGCTCTCCACTGGTGGGAGTTTGGAGAGCGTCTTCACACAGTAGGCTAACGATTCATTTTAACACATTCCAAATGCAAGCTTCATAAATAAATTATACATTTCTAGTCATTATTACATACCTAAAGACCTTTAAGGCCTATGCGAGTAATTGTTGCCCCATTGCTGGTGAGCTTGCAAAGTAAACAGTTAATATTATTGATCACCGAACATTTTTTGGAGCTGCATATTTATTTATTATGGCAATCCTTTCCCCCTACAATTTGAAGTTTGAGCTTTACCCGATCCCATAGCTGTACAGCAAATCAGAAATGTGTTCGCTAGCTCACCCGACCTGTGTTGATTGATAGTTTGCTGGTCCATTCAGAGTGCCGAGTGTGCGCTTCACTAACCAATCTGTTGCAAATGTTGTTGTTTTTTAACAATGGCGATGCTGCGGCTGCAGTACAGTTATCCACGTAGACACATCTGGCCAGATAATTTGAAATCATCAGTTTCAAGTCAAAACCGAGTCTTGAGGCTCCAAATCCAAGTCAAATTATTTTATATCAAGTCGAGTCTCAAATCATCAAATTTGTGACTCGAGTCCACAACTCTGATAATCGTTATTGTGTGCATGTAACCGTGTGCAATGTTTGGTTTGTTAAATGTGATATCAACTCCGGCATGTAGGTAGCCTGGCGGGTAGCAACTCATCCCTGAGTTGACAAGGTACAAATCTGTAATTCTGCCAGGCGCCCAAGACGTGGATTACAATAAAGGCAACCCACTCTCTTTCAAAGGGATTGGGTTAAATGCGGAAGACACATTTCAGTTGTACAACTGACTAGGTATCCCCCTAATGTTTTTTTTTTTGTATATAGTTCACTCAAGTTCTCTACTTGAGTCGTCTTTCTCCCTCTCCTCCTGCATGCCGCTTCCCACACCTAGCCCCGCCCCCTGTCACTCAAGGAGAGAGCAGTTGCTCGACCACGGAGTCATGAACAGTTTGCTATTACAGCGGATGAAGGAGCCTTGAGATGTGGAAGTGAACAGCAAGGAAGAAGGAAAGTGTAGAGGGAAGCGGTGTGGTGAGGAAGATTGGCATCAAGTACTCGGGTACATCAGAAATTGAACCTGATGAGAGGATGAATTACATTTTTTATTTTTTTTACCAATTACCTTGGTTGGGCGATATTACGATATAATCGGAAATCAACGATGTTTGACAACCATCGTCGATGGTGACGACATAGTGATGTGACACGATATTAATTTCTTATAGACTATAGTTTAGCCCATTTGAACATGACTGGCACCGCCGGAGTCCGGGCAGCGCACAGCCGAGCATCATGCCTAATTAACTACCTATCCGCCATAACATATTTCAAATCAAATCAAATCAAATTTTATTGGTCACATGCGCCGAATACAACAGGTGCAGACATTACAGTGAAATGCTTACTTACAGCCCTTAACCAACAGTGCATTTATTTTAAACAAAAAAGTAAGAATAAAACAACAACAAAAAAGTGTTGAGAAAAAAAAGAGCAGAAGTAAAATAAAGTGACAGTAGGGAGGCTATATATACAATAGAATAAAGTGACAGTAGGGAGGCTATATATACACAGGGGGGTACCGTTGCATAGTCAATGTGCGGGGGGCACCGGCTAGTTGAGGTAGTTGAGGTAATATGTACATGTGGGTAGAGTTAAAGTGACTATGCATAAATACTTAACAGAGTAGCAGCAGCGTAAAAAGGATGGGGTGGGGGGCAGTGCAAATAGTCCGGGTAGCCATGATTAGCTGTTCAGGAGTCTTATGGCTTGGGGGTAGAAGCTGTTGAGAAGTCTTTTGGACCTAGACTTGGCACTCCGGTACCGCTTGCCGTGCGGTAGCAGAGAGAACAGTCTATGACTAGGGTGGCTGGAGTCTTTGACAATTTTGAGGGCCTTCCTCTGACACCGCCTGGTATAGAGGTCCTGGATGGCAGGGAGCTTTGCCCCAGTGATGTACTGGGCCGTACGCACTACCCTCTGTAGTGCCTTGCGGTCAGAGGCCAAGCAGTTGCCATACCAGGCGGTGATGCAACCAGTCAGGATGCTCTCGATGGTGCAGCTGTAGAATTTTTTGAGGATCTGAGGACCCATGCCAAATCTTTTTAGTCTCCTGAGGGGGAATAGGCTTTGTCGTGCCCTCTTCACGACTGTCATGGTGTGTTTGGACCATGATAGTTCGTTGGTGATGTGGACACCAAGGAACTTGAAGCTCTCAACCTGTTCCACTACAGCCCCGTCGATGAGAATGGGTTGTTTCAATAAATATGTGGTAGGTAGGTAGACTTAGCCTAGTATGAACATAATGCAAGAGTAAAAATGTAGATTGTAGACAAAGTGGAGAGCGCCAAAATGGGCGGCAGGTAGCTTAGTGGTTAAGAGCGTTGTGCCAGTAACCGAAAGGTCCCTGGTTCTAATCCTCGAGCCGACTAGGTGAAAAATCTGTTGATGTGCCCTTGAGCAAGGCACTTAACCCTAATTGCTCTGGATAAGAGTGTCTGCTAAAATATAAAAAAAATATATAAAAAAAGAACAATTAGGCTATGGGACAATGCTCATTATTAGCCTATTATAGGCTTTTATAGTTATAGGCCTAGGCTATGTTATTAGGCCTATATTGTTATTAGGCTATTAGCCTATATTAGACATGTTCTTTTTTATATTATTATTATTATTATTATTATGCTACTATTATTAAGCCTATTATTATTGTTCATTATATAGTTATACCATAAACAGGGAGTGTTGTGCGAGTCCGAGCTTCTCTTCTCAGCCAGCTTTTGGGGAACGCACCATTGATAGCTCGACAGACACCAAATGCTCTGTCTGTGTTGGCCTTTTCCCGCTGAAGAGAATTGTTGATGGCAACATTGAGATAATGCCTGAAACAGTTCAGCCACAGAGAACAATAAGACAGATATTTCACCGGATGTGTAAGTGTGAAGCATCTGGTTGGCGTTTCCACTCTCTACCAAATATGGTGATGAGAGGAAGCCCAGTGGCCGGCAGTGGGAGAAGATGGAGTGAGATCGATTTGGCCGACATACACGTTCTCATTGATAAAACATGAAACAAGTTATTTTTTTCATTTCTCTTCACCAATTTGGACTATTTTGTGTATGTCCATTACATGAAATCCAAATAAAAATCAATTTAAATTACAGGTTGTAATGCAACAAAATAGGAAAAACGCCAAGGGGGATGAATCCTTTTGCAAGGCACTGTAGCTATCTAATACAGCCTAGTACATGTGCTGGTGTAGGCCTAGATAAGCATGTTTGTGGTATCCTCTTAATCAGAGAGGAATAGGTGAAGCATGAATATGTTAGCTTGGTACATGAGGTAAGAAAGCATGTAATGTAACATCTAACACTGACCAACACTTTGGTTCCTACCCTGGCTTATTCATTCGTTGTCATGCTAAACAACAATGTATTCAAGGCACTGCTCACTATATTCCAACTACAGAATTTGAATAATCATTCTATTTCCATGATTTCAACAGTTTTTTGCCCATACTGTGCAGCCATGTGTGGCACAGGGTAGAAATTATAACAAAAGTGCAGGAAATGCAATCCTTGAAGTTGGATTGAATGGTATAAAACAGGGTCTCCAACCTTTTCTAGCATGAGCACTACTTTTAAATTATTATGTTGCGCCCTACTCATATATTTTTTCCTAGCTTTCAAAAAGGCACCCTTTGTATTTTCCAAAATGCAGTTCTCGGTTTTACACTCAAAATTACAATTATTCATAGAGAAAATGAAATTGGATGTTCTGAGCCCATGTCAATGCTTAAATCACATCAGAAGACACATTTTTTGTGTAATACCCCTTTAATTGTGCATTTTGGGAGAGAGGAATGTGGTTTGCTGCTGTATATGTCATTTTAAAAAATGCCTACCCGATTATACAAATAATCATGATACAATTCTGCCAGGTAAGCCTACTTTGCAGTTAACATTTAATTAAGAAGGTTTTGGGTAAGGTCTTTCTGTCTACCCAGAACACAGTTATCATTATCGAAATGAATGGTAGACTAACATAACACCATATCTACCATACACAAAACGCACAACACAGACATACAGTACAGGGGCAATATTGGCAGATATTGCGTTACGTTTGGCTTTTTAAGCCAATTGTGGCTAACTAGGTGTGGGATAATGTCAATGTGGATTTGTTTGGATAGTAGCCGGAGCTTGAGGTGTCTGATACATTGTGAGATTTGTTTATGACAGTTTGCGATGGAACACGTGAAAAATACATGCACTTTCAGAATTGATTGGCGAGCTACACATAGGTGGGCTGCGAGCTACTGGTAGCTGGGGATCGACCTGTTGGAGACCCCTGGTATAAAACAATCAGAATGGAGGAAGCCCCATTGAAATCACTTTTAATGTATGTGTTGCCACCCTAGGTTAATTAACTACTCAATATTTAGAACTTTTATTATTCAAAAACATGAAATACAGTCAAATACTGTGTTACCGTCAAACATTTGAAAAAGATTGTGATATAATATTTTGGCCTTATCGTCCAGCTCTAAGTTGTAGTCGAGAGAGAGTCGACTACAATGACTGTGAAAGCAGAAGTCGGAGTCACCACTAGCACGCACATCTCGGCACCAAAAAGCGCTGTAGCAGGATAGCTAACGCTAAATTTGGGACCTTGGCTGCGGTCTAATCACATAATGTTTACCCCCTCAGCCCTCGCACTAGCCACTTTCCCTCGGGGAAATACCTGCCGAAACCGGTTGCAGTTTGATTGCCATCTTAAGTGGCGGTCCAATTCACTATAGTTGGTCCAAAAATTACCAAACTACAGTATAAAGCTAGCTAGCCAGATAGGGGTAAACAGCTACACTCTAATACTTTTTTGTAATCTCAACAGTATAACACTGTAGAATGCACAGTAAAATACTGTACATGTGTTTTACAGCATTTATGCTGTAGATAGCACTGCATTATGGGTAAAATGCTGAAAAACCCTGTTATTAACTGTAATAGAGAGAAATAGTAATAGCGTCTTTTTGTAGGTACTAACTCCACCATGGTTCGGTGGACAAAGCCTATGGAGAAAATAAAGGCGTTTTTGTATAAACACAGAAACATAAGGCTTAGGAGATCTTATACGTTTTGTTCTATGAGATAATCTTCATCAGCTAAATTAACTTTTTGTGAATTTTGAAGAATGAATGTAATTACAAAAACACAAAGCACATAAAGGCTTCATAATTCATAAAGGTCACATTAACTGACTGCTATTATCTCATAGAACAAAACGTATAAGATCTCCTAGGCCTGTGTTAACCTCTGACCTTATTCTTTCGCCATTAATTTTTCCCATAGGGATGGCTAAACGGATCAGAGGTAACTCATTTCTGGTTTTAGGACTACAAGCTGGCAAGCTCCACTGTAATTGGAAGCCTCCTGTAAAAATTACTGTAATATACTGTATTTCTTTACAGTAATAGCTTATGCCTACTGTAGATTCAAATGATCCGTTTCAGGCACCAACCTCATGCTGTCGGGTGAGACACATGAAGCTCAGACTATTTTAGTAAATATCTTCTTGAAGCGGCTGTGAAGTGGAAGAATATTTTCAGCAGCTGCTGGGTAGGTGGACCATTAAACTTCTCACAAGCTGCTAAAGCCAATTCGAATGACCAGTGCACTTTAGCGAATGACCAGTGCACCGGTGTTGTAGGCTACGCATTGCCACAGTCAAAGTCCTGGACTATCGGACCACCATTTTATTACATTTGCAATCGCAACAAATAATCTGTTTAGACCCCAACCAAGGATTATCAAAAGCCGCGCTATAAATTATCGGACAAACCAAAGATGCCCTTCCAGACTCTCCACCTACCCAAGGACATCGGAGTACAACAATCAGTTAACCACCTAACCTAGGATCTAAATGTAACCTTGCATAATACCCTAGATGCAGTCGTTCCTCTAAAAACAAAAAACATTTGTCACAAGAAATGAGCTCCCTGGTATATAGAAAATACCCGAGCCCTGAAGCAAGCTTCCAGAAAATTGGAACGGAAATGGCGCTCCACCAAACTGGAAGTCTTCCGACTAGCTTGGAAAGACAGCACCGTGCAATATGGAAGAACCCTCACTGCTGCTCGATCAGCCTACTTTTCCAACCTGATTGAGGAGAATAAAAACAATCCAACATTTATTTTTGATACTAAAATGCAGCATTCACCAAGAGAGGATGGCCTTCACTTCAGCAGTGATGAATTCATAAACTAAAGATCATGATCATTAGAAAGCAAATTACAGACTCTTTGAATCTGTATATTTCTCCAAAACGCAGTTGTCTTGAGACTGCACAGAACTGCCAGGACCTAGGATCAATGGAGACACTCAAGTTTTTTATCCTGTATCTCTCGACACATACACAGAAGTAGTCATGTCCTCTAAACCTTCCACCTGTCTACTGGATCCTATTCCAACTAAACTACTGAAAGAGCTACTTCCTGTGCTTGGCCCTCCTATGTTGAACATAATAAACGTCTCCCTATCCTCCGGATGTGTACCAAACTCACTAAAAGTGGCAGTAATAAAGCCTCTCCTGAAAAAGGCAAACCTTGACCCGAAAAATGTTATTGGCCTATTTCTAAAATCTCCCATTGCGCTACACATTTTTAGAAAAAAACTCACTGCCTTCCTGAAGACAAATAATGCATACGAAACACTCCTGTCTGGTTTTAGACCCCAACATAGTACTGAGACTGCACTGGTGAAGGTGGTAAATTACCTTTTAATGGCGTCAGACCAAGGCTCTGCATCTGTTCTTGTGCTCCTAGACCTTAGTGCCTCTTTTGACACCATCGATAACCACATTCTTTTGGAGAGATCTTATCTGTCGGAAAGATATCAGTTCGTCTCTGTGGATGGTTTGTCCTCAGACAAATCAATTGTAAGTTTCAGTGTTCCTCAAGGTTCCGTATTAGGACCACTATTGTTTTCACTATATATTCTACCTCTTCGTGATGTCTTTCGGAAAAACAATGTCAACTTTCATATGCAGTCGACACACAGCTGTACATTTCGATGAAACATGGTGAAGCTCCAAAACTGCCTACTCTGGAAGCCTGTGTTTCAGACATAAGGAAGTGGATGGCGGAAATGTTTTACTTTTAAACTCGGGACAAAACAGAGATGCTAGTTCTAGGTCCCAAGAAACAAAGAGATCTGCTGATTGATCTGACAATTAATCTTGATAGTTGTACAGTCGTCTCAAATAAAACTGTGAAGGACCTCGGCGTTACTCTGGACCCTGATCTCTCTTTTGACAAACATCAAGAATATTTCAAGGGCAGCTTTTTTCCATTTTCGTAACATTGCAAAAATCAGAAACGTTTTGTCCAAAATGCGGAAAAGCGAATCCATGCTTTTGTCACTTCTAGATTAGACTACTGCAATGCTCTACTCTCCGGCTACCCGGATAAAGCACTAAATAAACTTCAGTTAGTGCTAACATGGTTGCTAGTTATCTTGACTAGAACCAAAACATTTTATCATATTACTCCAGTGCTAGCCTCTCTACACTGGCTTCCTGTTAAGGCTAGGGCTGATTTCAAGGTTTTACTGCTAACCTACAAAGCCTTACATGGACGTACTCCTACCTATCTCTCTGATTTGGTCCAGCCGTACATACCTACACATACGCTACAGTCACAAGACGCAGGCCTCCTTATTGTCCCTAGAATTTCTAAGCAAATAGCTGGAGGCAGGGCTTTCTCCTATAGAACTCACATTTTATGGAATGGTCTGTCTATCCATGTGAGAGACGCAGACTCGGTCTCGACCTTTAAGTCTTTACTGAAGACTCATCTCTTCAGTAGGTCCTATGATTAAGTGTAGTCTGGCCCAGGGGTGTGAAGGTGAACGGCAAGGCACTGGAGTGACAAACCCCCCTTGCTGTCTCTGCCTGGCCGGCTCCCCTCTCTCCACTGGGATTCTGTCTCGACCTCTGAATGCTTGGCTATGAAAAGCTAACTGACATTTACTCCTGAGGTGCTGACCTGCTGTACCCTCTACAATGTTAGATTAATTTGGATTTTAAGAATAATGACTAAAGGATTTCACCCCAAACAAGGTATAAATGTTAGAATGATCATGTAGTGTCAACCCACTAACAGAGGGGGCGGTACTAAACATTCAAGGGGGAAGGCGGAAACTGTTTAGAAAAGTCACCTAAAGGTGGGAGGAGTCAAGTCCAGGAGGTATAAAATCGTCTGTTTGTGTCTTTGGCGGAAGAGCTCTCCATGAATAAATATACAGATAATCCTTGTTGGTTGTGGACCTTGAATCATTGATGATTAAAACCAGAGCCTTACAACCTCTGGTAATGATTCAAGCTTAGGGTGAATTAGAGATAGAAATTCACATGACAGATTGGTCCTTCTGAGCGGAGCTTAAATACATCTTTATCGTTCTGAAGACACCGAAACCCGTGCACGGGCTGGTGTAGCATCCGTGAAAGAGTCCTGGCCTTCGACGTTAAGGTTATAAACAGGCCGGTGATTACTCTTTATGAACGATAAAGACGTTAACAAGTTTGAAAAAGCATTTAAATCCGAACTGCAAGGAAAAGGTCAGTAATTTTTATTCATGGATTTTGGTGAAATGATTTGAACTTGTATGAGAATAGTGATTCTTGTGAGAGGGCAGAGAATAGTTACCAAAATCGCAAAGGAAGTAATAATTATTACGAAACAGGGAGGGTCCGCAATTGACCCTAGGTAAATAGCTATTACAAAAATAAACTAGTCCGAAATGACATGGAGTGAATTGCAATCACAAATGTAAACTAGTTAATATTGTCATTGTACGAATTGCAGTGTAACAGTATAAACAGGGAGATAATTATCATTGTGTGAGATGGATGAGTCGGGAGTAGCGTATACGACTGGGGATTTGCTAAAACTTTGCAAATAAGTTTAGCAAATGATTGTATAAGGTCGTATATGTGTGAGACTTAATCCATCGGGAGACGTGATAATTATTTCAAGGAAGGAGCAAAAAATTAGGTCGCGTGAGAAAGAATGGTTATCGGCCCCTTTCATGAAACCGGAGTTTTAAAATAAAAAACTCTGGGTTAGGTGTTAAATAATTTTAAATGGTTAATTACAAAAGCAGATCATACATTGGCTCAAGAGGCGCACTAAGATATTAGCTCCTACGAAAATAATTCAGGATTGAATTATTACAAAAAGGGGGGGGATTTCTAGGTCCGAGAATTAACGGGGGATGAAAGATATATGTTAGGAAGAGATCGAAGAAATATGTTTTATGGATCCATTAGGGAGAAGAGGTATGAATTTATTGGCCATCTCGAAGTAAAAAAGTTAGAGAAGTTATATGATTAGGCAGATGAAAGCGAGTGTTTTTTTAAGCGCGAAAGTGCTTTAACGGTAACAAAGGAAAATATTTGAAAAAATGATTCGTGTGTCACGATCGTCGTTAATAGAGGAGGACCAAGGCGCAGCGTGTTGAGCGAACATACTTTAATTAGTTAAAGTGCACACACGATACAAAACAACAAAACGACTCGTAACGTCCTAGGTAACAATGACCAACTGGAACAAAAACCCACAAACACCAAGGGAAAACAGACAGTTTAAATATGGCTCCCAATCAGAGACAACCAGCCACAGCTGACACTCGTTGCCTCTGATTGGGAGTCACTCAGGCCAACAAAGAAACAGAAGAACTAGAACCCCCAACATAGAAATATACCACATAGAATGAACACACCCTGGCTCAACATATAGAGTCCCAGAGCCAGGGTGTGACATCGTGTCAATTAAGAATTGGCTAAAAACACCACAAAGCGATTATTTGAGAGGTACCTATAAAGTCCAACGATGCATATGTATGAACTTTCGTACTCAAACGTAGACGTACGTAATGAGTGAGAAAGTAGAGAAAATTTACATTTGCATTTTTGGTCATTTGGCAGACGCTCTGGTCCGGAGCGACTTGTAAGAACCAATAGAGAGTTGCATTGAACTATTCTGTCGTGTTGGGCATTTGAATGGCACGAGGTGAAAAATGTGTGTATGAGGGAATTCAACGGCGGGTATGAATGATAACCGGATACTACTTAGTATTTGGTTGGTTAAATGCTGAATAAGAGATTTGAGGCGTGGTTATGGGGTAACTAGGGAGACGCACTTATTCAATGGGGAATGGGTGTAGGGAGAGAGAGTTTTTTTACGTGTATTAAAAGTTGCATTAGATAGCTTTGGTAATATTCTAAATAGGTCTATGAAAATATGTTATAAGTACGAATGACATTATTTCCTAAGAAGGAAGATTGTAGGGACGTTTCCAGCGCCTCCCCCATAATGTAGGAAGGAGCAGGAGGGGGGTGAGAGACAGTAAATAAGTTCAGATGGTAGGAATGTCATGTATGCTGATCAACGATATCAAGCATTTGTTTTATTGATTGGGGTCGAATCAGAGAGAACTGTTAAAGAGATTGAATAGCGAACTGAAATGGGTTAGCGGGAAAATACAAATAGTTGGAAAATTTTAAAACAATCATTTATTTTCGTTACAGGGAAGCAAGTGGCATTGGCTGTTGTGCTGGGGGAATAGCGCCAGCCTGTGGTGGGTTCTGGATTTGTTATAAATAACTTTATATTTTAAACTAAAGTGATGGAAGAGACTACAATTATAACATCAGAAAAAGGACAATATAATTCGTAATAGTTATTATAATTATTATTGATAGTTATTGCAGTTATTATTATCCTGAGTGGCGCAGTGGTCTAAGGCACTGCATCGCAGTGCTAACTGTGCCACTAGAGATCCTGGTTCGGATCCAGGCTCTGTCGCAGCCGGCCACGACCGGGAGACTCACGGGCGGCGCACAATTGGCCCAGCGTCGTCCAGGGGAGGGGGGTATGGCCGGCAGGGATGTAGCTCAGTTGATAGAGCATGGTGTTTGCAACGCCAGGGTAGTGGGTTCGATTCCCGGGGGGGGGGCAGTAAAATGAAATAAAAATATGTATTCACTAACTGTAGGTCGCTCTGGATAGGAGCGTCTGCTGGGTGACTAGAATGTAAATGTATTATCATTGATTCAGTAATGATAGGAGGGTAGAGAGGGAAGAGGCAGGAAAAGCTAGAGAGAGTAAACACAGAGAGTTTAAAAACAGGGAGTTAAAAAGATTAGAAAACTACAATAAGCCAGGGAGGCAGGTTAAGGGTAGAGTTAGATAGAGAGAAAGAGGTAGTAAGAGCTATAGAGGGTGTAGTGCACCCTAAGACAGGAACAGAGGGGTTCAGGAGGAATTTGGAGAGTTTAGCAGCAAGCTTTAAGCTAAACACAGGGGAAATTGAGAGGGCAGTCAGAACCCTAGTTGGGAAAGATTGGGCAGCTGTTGGGGGGCAGTGGGTTTCAGGGGATGCCAATGGAGCAGTCCTACCATGAGCAAATGATGGGCAATATGTTGGGAAAATAACTGAGTTGTGTAATAATTTAAGGGAACCTTACCATCGACATGCTGACTTCTCCAAAGTACATGAATGTAAACAGGAAGACAGTGAGACCATCAGCCAAGTGAAATACCTGAGCCTCCCCAGGGACAGGGAAATGATACTCCGTACCATCAGCAGCTAAAAAATAGCATTCCTTAGTGGAATGAGACCAGAAATAAGCTGGAATATTAAGAGGACTTTAGTGGGATGGGGAACTACTTCGTTAGCCGAGGTCAAGAGATATGCAATCCATCATGAGCGGAATAGTAGACAGGATAGAGTAAGAAAAATAACATACGGGAGCTGAGTATTTAATGGCCACTAGGGGAAATAGCTGGTAGAGGTAGAACTCCAGAATAGAAGGGGAGAGAGATTTTCTTAGGGGGTGGATCAAATAATTGATAATGGATCATTTGAAATGAGATCACATGTAGTAGATTTAGAGTAATCAATTAAATAATCATTGTATACTCGAGGAATTTTGAGGGATTTTATGGATTAGTTATAAAAAATTAGATGAAGAATAATGAGCTTTTTGGTAAGGATAGACTGCTGTAAAGCTTGGGTACTCCATTATGTACTGCATACTGGTAAATTAAGTGATCTTATCTATGGGAAGGCAATGACAGCCCATGGTAAAAATCATTTGGAACTCTGAGGAGGAAGAACAGTTTATGTTGTTGCTCTCTTCCCAAACAGTCTTAGCTTTTCATACATATATCAGGGATGTTACCCAAATGGTAGAGAGTAAAGAGGGATATGACATTGGTCGTGATTTAAAGATGATGGGTTTTTTTGGTGGGCTATTACAGATAACTGGGTTAATCACGAACATAGAGGTTTTTATTCTTTGTTGCTAGGCAGAACACTTAGGTGACCTAAATATGGACTTGTCATGTCCAACAATCAGTCTTCAGGTCAAGCCCGGGAGAGCCGGGGTAGAACAGAGGTTGAACTAAACATAAGTGTTTTTACAAGATAAGAGATTGTTTGATTGGATTACTAATTGATTCTGAACTGAATGAAAGTCGAATTTAGCCACCATAAAGACAAAGGAAGTGGGAGGAGCAATAAAGAAGCAAAAGACAATCTCAAAAATGAAAGGCATGGCAATTGGTTGATAAATAACCTAAGGGAATGTTTAGGAAGGTGGTAAAAATTGACACATAAGCAGAACTATATGTCAAGAGGGGGGAAGAGGCTGATTGTAGGATTAAATAATATACGAAGGAGAGGACAAAATACTTTAAAAAACAACAACATTTTTTTAGATACAGTCTAAAAAGAGAATGCAGTCAGAAATTGTTAGATTAATCTGAACATGTGTGAAGATAGTTTATTAACCACACCCGTATGTCAGAGGTTTTGTGCCCCACAGGTGAACTAAAGGAGAAGGTGACCCACTATCTAACCAGGTGACTGGTGAGCATCCAGTCACTAGAAGGAAAACTGGAAGCAGGCCTGTTGGGAAGGGCCCTATCAGGTTATATTGGTCACCGCCTTGGCCATTAGAATAGCAGAGAGAGGAACCTGGGTCCATGTTACCCACTGCAAGAAGGTAGGACCACATACAAGCACCGCTTAGCACACGCAGAGTTGGCGAGCAGAACTGGCCCACAGGGTCCGGGGGTCACCTCTGTCAATGAAGATCTCCTACCCAGACCTATCATCACTGTAGTGTGTTCCTAGGGTGTGAGTATGGGGTGGTACCGAGCAGAAGGACTCAAGACAGGAGAGGGTTGGCGGTTTTTGGGAATATGGGTGACCCTGAGCTGCATCATAGTCTCGGCAATAGTCGTGGTAGGTCAAGATCCACCACCACCTCGCACCAATTACGCTATGGCCTTACCATTATTAAGAAATAAAAGGGAAGCGACCCGACATACTGATCGTCAAGGGCGAGGGATCTACAAAATAGGAGTCAGAGAGGGGTGGGGAGTAAGATTCAAAATTAGGATTAGGGATCTTATCAGAGCGGATAAGCAAGCAACATGGGATTATAAGATCCCGTTGTATTTATGTTCAGCTCCCTCGGCAGATTGTTCCTGGGCTCAGGTATTTAGACATACTGGGGGACGGAGATATGAGACGGGGGGGGGGCTGGACGTCCAGATGGAGGATAAGAAGGTATAACGACATCCCCACGGAGATGGTAGTAACGATAGTAAAGGTCACTAAAGAGGACATGAAAATAACTTACTGGGCTTGCGCGGACAAATACGGACGGGATATTTGTCTAAGATTACATTTGATGGAGTCAAAAGATATGGAAAGCACAGGTACTGTCATTCATCCACTAACAGCAATAGACCGAGTAGATCAGTCAAGGGATGACGGAGTCAATTCGACTAACCCGTCCACTATGAAAGATTTTCTCCAAGAATGGAACCAAGGGGAAGTGGAGGGTTTCCCTGATGAGAATCTCTGGTTAAAGTGGATGAAATACACCGCTAGGGCCTTGGGGGAGACCAATTGTTATGCATGCTCCATTGGGCGACCGACAATGTTGACCGCCCCAATGCCAAAGGCAATGTTTCCCTGTGTATTAGACCTGGGGTCCAATCAAAAAGAGCCAAATTGCACAGGGATTGGGCTGGCAAAATTGACATACTCGGCCAGCCCACCTAGATTCACTTTAACTCCTGGCGAATAACAGTGTTACAGACATAGAAATGGCACCCGTAACTTGGGTGATTTTGATGGCTGTAAGGAGATAATTAATGTGACTGATTTAGATAAGGAAGGGAGGAAAAAAAATTAGGAGCCTAACCATCCCTCTGACTAATGTGTGGTGGGCATGCACTAACAAAGGGAGCATTCGGCAGACATTACCAGAGGGATGGGTGGGTACTTGTGCACCAGTATTGTTGGTCCAACCTGTAAGAATTGGTCATCAAAGACCAGTGACAGGAAGAATAATTAGGAGAAAAAGAAAAAAGTCAGGAAGGAAATAGCCCAATTTGGATAGATGGTATAGGCATCCCCAGGGGTGTTCCAGACGAATACAAAGCTATAAATCAAATATGGGAGAGTTTTACTACAACATTTTTCTGGTGGGTGACAATAAACAAAAATATGGATTGGATAAATTATATCTTTTACAACCAACAACGATTTATTGACCAGACTAGAGATGCAGTAAAGGGGATCTCTGAGCGATTATCCGCCATCCTGCTCATAACTTAGTAGAGGTTGGTTCTAGATCAGGCAGAAAGGGCCGGTGTCTATAGAAAGATAAGCCATTGTTGCACATTTATCCCTAACAACACCACACTGGATGGGACAGTCACCAGAGCTCTTACAGAATTAACTGCACTAAGTGAAGGATGAACTGAACTCAGAAGTTAGTACATTGTGGATAGGGTGGTTTGATGAAATATTTGGTAAATGGAAAACCCTAGCAGCCACCATCTTAGGAGCGGTCAGTGTTTGTATGGGTATTCTTGTATTATGTGGTTGTTGTCTTGTTCCCTGTGTCCGAGGATTGGTGAGTCAGGCGTTGGTGAAATGCAGTATCTAAACAATGATGAGAGATGGGCTGACTCCGGACTCTGACCAGGGGAATGTGAAAAACGATCCTCCAGGCTTGGTGGATGACGAGGATTTGGACCCTGAAAGACCGCAATTGAATGAAATGTTTATTAGTTCTGATGTGATCTCTGAGATTAATCATGCTTGTAAAATACATTTATCCTGAATGTGGGAATATTTAGTCAAAGGGGTGGATTGTTAGATTAATTTGGATTTTAAGAATAATGACTAAAGGATTTCACCCCAAACACAGTATAAATGTTAGAATTATCATGTAGTGTCAACCCACTAACAGAGGGGGCGGTACTAAACATTCAAGGGGGAAGGCGGAAACTGTTTAGAAAAGTCACCTAAAGGTGGGAGGAATCAAGTCCAGGAGGTATAAAATCGTCTGTTTGTGTCTTTGGCGGAAGAGCTCTCCATTAATAAATATACAGATAATCCTTGTTGGTTGTGGACCTTGAATCATTGATGATTAAAACCAGAGCCTTACAACCTCTGGTAATGATTCAAGCTTAGGGTGAATTAGAGATAGAAATTCACATGACATACAACCACTGTGATTATTATTTGACCCTGCTGGTCATCTATGAATGTTTGAACATCTTCAAGAATAATCTGGCCTTAATGGCCATTTACTCTAATAATCTCCACCTGGCATAGCCAGAAAAGGACTGGCCACTCCTCAGAGCCTGGTTCCTCTCTAGGTTTCTTCCTAGGTTTCTGCCGTTCTAGGGAGTTTTTCCTAGCCACCATGCTTCTACATCTGCATTGCTTGCTGTTTGGGGTTTTAGGCTGGATTTCTGTATAAGCACTTTGTGACATCTGCTGATGTAAACAGGGCTTTATAAATACATTTGATTTGATTTATAGGGTGCTTGCCACTGGGCAGCTGTAACACAGCGTAGCCCAGAGGTAGCTAGTAACATGGGCTATTTCTTTCCCTCCCAGGATTATATTCCAAGTAGGATAGCAGCCTACACAATAAATAACTAATATTGGTAGCCATCTAGATGTCACTGTGATACAGTCCACTCAATGGCAACAGCATGAACTGCAACAACACCGGGACACAGTGTCCTTAGCTGTGTGATTCGGTTCACTCGTCATCATTTTGCAGGCCAGGAGTGTCAGTATAGCCTCTCCCCGCTAACCATTTTTAACATTTTACTGACATTGACCTTCATTTTACAGTATTAGCTAAACTAGTTTACTTTACTAGTAGTATGCAAACGTTTGGTGGCACAGAAAGAAAAATGAAAACATAATCTGTGGTATTGTGTAGGCGATAGCAATGTTTTATTAGTTAGCTACGATTAGCTTGTCCTTTGGGTGAGAAGAGCTGAATAATCAGAACTGAGGAGGATTGTTACGGTGCCCCATAAGGAACACCTGATGCTGCACTGACTTCTCTCTCTCTTGGATGCTCTCTTGCCCAAACCGTCCCATTGTGTGTTACACCGCCTCTGAACCCCCTTACCCTGAATAGTTGCCTCTGATCATGAATCTAGGATTGTACCCAATCCCAATTTTGAACTCCCTCTCTCTCTTTGTTTCTCTCTACCCCCCACACACAGCCACACAATATCGTTTTTAAATTACTGTTGTATTAGTCCGGCACAGTTTACACGTCATAATACCCATATAACCTAGCGTTTCTTTCCACCATTCATTTTTCACATCGTGAATTTTACAAACACTTCAAATTAAGTATGTGTTTGGTGTAGGCTTACCTTGGCGTGACGTTTTGATAACTGTGTAATTCTCTCTCGGACAAGGTGAGTTTTATCAATATATTCGCCTCAATTTACTCCCCAAAAATTGAAATGCTAAATAGCAACAGAGAAGACCTTAGCAAGCTACACATTTCTGCAAGAATCTCCTGCACGTCATCTCTAGCTGACATTGTCAGCTACCGTTCACCAGTGCGATCAGAGACCTTCTGTGTCCAATCCATGCATTTCTTACGTCCTCTTTCTTTGTCTTAGCTAGCCACTGACTACACTTTAGCTAGCTTGTTAGCAGAGCAGTAGATTAAATTTTTTTGTTTTGTTTTACTTAGCCTAGATAATTGTTTCTACAGTATGTTGACTTTGGTGTCTATTTGAGACCTTATGGCATTTTTCAAAGATGAGCATAAGAGCATTAAAAGGAAGACCACTATAAGATGTGGAAAAGGGGAAGGTGTCTGTAACTTTCCGAATGCACTATAAGTCTAGCCATGTGGAGAAGTGCAGCTATAGTGATGGGCAATTTACCGGTTTGATCAGGGCCAGCATGAGGGATAAAGTTTATCCTGTGTCGGTGAGTGTAGCTATTAAGTTAAGTTTGACAATCTTAGCAATACAACGTGTTCTATACAGCTGTCAACATTCTACAAGGATAGAGCCACTTAATCAATGATATAAACATTAACCAGATTACCCCCGGATACCAGACAGATGAGTGGTAACTCAGTTCTAGAACGTTGCCATTGATGAGAATGAATCTAAAAATCTATCGACATTCAGAATTTACTTTGTTTAGACATCCAGCCTGTATGGTAGTTTCATGACCAGAGACAAATCTTCAAATGCACATTATTTATTTATTCGGAGTGGTACATGCATTCAGTCTTGATTTATAGGATCCTCTCCACTATATGATTGATATGTCAAGTGATACAATCCCATGTTATCAATTTAAAGTTCATGGAAAAACTGCATTTGTCCTCATCTGAAAATTACAGTTGATTAAATATTCTACAGCTGTAATGTCATCAATCAAATCAAACTGTATTTACACTGATCAAAAATAAAAATGTAAAATGCAACGATTTTACTGAGTTACAGGTCATATAAGGAAATCATTCAATTTAAATGAATGTATTAGGCCCTAATCTATGGATTTCACATGACTGGGAATACAGATATGCATCTGTTGGTCACAGATACCTTAAAAAAAATGTTGAGGTGTGGATCAGATAACCAGTCAGTAGCTGGTGTGACCACCATTTTCCTCATGCAGCGCGACACATCTCCTTCGCATAGAGTTGATCAGGCTGTTGATTGTGGCCTTTGGAATGTTGTCCCACTCCTCTTCAATGGCTGTGCGAAGTTGCTGGATATGTAACGATCCCGGCAGTCTGAGTCGGGTCCTGTCTGGTGACTAGTTTTTCCTGTTCGTGATCTCCAGTTTCCCGAGGGTTCGGGAACGCTCCGGGGAGCTCTCTTGTTTTCCGCACCTGCATCCCATCAGCAATCTGCACACCTGGTCCTGATCATCACCCTTCTTAGGCTCTGGCCAAACATCCAGTTCCTGCCGGATCGTTAGCCATGAACAGTATGTTTGTCAGCGTATCAGCCTTGAGTTCTAGCGTTAGTTTTTGTTGTTTTGCACCTTGTTGAATTGCTGTGTACTCACCTCCGTTTTGTTCTGTCTGCAGTCTCTCACCCGAACCTTCACCCAACCTCTGCCTGATGGTCGGCGGCTGCCGAGCCATGTCTGGACCTACCACTGCACCCTCAACAACCCATCCACGCCACCCGCTCTGTCCCTGGATTATTCAGCCTCACTCGGGAGTCAATTAATAAACACTCACCTTTTCCTCTAAGTACCTTGTCCTGGTCTGCTTCTGGGTTCTGGCGTAGTATACCGTGACAGAACGATCCGGCCAGTAATGAACCCAGCGGACCTGGACTCTGTTCGCCATGCCATTACCCATCAGGAGAAGATGTTGGGCCATCATAGCACGGTACTACAGGAGATCGCGTTGTCAGTTCGGAACCTTTCTACCGGTCTGACGGAGGTCCAGAACCAACGCAAGTTTCCGGTGGAGGATCCACTACCGGTTTCCCCCATCTCGCCTGCCGCTTCGGGAGCTGTGTCCTTCCGTGAGCCCGAGGTTCCGACGCCGGATAGATATGAGGGGGAGCTGGGAAGATGCCGTTCCTTCCTTATGCAGTGTGGATTAGTGTTCGATCTACAGCCCTACTCTTATGCCACAGACAAGGCTAGGATAGCCTTTGTGATTGCGTTGCTGCGTGGTCGAGCGCTGGAGTGGGCTTCAGCCGTTTGGGAACGACAAGACCCCTGCATGGCTTCATACCAGGGGTTCACGGCCGAGATGAGGAAGCTCTTCGACCATTCCGTCCGAGGGAGGGACGCAGCTAGGCGCCTGTTTTCGCTTCACCAAGGAACTCGCAGCGTGGCCGACTTCGTGATCGAGTTCAAGACGTTGGCTGTGGAGAGTGGGTGGAACGAGGAGTCTCTGCAAGCGGCCTTTTACCAGGGTCTGTCGGAGCAGCTCAAGGATGAGTTGATCTCCTATCCGGAGCCTAGTGACCTGGACAGCTTGGTAGCCTTGTCTATTCGGGTGGATAATCGAGTCCGAGAGCGAAGGAGGGAGAAGCAATGGGGTCCGTCCAATCGATCAGCTTCTCAGTTCCCAGTCGGGTCGGGTGGTGGACCAGAACACGTCGATCATTCTCCTCCACAATGGATTAGTGGAGAGGTCCTCTCTCCCGATTCTGAACCCATGCAAGTGGGGCGGCACGGGTTAACCAAGGAGGAGCGTCAACATAGACGTCAGACCAACTGCTGCCTCTACTGTGGTAGCTCGGGACATTACATCTCCACCTGTTCCCGGCGGTCGTCAAACTGCCCGGCTCGCTAAAGTTGGGAGGACTTTTAGCGAGCCAGTTTCAACCTCTCAGTACCTCTGTCAGACCCCGTTTCCCGGCTACCCTTGTGAACAGGAATCAGAGCTTAGCGCTTAACGCTTTTATCGATTCAGGTGCCGATGGAAGCTTTCTTGATGCCGAGTTGGTGGAACAGCTGGGGCTTTCCAAGGAGCAATTGCCGGAAGCCATTGAAGCGACCACTCTGAACGGCAGTAGTCTGGCACGTATCACGATGAGGACTGAACCGGTTAAGATGCGGTTGTCGGGGAATCATTCTGAGATGATTTCATTCTTCATTCTGCCGTCTTCCCATGTTCCTCTGGTCCTTGGATACCCCTGGCTGAAGGAACACAATCCCACGTTCGATTGGGTGACGGGCAAGGTAACGAGTTGGAGCCTTGATTGTCATGCTAACTGTCTCAAGACTGCCTGCCCCCATTCGGTTCCCAGTCAGGTGATTGAGGCTAAACCCCCAGATTTGTCCCTGGTTCCCGAGACATATCACGATTTGGGGGAAGTTTTCAGTAAGCAGAAGGCTCTGTCACTCCCTCCCCACCGACCATATGATTGTGCCATCAACCTGGTCCCTGGAGCTGTCTACCCCAAGGGAAGGTTATACAGTATCTCCCGACCTGAACGTGAGGCGTTGGAGACCTACATCAAGGAGTCCCTAGCTGCTGGTCTCGTTCGCCCTCGTCATCACCCCTGGGGGCAGGATTCTTCTTTGTGGGTAAGAAGGATGGCTCTCTTCGACCGTGTATTGATTATCGGGGGTTGAATGACATCACGATCAAGAACAAGTATCCCCTGCCCTTGATGAGTTCTGCCTTCGACTCCTTACAGGGTGCTACGGTGTTCACCAAGCTAGACCTACGCAATGCGTATCACCTGGTCCGGATCAGAGAGGGGGACGAGTGGTTGACGGGTTTCAATACACCGATGGGTCACTTCGAGTATCAGGTGATGCCGTTTGGACTGACCAATGCTCCAGCGGTATTCCAGAGTATGGTGAACGACGTCCTGAGAGATATGATCGGTCTCTTTGTGTTTGTTTACCTGGATGACATTCTGATCTTCTCGAAGGAACCTTCCGACCACGTCCAGCATGTCCGGCAGGTTCTGCAGCGATTGTTGGAGAATCGCCTGTTCGTGAAGGCCGAGAAGTGCGAGTTTCACGCCCACACGACATCCTTTCTCGGGTACTTCATCTCCAGGGGAGAGATTAGGATGGACCAGGAGAAGGTTAGAGCGGTTCTGGAATGGGTCCAGCCCGGTACGAGATTGCAGCTCCAGAGATTTTTGGGGTTTGCGAATTTCTACCGCAGATTCATCCGGGATTACAGCCGTGTGGCCGCTCCGTTAACTGCCTTGACTTCCAGTATCAGGACCTTCAAGTGGAATCCGGAGGCGGATCGAGCGTTTCTGGATTTGAAGAGGCGATTCACCAACGCACCGATTCTCTCTCAACCGGACACGGCCCGTCAGTTCGTCGTTGAAGTGGACGCGTCTGATGTGGGAGTTGGCGCCATCCTGTCGCAGCGATGCTCCACGGACAGTAAACTCCATCCCTGCGCCTACTACTCTCGTCGCCTTTCGCCTGCGGAGAGGAATTACGATGTGGGTAACCGGGAGCTTCTCGCGGTGAAACTTGCCTTGGAGGAGTGGCGCCACTGGTTGGAGGGGGCGGAGCAACCGTTTATTGTCTGGACTGACCACAAGAATCTTGCTTACGTGCAATCGGCTAAACGTCTCAACTCCCGTCAGGCCAGGTGGGCGTTGTTTTTCGGACGATTCAAGTTTGCCCTGACGTTCCGACCTGGATCTAAGAACGGCAAGGCGGACGCCTTGTCCCGGATGTTCTCCAAGACGGAGGAGAGGGGGTCCAAGACCGAGACAATCCTCCCCCGGAACTGCGTCGTGGGAGCAGTTATGTGGAAGATTGAGGAGGAGGTGCTGGCGGCCCTTCGGACTCAGCCCGGTCCCGGTAACGGTCCACCCGGTCGGTTGTTTGTGCCTGAGTCGGTTCGTCCTGCTGTCCTCAAATGGTCCCACGCCAGCAAGATGGCTTGTCACCCTGGCGTGGCTCGGACAATGGCGTTTCTTCGCAGACGTTTTTGGTGGCCTGCCATGGCCGAGGATACTCGGGGTTTTGTTGCTGCCTGTCCAGTGTGTGCGCAGAATAAGAGTACCAATCGGCCCAGCTCTGGACTACTTCACCCCCTTCCTATTCCCCGGCGACCATGGTCGCATCTGGCCCTGGACTTCGTCACTGGGTTGCCCGCTTCTGAGGGGAACACGGTCGTTCTGACGATCGTGGACAGATTCAGCAAGTTCGCCCACTTTGTGCCTATTGCCAAGCTTCCCTCTGCCTCGGAGACGTCCGAGATCCTGGTTAGGGAGGTTTTCAGGGTCCACGGGTTGCCCAGTGATATCGTTTCCGACCGTGGCCCTCAGTTTACCTCTGCTGTCTGGAAGTCCTTCTGTTTGGCCATTGGAGCTACAGTCAGTCTCACATCTGGTTTTCACCCCCAATCCAATGGTCAGGCGGAGAGAGCCAACCAGAAGATGGAATCCACGCTACGCTGTCTGGTCTCTTCCAACCCCACCTCCTGGGTCTCTCAGTTGCCTTGGGTTGAGTATGCCCACAATACTCTCCCTACATCTGCCACTGGGATGTCTCCCTTCCAGTGCCTGTATGGCTACCAACCTCCCTTGTTCCCTTCTCAGGAGAAGGAGCTCTCAGTGCCTTCTGTTCAGGCCCATATTCGTCGTTGCCACCGGACCTGGCATCGGGCCAGAAAGGCACTCCTTAGAGTTTCGGACCGGTATCAGCTCCAGGCGAATCGTCGCCGGATCCCCGCTCCCACCTACACCATCGGAGATAGGGTCTGGTTGGCCACACGGGATCTTCCTTTACGGACTGAGTCTAGGAAGTTGTTACCGAAGTTCATTGGTCCGTTTGTGGTGGAGAAGGTGATCAATCCAGTGGCAGTTCGACTCAAACTACCGAGGACGCTCAGAGTCCATCCCACCTTTCATGTCTCCTGCCTCAAGCCTGTCTTCCTCAGTCCTCTGTTGCCTCCTCCGCCTCCTCCTCCTCCTCCTCGGATGATCGGAGGTGGTCCTGCCTACACGGTGCGTCGCATCATGGATTCCAGACGGCGGGGCCGGGGTTTCCAGTATCTCGTGGACTGGGAGGGGTATGGTCCTGAAGAGAGGAGTTGGATTCCGCGGCGACAGGTCCTAGATGCTGACCTCATCAGTGATTTCTACCGCCTCCATCCTGGCGCTCCGGGAGGTCCGCCCGGTGGCGTTCGTCGGAGGGGGGGTACTGTAACGATCCCGGCAGTCTGAGTCGGGTCCTGTCTGGTGACTAGTTTTTCCTGTTCGTGATCTCCAGTTTCCCGAGGGTTCGGGAACGCTCCGGGGAGCTCTCTTGTTTTCCGCACCTGCATCCCATCAGCAATCTGCACACCTGGTCCTGATCATCACCCTTCTTAGGCTCTGGCCAAACATCCAGTTCCTGCCGGATCGTTAGCCATGAACAGTATGTTTGTCAGCGTATCAGCCTTGAGTTCTAGCGTTAGTTTTTGTTGTTTTGCACCTTGTTGAATTGCTGTGTACTCACCTCCGTTTTGTTCTGTCTGCAGTCTCTCACCCGGAACCTTCACCCAACCTCTGCCTGATGGTCGGCGGCTGCCGAGCCATGTCTGGACCTACCACTGCACCCTCAACAACCCATCCACGCCACCCGCTCTGTCCCTGGATTATTCAGCCTCACTCGGGAGTCAATTAATAAACACTCACCTTTTCCTCTAAGTACCTTGTCCTGGTCTGCTTCTGGGTTCTGGCGTAGTATACCGTGACAGGATATTGGCGGGAACTGGAACATGCTGTCGTACACGTCGATCCAGAGCATCCCAAACATGCTCAATGGGTGACATGTCTGGTGAGTATGCAGGCCATGGAAGAAATGGGACATTGTCAGCTTCCAGGAATTGTGTACAGATCCTTGCGACATGGGGCCGTGCATTATCATGCTGAAACATGAGGTGATGGTGGGGGATGAATGGCACGACAATGGGCCTCAGGATCTCGTCACAGTATCTCTGTGCATTCAAATTGCCATTGATAAAATGCAACTGTGTTCATCACAGGAGGTTGGTGGCATCTTAATTGGGGAGGACGAGCTCGTGGTAATGGCTGGAGCGGAATCAGTGGAATGGTATAAAATACATCAAAAACATGGTTTGATGCCATTCCATTTGCTCCGTTCCAGCCATTATAATGAGCCCTTCTCCCCTCAGCAGCCTCCACTGGTGTTCATTGTCTGTAGCTTGTGCCTGCTCAAAACATTGACATCAGCAAACCGCTCGCCCACACGACGCCATACATGTGGTCTGCGGTTGTGAGGCCGGATGGATGTACTGCCAAATTCACTAAAACGACGTTGGTAGAGAAATTAACAATCAATTCTCTGGCAACAGCTCTGGTGGACATTCCTGCAGTCAGCATGCCAATTGCATGCTCCCTCAAAACTTGAGACATCTGTGGCATTGTGTTGTGTGACAAAACTGCACATTTTAGAGTGGCCTTTTATTGTCCCTAGCACAAGGTGCACCTGTGTAATGATCATGCTAACTCAGGTGAGTAAAATATGTTGTTTTATTTATGTACTCTGTGTGAATATTAGCTAGCTATCATAATTGGAAGGACAGTTCACACACCATCGATCGCCTGAACTGAAGTAACGGGTTTACTTAGATGACTGTGTGTAGCTAACAGTTAACGTTACTAGCTAAAATAAATCAATAAGACTGATGGCAAGCTGCTGATACGACAAACACAAAAGATGAAACTGCCAATATTATGCACCACTGCTGCGCTGAGCTAGTCTGAGTACCAGTCTCTTTAGCTAGCTAGCTAATTGGCAATGACAAGGAGTGGAATGGTTGCTAAAAAGACTGGTACTCAGACTTGCGACGAGCGGGTGAACACTGACTGTTGATGATGTTCTGTATGTGAATGTGCAATCATGACATATCGGAAAGACAGAGCTTCCCATTTCCTTTCTGGTTATGTTAGCTTTAGAAAGCATTTATTTTGCTTTTCCTTATCAGACTGTCAATCCCTGGTGACTTCAAACAATGGACCCATAGGCCTAATTTTCAAACAAATCAGTCAAGCCCTTCTGGACCCTCACATCATAGAGAGATGAAGCCTGTTTGACCCTCCCCTCATAGAGAGATGAAGCCTGTTGGACCCTCCCCTCATAGAGAGATGAAGCCTGTTGGACCCTCCCCTCATAGAGAGATGAAGCCTGTTGGACCCTCCCCTCATAGAGAGATGAAGCCTGTTGGACTCTCCCCTCATAGAGAGATGAAGCATGTTGGACCCTCCCCTCATAGAGAGATGAAGCATGTTGGACCCTCCCCTCATAGAGCGATGAAGCCTGTTGGACTCTCCCCTCATAGAGAGATGAAGCCTGTTGGACCCTCCCCTCATAGAGAGATGAGGCCTGTTGGACCCTCCCCTCATAGAGAGATGAAGCCTGTTGGACCCTCCCCTCATAGAGAGATGAAGCCTGTTGGACCCTCCCCTCATAGAGAGATGAGGCCTGTTGGACTAACTTTAGCTGGCTGGCTTGCTGGCTAAGATAACTGCATATCAGTGGCGGTCGGTGCCATTTAAAAAAAGGGAGGGAAGACGATTTCTATTTTTTTATGTGCATGGGCTTATTTTTATTACAGCAAATTGGATGACTGTCATTCATATTCCATTCACCCAGCTCAATGTAGCATCGATAGGTTTAGGCTACTGCATGATACTCACATTTTCCCTGTACCCATCATGAGGTTCCTACAACCTAGCCTACGAATGAAAGTTTACAATGTAGGTGCACAGGTCGAGAGAAATTTGAGTAATCAAGGTGACAGACAGTGACACATTTAATACCGCCTTGCACACTCATACATAGTTCTTGCCTGCATCTAGCTGATCTAGGTTGTAATCATTAGTCCAACAGTTGCAAACTAGAATTTATATTGGACAAATTCATGTACGTTCCGTTTGCTTCCGTTTAAGAAATGTTTTTCAACAGAATCTGCGGAATGAATACACCCCTGATCACACACAAACAGAACTAGCAGCCACATAATAATATAATATAGCAGACGCTTTTATCCAAAGCAACTTACAGTCATGCGTGCATACATTTTTTTTGTGTATGGGTGGTCCCGGGGATCGAACCCACTACCCTGGCGTTACAAGCGCCGTGCTCTACCAGCTGAGCTACAGAGGACCACATATACACAGCATGATCACTTTTCTCGTTGCATATATAATTCCTTCTCGCATCTACGCTCTCTCCTCCTCTCATCTTTTCCCTTCGCTTGTGGACTTCAGTGCACAATACAACAGCTGTCTGTGACCAGGCGAAAAAACCTTGCCAAACCAAACCTTCATATCATAATCGCTAACCGCTACAACCAGCCTACATCGTTGTCACCATATTAACGTCATAGTCAACGTAGCTACTAGAACTAATGCGTTAGTAAACCTGCTATAATCATGCAGTACAGTGTACAGCAAGCAGTTACACCGGCGGGCCCCAGTGGCAATAAATTAATAAAACCAAAAGCTTACCTTGACTTTGAAGATTTCCAATGTTGGATAGCCATAGCCAGCTAGCTAACATAGCATCCCTCTCTGTTTGAACCGGGTGTTTGAGTAGGCTAAACTAGCTAGCTGCATTTGCTAGCTACGAAAGTGAAAGTAAAAAAAACAACTAAATATAGCTAGCTGTCTCTCTTGCTTCTCCTTCATTTTTGATGAAATTAATTCGTTAAAAACTGTTCAACTATAGTCTTTCGCTCTCTTTGAGTCAACTGCTCACCACATTTTATGCACTGCAGTGCTAGCTAGCTTATGCTTATGCTTTCAGTACTAGATTAATTCTCTGATCCTTTGATTGGGTGGACAACATGTCAGTTCATGCTGCAAGAGCTCTGATAGGTTAGAGGACGTCCTCCGGAAGATATCATAATTACTGTGTAAGTCTATGGAAGGTGGTGAGAACCATGAGCCTCCTAGGTTTTGTATTGAGGTCAATGTACCCGGAGGAAGACGGAAACTAGCTGTCCTCCGGCTACACCATCAAATCAAATCAAATCAAATGTTATTTGCCACATGCGCCGAATACAACAGGTGTAGACATTACAGTGAAATGCTTACTTACAGCCCTTAACCAACAATGCATTTATTTTTAAATAAAAAAGTAAAATAAAACAACAACAACAAAAAAGTGTTGAGGAAAAAAAGAGCAGAAGTAAAATAAAATAACAGTAGGGAGGCTATATACAGGGGGGGTACCGGTGCAGAGTCAATGTGCGGGGGCACTGGCTAGTTGAGGTAGTTGAGGTAATATGTACATGTGGGTAGCATTAAAGTGACTATGCATAAATAATTAACAGAGTAGCAGCAGTGTAAAAACATGGTGTGGGGGTGGGGGGGCAGTGCAAATAGTCAGAGTAGCCATTAGCTGTTCAGGAGTCTTATGGCTTGGGGGTAGAAGCTGTTGAGAAGCCTTTTGGACCTAGACTTGGTGCTCCGGTACCGCTTGCCGTGCGGTAGCAGTGAGAACAGTCTATGCCTAGGGTGGCTGGAGTCTTCCACTACAGCCCCGTCGATGAGAATGGGGGCGTGCTCAGTCCACTTTTTTTTCCTGTAGTCCACAATCATCTCCTTTGTCTTGGTCACGTTGAGGGAGAGGTTGTTATCCTGGCACCACACGGCCAGGTCTCTGACCTCCTCCCCGTTGTCGGTGATCAGGCCTACCACTGTTGTGTCGTCGGCAAACTTAATGATGGTGTTGGAGTCGTGCCTGGCCATGCAGTCTTGGGTGAACAGGGAGTACAGGAGGGGACTGAGCATGCACCCCTGAGGGGCCCCCGTGTTGAGGATCAGCGTGGCAGATGTGTTGTTACCTACCCTTACCACCTGGGGGCGGCCCGTCAGGAAGTCGAGGATCCAGTTGCAGAGGGAGGTGTTTAGTCCCAGGATCCTTAGCTTAGTGATGAGCTTTGAGGGCACTATGGTGTTGAACGCTGAGCTGTAGTCAATGAATAGCATTCTCATGTAGGTGTTCCTCTTGTCCAGGTGGGAAAGGGCAGTGTGGAGTGCAATAGAGATTGCATCATCTGTGGATCTGTTGGGGCAGTATGCAAATTGGAGTGGGTCTAGGGTTTCTGGGATAATGGTGTTGATGTGAGCCATGACCAGCCTTTCAAAGCACTTCATGGCTACAGACGTCAGTGCTACGGGCCGGTAGTCATTTAGGCAGGTTATCTTAGTGTCCTTGGGCACGGGGACTATGGTGGTCTGCTTGAAACATGTTGGTATTACAGACTCAGTCAGGGACATGTTGAAAATGTCGGTGAAGACACTTGCCAGTTGGTCAGCACATGCTTGGAGTACACGTCCTGGTAATCCGTCTGGCCCTGCGGCCTTGTGAATGTTGACCTGCTTAAAAGTCTTACTCACATCGGCTACAGAGAGCGTGATCACATAGTCATCCGGAACAGCTGGTGCTCTCATGCATGCTTCAGTGTTGCTTTCCTCGAAGCGAGCATAAAAGTGGTTTAGCTCGTCTGGTAGGCTTCTGTCACTGGGCAGCTCGTGGCTGTGCTTCCCTTTGTAGTCTGTAATAGTTTTCAAGCCCTGCCACATTCGACGAGCGTCAGAGCCGGTGTAGTACGATTCAATCTTAGTCCTGTATTGACTCTTTGCCTGTTTGATGGTTCGTCGGAGGGCATAGCGGGATTTCTTATAAGCGTCCGGGTTAGAATCCCGTTCCTTGAAAGCGGCAGCTCTACCCTTTAGCTCAGTGCGGATGTTGCCTGTAATCCATGGCTTCTGGTTGGGGTATGTACGTACGGTCACTGTGGGGACGACGTCATCGATGCACTTATTGATGAAGCCAGTGACTGATGTGGTGTACTCCTCAATGCTATCTGAAGAATCCCGGAACATGTTCCAGTCTGTGCTAGCAAAACAGTCCTGTAGCTTAGCATCTGCGTCATCTGACCACTTTTTTATTAACCGAGTCACTGGTGCTTCCTGCTTTAGTTTTTGCTTATAAGCAGGAATCAGGAAGATAGGGTTATGGTCAGATTTGCCAAATGGAGGGCGAGGGATAGCTTTGTATGCGTCTCTGTGTGTGGAGTAAAGGTGGTCTCAAGTTTTTTTCCCTCTGGTTGCACATTTAACATGCTGGTAGAAATGAGGTAGAACGGATTTAAGTTTCCCTGCATTAAAGTCCCCGGCCACAAGGAGTGCTGCCTCTGAATGAGCGTTTTACTGTTTAGTTATGGCCTTATACAGCTCATTGAGTGCAATCTTAATGCCAGCATTGGTTTGTGGTGGTAAATAGACAGCTATGAAAAATATAGATGAAAACTCTCTTGGTAAATAGTGTGGTCTACAACTTATCATAAAATACTCTACCTCAGGCGAGCAAAACCTCGAGACTTCCTTAGTATTTGATTTTGTGCACCAGCTGTTGTTTACAAATATACACAGACTGCCACCCCTTGTCTTACCGGAGTCAGCCGTTCTATCCTGCCGATGTAGCGTATAGCCCGCTAGCTGTATGTTGTCCATGTTGTCGTTCAGCCACGACTCGGTGAAACATAAGATATTACAGTTTTTAATGTCCCGTTGGTAGGTTAACCGTAATCTTAGGTCATCCCATTCATTCTCAAATGATTGAAGATTGGCTAATAGGATTGATGGGAGAGGCAGTTTACTCGCTCGCCGTCGGATCCTTACAAGGCACCCCGACCTACGTCCACGATATCTCCGTCTCTTCCTCATGCGAATGACAGGGATTTGGGCCTTGTCGGGTGTCTGTAGGATATCCTTCGCGGCCGCCTCGTTGAAGAAAAAATCTTCGTCAATACGAGGTGAGTAATCGCTGTCCTGATATCCAGAAGCTCTTTTTGGTTATAAGAGACGATGGCAGAAACATTATGTACAGAATAAATTACAATTAACGCGAAAAAACACACATAATAGTACAATTGGTTAGAGGGCTGTAAAACGGCAGCCATCTTCTCCGGCGCCGTCTCCATCTCGGCACCATGTTGCTACCCCAGAGAGTGCTGTTGAGGCTACTGTAGACCTTCATTTCAAAACAGTGTGTTTCAATCAATTTGGTGACATTAATATATTATTATTTTTATTTTTTTCACCTTTATTTAACCAGGTAAGCCAGTTGAGAACAAGTTCTCATTTACAACTGCGACCTGGCCAAGATAAAGCAAAGCAGTGCGATAAAAACAACAACACAGAGTTACATATGGGGTAAAACAAAACATAAAGTCAAAAATACAACAGAAAATATATATACAGTGTGTGCAAATGTAGCAAGTTATGGAGCTAAGGCAATAAATAGGCCATAGTGCAAAATAGTTACAATTTCGTATAATACTGGAATGATAGATGTGCAAAAGATGATGTGCAAATAGAGACACTGGGGTGCAAATTAGCAAAATAAATAACAATATGGGGATGAGGTAGTTGGGTGGGCTAATTTCAGAAAGGCTGTGTACAGGTGCAGTGATCGGTAAGCTGCTCTGACAACTGACGCTTAAAGTTAGTGAGGGAGATAAGAGTCTCCAGCTTCAGAGATTTTTGCAGTTCGTTCCAGTCTTTGGCAGCAGAGAACTGGAAGGAATGGCGGCCAAAGGAGGTGTTGGCTTTGGGGATGACCAGTGAGATATACCTGCTGGAGCGCAGACTACGGGTGGGTGTTGCTATGGTGACCAGTGAGCTAAGATAAGACAGGGATTTGCCTAGCAGTGATTTATAGATGACCTGGAGCCAGTGGGTTTGGCGACGAATATGTAGTGAGGGCCAGCCAACAAGAGCGTACAGGTCACAATGGTGGGTAGTATATGGGGCTTTGGTGACAAAACGGATGGCACTGTGATAGACTACATCCAATTTGCTGAGTAGGGTGTTGGAGGCTATTTTGTAAATGACATCGCCAAAGTCAAGGATCGGTAGGATAGTCAGTTTTACGAGGGCATGTTTGGCAGCATGAGTGAAGGAGGCTTTGTTGCGAAATAGGAAGCCGATTCTAGATCTAACTTTTGATTGGAGATGCTTAATGTGAGTCTGGAAGGAGAGTTTACAGTCTAACCAGACACCTAGGTATTTGTAGTTGTCCACATACTCTAGGTCAGACCCGCCGAGAGTAGTGATTCTAGTCGGGTGGGCGGGTGCAAGCAGCGTTCGGTTGAAGAGCATGCATTTAGTTTTACTAGTGTTTAAGAGCAGTTGGAGGCTACGGAAGGAGTGTTGTATGGCATTGAAGCTCGTTTGGAGGTTTGTTAACACAGTGTCCAATGAAGGGCCAGATGTATACAAAATGGTGTCGTCCGCATCGAGGTGGATCCGAGCGTCACCAGCAGCAAGTGCGACATCATTGATATACACAGAGAATAGAGTCGGCCCGAGAATTGAACCCTGTGGCACGCCCATAGAGCTGGCCAGAGGTCCAGACAACAGGCCCTCCGATTTGACACATTGAACTCTATTTGAGAAGTAGTTGGTGAACCAGGCGAGGCAGTCATTTGAGAAACCAAGGCTATTTAGTCTGCCAATAAGAATGCGGTGGTTGACAGAGTCGAAAGCCTTGGCCAGGTCGATGAAGACGGCTGCGCAGTACTGTCTTTTATCGATCGTGTTTATAATATCGTTTAGGACCTTGAGCGTGGCTGAGGTGCACCCATGACCAGCTCGGAAACCGGATTGCATAGCGGAGAAGGTACGGTGGGATTCGAAATGGTCGGTGATCTGTTTGTTAACTTGGCTTTCAAATACTTTCGAAAGGCAGGGCAGGATGGATATAGGTCTGTAACAGTTAGGATCTAGAGTGTCACCCCCTTTGAAAGGGGGATGACCGCGGCAGCTTTCCAATCTCTGGGGATCTCAGACGTTACGAAAGAGAGGTTGAACAGGCTAGTAATAGGGGTTGTGACAATTTCGGTGGCTAATTTTAGAAAGAAAGGGTCCAGATTGTCTAGCCCAGCTGATTTGTAGAGGTCCAGATTTTTTAGCTCTTTCAGAACATCAGCTGTCTGAATTTGTGTGAAGGAGGATATTTATATATTTATATATAGGATACTATATTTAGTATAGTTTTATCTAAAAAGGATAACTTTTTTTATGTTTCACTATTTTTATTAAATTCACTGAGGAGGATAGTCCTCCCCTTCCTCCTCTGAGGAGCCTACACTGCTGCATGTACCGGTAACATTATCTTATAACTGGTTAGATGGTGTTATATATTTCCAAAACGTTAGTTTACTTTAATGTAGCTGTAAGCTAGATAGCAACTGACTGACTCATCCAGTGCTAACGTAATGTTAGCAGGCTAGAAGGGATAACATTAGCAGGCTAGTTGGCTAGCAAACTTGCAAGCTGATTTGTAACAAATTAATAAAGTATTTGCTTGTAAGTTGGCTGAACATTCAAACCAGTAGTCATGACTGCAAACGATTTGGTTTAATTTGAAGTTATTCATTTTATGTTATTTCTGTTGGAGTTTTCATTATAGGGAATAGGCTGGCTTATCGGGCACTCCATATTACGTCACATCCCGCAAAAAACAAGTTCCTGCATGACTTCAGCATTCTTCGGAATTCTGATCGTTTTTATGTAATAAGTCGAAAAATAGAAAAGTGAGGTGTAACTTTGCATTGGGACTTTTGATGCGTTTACTAATGCAAATCCATATGTTACATGTGGTTACGTTTATGCTACCTACCCTTTAAGCCAAAAAAGTTAAGTTAAGTTCATTTGTCTAGAAGTTTATTTTACTCCATTATTTTCGAACAATTTATATAAAACATATTTCAAATCTATCATGTTGATCTCATGGATGGGAAATAAAGGCTCCTCATCTCTCCACTTTCAGATATCTTGCTCTATGAAATGTTATAGAACATAAGACTATAGTCATTCCACCATACTGTACCTATGTAAACCCTATGTGTTTCCACAGAGTATTTGTATTTATTATGGATCCCCATTAGCTGCTTTCAAGGCAGCAGCTACTCTTCCTGGGGTCCAGCAAAATTAAGGCAGTTATACATTTTAAAAACATTACAATACATTCATAACAGATTTCACAACATATTAAGTGTGTGCCCTCAGGCCTCTATTCTACTACCAGATATCTATAACACAAAATCCATGTGTACCTATGTGTATAATGTGTATGTTATCGTATGTTTGTATGCATGCGTCTATGTTTGTGTTGCTTCACAGTCCTCGCTGTTCCATAAAGTGTATTTTTATCCGTTTTTTAAATCTAATTTTACTGCTGGCATGAGTTACTTGATGTGGAATAGAGTTCCATGTAGTCATGGCTCTATATGGTACTGTGCGCCTCCCATAGTCTGTTCTGGACTTGGGGACTGTGAAGAGACCTCTGGTGGCATGTCTTGTGGGGTATGCATGGGTGTCTGAGCTGTGTGCCAGTAGTTCAAACAGACAGCACGGTGCATTCAACATCTCAAAAATACAAGTAGTGATGAAGTCAATCTCTCCTCCACTTTGAGCCAGGAGAGATTGACATGCATATTATTAATGTTAGCTCTCTGTGTACATCCAAGGGCCAGCCGTGCTGCCCTGTTCTGAGCCAATTGCAATTTTCCTAAGTCCCTCTTTGTGGCACCTGACCACACGACTGAACATTAGTCCAGGTGCGACAAAATTAGGGCCTAAATGACCTGCCTTGTTGATAGTGCTGTTAAGAATGCAGAGCAGCGCTTTGTTATAGACAGACTTCTCCCCATCCTAGCTACTGTTGTATCATGGGGATTTAACAGTTCTTACAGTCATTTTCTTAATGGGTGTATGCTTATTAGTAACTGGGATAAGCAATTTCATAAATGTGTCAAGTGCAGCGTCTAGTTGCTCGTCATTACACACCATGGACCAACAAATATTTTTCACATCAACAACATAGGAATCACTACAAAACGTATTGTATGACCTCTTATACACAATATTAGGCCCAGCCTTTGGAACTTTAGTTTTCCTAGATATGGCTACTATATTGTGATCACTACATCTGATGGATTTGGATACTGCTTTCAAACAAATTTCTGCAGCATTGGTAAAGATATGATAAATACATGTTGATGATTTCATTCCTGTACTGTTTGTCACTACCCTGGTAGGTTGATTGATAACCTGAACCAGGTTGCAGGCACTACAGTGCCTTGCAAAAGTATTCATCCCCCTTGCCGTTTTTCTTATTTTGTTGCATTACAACCTGTAATTTAAATTGATTTTTATTTGGATTTCATGTAATGGACATACCCAAAATAGTCCAAATTGGTGAATTGAAATGAAAAAAAGAACTTGTTTCAAACTATTCTAAAAAATAAATAACGAAAAAGTGGTACGTGCATATGTATTCACCTCCTTTGCTATGAAGCCCCTAAATAAGATCTGGTGCAACCAATAACCTTCAGAAGTCACATAATTAGTTAAATAAAGTCCACCTGTGTGCAATCTAAGTGTCTCATGATCTGTCACATGATCTCAGTATATATACACCTGTTCTGAAAGGCCCCAGAGTCTGCAACACCACTAAACAACGGGCACCACCAAGCAAGCGGCACCATGAAGACCAAGGAGCTCTCCAAACAGGTCAGGGACAAAGTTGTGGAGAAGTACAGATCAGGGTTGGGTTATAAAAAATATTCTGAAACTTTGAACATCTCACGGAGCACCATTAAATCCATTATTACAAAATTGAAAGAATATGGCACCACAACAAACCTGCCAAGAGAGGGCCGCCCACCAAAACTCGCGGACCAGGCAAGGAGGGCATTAATCAGAGAAGCAACAAAGAGACCAAAGATAACCCTGAAGGAGCTGCAAAGCTTCACAGCGGAGATTGGAGTATTTAGGACCACTTTAAGCCGTACACTCCACAGAGCTGGGCTTTACGGAATAGTGGTCAGAAAAAAACATTGCTTAAAGAAAAAAAGAAGCAAACATTGGACGCAAGGGGGGCTGCGATGCCACAACGGACTGTAAGGTAGAATGTCATTTAATCTTAAGTAATATGTCAGGGAGGTTGTTGTAACTGATTTCCAACTCCTCCAGTCCTGGTAAATGGATAATAGTGATGCACTACATGCATTTGTTCCAGACCTTTTTCTGACACACCTTTACTGTTTAAACATGTTGTTCTGTGTTCCCACCTCTCCCAGAGTGGCTGCAGCAGATTATGTTCCCCCAACATGTGAAGTGGTCTTGCCAGACTATACACATTTATCTAAAATGACACTTATTGGGGGGTTATTAATGAGAGTACTCCAACAGTGACATCATTTAGTACCTCTCTTTTATTTATGTATATTTATAAACATGTATGCTGGCCTTGTGTGAGTCACTATGTCAACCTCTTGGTCTAACAATAGCTGTTGTGGTTGGAAACAACATCCTGTACATCAAAATGGTGAAAAAAACAGCGTCTTTATGAGAAGACCTATGTTTGAGAGATGTGTGCGTGAGCTGATGAATGCAATGCAATGCAAATATTCCGGGTAGCCATGATTAGCTGTTCAGGAGTCTTATGGCTTGGGGGTAGAAGCTGTTAAGATGCCTTTTGGACCTAGACTTGGAGTTCCGGTACCACTTGCTGTGCGGTAACAGAGAGAACAGTCTATGACTAGGGTGGCTGGAGTCTTTGACAATTTTTAGGGCCTTCCTCTGACACCGCCTGGCATAGAGGTCCTGGATGGCAGGAAGCTTGGCCCCAGTGATGTACTGGGCCGTACGCACTACCCTCTGTAGTGCCTTGCGGTCGGAGGCCGAGCAGTTGCCATACCAGGCGGTGATGCAACCAGTCAGGATGCTCTCGATGGTGCAGCTGTAGAACCTTTTGAGGATCTGAGGACCCATGCCAAATCTTTTCAGTCTCCTGAGGGGGAATATACTTTGTCATGCCCTATTCACGACTGTCTAGGTGTGTTTGGACCATGATACAAAGTTCCATCTTGAGTTGATGGGTAGGCTGGGATCTGGGAATAATTGTCATTTCAATTATTGAACCATTGATTCTATTCTTGGATAATATAATGTATAAATGTACTCTAAGGTAATTATTTTTCATGGCTTATATGAGCAGGATCAGATGGTGACAGGGGTCTCATCAGGGTCAGGATAACCAGGGAAGACCAGTCTGTGATGGTGGTGAGGTGAACTTTTGCAGATACAACACTTTATTCTCTCTGTGCAGCAAACACTGGACAAGCAAGAAGCTTCAAAGATTGAATCTATTTTAGGGCAGTCTGACAAACCTCTATAGTTGATTTCTAAACTGTTTCTAAACAAGGGTTGATAGAGGCTTTTCCCGACGACACAAAACTTGTCAAACAAAAATGTGAGGAAGACCTGGGAGACACTATTGATGATGATGAATGGATACAGATGTTTGAATGCCCAGTTATGTTCATATAATCTCAGACATAGATAACTGCAGTTTAAGACCATCCATAGAACACACTACAGTGGGGGGGAAAGTATTTAGTCAGCCACCAATTGTGCAAGTTCTCCCACTTAAAAAGATGAGAGAGGCCTGTAATTTTCATCATAGGTACACGTCAACTATGACAGACAAAATGAGAAAAAAAATCCAGAAAATCACATTGTAGGATTTTTAATGAATTTATTTGCAAATTATGGTGGAAAATAAGTATTTGGTCAATAACAAAAGTTTCTCAATACTTTGTTATATACCCTTTGTTGGCAATGACACTGGTCAAATGTTTTCTGTAAGTCTTCACAAGGTTGCTGGTATTTTGGCCCATTCCTTCATGCAGATCTCCTCTAGAGCAGTGATGTTTTGGGGCTGTCGCTGGGCAACACGGACTTTCAACTCCCTCCAAAGATTTTCTATGGGGTTGAGATCTGGAGACTGGCTAGGCCACTCCAGGACCTTGAAATGCTTCTTACAAAGCCACTCCTTCGTTGCCCGGGCGGTGTGTTTGGGATCATTGTCATGCTTAAAGACCCAGCCACGTTTAATCTTCAATGCCCTTGCTGATGGAAGGAGGTTTTCACTCAAAATCTCACGATACATGGCCCCATTCATTCTTTCCTTTACACGGATCAGTCGTCCTGGTCCCTTTGCAGAAAAACAGCCCCAAAGCATGATGTTTCCACCCCCATGCTTCACAGTAGGTATGGTGTTCTTTGGATGCAACTCAGCATTCTTTGTCCTCCAAACACGACTGTAACACCCTGGCTCTGGGACTCTATATGTTGAGCCAGGGTGTGTTCTTTCTATGTGGTGTATTTCTATGTTGGGAGTTCTAGTTTGTTTATTTCTATGTTGGCCTGAGTGACTCCCAATCAGAGGCAACGAGTGTCAGCTTTTGGCTGGTTGTCTCTGATTGGGAGCCATATTTAAACTGTCTGTTTTTCCCTTTGTGTTTGTGGGTTCTTGTTCCGTGTTGGTCTATGTTACCTAGGACGTTACGAGTCGTTTGTTGTTTTTGTTTACTGTCCGTGTTTATCGCTAATGATAAATAAACATGTTCGTTCATCACGCTGCGCCTTGGTCTATTCCGTACGACGATCGTGACAGAAGAACCCACCATACCAGGACCAAGCAGCGTGTCCAGGAACACACGCAGGAGGTGACTCTTGTGGATGTCCTCCTCGGTTGGGGGCAGATTACTGAGGAGGAGGCCGTCCGGTACCGGAAGGCGATAAAGGGGGAGACCCAGGCAGGAGAGGAGAAGCGGCGTCAACCGGGCCGTGGTCGGACAGGCGAGAGGCAACCCCAGAACATTTTTAGGGGGGGGCACACGGCATGGGCGACTGGGCAGCAGGAGGCTGCCACAGGTTGTATTGGGAGATTAGGAGAGGAGGCCACCGGGTTTGGTGGGCCAGAAGGCAGGTTGGCGGAGCCTGGATGGAGAGCAGAGCCAACTCCCCGTACTCAGGCATGGCAGCATGAGACTGGTCAGGTTCCGGGGTATGCAGAGCTGCGTACTGTGCCACGAGTGGTCCGGCATAGTCCGGTACGTCCTGTGCGAGCACCCCGCACGTGTTGTGCGAAGGTGGGCATGCAGCCAGGACGGAGTGTGCCGGCTCAGCGCTGGTGGCCTCCAGTGCCTCTCCTCGGTCCCGGATATCCTGCGCCAGTGTCACGTGCTGTTATGCCAGTACGGGTACACAGCCCTGTACGTCCTGTGCTGATGCCTCACACAGAGTGTGTGAAGGTAGGCATTCAGCCAGGACGGGTTGTGGCAGCTCTTCACTCCAGGTCTCCTATCCATCTCCACAGCCCGGCCCGGCCTGTCCCTGCTCCACGCACCAAGCCTACGGTGTGCGTCGCCAGCCCGGTCCGGCCTGTCCCTGCTCCTCGATCCAAGCCTACGGTGTGCGTCGCCAGCCCGGTCCGGCCTGTCCCTGCTCCACGCACCAAGCCTACGGTGTGCGTCGCCAGCCCGGTCCGGCCTGTCCCTGCTCCTCGCTCCAAGCCTACGGTGTGCGTCGCCAGCCCGGCCCGGCCTGTCCCTGCTCCACGCACCAAGCCTACGGTGTGCGTCGCCAGCCCGGTCCGGCCTGTCCCTGCTCCACGCACCAAGCCTACGGTGTGCGTCGCCAGCCCGGTCCGGCCTGTCCCTGCTCCTCGCACCAAGCCTACGGTGTGCGTCGCCAGCCCGGTCCGGCCTGTCCCTGCTCCACGCACCAAGCCTACGGTGTGCGTCGCCAGCCCGGTCCGGCCTGTCCCTGCTCCTCGCACCAAGCCTACGGTGTGCGTCGCCAGCCCGGTCCGGCCTGTTCCTACTCCACGCACCAAGCCAGGGGTGCGCATCGTCAGCCCGGTCCGGCCCGTTCCTACTCCCCGCACCAAGCCAGGGGTGCGAGTCGCCAGCCCGGTTCGGCCCGTTTCTACTCCACGCACCCAAGCCAGGGGTGCGAGTCGTCAGCCCGGTCCGGCCCGTTCGGCTCCACGCACCAAGCCAGGGGTGCGCGTCGTCAGTCCAGCACAACCCGTGCCTGGGTCACCGGTGCCTGGTAAGGTACCGGTCAACTGCTCCACTACGGAGCTGAAGCTAACCGCTCCTGCTACGTCCAGTTCAGCTCCAGCCAGCGGGGCCAGACCGGACCAGGGGCGCTATGGGGGGTTTATTGGAGGGTGGTGGGCAAGGCCGGAGCCAGAACCGCCGCCGAGGAGGAATGCCCACCCAGCCCTCCCCTGTTTTGCTCTAGTTGAGGCGCGGTCGCAGTCCGCGCCTTTAGTGGGGGGTACTGTAACACCCTGGCTCTGGGACTCTATATGTTGAGCCAGGGTGTGTTCTTTCTATGTGGTGTATTTCTATGTTGGGAGTTCTAGTTTGTTTATTTCTATGTTGGCCTGAGTGACTCCCAATCAGAGGCAACGAGTGTCAGCTTTTGGCTGGTTGTCTCTGATTGGGAGCCATATTTAAACTGTCTATTTTTCCCTTTGTGTTTGTGGGTTCTTGTTCCGTGTTGGTCTATGTTACCTAGGACGTTACGAGTCATTTGTTGTTTTTGTTTACTGTCCGTGTTTATCGCTAATGATAAATAAACATGTTCGTTCATCACGCTGCGCCTTGGTCTATTCCGTACGACGATCGTGACAATGACGAGTTGAGTTTTTACCAAAAAGTTATATTTTGGTTTCATCTGACCATATGACATTCTCCCAATCCTCTTCTGGATCATCCAAATGCACTCTAGCAAACTTCAGACGGGCCTGGACATGTACTGGCTTAAGCAGGGGGACACGTCTGGCACTGCAGGATTTGAGTCCCTGGCGGCATAGTGTGTTACTGATGGTAGGCTTTGTTACTTTGGTCCCAGCTCTCTGCAGGTCATTCACTAGGTCCCCCTGTGTGGTTCTGGGATTTTTGCTCACCGTTCTTGTGATCATTTTGACCCCACGGGGTGAGATCTTGCGTGGAGCCCCAGATCGAGGGAGATTATCAGTGGTCTTGTATGTCTTCCATTTCCTAATAATTGCTCCCACAGTTCATTTCTTCAAACCAAGCTGCTTACCTATTGCAGATTCAGTCTTCCCAGCCTGGTGCAGGTCTACAATTTTGTTTCTGGTGTCCTTTGACAGCTCTTTGGTCTTGGCCATAGTGGAGTTTGGAGTGTGACTGTTTGAGGTTGTGGAGAGGTGTCTTTTATACTGATAACAAGTTCAAACAGGTGCCATTAATACAGGTAACGAGTGGAGGACAGAGGAGCGTCTTATAGAAGAAGTTACAGGTCTGTGAGAGCCAGAAATCTTGCTTGTTTGTAGGTGACCAAATACTTATTTTCCACCATAATTTGCAAATAAATTCATTAAAAATCCTACAATGTGATTTTCTGGAGAAAAAAATGCTCAATTTGTCTGTCATAGTTGACGTGTACCTATGATGAAAATTACAGGCCTCTCTCATCTTTTTAAGTGGGAGAACTTGCACAATTGGTGGCTGACTAAATACTTTTTCCCCCACTGTATATGCCAGTGAAACTGAATATCATGCACTCAGAAATGTAACTCCTCTGCTGGAGGTGTAAAACACAAAAGGGGACATATTTGCATATGTTATGATCTTGTGAAGGCTGGCTGAATTCTGGCAAAGAGTATGTTCTTTTATCAGCATGTCTACAGATTCTCCCTTCTCCCTGCTTTTGTTCACTTTGAAATGTTGATTGTGGAGACTTATCAGAAGAAACTGTGTAACCTAGAATTTATAGCAGCTAAGAAATGCATTGCCATTAATTGGAAGGATGGTTATCCTCCCACAATGTCACAATTGATGGCAGAAATGTCAAGGTATGCATCACTAGATTTGATTTATTACAAGATTAAGGAAATACTGTGCAAGGTCTGGGTGTCTTATATGAAATACTGTATGACAAAAGGGGTCTGTATTGAAATCATGAGATATTGTTTTGTTGAGCAGTCGTCTGATTTGCGCCTGTCTCAGTGGACTAATCCATTGGATACAACAAAGGACTTAAGAAATAAACTTTCAAACGAAAGGAAACTTCTTGGCAGTTTTTATTTATTTATTTTAATATTTAAAACATACAAGATACTTGCAGTGAAGCCGCTCAACATCTACATCATATTAGTCATCTAACAGACTCCCATCCAGAGCGACACACAGAAGCAACCAGGGACAACGCCCTGCTCAAGGGCACGTCGACAGATCTCCCACAAGGTCAAAAACGGGGACCCGAACCAGCGATACCTCAGCCACCGGCCCAAGCTCCCAACCGCCAGCCCTCCAAGACCCCCCTTCTCACAGTGGCTGCAGTAGATTATGTTACCCCAACATGTGAGGTGGTCTTGCCAGACTATACACATTTATCTAAAATTACACTTATTGGGGGGTTATTTAATGAGAATTCTCCAACAGTGACATCATTTAGTACCTCTCTTTTATTTCCATGGGGTGGCGCACAATTGGCCCAGCGTCGTCCAGGGTAGGGGAGGGAATGTCCGGCAGGGATGTAGCTCAGTTGGGAGATAATGGCATTTGCAACGCCAGGGTTGTGGGTTTCGATTCCCATTGGGGGCCAGTATGAAAAAAATAAAAAATAATGTATGCACTCACTAACTGTAAGTCGCTCTGGATAAGAGCGTCTGCTAAATGACTAAAATGTAAATGTAAAAATATATACAGTGGGGAGAACAAGTATTTGATACACTGCCGATTTTGCAGGTTTTCCTACTTACAAAGCATGTAGAGGTCTGTAATTTTTATCATAGGTACACTTGAACTGTGAGAGACGGAATCTGAAACAAAAATCCAGAAAATCACATTGTATGATTTTTAATTAATTATTTTGCACTTTATAGCATGACATAAGTATTTGATACATCAGAAAAGCAGAACTTAATATTTGATACAGAAACCTTTGCTTGCAATTACAGATATCATACGTTTCCTGTAGGTCTTGACCAGGTTTGCACACATTGCAGCAGGGATTTTGGCCCACTCCTCCATACAGACCTTCTCCAGATCCTTCAGGTTTCGGGGCTGTCGCTGGGCAATACGGACTTTCAGCTCCCTCCAAAGATTTTCTATTGGGTTCAGGTCTGGAGACTGGCTAGGCCACTCCAGGACCTTGAGATGCTTCTTACGGAGCCACTCCTTAGTTGCCCTGGCTGTGTGTTTTGGGTCGTTGTCATGCTGGAAGACCCAGCCACGACCCATCTTCAATGCTCTTACTGAGGGAAGGAGGTTGTTGGCCAAGATCTCGTGATACATGGCCCCATCCATCCTCCCCTCAATACAGTGCAGTCGTCCTGTCCCCTTTGCAGAAAAGCATCCCCAAAGAATGATGTTTCCACCTCCATGCTTCATGGTTGGGATGGTGTTCTTGGGGTTGTACTCATCCTTCTTCTTCCTCCAAACACGGCGAGTGGAGTTTAGACCAAAAAGCTCTATTTTTGTCTCATCAGACCACATGACCTTCTCCCATTCCTCCTCTGGATCATCCAGATGGTCATTGGCAAACTTCAGACGGGCCTGGACATGTGCTGGCTTGAGCAGGGGGACCTTGCGTGCGCTGCAGACCTCTACATGCTTTGTAAGTAGGAAAACCTGCAAAGTTGGCAGTGTATCAAATACTTGTTCTCCCCACTGTATGTATACAGTATATTAAAACTAGTGTTGTTGTACATGTATGCTGGCCTTGTGTGGGTCGCTATGTCAACCTCTTGATCTAACAACAGCTGATGTGGTTAGAAACAACATCCTGAGAATACCTATTTTTGAGAGATGTGTGTGTGAGCTGTTAAAGGGTCAAAGAAGCCAACTTCCTGTTGACACCACCCTATGTGATGCTCAGTGGTTGGAAATCTGTTTTCACACGTTCATGGTAAACGGATGCACAGAAATACAGTTATAGTCTGCAAAGATGACATGTAAGAAGAATCAGTTACGATAGACACCGTATAGTTATATTTCTCATAATCATGTACAATTCTCAGCGATATTTTCAGTCCTCAAAAGTGGTCTAATGTTTAGAAGTAGTAGTACTTTAGTCAATAGCAATGTGGTGTGGATAACAAGTACAACACTGGAAGCAGAATGAATTCAAACAGGGTTTTATTGCCATAAGACCCAGCACTGAAACACGTGACTTACCATTCCACCATTTTCCCAACAGGACTCGCCCAAAACTGCCTACTTCTACCTCCAGCTTGTGAAAGACTAAACAAAATGAATATATGGGTACTTGTCTGTTCTTCAGTATATGATATCATATTATATACAAAGCAATAGTTAATAACTCAATGTAACCACTGAAGGAGGGGGTGTGAATAAGTGTGATAAAGAATAAATTCACATATAACTTTTTTCCCATATGACCTTGAATTGATGATATTGCTGTTGCCACTGTGTCTTATATTGTGTATTTATTGTTGTGGATATGTCTGTAATTGTGGATGCTGTAAATAGTTATAATAATAAAAAACATAAAGAAAAATAGTTGAACCAGGAATACCAAGCAAAATGTGCAGATAGATTCTAGTACTGAGTATTCCTTCCCTGGCCTCTTTGACCTCCTGAGGTGCGTAATGCGCTGTAGGTGACTTCATCGTCCTCCACCTACAAAAGTAAAACCCATAGATAAAATGAGCTTCCACATTCATGGTGACATACAGTATTTTCATCTATCTTTGTGCATATATACGTTTTAGTTAGAGGATGAATTTGATGTGTCTGAGAGCAGATGTCAAATGAAGGCGGTTGTGATACACTGGGACATAACCTACTCTTGAACACATGTTTAGTTAAAATCGTCGCCTATCGCCCAGTACGACGTGTTGTTCTAAATCACCATTCAAAGGTATCACATATGTATGTTTTGCGTCTGGTACCACATATCACCATATGGATGGTGTGATTGGGAAGATCATTTCCACATTTTAATGGGGTGATTGTAGTATCCCTTTAATGGTTAACATGAAGACATTTTATTCTATTTGACATGATTAAAGAGGAAAACTGGGCTATATAGAGTGATTGTAGCGACTACGGTAAAGTTAACATTACAATGAACAACAGTCCAGGCTTTTGGTACAGTTCGTAGGATGCTATACTTGAGAGCAGAGGGTCTCAAGTTCACACCTCTCCATCACCCCAAATTCTCTGCATTTGGAGGTCCCAGCTAGATCCACGAGGAGCCCCCATGACACCAATGCAACACATTTAAGGAACGAGCCCCCATGACACCAATGCAACACATTTAAGGAACGAGCCCCCATGACACCAATGCAACACATTTAAGGAACGAGCCCCCATGACACCAATGCAACACATTTAAGGAACGAGTCCCCATGACACCAATGCAACACATTTAAGGAACGAGCCCCCATGACACCAATACAATGCATTTTAAGGGTAGAGGGATGTGTGGTCTGACTCAGAAGGTGCCAACAGTTTTACCAGAAGCAGTGAATATAAATGTACCATTCTAATTTTTAAATAAGCAAACAAGGCAGATCTGTTGACAATAATCTAATATTGAGGATTCCTACCTTTGCCTCTTTGACCTTTCTTAGAGAAGTGTAAGGTACTGTAGGTCAGTCCTTCGTCCTCTCTCTGTAAGAACAAAAACAGTGTCAAGCAGGAGATTACACAGGAAGAAAATATCACACACCAAATATAAGCCACTCTTGTAATAAATAAAATCATATTCCAAATATATTTGGCCCTGAAATAGGATGCCAACCTCTTGATGGGCTCACAGAGAATCAAATAGCACACTATTACTCTGTCTATCCCTAATTTGAGATGTAAAACCTCTACCACCAAAAAACGAAACAATGTAATCAATCATAACATTCAGTTTATTGCTTTAAGCACCCCATAGGATTGAATGATCAATTGGATGAATATGTACTGAATGATACTTGCTCATTGTTTCCATCTTTATTCTGGTCTGTTTGCAGTGTAGCCGGCTTTGTTTGTCCTGTGTGTACAATGTCAAAAGACAACAGATTAATCTACAGAAGATGAAATAATGATACAATAAAGATGAGAAAAATATATCTTTAGGCAGCTTTATCTCATAAGAGTGGTGGTGGGGGGTCTACTAAGCTATATGGAATTATTTTAAGATATCAAGGATCATTTTGCTATTTGATTTGGAATTTTAAGACCACTTGAAGTATCCCCCAAAATATTGATGAAAATATTTGGGGCCTTACTGCTATTAGCCATACAAACGCATTGAATAACAGATTCACTACGTTGAACAACAGATAGTCCCCCCCAAAAAAAATCTAAAGGAAGTTTGTTCTGAAGTGTCTATCCTATATCTGAGGGACATAAGAAAGATCAGGAAACATTTGTTATTTTTAAAAATGTATTTAACCCCTTATTTTTGACACTAAACATGATTTGGAAAGGCACATAAATGTCTATATAAGGTCCCACGGTCAGAGCAAAAACCAAGCCATGGGGTTGAAGGAATTGTCCGTAGAGCTCAGAGACAGGATTGTGTCGAGGCACAGACCTGGGGAAGGGTACCAAAACATTTCTGCAGCATTGAAGGTCCCCAAGAACACAGTGGCCTCCATCATTCTTAAATGGAAGAATTTTGGAACCACCAAGACTCTCCCTAGAGCTGGCTGCCCGGCCAAACTGAGCAATCGGGGGAGAAGGGCCTTGGTCAGGGAGGTGACCAAGAACCCGATGGTCACTCTGACAGAGCTCCAGAGTTCCTCTGTGGCGATGGGAGAACCTTCCAGAAGGACAACCATCTCTGGAGCACTCGACCAATCAAGCCTATATGGTAGAGTGGCCAGACGGAAGCCACTCCTCAGTAAAAGGCACATGACAGCCCGCTTGGAATTTACCAAAAGGCACCTAAAGACTCTCAGACCATGAGAAACAAGATTCTCTGGTCTGATGAAACCGAGATGAAACTCTGTGGCCTGAATGCCAAGTGTCACATCTGGAGGAAACCTGGCAACATCCCTACGGTGAAGCATGGTGGTGGCAGCATCATGCTGTGGGGATGTTGTTCAGCGTCAGGTACGGTGAGACTAGTCGGGATCTAGGGAAAGATGAACGGAGCAAAGTACTGAGAGATCCTTGTTGAAAACCTGCTCCAGAGCACTCAGGACCTCAGACTGGGGCAAAGGTTCAACTTCCAAAAGGACAACAACCATAAGCACACAGCAAAGACAACGCAGGAGTAGCTTTGGGACAAGTCTCTGAGTGTCCTTGAGTGGCCCAGCCAGAGCCCAGACTTGAACCCGATCGAACATCTCTGGAGAGACCTGACAATCGCTGTGCAGCGACGCTCCCCATCCAACCGGACAGAGCTTGAGAGGATCTGCAGAGAAGAATGTGAGAAACTCCCCAAATACAGGTGTGCCAAGATTGTAGCGTCATACCCAAGAAGACTCAAGGCTGTAATCGCTGCCAAAGGTGCTTCAACAAAGTACTGAGTAAAGGGTCTGAATACTTATTTCATTCTTTAATTTTTAATACATTTGCAAATATTTCTAAAAACTTTTTTGCTTATGGGTATTGTGTGTAGATGGATGAGGGATGTTTTCAGAAGAAAAAAAGGCTGTAACCTAACAAAATGTGAAAAAGGTCAAGGGGTCTGAATACTTTTCGATTGCACTGAATATAGTGCCTTCAGAATGTATTCACATCCCTTGACTTTTTCCACATTTCTTGTGTTACAGCCTAAATTTAAAATGGTTAAAATTGATAGTTTTTGTCAATGGCCTACACACAATTCCCCATAATGTCAAAGTGGAATTATGTTTTGACAAATTTTACAAATTCATAAAAATAAAGAGATATCTTGAGTCAATAAGTATTCAACCACTTTGTTATGACAAGCCTAAATACGTTCAGGAGTAGAAATGTGCTTATCAATTCATATAACTCACTCTGTGTGTAATAATAGTGTTTAACATGATTTTTGAATGACTACCTCATCTCTGTACCCCACACATACAATTTTCTGTCAGGTGCCCCAGTCGAAATAGTGTGAAAGTTCAAGGATGCTATTAAATACGTACCATCACGATCAAATCTAAGGATGTAGCCAGACCCAACTTTCAAGTTTCCTTTAGAGGTACAATAGTAGAGCCCAAGAATAGATTTAGTGATGTTGTTGATGGTTAGACTGATGGAGTTGTTGCTTTGGAGACGTTTATTAGAAACATTCATTCCAAAGCCTATAAGGACTTTGGTTTGAGGATTCACACCACCATTCGAAGTAGATGACATTATGAAAAAGGGCACCTCATTGCATCGCTGTCCGTACCAAAGGGTTTCTTCAGAGTGTTCTACGCTGCAGTACAGAGTAACGTTGACACCAGGTCTGACAACTCTGGTGACAATATTTTGTTTTGAGGTCTTCAGAGAAGCAGAAATCAAAATTAAACCTAATGAGAAAATAATACTGAATTAGATTCATGTACAACTGGTTCGTGTACAACTGACACTCAAGTAACATAGGCATCACATAAAATAATCTGTAACAAAATAGTGAATGTATGACATAAAGAATGAAAAATTACTTACAATGTAAGACTGGGACAGCAACGAGGATTCTCCCCATGATGTTGACTTACCATCAATGCTGGGGAAAGCTTGTAAAAGTTTTCTAGAGAAAGGGTCTTACCTCATTGACCTTAAATGGACAGGAGCAAAATAATTGGTCCATGTTAACACATGTTGACACACCCCTACCCTCACTGCCTCTATTAAATATCTGTCTGGAGAAACTTCATCAGATGCAATGGTATTGTAAATGTCTGATGTCATTTTTATTCTGTTTAACACACTTATTTTTGTGACAACAGGATGCTAGCTCGCCTTTTATCCCTGTGAAATATGGATGTGTATTTTCAACTGGACTTCTGCTGGTGAAATAAAACATATTAAAATGTGTCAAGTTGTTTCCCTTAACCGTTGGCCAAATTCAGACCTTTTTTTAACCCTCCTAAAGGTTAAGGTTAGGATTCAGGGTAAGGTAATCTGATCGTAGATACAGTGGAGAAAATAAGTATTTAGTCAGCCACCAATTGTGCAAGTTCTCCCACTTAAAAAGATGAGAGAGGCCTGTAATTTTCATCATAGGTACACGTCAACTATGACAGACAAAATGAGAATTTTCTTTCCAGAAAATCACATTGTAGGATTTTTAATGAATTTATTTGCAAATTATGGTTGAAAATAAGTATTTGGTCAATACCAAAAGTTTCTCAATACTTTGTTATATACCCTTTGTTGGCAATGACACAGGTCAAATGTTTTCTGTAAGTCTTCACAAGGTTTTCACACACTGTTGCTGGTATTTTGGCCCATTCCTCCATGCAGATCTGCTCTAGAGCAGTGATGTTTTGGGGCTGTCGCTGGGCAACACGGACTTTCAACTCCCTCCAAAGATTTTCTATGGGGTTGAGATCTGGAGACTGGCTAGGCCACTCCAGGACCTTGAAATGCTTCTTACGAAGCCACTCCTTCGTTGCCCGGGCGGTGTGTTTGGGATCATTGTCATGCTGAAAGACCCAGCCACGTTTCATCTTCAATGCCCTTGCTGATGGAAGGAGGTTTTCACTCAAAATCTCACGATACATGGCCCCATTCATTCTTACCTTTACACGGATCAGTCGTCCTGGTCCCTTTGCAGAAAAACAGCCCCAAAGCATGATGTTTCTACCCCCATGCTTCACAGTAGGTATGGTGTTCTTTGGATGCAACTCAGCATTCTTTGTCCTCCAAACACGACGAGTTGAGTTTTTACCAAAAAGTTATATTTTGGTTTCATCTGACCATATGACATTCTCCCAATCCTCTTCTGGATCATCCAAATGCACTCTAGCAAACTTCAGATGGGCCTGGACATGTACTGGCTTAAGCAGGGGGACACGTCTGGCACTGCAGGATTTGAGTCCCTGGCGGCGTAGTGTGTTACTGATGGTAGGCTTTGTTACTTTGGTCCCAGCTCTCTGCAGGTCATTCACTAGGTCCCCCCGTGTGGTTCTGGGATTTTTGCTAACCGTTCTTGTGATCATTTTGACCCCACGGGGTGAGATCTTGCGTGGAGCCCCAGATCGAGGGAGATTATCAGTGGTCTTGTTTGTCTTCCATTTCCTAAAAATTGCTCCCACAGTTGATTTCTTCAAACCAAGCTGCTTACCTATTGCAGATTCAGTCTTCCCAGCCTGGTGCAGGTCTACAATTTCGTTTCTGGTGTCCTATGACAGCTCTTTGGTCTTGGCCATAGTGGAGTTTGGAGTGTGACTGTTTGAGGTTGTGGACAGGTGTCTTTTATACTGATAACAAGTTTAAACAGGTGCCATTAATACAGGTAACGAGTGGAGGACAGAGGAGCCTCTTAAAGAAGAAGTTACAGGTCTGTGAGAGCCAGAAATCTTGCTTGTTTTTAGGTGACCAAATACTTATTTTCCACCATAATTTGCAAATAAATTCATTAAAAATCCTACAATGTGATTTTCTGGATTTTTTTTCCTCAATTGTCTGTCATAGTTGACGTGTACCTATGATGAAAATTACAGGCCTCTCTCATCTTTTTAAGTGGGAGAACTTGCACAATTGGTGGCTGACTAAATACTTTTTCCCCCCACTGTATACCAGGGGTATTCAAATCTTACCTTGGCCTACAAGGTCCAGACTACTGCTGGTTTTCTATTCTACCTGATAAGTAATTGCACCCATCTGGTGTCCCAGGTTTAATTCAGTCTATAGAGGGGAAGAATAAAAATAAGCATTGGAACTGGCTTTGAGGTCCAGAATTGAATTTGAGAAATGTTAACCATAGATTTTCAAATGGTTTACTTTTTAATAGTCGCAGGAGTTGGAGTGGAATAGAGTAGGGGTGCTGATCTAGGATCAGTTCTCCCTGTCCATGTATCTTATTCATTGTGATCTAAAAGGTCAAACTGATCCTAAACCAGCACTCTTAAGCTGCGTTCATAACTAAGTGGGAAGGTGGTATTTACTTGAACGCCCCTCCGACTAGTAATTACTAGTGGGAAACTAACCTATCATCCCTGAGCTCTGACTTCTCCCACATGCTGACCTCTGACGTCACCTACTAATGAAATGACCTCGATAACAGCATTTCCGGCAGTTAAATACAACAACAAAACACATTTTTGGTTGACACAGCTCGTTGGCCATTGGCCAATCGGCATTGTCAATTAATTCAAAGCACGTGAATGCATCCAACTGGTATTTATGACTTCACAACTGGTAATTACTACCTTCCCACTTGGTTATGACCACAGCATTACTATGAAACACTTGATACAGTACATGCAGCCCCTGGTCCGAAGATTACTGTTGTAGCACAAGTAAGGTTCTGGCGCCCTCCTGTGTCCCTCTGACCAACAGCAATCTGCATACCATTTTGAGGGCACCACTGAGATAACATCAGCTGAATTCAAAACATTATTCCTGAAGATGTTACAATGGAATAAGAAAGAGAGAATTGAGAGACACTAGTTTTGGAAAGCCATGTCTTAAAATCTTCACTGAAACCTTTGATTAAACTGACATAATTTCTGGGACAATGTTCTAGACCTGTTATAATGACATTTACATTTTAGTCATTTAGCAGATGCTCTTATCCAGAGCAATTAGGGTTAAGTGCCTTGCTGAAGGGCACATCGACAGATTTTTCACCTAGTCGGCTCAGGGATTAGAACAAGCGACGTTTTGATTACTGGCACAACGCTCTTAACCACTAAGCTACCTGCCGCCCCAGGCGATGGCAAGTAAATGCAATCTTTAATTATATAGTTTCACATTAAGAGATAAGAATCACCAGCACATAAAAAAATTCAAGCAAAGTGTAAAACCTTTGAGAAACATTTTATAGTAGTTTAGTACGTGAGCAGACTTCCTGTTACTTGTGATGCTCCCCTGGCTGGTTGGAAAGGACATTTTGGTTTGTGGTTTAACACCTTTTCTACAGTAACACATTCAACAGCAGATGACCATTAAAAAAGACTTGGGTTGTCATCCATTTAGTATCATTATTTATTTATTTTTGCAAATGCAGGTAATAAAGCTGTTCCAAGTTTTATATATACACTACCGGTCAAAAGTTTTAGAACACCTACAAATTCAAGGATTTTTATTTATTTTTACCATTGCCTACATTGTAGAATAACATTGACGACATCAAAACTATGAAATTACAAATATGGAATCATGTAGTAACCAAAAAAGTGTTAAACAAATCAAAATATATTTTATATTTGTGATTCTTCAAATAGCCACCCTTTGCCTTGATGACAGCTTTGCACACTCTTGGTATTCTCTCAACCAGCTTCATGAGGTAGTCACCTGGAATGCATTTCAATGAACAGGTGTGCCTTCTTAAAAGTTGATTTGTGGAATTTCTTTCCTTCTTAATGCGTTTGAGCCAATCAGTTTTGTTGTGAAAAGGTAGAGGAGGTATACAGAAGACAGCCTTATTTGGTAAAAGACCAAGTCCATATTATGGCAAGAACAGCTCAAATAAGCAAAGAGAAACGACAGTCCGTCATTACTTTGACATGAAGGTCAGTCAATACGGAACATTTCAGGAACTTAGAAAGCTTCTTCAAGTGCAGTCGCAAAAACGATCAAGCGCTATGATGAATCTGGCTCTCATGAGGACCGCCACAAGAATGGAAGACCCAGAGTTACCTCTGCTGCAGAGGATAAGTTCATTAGAGTTACCAGCCTCAGAAATTGCAGCCCAAAAAAATGCTTCACAGAGTTCAATCACAGACACATCTCAACATCAACTGTTCAGAGGAGACTGTGTGAATCAGGCCTTCATGGTCGAATTGCGGAAAAGAAACCACTACTAAAGGACACCAATAATAAGAAGAGACTTTCTTGGGCCAAGAAACACGAGCAATGGACATTAGATCGGTGGAAATGTGTCCTTTGGTCTGGAGTCCAAATTGGAGATTTTTGGTTCTAACAGCTGTGTCTTTGTGAGATGCAGTGTGGGTGAACGGGTGATCTCAGCATGTGTATTTCCCACCGTAAAGCATGGAGGAGGAGGTGTTATTAAGGCACACTTAACCAGCATGGCTACCACAGCATTCTGCAGCGATACGCCATCCCATCTGGTTTGGGCTTAGTGGGACTATCATTTGTTTTTCAACAGGACAATGACCCAACAAACCTCCAGGCTGTGTAAGGGCTATTTTACCAAGAAGGAGAGTGATGAGTCGGACCGCAGAGTGAAGGAAAAGCAGCCAACAAGTGCTCAGCATATGTGGGAACTCCTTCAAGACTGTTGGAAAAGCATTCCAGGTGAAGCTGGTTGAGAGAATGCCAAGAGTGTGCAAAGCTGTCATCAAGGCAAAGGGTGGCTATTTGAAGAATCTCAAATATAAAATATATTAAATGGAAGAACGCCCGGAGACAGATCCACAGTCCCCTTGTTGATTTCATCGTGGGGGACAATTAACCACAAGTTTGTTTCCTTTTTATTTTTGTATCATCTGCTGGTATGGAAATGTCTCAGAGAAATATGTTAAGACACATTGTTAGCTCTGTAACATGTAAACTGCTGGGGTTCAAGCAGACAGATCTGGTGGTCATTTATGACAAAATAGCCCTCACTGATGGATCCCAGACATCCTCTTTACCAGAAGTTTGAGCTACTCCCCTCGGGGAGACGTTACAGGGCACCAGGGTACAAAAGGAATAGAGCTAGTAAATCCTTTGTCCCTGTGGCATTAAGATTTCTGAATGTTTAAAAAACTACGCTTAGGAAAAAGGGTTCTTCGGCTGTCCCCATAGGAGATGTTCCAGGTAGAACCCTTTTGGGTTCCATGTAGAATCCTCTGTGGGAAGGGTTTTACATGGAACCCAAAAGGGTTCTACCTGGAACCAAAAATGGTTCTTCAAAGGGTTTTCCTATGGGGACAGCCAAAGAACCCTTGTAGGTTCTAAATAGCACCTTTTTCAAAGAGTGTAGGACCATGGGTTGGCCTACAAGTGTGACATTGTAGTTGACAGAGTGCTAATGTGTATAGTGTAAAGATGATCATTGATCTTTCATGAATTGCACCTTTTCTACCTGTATTTATTGTCCTTGTCTATGCTTGATTGTGTTTATTTTATTTTATGTATGCAGGGTGCCGCAACCAACATTTCCCTAAGGGGATAATGAAGCCATTATCTTATCATGTCCTGTTGTAATCTTTGCTGCTCTACAGGTGCTCATTGTCTGTTTGTATTGTCATTTTAATTGTTTTTAATAACCTGCCCAGGGACTGCAGCAAAACATTTGCTGGCTGGCTAAAATTGGCACTTTTACAGTAATGTTGATTAATGTGCACTATCCCTGTAAAACAACATTATAAAGTATAAGTAAATACCTACATACCTGTACATCGTCGTTGCGTCTCTGATCTATTTTTGGTCGCCCTAGTTAATTTTTTCCTGTGGGTACAATGAAACTGTTGTCATAATGTGATTCAAAAATAATTTTTATTTCTATCAAACAACTGATATATAATTATACATATATTAATAATTTGGGTGTTAGGGTTATAGTAGTAAAGTTATAGTGATATTGATTAACCAGTTAACAAAATAATAACATTGTAACATATTTGGTTCAAAAATATGTTCATAATACGTAAAGGTTGTTTGATGTTTTGAGAATTTTTCTTTGGCCTTTTCTGTGAAAAATCCAGGAACAACAAAAGGAGAGCAGAGCAGCGACAGCAGAACACAAAATGGCCGTCAGCACGCAGCAATGCCCAGAAGACTCAGGAAGACCAACTGAAGACTCATGCAGTTCCTCTGTGTGAACGCTACACAGAATTCATGCAATTGTCAATAACTGAGAGAATGGGATGCTGAAGAGAACATACTGTACCATAATATAATTTGCCATTTAGAAGACGCTTTTATCCAAAGCAACTTACAGTCACGTGTGCATACATTTTTACATATGGGTGGTCCCGGTGACCGAACCCACTACCCTGGCGTTACAAGCGCCATGCTCTACCAATTGAGCTACAGAGGACCACATCAAATGTAAGAATGTGACCTGATCCAACAACGGTTTCGTCACAAACTCCTGAGGTACAATAGTAAAGCGCTAGAAAAGACTCAGTCGTGTTGACGGTGGTCAGACTGATGGAGTGGTTGTATTCCAACTTTGTGGTGAATCCGTAATTATGGCCTTGGTAGTATTTATCTAGAACATCCTTCGTGCTAACACTATTATGTTTGGCTGAGATGATGAAGGGAAGCTTGTTGCTCTGTTGTCCATACCACACTTTCTGGTTCATGTGTTGTATGCTGCAGAACAGAGTGACATTGTCCCCAGGTCTGACGACTATGGTCACAGTTTGATCAGAGATAGATGTTTGTGTTATAAACCCGACCAACCACCCTACTTTTGTTTTTGCCTTAAATAACCATCTGTCTTATGTTACCATACCAAACGTAACATATCATACTAATTTCAGTGTCTTGGATTTACATTTACTTTGTTACTTCTAGTCTATGAGACCAGGCTGAATAGTGACCTCTATCAGTGTATTTTGGTTTTGCATAGGAAAGACATATTTTACTAATGCCAATTTTGCAGCTATTTTAAAGGGTAGTAAAATATAGAAAACGAAGCAGCTAAAGATTGTTCATCTTCACTTCTTATTCCAAATTAACAGTTATATTTTGGTCTTCATGTAATATTTGATTCCACCTGAATAAAATACATGCAAAATACAACATATCAGACAGACTCATAGTACTGTTCTCAGTTGTACTGCATCATGAAATGAAATGCTACATTTTGAACAAGAATATAAACATATTGTTCAGAAAGTCAGTCAGTGTCTGTCTGTCTGACTGTTGATCAATTAGTCACTGCACAGTGCAAAGTTTAACATACAGTATCATTGACTACCATCACATCGGACACTACAGTAGGTCAGAAATATTAATTTAAACATGAATCTGTTAGTCTCCCCCGCCCCCCACACACACACTTCCTATTCGACCTTGTCGACTGGTACTGCAGGCACCATAGGGTTTTAATGAAGTTATTTGAACAGGGAGGCAATTGACTGTAGTGTAATTTGTCTCAGTTACACAGTCAATTATGTTAGTAGAACAAACACTGTGACAATAGTACCCCAGCCTTACCCAAGAAATGACAGTCCAAATACTAAAATAAATAGCCATTCAGGTCAGCTCTTTGCACAGCATTGAATGCCAAGCCAATCAGAGCCTCCTTACTTTACAACGGGCTAAACTTTACAACCATTCCCTCTCAAATCTGATCAATTTATGAAACACAGCAAACACCCAATATGACAAGCGATGTATGATCGGATTGCAAAAAGAGCACTCCCGGTTTAAGTGTGCCAATCATATAATCAATCTGCTGTGCCACGTGACCGAGTTTATTGATTTTCTCTCCTCAATGACCTTGAGAATGAATGACACTGGCTAGATGTAATAGTTGGGCCTACGCTGGGCCAATAGCCTGCTCCGAGGACTAATTAACCACAGGAAAAGAGGGCATTACAACTACAGGATGTGGAGTCGGATAGTCCTAAGATTCAGGGCTGTACATTTACATTTTAGTCATTTAGCAGACGCTCTTATCCAGAGCGACTTACAGTTAGTGAGTGCATACATTATTTTCAAAAAAAAATCATACTGGCCCCCCGTGGGAATCGAACCCACAACCCTAGCATTGCAAACGCCATGCTCTACCAGTTGGCCACCCAGTCACGGCTGGCTACGACAGAGCCTGGATTTGAACCAGGATCTCTAGTGGCACAGCTAGCACTGCGATGCAGTGCCTTACACCACTGCGCCACTCGGGAGGTTATGTGTAGGTTATACTGTAGATGGTATTAGAGTAGAAATCACTTTTCAAATCCAAATCACTAAATGATCCATACATTAATCCGATCACAGGCTTTGCGTCCACACCTGGTATCAAAATGTGTCCTGTGCCTATGGTTTTTTCCAGAGATCATCTCTCAAATGTGTCAACATCATGAATGGATTTGATTTCCCAATACATTTAATACGTCTTTACCAGACAACAACACAGAAACAGTGTGTCCTTGTCCACCTCCAGATGTGGTCAACCAGATCACAAGGTGTCTTTTTCTCATGTCCGTTCAAGATCTCATCCATCTAACATCTTGTAAGGGGTTTGATGTCCTCACAAATGGCCAGGAGAATGCTACATCTTCCAACTCAAGCCAGCAGGGGTGCTCCTTACTCCATGAACAAGCCACATTGTGTTAAGGTTATCGCTTTAAAATCTTCTGTTTCTTTCTCAAACATGTGTTCTCAACAGATATCACTTTTAATATGACTGTCTCAGAACATGTTTTTTACATGTTTTTTTGCAGTGTAAAAACAAATTGTTAATTTTTCTAGGGATCACTGCCACTTCCTCGCTCCCCAACCTAGGGCATGAATAGAGGAGTAAACTGAAGTGGAGAGGAGATTCAGCAACACTTGGAAGACTACGGAATTAAATAAAAAATATTTATTTCTAAATAACTTTTCTACTTTTAACAATAAATATTATGTTTTATTAAATCCATTGTCCTCCAAGTGTTATTGAATCTACTCTCCACTTTTATTTGCATGAAGAGGAAATTGTACCATATCATATGATGTGTCCTACTATGTTGGTTCGCTTGTTTGTGTGACTATCTGCGAGAGGGTTGAGCTTTAGCCCATATACCTATACATTTCAATCCTTTCTTTGAATTATGTGATAAAATATAATGAAAACTTGTTTTATGTAGGGGCACAAGGTCAATTCCCCCTAAATGAAAGGATAATGGATTGTTCATCAAATATTCTGGCTCTCTAGCCTAAACTAATCGAGATTAGGAAGAAGGGGATTAGTTTATGACACATTCATCTGGATGGTATTAACCGTCCAAAACAACCTCTGGGTGGCCAGATGTACACAACCACATGCCAGGACACACCCAGTGTTTCATATACCGTGGATACAGAATAAGCTGTAGTTTTGTTTACACACGCATGCACACCCACGACTGTCTGGCCAATTCAGATGCTTTACATAAACAAGTCCAATCTCAATGTATAGAAATACAGGAGCTTTTAATGCAGAAATACAGGAGCTTTTAATGCAGAAATAATGTAGCTGACGTTCGAGTTTCGACTTTGGAGTATAGATAGATACACCTCTGTATGAACATCATATTAATTATTATTTTTTTTATCCTCACAATTTGATGGCATGAATCCGTTAGATCACTTAGGAGGTGATAACGTCGTGAGCCAGAATGGTGTGTGTTTACCTCAAAAGACTTGGGCTTTCATAAGCATGTATTCCTGCGGGTCACACAAGTGTGAAACAATCCAGTGACTGAAGACTTTCTCCTGAACAACTTAACGAGGGGGAGGAAAGTTGGTGGGGTGTTGCCCCCTGACCCCCTCCATCCGCCCACCGAGTCCGTCCCCTCCTCTCACCCCGGTCTGGGTTTACCCAGCTCCTCTCACTCTGCAGAAAGGCAGAGTTGGTATTCAGAGGGGTAGTCTGAGAGCTGGATGAATGGCACAGTGTTTCAGGGGGCATGAATGCAGAGTGTAGCCCCTGACAGACAGGCACGTTCATTCACATACCCCAGCTTGCCCCATCCACCACACCTCACTCTGTCCCCCTGCCATGAATACTAGCCTGTGCTTACACACACGTACACACACACACACACAGACAAACTAGTGGGGACTAAGAAAATACTCCTCTGTCCCACTTTCTCTCTCTCACTCACTCGTTCACTCCCACTTTCTCTCTCTCCCCTTCTGTTTATTTGTTCCTTTTAATCTATTTTCATCAAGTTGTTGCCTCATTTCCTCATTGCTATCCTCTTGTTTGCGTGTAGTTAAATAGAGGAGGGTTTAGTGGCTTTTGGGGAGTGGCGTGGGGGGGGCGTGGGGGGCTTTGAATCCTAGAACTGACAACTCACTACAGTGTATTATGTTTAATCTTCATTAAATGAGAAGTAAGGGGGCAGATAAAAGGTTATTTTCTCCAAGAGAGGAGGACAGAGAGACAGAGCTAAATCCTCCTTTAGAATGATGAGTGTGTGCTGGGTTTTTTGGGTTCTCTGTGTGGTCTCGACTGATATGCATGGGGTGTCCGTAAGTTGAGACCTTTCTGTACTCCTCAAACAAGATGGAGAAAATGACATCACTTCAGACTGACCAAACAAGACAATATTGTAATGTAGAGCCACAAGGACCTGGTAAATATATATAAAGACACATTTGAGCACAGAAATGTAAAATTAGATTGTGAGAACTTAGTTTACTGTATTCTTACATTTTCTTTTACATTAGCGCTATGCAAGTGTTTCACAAAAAGGTCAGTTGAATGTGGTTGTTTCAGCATCCTTATTTGAATGCACTAGTAGGCCTATATCACTCTTCAGGGTTTTTCCAATACAGCACCAATGTTTCGCCAGTGATTATGTTAATGTGAGCCCTAGTGTTATATTTTGGGAACTGAGTTTCCATAGCTAGGTCTGACACTTGTAAAGAGCAGAATCAACAACCTCTGCATCATCAACACAGTTGCTTTGTGAGAAGGTGTTAACAGTGGCAGGTGGAATTGTTATGTAGCCTAAATGCCAGCTGAAAAGTATCAGTGGCCTGGCCTTGGCCCCCAGTCAGAGCCTTTATGGTAAAACAGTGGGGTAAGTCCTTTGTGGCAATTCGCCATCTGGATAAGAGTGTATTTTATCTATACTGAACAAAAATATAAACGCAACATGTAAATTGTTGGTCCCATGTTTCATGAGCTGAGATCCCAGAAATGTTCCAAACGCACAAAAAGCTTATTTCTCTAAAATGTTGTGCACAAATTTGTTTACATCCCTGTTAGTGAGTATTTCTCCTCTGCCAAGATAATCCATCCACCTGACAGGTGTGGCATATCAAGAAGCTGATTAAACAGCATGATCATTACACAGGTGCACCTTGTACTGGGGACATTAAAATGCCACTCTAAAATGTGCAGTTTTGTCACACAACGCAATGCCACAGATGTCTCAAGTTTTGAGGGAGCGTGCAATTGGCATGCTGACTGCAGGAATGTCCATCAGAACATTGTCAGAGAATTGAATGTTCATTTCTCTACCGTAAACCGCCTCCATCATAATTTTAAATAATTTGGCAGTGCGTCCAACCGGCCTCATAACCGCAGACCACGTGTAACCACGCCAGTCCAGGACCTCCACATCTGGCTTCTTCACCTGCAGGATAGTCTGAGACCAGCCACCCGGACAGCTGATGAAACTGAGGAGTATTTCTGTCTGTAATAAAGCCCTTTTGTGGGGAAAAACTCATTCTGATTGGCTGGACCTGGCTCCCCAGTGGGTGGACCTATGCCCTCCCAGGCCCACCCATGGCTGTGCCCCTGCCCAGTCATGTGAAATCCATAGATTAGGGCCTAACGAATTTATTTCAATTGACTGATTTCCTTATATGAACTTCAACTCAGTAAAATCTTTGAAATTGTTGCATGTTGCGTTTATATTTTTGTTCAGTATAGTTAATAACTAAACTATATTATACATATTCCAGATTTTTTAAAATTCAGTAACACTTCATGGTGGCTAAATCTAGATTGAAATATGTAGGCCTACCCTCCCTGATATAGGTTGTTGATCCCTCTTCATAAAGCAGCACAGGCACAGGCACTACTCTCCCAGCAGTGCCATTGTATTGCAAATCTATTTTTTTGCCCCTTTAAGAGAACCAAGTTGGTTGATCAGGAGGGGTCCGACAGTCACCGGGGCATTTCAGCAGGGTCCTTGCTATCTGGAATCCTTGGGACGTCCCTGCCCCCAATTGAAGTTGAAATGGTTAAGGTAAGGGTTATAGTAAGGGTAGGGACGTTCCAAGGTTCCCGGATAGCACTAACCATGTCAGCAGCCGCTGTGGCCAAGCCCCTTTAAAACATTACGCATATCGGGGGGGTGGCGTGTCAATGCTGTTGTGAGGTAATCTATCCATTCTCGACACTATTCGCCGGGTACATGTGGTAATCCTAGAAAGCGCACAGTGCAATTTGACAAAATAAAAAGAATACGAGCGCGCACGAGTTGATTTTAAGACAGGAAATGTACATGGAACATCGCAGGTCTTTTACTAAACCTGAGTTGTTTGAAGCGCGTCTCATGAAACAATATAATACCAACCAAACTAAAGTCTGAACGACAATGGAATTAGTGTTCTCCTAAACCCTGGAACCGTTGTGATTTGCCTGGATTTAAAAGCACAAGTTGCAGTCAAATTGGATAAGATTTTCCCCCAGCGGAGGACACTGAAAACTAGCTTGAATCCAGCACGAAACTGCCGGTCGTGGAATTAAAACTTTTTTTATAAGAATTTAAGGTGAGTGAAGGAGGTCTGAGCTTGTGTTACTTCCATGGCTCCTGGGAAGAGGCGAAAACCTACTTCTGAGCCTGGCAAAACCCTGTGTTTCTCAGAAACGTTCCATAGTTCCTTCAAATAGGGGTTATCTAGCAGGTTGAATGTGACCAACCGTACAAACGTTGTAGCTCAGTTGGTAGAACATGGCGCTTGCAACGCCAGGGTTGTGGGTTCGATTCCCACTGGGGCCAGTATGAAAAATGTATGCACTCACTAACTGTAAGTCGTAACTGTAAGTCGCTCTGGATAAGAGCGTCTGCTAAATGACTAAAATGAGAAGGACTGCTTGTTCTGTTTTTACAGCCCCTTTGGTCTGTGTCCGGCAGTTGTCGTTGGTCTACCCTGCAGTCTTCACATTACTTTTCCAGTGGCATTTTTGTATAGAAAATACTTAATATCATTATCTGATGTCTGATTTTTTTCTAGACAGAAATTACAACTTTCATGTGTATGTTGAAGAAACTTACTGGCAATGTAACCAGTGTATCTAACTTTGATTTTGGAGACAGATTGAACAAAAATTATTATTGGAGGGAGGGAGTAATGGTGATAACGAATTCCTCTTCAAGAGATCGCAAGAATCGGCTACCTGCCTATTCAGCTAGCTCTTTGACACGCTGATCCCTAAGTAACAAGTTCACACGTGTTTTATCTGTTACACCATTTGTGTCCCAGTATGTGGCTTGACAGATACAATTCTATGGAAGGTGTCATAAACTGAGCTACAGTCATGTACCCCCTCCCTCCACACACTCTCAAACCACTCAACCAAATGTGGGATAAAGAACATGCTTTGATGGAGTCCAGTAGATTTACCACTATAGGCTATGTCTTGTTAAGGCTACGTATTTAACCGATTGTTAGGCGGTTCTTTTAGATGGGATAACGATGCTTTTAACGTAATAAAATGGTCACAAAATGACAAGGAGACAAGCATGTGAATGGCTCGACCTTGGTATTTAGGGTGCGTTCGTAAATTCACTCTGACTATCTACTCCGATTACAGAGCACTCTCGTCTGAGTGTGTCAGATCGCAGAATAACTGACGAATTTACGAACGCTCAACACCCGTTGAACGGACAATCTGACAACGCTCTGAATTTACGAACGCCTAGAGGGCACTCTGAGTGCACTCTGGCACTCCATATTGAATTTAGTCTAATGGTAAACGGTGATTATTTGAAGTGTTGTGTGTGGAATTAGGCTATCTGGGACAGTTATTAGAAGGTCGAAGTTCAAGTCTAGGGCATGATGTTTTCTACCACGTCATTTTTCTTTCTAAATGGGTGCGTGTATTGATATTAATTTATCCAACAGCATCATCCATGGCAAATTTAGACAGAAGAGCAGTCCGAGATAGTGACTGCGTGAACTTTGCATCCCTCCGGGGTAACATACTCTGCGTCTGTGTTGTAGCCTACCGTTCCTCAAATGACAGCCATCTGCTCTTCTTTTAAGCGCATAGCTGCCCTCATAACTGAAGTGACAGATTAAGTTATGACAGCGCCATAAACCACATGGAATATCCCATCTTGATGTTATTTGCCCATTGGACTTGCTTCGTAGTCTTGGTCGGACCCGGCATATAATAACTAGATTGGGCCTTGCCTGTTTTGCATGTTATTTTGGCATTAATACGTGTCACATATCAGTTTGTAAACAATGTAAAACCCCCCAAAATTATTGAGTTAATAAAGCCGCATACAAGCATGGTCTCTTTTTTGCTTTCTTGAGTAAGGCAGCTCCAAAATGTGCGTGTTTCAGTCTAGCTCAGTGCTTTCTGTGGTGGTGGGGAAGCCAGTGGAAAATACAGAGCGCAGGTGTTGGTAATGTTCTCTAGTTGCGCCGTGATTGGCTCAGTGTTCTGTCACTCATGGGGACACTACGTCACCGCCAAGTCTAAGGGTAGAGTTCGAAAATTTAAGCCCCTTGGGTGCTGCCATAGAGTTACATTAGAAGTGCAAATCCAAGAAGGCTCAAGATCATTGGCCACAGATAAAATGACGTCAAATCACGTTATATCTACAGTAGCTTTGACTGGACTGATCATGTCAACATCATACTTTCAAAATCTTAGCTAGCAGTCATCATCATGAATCAAGTCCACAATCTTCTGGCAAATCATTTTTAATCCTTGTCATATGAAGAGAAATAATAGATAAAACGTATCGGTGCTTATCGGCCATTGGACATTACACAACAAGTTGGAAATAACAAATTCAACAATGAGTGGTTTGGAAGGAATCAGTGGCTAACTGCAAGCATTGCAAATCAATCCCTAGCCTGCTATTCAGTGGAGTGGCTGTGTGGTCCCAAGTCTGGGATTAAGGGTCTCTTTTCCAGGTTTAAAATTATAAACAAAACAACTTAACTCGGAACTGCGAAATCTGACTTCAGTGAGTTCAAGACAACTGGGAACTCAGGGGGGAAAAAACGAGCTCCGACTGGGAAAAACGTTTTGAACGGTCATCCAACTCGGAATGGTAAATCCGGAACTCAGGCCTCTTTCTAGAGCTACGACCTGAAAATCACTGACGTGATAGCCACTGATAGCCAGGTGTAGCAGTGGTAAGGTGTTGGGACTGCTGTTGGGACAGTTTTATGTAGGCCCGTTTGTCACCGTTATAGTGCAATTCATGTATTGTTAGTGTTGTGTAGTGGCTTTGCTGGCATGCATCCCACAATTATTATTTTTTGCCCCACCAAGATTTACATGCTAAAATCGCCACTGTTCCCAAGTATAAATGGTACCATTTTGTGTGCACTGTTTGACCTTTTGAGTCTTGACATGTCATGACCTGAGCCAGAAATGTAAGTTCTGAAGGGTGTCAGATGAGGAATGGGATTTTCCCATTTTAACCTTAGTCCCTGGATCCACTGGGAATGGTTGTGGTGGAATGTACAGTTGAAGTCGGAAGCTTACATACACCTTAGCCAAATACATTTAAACTCAGTTTTTCACAATTCCTGACATTTAATCCTAGTAAACATTCCCTGTCTTAGGTCAGTTAGGATCAACACTTTATTTTAAGAATGTGAAATGTCAGAATAATAGTAGAGAGAATGATTTATTTCAGCTTTTATTTCTTTCATCAAATTCCCAGTGGGTCAGAAGTTTACATACACTCAATTAGTATTTGGTAGCATTGCCTTTAAATTGTTTAACTTGGGTCAAACGTGTCGGGTAGTTTTCCACAAGCTTCCCACAATAAGTTCGGTGAATTTGGGCCCATTCCTCCTGACAGAGCTGGTGTAACTGAGTCAGGTTTGTAGGCCTCCTTGCTCGCACACGCTTTTTCAGTTCTGCCCACACATTTTCTATAGGATTGAGGTCAGGGCTTTGTGATGGCCACACCAATACCTTGACTTTGTTGTCCTTAAGCCATTTTGCCACAACTTTGGAAGTATGCTTGGGGTCATTGTCCATTTGGAAGACCCATTTGCAACCAAGCTTTAACTGATGTTGCTTCAATATATCCACATAATTTTCCTTCCTCATGATGCCATCTATTTTGTGAAGTGCACCAGTTCCTCCTGCAGCAAAGCACCCCCACAGCATGATGCTGCCACCCCCGTGCTTCACGGTTGGGATGGTGTTCTTTGGCTTGCAAGCCACCCCCTTTTTCCTCCAAACATAACGATAGTCATTATGGCCAAACAGTTCTATTTTTGTTTCATCAGACCAGAGTACATTTCTCCAAAAAGTACGATCTTTGTCCCCATGTGCAGTTGCAAACCGTAGTCTGGCTTTTTTATGGCGGTTTTGGAGCAGTGGCTTCTTCCTTGCTGAGCGGCCTTTCAGGTTATGTCGATATAGGACTTGTTTTACTGTAGATATAGATATTTTGTACCTGTTTTTTCCAGCATCTTCACAAGGTCCTTTGCTGTTGTTCTGGGATTGATTTGCACTTTTCGCACCAAAGTACGTTTATCTCTAGGAGACAGAACGCATCTCCTTCCTGAGCAGTATGACGGCTGCGTGGTCCTATGGTGTTTATACTTGCGTACTATTGTTTGTACAGATGAACGTGGTACCTTCAGACGTTTGGAAATTGCTCCCAAGGATGAACCAGACTTGTGGAGGTCTACAATTTTTTTTCTGAGGTCTTGGCTGATTTCTTTTGATTTTCCCATGATTTCAAGCAAAGAGGCACTGAGTTGTGCATCCACAGTTACACCTCCAATTGACTCAAATGATGTCAATTAGCCTAAGAAGCTTCTAAAGCCATGACATCATTTTCTGGAATTTTCCAAGCTGTTTAAAGGCACAGTCAACTTAGTGTATGTAAACTTCTGACCCACTGGAATTGTGATACAGTGAATTATAACACTTAGGTTGGAGTCATTAAAACTTGTATGTAAACTTCCGACTTCAACTGTATATTATAATTCCAATGCCTGTTGATTATGTCCATGTTCCATTGTGATTCAGCCCCTCACTGGTTTGGCTTGCTGCTCGAATAGAAAGAATGATATGAATTGTACATCAATGCCCTTCCTGAGGTCACCATGACCTCTCAATACACGGAGTGTACAAAACATTAGGAACATTTTCCTAATATTAAGTTGTACACCCCTTTGCCCTCAGAACAGCCTCAATTCATCGCGGCATGGACTCCAATGCTTCCTACAGTTTTTTTATACACACAGGAAACTCTCAAGCGTGAAAAACCCTGCAGCGTTGCAGTTCTTGACACACTCGAACTGGTGCGCCTGGCACCTACTACCATACCCCATTCAAAGGCATTTAAATATTTTGTCTCGCCCATTCACCCTCTGAATGGCACATACACATTCCATGTCTCAATTGTCTCAAGGCTTAAAAATCCTTCTTTATTCTGTCTCCTTCCCTTCATCTACACTGATTGAAGTGGATTTAACAGGTGGTGACATTAATAAGTGATCATAGCTTTCACCTGGTCAGTCTGTCATGGAAAGAGCAGGTGTTCCTAATGTTTTGTACATTCAGTGTATATTCAATATGGGTGGTGATGGATTATTTCATGAGATTAAACCACAGGTACAATATGCACGACCGACTACACTAATTGCCTCCAGTTGAGTTAAAGTCCTCCCATTCTCCTTTTCATCTAATTTAACACCTGATTTACATAACACAAAGCACATATCAGAAGGTGGTCCAGGTATGACATGCCATGACACTAGTGGGGGCTGTACGGGCTAGAACGAATGTGTGGTGTCAACACCTTTCATCAGTCCTACTGCCACCAAATGTCCTCAAAGTAGCAAGTCTAAGTCCATCAGTCGGTTAGTCAGTCTTTCAGTCTATCAGGGATTCTGTCAGTTTGTCAGCCCGTCCTTCAGTCAGTCCTCCTTCCAGTCAGCCCTTCAGACCGTCATCCCTTCAGACCATCAGTCCTTCAGTCTGTCAGCTGTCCTTCAGCCTGTCCTTCAGTTAGTCAGTCTGTCAGTCAGCCCGTCCTTCAGTCAGTCCTCCTTCCAATCAGCCCTTCAGACCGTCATCCCTTCAGACCATCAGTCCTTCAGTCTGTCAGCTGTCCTTCAGCCTGTCCTTCAGTTAGTTAGTCAGTCTGTCAGTCAGCCCGTCCTTCAGTCAGTCCTCCTTCCAATCAGCCCTTCAGACCGTCATCCCTTCAGACCATCAGTCCTTCAGTCTGTCAGCTGTCCTTCAGCCTGTCCTTCAGTTAGTTAGTCAGTCTGTCAGTCAGCCCGTCCTTCAGTCAGTCCTTCAGCCAGTAAGTCTTTCAGTCAGTCCTTCAGTCAATATGTCCTTCCATCTGTCAGGTCGTCCTCAGCAAGGGTGAGTAGGCGGGCGGACACTGTCTGACGAGGGGATAGACGCTTTCGTGATTTGTCTTGTTTTGCGTTCGTCTTGACATTTATTCTGCCGGTCTGGTAATTAACAGGTGGGGATATGTCAAGGACAGGCTGGGGCGGAGAGATTTTGATAAACTGCAACCGGGTGGAGATGGCAGTAGATCATCAGTAACAGCGTTGATTAAATGGTGTCTTGCGGCAGTGCACTCGGTCAGGACAGAGCTGTCATCACAAAGTGCCATATCGTGTGATGATAGAGGCTCAAACTCACAGCCCTGATCAGCCGAAAGGGCTTTGAGTTACCGGAATAGACCCATGTTGATCATTGTTTTCCCCTGCAAAGACAAAGTATGTTTGAAGGAATATGCCTTTGAGGTTCTATGTTTCGCAATCTAAACATTTTGGGGATGACTTGCTGTCTAAGATTAATGGTGTTTTTGACTAAATCCCAGAAAAACTTGTTAAAGGGTGATTTAATAGGGCCTTAGTTGTGTTTTGCTAGTAAACAAACCTGCTGGTTCTACCCAAGGCAATCCTTTGGTTTTGAACCACCAATGAAAGTCTGTTTTTGTTTTTTTTCCTTTTGGCAATCCGACTCCGACAGATTCTTTCCCAATTCTACATGTTGAAACCACCTACAGCTGATGGCCTTTCACTGAATGATTTTGGCCGATAATCGGTCGGGTGTGTTGGCCCCTTATCCATCAAAGACTGGCGCAAATCTATCCAATGTAGATGGAAATACAACTGGTTGGAAAGGACAGCCGGCCTTGCAAGATACGTGAATGCTACTTTTGCTTTAAAGTGGTCTTGCCCCTCCACGTCCATGGGCAAATTAAATACTCTATTTAATTATGTTAGTGAGCATTAACTCAGTGATCTTATCAGAATGGTCTTTGCAAGCCAACGAATGCAACAAGATTAAGGAGAATATGCTGGTGGCACAAAGTGAAATCCCCCTAAAAGAGGGGGTGAGGTGGGTTTCGGAATCAGATACCCAGTGCCAGCCTCTACTACATTTCAACCATTTTGGATCTTGCTAGATGGCAGCTATCAAATATGATATTTCTCTAGATATCAATCAGAAGCTGCTGTTTTTCTGGTAACAAATACGTTTCTGGAAATGACCGAAGACAACGGGCTTCCTGATGTGTACTACATCATAGGGAACATATCATAATAGATTATTGAATGTAATGTGTGGAGAACAAACAGAAATACAATTGTAGTTCCGGTGCATCGCTAACATGTTCAATTAGGCTTATATCAGTCTGACTTAATAGTTCTGTTTTTAGCTCCACATGGCTTATACCGAGCATCATCAATGTCCTCTACGATGTTTGTCAAACTTCATTTGAGTCCCTCGAAGATAGATATGTAGCTAGATATGTGCAGTATCTAGGCTCAATCTTAATTCCAGTCTTTATTCATTATTTGGTTCAGGACATAGCAGGCTAACGGTGCAAAGGCGCCAAGCTATTCTTCTTCGATACTCTGCTAGTTTTTTCCCCCTGTTACTTCTTAGTCAGTTCTAATTTAATGAAATTCCGACGCACGGTGCTGGTGAACACTGCTCAAGTTTAATTTAACATGTTATACGCACCCTCCAGACATGTCCTTGATTCTAATCAGTAGCCCGACCCCATGGATGTTTGTTGAAAATTGTAATAATCTTTTTTGATAACTTGACTTTTGATAACACTTCTAAACTCTCATAGGGTTTAATTATGCTGGAAAGCCTGTTCATTATTCAAATATGTAAATGGAGGCCTAGATCATATGAAAACTATGCAGTGCAGTGTTGGCATTCCTTTGAAGCACCACTGAAGTGTCCTGTCTATCGTAGTGTGAATTATTAAGTTAGAAGGGCACCCTGCATGTTTCCAGTGAATGCAGTTCACCAGTAGAAATGGAATGTGTGTGTGCACTCCCTCATGAATGGAGTTGGTTAGTGTGTGTCCGACTGTCTGAATACATGTAAAATTTATCCACTTTACCACATGGTAGGGTGGTGCGACATATTTTGTAGGCCTCGTTATTCATAAGGCGATGTCGATGTGCGTGATGGACTTTATAGTTAGACTATATTTACGCTACCGCTGCATGCCCAGGCTGTTGTTGATTGCGTGGGGTGTTCTCTCCCCCTCTCTCTCGCATTTTTTCCCCCATCACTCTTTCTCTTCCTACTGAATGTCTCCATTTCTCTGTCTCGTTCCCTTTCCCACATTCTCACTCTCACCCGCCAGTTCAAGCAGCCATTTGTGGAAGCCCCTTAGAGCAGGGTTTTCCCAAACTCTGTTCTGCCCCTGGTCTTCCAGGTCAGTTAAATCAAAAACATGAAGTGCCTGCGACACCACAGGACCAGGGTTGCCTACCCCTGCTCTGGCCATTCTCTCTCATTCACGCCACTTCCTCTCTCTCTCTCTCTCTCTCGCTCTCGCTCTCGCTCTCGCTCTCGCTCTCGCTCTCGCTCTCGCTCTCGCTCTCGCTCTCGCTCTCGCTCTCGCTCTCGCTCTCTCTCTCTCTCTCTCTCTCATGTATTTATAAAGCCCTTTTTACATCAGCAGATGTCACAAAGTGCTTATACAGAAACACAGCCTAAAACAGCAAGCAATGCAGATGTAGAAGCACGGTGGCTAGGAAACACTCCCTAGAAAGGCAGGAACCTAGGAAGAAACCTAGAGAGGAACCAGGCTCTGACGGGTGGCCAGTCCTCTTCTGGCTGTGCCGGGTGGAGATTATAAGAGTACATGGCCATTAAGGCCAGATCGTTCTTCAAGATGTTCAAATGTTCATAGATGACCAGCAGGGTCAAATAATAATCACAGTGGTTGTAGAGGGTGCAACATGTCAGCACCTCAGGAGTAAATGTCAGTTGGCTTTTCATAGCCGAGCATTCAGAGGTCGAGACAGCAGGTGCGGTAGAGAGAGAGGGAGGAAGGGAGAGAGAGAAAGGTATTTTTCTCTCTCTCCTCTTTCTCACTCTCTCTTTATCTAGTCTATCTCTCTCTCCTCTTTCTCTCTTTCTCACTCTCTCCTCTTTCTCCCTCTCTCTACTCTCCTCTCTCTCTACAGGGGGGTAGAGAGGGAATGGGTGGCCTGGTCTCTCTGCAGGGGGGGTAGAGAGGGAATGGGTGGCCTGGTCTCTCTGCAGGGGGTAGAGAGGGAATGGGTGGCCTGGTCTCTGCAGGGGGGTAGAGAGGGAATGGGTGGCCTGGTCTCTCTGCAGGGGGGTAGAGAGGGAAAGGGTGGCCTGGTCTCTCTGCAGGGGGTAGAGAGGGAAAGGGGTGGCCTGGTCTCTCTGCAGGGGGGTAGAGAGGGAAATGGTGGCCTGGTCTCTCTGCAGGGGGGGTAGAGAGGGAAAGGGTGGCCTGGTCTCTCTGCAGGGGGGGTAGAGAGGGAAAGGGTGGCCTGGTCTCTCTGCAGGGGGGTAGAGAGGGAAAGGGTGGCCTGGTCTCTCTGCAGGGGGGTAGAGAGGGAAAGGGTGGCCTGGTCTCTCTGCAGGGGGGTAGAGGGGGAAAGCGGCACTGGCTCCTTTGTTTCTTTTGTTACAGAAGGTTGAAAAGGCCAGCCAACAAGGGGGAAGCGGAGGGGAGGGATGGAGGGGGTGAGGTATAGGTCTGGATGCACTAGGATAGGGGGAGGGGTGTGGAAGAGAAGGGAGGATACGTTTGGCTTTGCTCTGTCTGTCTGAACTGTGTGTCTATACTGTCTGTCTGTCTGTCTGTGGGAGAACAGCTGGTGTTGACTGGCTGCAGACTCTTCTCCTCCACCAAGGGATAGGTAGGTGAGTGGGTGTGGTAGAGGGGGAGTGTCCACCATCTGGTACCTGCTGTAGACCCAAAAACTAGGGCAGAACTTCTCCAAAGTCTGAACTTCGAAGCTTGGAAAGTTCTGTGTTTTTAGTGTTCTTCGGTGCACCTTACAATGGGTCTACATGTGGTTTTTCGAATTCCTTCGCAATGTAAAGATTGATTTTGCTAGATATTTTTTGGTTGTGGTAATTTTGATTATTAGCGTGGGATATTTATTTTTGTTTTCGCTGAATGGTTCTTGCTTTTCGCCAACGCTAGACAAGTGGCTATTCACTGGCAACTCATGATTTGATGTGAATGGATATTAAATCACTTGTGAAGTAGAATATCATCTCAATGATATCAGGGGGTTTTATGTGGTTTTGGACTCCCAGGAAACAATACAAGAGGCATCTGGTATGGGAACATTCGGCAGGTTTTTGTGTTCTTGTGTTGTTTTGGCAGGCCGATAGGCGGGCGGTGTGAAAAGCGTTGTTCGGAATGCTGGCCGTTGCTAAGTGGGAACCATGGAGTCCTTAGAATATGGGGAGCGCTCGGTTTCCCCAGATACACCCTTTTTTCTCAAGATCACTGCCAAAGATGGGTCAGTCACCCTTAAACCCCCCCTCCACACACCTTAATCCCCCAGGGGGGGACCCGCTCTATCCTGGGAAAAGGGGGTTGTCACGGAGAGAAAAGGACCAATGTTGGACTGGACTGTTAACCAGTTTTGCACTTTAGTTGCTTAAGGTTGGATAAGGGGAGGGTGTGTGTGATTTATCTTTTGCTGGTCTCAATTTGACCTATTCTGAAATGGACGTGTGTGTGTGTCTTGGTGTTGGTCAGTGGTGTAGTCGAGGGTAAACCAAGTAAACACAGCTTACCCACAGAAAATTGCATTGAATGTATAGGGAGCTTAACTTTTTTCCCTGCAACCGGCAATCAGAGTTTACCCACCTATTTGTATTGATTTTATTTTATTGAATTTTAAAACATACAATCTACCTGCAGTGAAGCTGCTCAACATTTACAGTTGAAGTCAGAAGTTTACATACACTTAGGTTGGAGTCATTAAAACTCGTTTTTTAACCACTCCACAAATTTCTTGTTAACAAACTATAGTTTTGGCAAGTCAGTTAGGACATCTACTTTGTGCATGACACAAGTAATTTTTCCAACAATTGTTTACAGACAGATTATTTCACTTATAATTCACTATCACAATTCCAGTGTGTCAGAAGTTGACTGTGCCTTTTAAACAGCTTGGAAAATTCCAGAAAATGATGTCATGGCTTTAGAATCTTCTGATAGGCTAATTGACATCATTTGAGTCAATTGGAGGTGTAGCTGTGGATGTCTTTCAAGGCTTACCTTCAAACTCAGTGCCTCTTTGCTTGACATCATGGGAAAATCAAAAGAGATCAGCCAAGACCTCAGAAAATTGTAGACCTCCACAAGTCTGGTTCATCCTTGGGAGCAATTTCCAAACGCCTGAAGGTCCCACGTTCATCTGTACAAACAATAGTACGCAAGTATAAACACCATGGGACCACGCAGCCGTCATACCGCTCAGGAAGGAGACGCGTTCTGTCTCCTAGAGATGAACGTACGTCGGTGCAAAAAGTGCAAATCAATCCCAGAACAACAGCAAAGGACCTTTTGAAGATGCTGGAGGAAACGGGTACAAAAGTATCTATATCCACAGTAAAACAAGTCCTATATCGACATAACCTGAAAGACCGCTCAGCAAGGAAGAAGCCACTGCTCCAAAACTGCCATAAAAAAGCCAGACTACGGTTTGCAACTGCACATGGGGACAAAGATCGTACTTTTTGGAGAAATGTACTCTGGTCTGATGAAACAAAAATAGAACTGTTTGGCCATAATGACCATCATTATGTTTGGAGGAAAAAGGGGGTGGCTTGCAAGCCAAAGAACACCATCCCAACCGTGAAGCACGGGGGTGGCAGCATCATGCTGTGGGGGTGTTTTGCTGCAGGAGGGACTGGTGCACTTCACAAAATAGATGGCATCATGAGGAAGGAATATTATGTGGATATATTGAAGCAACATCTCAAGACATCAGTCAGGAAGTTAAAGCTTGGTTGCAAATGGGTCTTCCAAATGGACAATGACCCCAAGCATACTTCCAAAGTTGTGGCAAAATGGCTTAAGGACAACAAAGTCAAGGTATTGGAGTGGCCATCACAAAGCCCTGACCTCAAACCTATAGAAAATTTGTGGGCAGAACTGAAAAAGCGTGTGCGAGCAAGGAGCCCTACAAACCTGACTCAGTTACACCAGCTCTGTCAGGAGGAATGGGCCAAGATTCACTCAACATATTGTGGGAAGCTTGTGGAAGACTACCCAAAACGTTTGACCCAAGTTAAACTACACTGCTCAAAAAAATTAAGGGAACACTAAAATAACACACCCTAGATCTGAATGAATGAAATAATCTTATTAAATACTTTCTTTACATAGTTGAATGTGCTGACAACAAAATCACACAAAAATTATCAATGGAAATCAAATGTATCAACCCATGGAGGTCTGGATTTGGAGTCACCCTCAAAATTAAAGTGGAAAACCACACTACAGGCTGATCCAACTTTGATGTAATGTCCTTAAAACAAGTCAAAATGAGGCTCAGTAGTGTGTGTGTGGCCTCCACGTGCCTGTATGACCTCCCTACAACGCCTGGGCATACTCCTGATGAGGTGGCGGAGGGTCTCCTGAGGGATCTCCTCCCAGACCTGGACTAAAGCATCCGCCAACTCCTGGACAGTCTGTGGTGCAACGTGGCGTTGGTGGATGGAGCGAGACATGATGTCCCAGATGTGCCCAATTGGATTCAGGTCTGGGGAACGGGCGGGCCAGTCCATAGCATCAATGCCTTCCTCTTGCAGGAACTGCTGACACACTCCAGCCACATGAGGTCTAGCATTGTCTTGCATTAGGAGGAACCCAGGGCCAACCGCACCAGCATATGGTCTCACAAGGGGTCTGAGGATCTCATCTTGGTACCTAATGGCAGTCAGGCTACCTCTGGCGAGCACTTGGAGGGCTGTGCGGCCCCCCAAAGAAATGCCACCCCACACCATGACTGACCCACCGCCAAACCGGTCATGCTGGAGGATGTTGCAGGCAGCAGAACGTTCTCCACGGCGTCTGCAGACTCTGTCACGTCTGTCACATGTGCTCAGTGTGAACCTGCTTTCATCTGTGAAGAGCACAGGGCGCCAGTGGCGAATTTGCCAATCTTGGTGTTCTCTGGCAAATGCCAAACGTCCTGCACGGTGTTGGGCTGTAAGCACAACCCCCACCTGTGGACGTCGGGCCCTCATACCACCCTCATGGAGTCTGTTTCTGACCGTTTGAGCAGACACATGCACATTTGTGGCCTGCTGGAGGTCATTTTGCAGGGCTCTGGCAGTGCTCCTCCTTGCACAAAGGCGGAGGTAGCGGTCCTGCTGCTGGGTTGTTGCCCTCCTACGGCCTCCTCCACGTCTCCTGATGTACTGGCCTGTCTCCTGGTAGCGCCTCCATGCTCTGGACACTACGCTGACAGACACAGCAAACATTCTTGCCACAGCTCGCATTGATGTGCCATCCTGGATGAGCTGCACTACCTGAGCCACTTGTGTGGGTTGTAGACTCCGTCTCATGCTACCACTAGAGTGAAAGCACCGCCAGCATTCAAAAGTGACAAACATCAGCCAAGAAGCATAGGAACTGAGAAGTGGTCTGTGGTCACCACCTGCGAAACCAGTCCTTTATTGGGGGTGTCTTGTTAATTGCCTATAATTTCCACCTGTTGTCTATTCCATTTGCACAACAGCATGTAAAATGTATTGTCAATCAGTGTTGCTTCCTAAGTGGACAGTTTGATTTCACAGAAGTGTGATTGACTTGGAGTTACATTGTGTTGTTTAAGTGTTCCCTTTATTTTTTTGAGCAGTGTATTTAAAGGCAATGCTACCAAATACTAATTGAGTGCATGTAAACTTCTGACCCCCTGGGAATGTAATAAAAGCTGAAATAAATCATTCTCTCTGCTATTATTCTGACATTTCACATTCTTAAAATAAAGTGGTGATCCTAACTGACCTAAGACAGGGAATATTTACTAGGATTAAATGTCAGGAATTGTGAAAAACTGAGTTTAAATGTATTTGGCTAAGGTGTATGTAAACTTCTGACTTCAACTGTAGATTACATTCAGTCATCTAGCAGACACTCCAATCCAGAGTGACCCACAGGAGCAACTAGGGTCAAGCGCCCGCCCAAGGGCACAAAGACAGATCCTCACCCAATCTAATCGGGGACCCGAACCAGCGACCTCTCAGCCACCAGTCTAAGCTCCCAAACGCCAGGCCACCAACCATCCAAGGTCTCTTGTTGCTAAGCTCAGCCAGGACATACACTGCTGGGGGCACTGCATTCCCCAGTCCTGTGTGTGTGTTTTAAAATATATGCCTGTATTGTACACAACATTGTGCAAATACAGTGAGAAACTGACAATCTTCATGGTTCTCTTGTGGCCTAGTGTTGACAGAATATTTGTAGAGTGAACATGAGTCCTTCATCTCTTGTGATTTGTGTTTTGGATTAGTGAACATTTCACCTGTAACACACTGTATCATGTCTTTGGAAACGTGTCTCTTTAAACCACACCAGAATCAAGGCCCATCTCTGATACCTCTGCAGATGTCATCTGTCACCTATAGGTCTATGTATTGTAGTGACAGATCTTTGTCAAACATTTCTCTTAACGCTGAAACAAATGCTTGTTCATAACCCTCATTCGGCGAGGGCCTCTTGCTTATAGGCTAAACAGTGTGTGTGTTGGGGGAGGGGAGGGGAGGGTTTGGCGTGTGTTGGTTGTAATGTGTTCGTCTAGCTCTGCATGCATGGCTTACAGCAGACTACGGCCCTGTGTGTCCACTACCCCAGCAGAACCTGCAGGCAGCTTTGTAAATAACTCAATATACTCTCTCTATATTATTCATGGAGGCTCAAGGATTTTTGTCTGCTTACCAAGAATAAGCTTTTCCACCCGCCTGCTCCACCCCAATGGCCTAATCTAAGGGAGGGGGAGGGCAAAGTGTGTGTGTGGAGGGGGGGGTTGCTTCTTCATTGGAGTGCACACAACACTCCCTCTATTTGACTGTAAGACCAGCCATGGGTCACACTGAACCGTTTCAACTCAATATCACCTCTGTAAAAGGATGTGAAATGCCGGTGGGTTGCTTGAGTTCTAAATTGGTCAGAACAAGTAGTTAATTTACTGACTGCTACACCAAAAAAACTAAAGCTTTAAATACTGTAGTGTAGGCCTAGTGCTGGAAATAGCATGTAGGGTATGTAGCAGTGGAGGCTGCTGAGGGGAGGATGGCTCATAATAATGGCTGGAACGGCGCTAATGGAATGGCATCAAACACATTCCAGTTATTCCACTCCAGCCATTACCATGAGCCCGTCCTCCCCAATTAAGGTGCCACCAACCTCCTGTGGTATGTAGCCTACAATTTCCCCCCCGCCTTCTATCTCTATCCCCCTTTCTCTTCTCTTCTTCTTCCGTTTGTTTTCCCCTGTTGTCCTCTATAGTCGGGACATTAGCATGGACTAGCCCGAGGTGTCTTCACTGGCTTGGCGCAGGCTGGGCTAACCTGTGGGAAGCTGCTGAGAAGAGGTCAGAGTGACTTTGTTGTTGTGTGGTGACTTGGCTCCTCCCCTCATCCTCCTCAGTTATATTGGCACTCCACCATCTCCAGCTGAGCAATGGCAGCTATCTTAGGCAGACGGCATTAACATTCCTTCCATAAAAACGGCAACAAGGCCCGAGCTCCGGCCAGGCAATCCTGAGGCCAGTAGGTGTTCACGGATCCCGTCGGGATATAACCCCACAGCTGTCAAATAAATAAAAATATAATAATAATAATCTAACACACACTGGTTTAATTTTAGCACAGTGTTTGAGTTGGAAGGTTGGGACAGAAAGAGAGGAGGGAAATGCAGTTGGCGTTTGCTTCATGCGGTGCCCAGCAGGAACAAAGCTTAGAGAGGGAGCTGTTAAACAATTAAACTTTTATAGCGTAAACTCCCCCTCCCATTTGAAATGATTGGGGTGTTCTGGTAAGGGACGTGAGGCATTGTTTCCAGTAGACCAGCTCAACTTGACTGAATGAAAGGGGGGGGGGAACTGTACAATTTGCACTTTTCTTAGGTGGACCGCTGGCTAATAATAGATTTCAGTCATGGTTCGTCACCCACCCACCACACTCTTTGTCAAGTCATGTTGGGTATGTTTTGGTACAATGACTGATGGCTGGAAAGCGTTTTAACACATTTTGTTGTGTTTATCTTCATTAGTGTGATATGTTTATGGTTTGTCTCATAGCTTCCCAACTAATGAAAAATATCTCTTTAAAAAAGCACTAGGGACCAAATCCTAACAAAATGCTCATCACCGCATGATTTATGCTAAAGTTAGTTTCTCTCACACACATAGCTACGACCCTGAGAGTAGTTGTAGTTCTCTGGGATCCAGTCAGTATGACTCCAGAGTTGCATAAACATTACTTCCCTGGTTTAAACTATTTATCAGACAGATTCACTCTTCAAATGTGTTGTAATTGGTTTTGGTCATGTTCACAAGGAAACCTAGTGTATTTGTAGTTTTTCTTACCTAAATGCCTGAGTTGCAACGCTACCAGAAATAGGAGAGTGAATTATTTATTTCCTACAAGGAAGTCTAACTAGTCCTCAAAACCACTTTCTATGAAGCTTGAATTCCTTTTTGCTAGTATTTTGTAAAAACACACAACATCGGATGTGTTCAGCACAGCTGGCCTAATGAGTTCGAGCTGGAGGGAATTCTGGTAGCAGAGAGCGACTGTGTCAGGACTCGCAGACACCACACGCGCGTATACTTTAAAAAACGCATACACACTTGATGCGTACGTCTTGCAAAATCACAGCGTTTAATAGACACTAAAGTTTTGGTCAGTGACCCATCAAAGTATTCCAAAGTTTGTGTAAAGTGCACACTTGTTTATGTCTTCATATGCAACTATACAGGCTGGGTGGAGAACACAAATAGAACCCAGACGTATTCTTCAGTTATGTGTCCAAGCACGCAGTGACAGTTTGGGCCAAGCACATTCCACAAATTTAGGGGTTAACCCCAAAAATGTTAAGAAGTGGGTTGAAAATAAAAACAGGAACTTGTCGTGCACACAAACACACAGATCTCCGGGGGCTGAGATACAATGAAAGTGTTTTTATTTTGCTGCCTGTGAATGTAGCTGGCATGGTCATTGGCAGATCATGTTTCAGTGTATGGGTCTCAGTCTCTGTATACTCTCAACTGTCTGTTGGATCCAGCAAAGTTCATTTATCTCTTTTGTCCTCAGCAGGACAGGTTGGTTATAGCTGAACTGACACCAGTGGGTTTGTCAGAAGTCTTGACCTTTATCAACAGGACAGAATTCTACCACAATTGCCTATTTATTGAATCTTCACTTGAACAATGAATGTTGGGACAAGGCGTCATTGATGATATTGCATTTACCATTGATGAGGGCGTTGTTGTTGACCTTGTAGGTTGAAATAGTACTGCACTTGTTTGTTACCAGTCAAGGTGAAGAAGGCACTGCGTTGCCAAAACGTTGTTTATTAGTTTTACCCAATAAATAGTTGGGAGCATGTATAGAATGCGCGACTTACTTTTTCTGCAGTTTACTCTTCATTTGTCAGCTCCTCTACAAACATTTTTGGGTGTGCGTCAGCTCATGCTTTCTAGTAGGGCCGGGACAATACCAGTATCGCAAAACCTCGTTAGTATCGTGGCAAGGAAACAAACAGATTTAACTTCTTTAGAAAAACAGCCTTAATGTTGGAAACAAACATCATTGTTGTCATCCAGAGTCACATGTATTTATTTTCCAAGCTATAGGACACAATATTTGACATACAACAGGTTTTTAAAGGACCAAATAGTTTGGTGTGCTTCGTATTTTAAATGTTTTGCCTTGTAAAAATAAATTGCGATACTGGTATCATTACAGCCTTACTTTTTACTAGACCACTCAAGGTGAAGACGCAACAGTAGTCAATTATCAATGCTTATCAACGGTATCCAACAATTGAAATGCTATTTCTAGAGCTTCTAGACATCACTGGAATAGCCACTTGCTCGATGACCCTGAACCTCCCCCATAGTGTCGACAGTCAATCCGCTTCCTATCGACTGCGCGCCACAAATTGATTGTCGTGACACTCCCACGACCGCATGTCCTAGATATCAGTCCATCGACAAGCCGTGGTCTCATTTTACTATGAGTCTCTTGTTACTTCTGGTCTCAATGACTTGAGCGATGGCTCTTTGATTTCTCCTCTTGGCTCTTCTCCAAGTTATGACATTCAAACATCATAATGGAAAATGTGCTGATCTTAACCCCAAGCTTAAGGAAATGGTTTTCATCACATTGACTGCACCCTCTTATCAAGTCAATAATGCATTTCAAAAAGACTATATCTATCATGTTGGTGGTGGATGCTGCTGCAGACAGTCATTGGTCAGACATACTTGGCCTTAGCTGTTCTTCAAATGATCTGATTTGACTTGAAAAGCAGCTTATTGCAGCATTTGATGACTGCAGAAATGAACAACCATCTCAGAGGCTGGAGATAAATCTTCCCATGGATCTCTGCTCCCCTGTTTTGTGTTTGTTAAATCAAGTGGAACAAATCATGGAATGTCCTTTTCATTTAACTTTGATTAATTAGCTGATCTTGGCCCTATGAGATCCTTAGTCTACTCGTTTGTTCCAATCTGTTGATTCTCATTGAGATGAAAGTTTTGGAAAAGGGAAGAGTGTAGGATAACTCTGTGATCGAGAAATGAGCACAGTGAGAAATATGAAGAGGCAAATTCTAGAGTCTGACTGTCTTGTATTTCTTGGCCCATAAAAGACAGTTGTTGAATGAGTTGCTTATTGGCATGAGTCAAGCTCACTTCTCTCCTCGGGATGTCTGGTTAAGTTGCTAACAAAGCTAGACAGTGTCAAAATACTAATGATAATTTTGAAGCAAAGTAACAAACCTTTCTCAAAATACTTAAGTGCCAAGGGAAAAAAGCCTATCACTTGCAAATTCAGATGACATTTTGATGCAAAACACTTTTGAATCAGGAACACAAACCTTGCTTTTGTTACAATGCCCCCAGTCATCATTACTATTTTGACATACTAGTCACTAAATTGTCACACTAGAAAGGACCAAACCTGGCAATATCGTCAGAACTGATTCGCCCTATTTTGCGGAGATGAGGAAGCGGACTGTGGTCAGGCCGCTGGAGAAAGGCCAATGTGTCACCCACTGACACATTTTGCATTGAGGATATCCATCCACACTGATTACCCTTAGCTGCTAATTTATGACATCAGCTATCATGTTAAACTAATGAATATGGCAAATGTCGACCAAATCCTGCTTTTTCAGCTATACAAAAGGGAGTCTTTCATGTCACAGTTTGCTGTTACTTGCTGCATTTGCAGATGTAGCATGCAGCTTGGAACATGACTGGAGACATCTGCGATGAACCGAAATTCAGCGGTTGGTTGTAGGCCGGTAAGGCCACGGCCTGACCCGACAAAACCGCATTTTCACTCCTCCAAAGACTCTCGAATGGCTCTCTCTGTCGTTAACATTCTGTGATCTCTGGAGATGTGTGTAAGACTGTCAGACAGACACGCGGCGGGGACGGGCCAGCCCATCGGGCATGTAGAGAAGGGGGAGGGGCTGAGAGACCATCGAGGCTTAGTGGAGAGGGCGGGTGGGGTGGGACAGCTAGAGGGATGTTGACCTCTCACCCTGGGAGTTAGAAAAGCATTGGTAATGAAAGTAGGCAGATTAGACCTAACTGATAGCCTGGGCTGTGTGTGTGTTGTGTGTGTGTGCAACAGGCAAAATACATATAGACTGCACATTTAATCCATGTTCTTTTCCACTAACTGAAAACGGAAACATGCTCATGTGAATGAGAGGTTTTGCACACAAACGCCATGTGTCATTGTCGGATTAAAATGATCGGCTTACTCCCAGTGCGTGCCATTACAGAATTACAGAATTTAATGAGGTAGCCATACAAATATAGGCTAATGCTCATCATTTTGACTTTTTGACAATTCAACTTAATGAAGTTTCTATCTCATCAAAGTGAGTGGAGGGGCCCATTCTCTCCCAGTTCCTCATTATGAAGTAACTCTGAGTAACTCTGGTTAGTGCTTCACATGGCTGCAGAATCATGGCGCCAATGAACATTCTCTTTTTGATAATGTAAAGTAGGCCGACTACTCAAATAAGAAACTGAAGCCTCGATGGCCTTCACTGAAGCCTCTGCCCTTTGTTATGTTTGTTTTGGAGGACTGTGACTGCGTAGACATAAAGTTTGTGGAGTCTGGGGAGCCGATAACGTATTGTTGGTTAGGGAAGGAAGCAATCAGGATAGCATCAGCCATGTGCCAAGTGGTTGGAGAGGGCAAGGCCTTTTGGACAGGATGCTGTGGGGTTATATTTGGGACCCTTTTATCTTCTGCTTGAGAGGAAAAATGAAAACAGTAAATGTTTTGTATTTAGTTATAGCCCCACCGTGGCCAAAGAAGCACTGTCTGCGGTAGAATTATGAACAACAGCTTAACCACCCAAGAAATTGTGGCATTGTTGGTTTTGATGACACTGTGCTCAGGTTTTTTTGATGTGTTAGGGGAATGTGTGTGTTCCAAACCCATCAGAGAGGAAGAATAGAGAAGCTGGTAGAGTGTGTGTGTGTGTGTGTGTGTGCGTGCGTGCATAGCTGGCCAAGGTTTTTACTGGTTGTCAAGCAGTTGCAGTAAGTATGAGAACATCGTTGAGATTTATACTATCTCATGACTTGTATAATCAATGAACAAATCATATGCTCTTTTTCAATATTTATTGAGTTTGCCGACTACGTTTAGAATGTCCTCTTTTGAAGTCCCATTTTCTCACAGCAGCTTTTATATTGAAGGTTCCAAGTTGCTATGACAACCACTTTTTCCCCCAGGCTGTTTACAGCCAACTTGTTTCTGAAGTCCCATGTGGTTTTCCCCCAGGCTGTTTACTGCAAACTTGTTTTCTGAAGTCCTGTGTGGTGTGGCAGGGATTTCTTTAAAAGTATTTTATTTTCTCTGTACGTCTGACCTGATTTACGTTGAGTTGGCCCCATTCGGCCCGGTAAAAAAATGCCTCCTTTATTTGGAGCGCTGGTCATGTCTGAGAGGGCCTTTAGTACAATGAGTGTGATGACACCCCCTCAGAGTGTGTGTGAGGTTTACAATTACCCCTCTGTTTAGTGCTGGTGACCCCCCCCAATTTTGGAAGGGGTGAAATGGGTCATTGAAATGGGTCCAGTCCATTTCATGGCCACAATGGGACCCATTAAAGTAACTGTCCAGTGAAAATCTCAAGTCTTCATATCCAAATAATGTTGTTGACTCATTCCAAACTCTTATTTGTGGCCAAAGCATAAATTGGAGAGAAAAAAAACACTTAAACCCCACCTCAGAACTTTTTTTTTTGGGGGGGGGTTAGATCAGCTTAATATTGCAGATAGATTGTAACTTCCATCAATGTAATTGTCTGCATCACTTCCAATCCCCCATGTTTTTATATATATATACACACACACCCACATACATACATACATTGAGAGCTTCAAGTTCCTTGGTGTCCACATCACCAACGAACTATCATGGTCCAAACACACCAAGACAGTCGTGAAGAGGGCACGACAAAGCCTATTCCCCCTCAGGAGACTGAAAAGATTTGGCATGGGTCCTCAGATCCTCAAAAAATTATACAGCTGAACCATCGAGAGCATCCTGACTGGTTGCATCACCGCCTGGTATGGCAACTGCCTGGCCTCCGACCGCAAGGCACTACAGAGGGTAGTGCGTACGGCCCAGTACATCACTGGGGCCAAGCTTCCTGCCATCCAGGACCTCTATACCAGGCGGTGTCAGAGGAAGGCCCTCAAAATTGTCAAAGACTCCAGCCACCCTAGTCATAGACTGTTCTCCCTGCTACCGCACGGCAAGCGGTACCGGAGTGCCAAGTCTAGGTCCAAAAGACTTCTCAACAGCTTCTACCCCCCAAGCCATAAGACTCCTGAACAGCTAATCATGGCTACCCGGACTATTTGCACTGCCCCCCCACCCCATCCTTTTTACGCTGCTGCTACTCTGTTAATTATTTATGCATAGTCACTTTAACTCTACCCACATGTTCATATTACTTCAACTATCTCAACTAGCCGGTGCCCCCGCACATTGACTCTGCACCGGTACCCCCCTGTATATATAGCCTCCCTACTGTTATTTTATTTTACTTCTGCTCTTTTTTTCTCAACACTTTCTTTGTTGTTGTTTTATTTTAACTTTTTTTTTGTTAAAAATAAATGCACTGTTGGTTAAGGGCTGTAAGTAAGCATTTCACTGTAATGTCTGCACCTGTTGTATTCGGCGCATGTGACCAATAAAATTTGATTTGACATACATACATACACATATATATCCTTTAAAAATATATATATATTCCCCTTTATTACTTTCCAACCCTGCCACCCTTTCCCCACTTGGAGTAAACTAGTGAACAACAACGCCTAGGCCTCTACTTCCAGCCCATACCCACTATCTACATTTTATGGACACAGTCAATTTTACAATAATTACATTTGGTTTGTTCTTTCTCCTGAACTTCTTCTACTCTCAACCTCCGATCATTTTCATGATGTCCATCCGGTTTGCTTCTATATGCCATATCTTTCTAACTGTGCTCCATCACAAAAGCTCCCAACCTACAACCCATACACTTATTATGGACACAGCGTGCCTACATTATTAGTTATCTTGTTATTGTTTGTTGTTAGTTGTTATTAGTCCCATCCTTCAATTCCATTCAACACCTCCCATCTATCTTTTAACACCATCCATATAGGATTTCTATTTGCCATATATATTTCAACTGAACTGTGATGTCTTACAAAAGTTCTGAACCTTTCTATTCTCATTGAAAGGTTGTGCACATCAACAACAACATCAACAACTAATGCTAGCCAGAGCAAGATAAGCTAAAATCTAACGAAGGAACATTAGATAAACCCTCTCAAAAATGTTCAGCTAGTTGCCCGTCAAAATTGCTCTGATAAACGATGGGAAATTGTAGCCAACTCATCCTTCTGCAGCTTGCCTGCAACCAAGCACCCAAGCTAACTGGCTAAAGTTGGCTAGTTTGCTAGCTAGCTACTTCCGGACTCAAATGAGAACACCTCACTCTGACCATTTTACTTGCCCTAGCAGAGCTGGTTATCTAGGCTATTTACATGTTATCTAGAGCGTTCTTGACTAACTATTACTTTTTTTGCCTATGTATACTTACACCGTACATATTCAGCCGGTGTTGTGCGTTCGTAAATTCATCAGTTATTCTACACTCTAGCACACTCAGACGAGAGTGCTCTGAAATCAGAGTAGATAGCCAGAGTGAATTTGCGAACGCAAGAGATATGCTAACTGGATAACAGTCATTCAAGTTCTTGTTAGCTAACCAAATGACACCTGCATCTCTAGCTGTGTATAGCCACTGAAAACGATATGAGGGGAAAAGTCAGTCACTCACCCACTCCTCCAATGGAATGGCATGACATGACATCCTCCTAGCAGCTAGCTACCTACCTAGCTAATGTTAGGGTCCGTGTTTTTAGCTTGCTACATAAATCGATACGCTAGCCTATTAGCCACGTTATGACTGACTTGTGATCATTGCCCTTGCTAGTTTGATTGTATTGACATTTCCAGCCTTAGTTACATTCGTCCGTTTTTGTCCAAAATATTGAGTCATTGAAACTGAAACAGTGCATCCTGAATGGAGGCAGCAAACAATGTACCAGGCCAGCTGAGATTTACAACCTGATATCAATGTTTTTTGGACTACCAAGAAATGTATTGGTGAATTATATGAATCATGCATTGAACTGCATTAATCTATTCTGCCAACAATGCCTTAGTGTACATCATGGAATGTTGAGTCAAATAGAACCTATTTTTAAAACGTCTTATAAAGTTGGTTTTGTAGCATAAACTGGGAATTTGACATGTTTTACTGAAATGATTATATGTCTGTTTTGTTGCAATGTAGTTAAAACACTGTCAGTTCCACTTTAAGACTGAAAAGCCTCCTGCTTGAAACCTCCATTGAATTAATGTGAATGGTGTTGTCTCACAAGTGCCTTTACACAATTCCATCAAGCCCAACCATACAACATACCATTTCCCACCTGTCAGAGGTAGTCAACAGCTGACAATCCAAGATGTGCACAGACTGTGTAGATCTGTGATAAAGGCTCACGCTATCTGGCTATTCTTACGATTTCTGATAACATTATCTGTAGACTGTCTGTCTGCTTAACCTGAGGGACCATTGTGCTACTAATCCCTGAATGGGAAGTCTTAGGGAGAGAACCAACAAGATCTAAGATGACAACGTTCCCCAGTTCAGCCTCCACCAAACTGCATGAAGAAAAACCTAAACATTCAGGTCAAAACGACGAACCAAAAAATAGCCAATATACTGTACAGTATATCCTTGGTTTCTCCATTTGTCTTCATTCAGACGTCAACTCGGGGCCCTAGCAGTCAAGGTGTAGGTAGTGATAAATTAACCCAGCCGGTTAGTTTATCACTGACCTAGACTATGACCTAGCAGCTCAGGTTTTCCCTTGGGTCTGTGCTTGCCTCACCTGAGGGAAGCGTTGCACGGCATGACCCGACAGATCCAGAAATAGGAAGTTTCATGAATGAGCCGGGGCTTAGCTGGCGAAAGGCTTCAGGGTTTCCTGAGTTTTAAATGTGTCGCCATTGCGTTGACAAAAAGCTAAGACAGTAGATGCTACTGCAGTGCAGTCCCCTGGGCAGAAACGTATTGTTTACTTACCACTTCGTCTTTTTACTACCTGTAGGGAGTTCTGGAGTGGCGGGTAGTTTAGTGGTTAAGAGCGTTGTGCCAGTAACTGAAATGTCGCTGGTTCTAATCCCGGAGCTGACTTGGTGAAAAAATCTGTCGACGTGCCCTTGAGCAAGGCACTTAACCCTAATTGCTCCTGTAAGTCGCTCTGGATAAGAGTGTCTGCTAAATGACTAAAATGTTTGACCGAATGTTGGCACTGTTTACAGGTAGCATTCCTTGACAATGGCTGTCTTTTTGAACTCCTTTGAAGAAGTTAATAACATTCTTTACAATCACCTAAGATGCATAATCAAGGTCCACAATGTGATTTGTAGTCGGAATGAATAAGCTTAAAGTCCTACTCCAGTCTCCTTTTCAGCTCATATATGACCTGATTTTACTTAACAAGGCACATCTCAATAGGTGGTCCAGGTGTACTCTGACATAGCACAAGTGTGTGTGTGTGTGTGTGGCGGGGGCGGGGCTTTCCTCTTTTTGTTCTTTATTGTTCCTCAACAAAGGGGGGAGGCCGATGACATCAGTGGGCACCATCAGACAACCTTGAATGTCCTACTCCATGAAGTTTGTACTTGTCAACAAAAAAAACTATTTTGCTGAAAACATTTTCTTCTCCCTAATGTGTGTATGTTACTGTACTTATACATGGGATATTGTTTTGCAACAGGAAAAGTTAAAAGATCTTTGGGGTACCTCTTTAATCTGGGTCTGGTAAACCGCCTTTTTAAGTCTGGTCCGTCTTTGATCCATTTTTGTTTGGCGTAGCGAAATCACAATGTTATGTCTGGTTAAGTGGTAGTCCAGTTTAATGAGTGACATTTACTCTGGCCTACTCTGTTTTGTATGGTTGATTTAACTTAATGTCTTGTTCCTAACTGGTAATAATGCTTATTATGCAATATGTCCAGTAATTCTCTGATCGTGGCGTGTGGGAGTCTCTTTAAAAGCACTACAATGGGCCCTGTTAAGGCGTCAGCATGCTTCAGTTTGGCTGGCGCCTAGTCGAACCCGGCTAGCCAAACCGAAGGAGTGAGCTCGCAATACTCCCTTAAAAAATCTTCACTTGAAAAAGGAGAAAAAAGCGGCAATAGTACTGTTTGTCCATTTTGAGACTCCGTAGCCCTCCAAAATGGTCAGAATTAATCCAAGATAATTTAAGAAATCTGTTATTAATTTGGAAGTTTTTGCCGAAGAGATCTTAGTCACGCAATTTTACATTGAACTAAGATGTTTGGTGCAGTATTTTTCTATGAAAAAATGTGCCTGAAAACGAGTAATCTCTCGTTGAATGACAACAAAGACTTTATTGAAGAATCCCTACTGTTGACCAATCACAGACGAAGGGGCGTAGACTTCGGCTCTGAACTTCGGCTTGCCTCCAGAATTTTTTTTGTGTGCCTGAACAGCCGAAAAAACCCTCACCAAAGTCCAAAACGAACAAAAACTTCACAAAATGTTGTCTTAATATATGCACGAACTCTACCGAACTGTTTCAGCTGGGAAGCATGTGGACACCTTTATGTTCTGCCAGAACCCTTTGTGTTTGTTTCATATGTCTGCCTTTTTAATGGTGACATTTGTGTTTCGCTTCGTTCCTCCATGTTCAGCTTGGCTTTTGTGTTTCGCCTCTGACAAAGGCTTCCTTGACCTAATTCTGTAGGCCTCACCTGGGCAGTATGAACAATAATGGTGATGTGTGACTCAGGCTAAACATTTGCATAGGTTTAGCTCCTGCCAGTGGGAGAAAGATCATTAGCATATAATTGCATATGTAGCAGCCTTCAAATGATTCCTCTTTTTAGCCTGTTAGCCTTTTAGCAATATGATAATGTATTCATAATAGGAAATGCTGTAGCCTAGTAGCAAGTACTTTTTAGATAAATGTACAAATATTTTTACTTCTATGTTTTCTTATGCTTATCCACTAGTAGTGCAGACCTGTAAAAAAAATTAAGCATCAAGGTCCTTTGTTTGATTTAATCTCCTCTCTTCTTCTCCTCCAGGTTTGGACTGGTGTACATGGGGGACCAGCAAGTGTAATTCTGGGACGTTTGCAATGTCAGCAAAGGAACAGTAGAACTTGTATTTCTACAGGTAATAACCACAAGTTTTTGTCTGTTTCTGATATGGGAGAATGGATGCATGACTGACAGAAAGGAATACTGTGGGAATGGAACGGTATGCTCACACAATAAAACATTACGTCGTTGCCGCTTCCACAGTTTCTCTATTTTTTTATGATTTTCAATGGTCTTAAAAACTATATATGCAAGTTCGCTGTCACACATGTAGAAAGGAGTAAGCAGACATCCTGCCCAGATCATCCAGAAGAAGATTTTGGCCGTTTATTTTGGTACAAAGTCTTATTATAAACCGAGCAGTGCCCGTTATGGCAACAGGAATAACCGTTTCGACTTTCGAGACATTTCCTCTAATTCATCTGAATTATACAATAGCTCAGCACCTGGGATTAGAGTTTATTACCCTCTGGTGACAAATCCACTTCCACGACCGCATCCCAACGCATTCAGCAGCTATTTAAAGTGTCGAAGTCTGGTCCCAATTACCTCCCCAAACCAGAGGATTTGGCCGCTTTGAGGACCAAAGGGCCCTCCTACAGTAGCTTTTATTCGTTTGTTTTCCTTCCCTTTGGATAACCCTCCTTCCTTCTCCCCTACTCCTCTTCTGGCCCAGCCAAGGATTATTTGATTTCTTCCTCCCATACTGACCTTGGTTATGTAAACTTGCCTCCTGATTCCACCCAGTCCAAGTTGCCACTTTGCCAGCTCGGAGCACTAGCTCCCACAAAGCCCAGTGTTTTGATTACATTGTGGAATCGGATCAGGGACTATTTCTTCCCAGGCTGGCCGGGTGGGTGAAAGTGGGGGAGGAAGTGGAAGTGGAGGATTGAAGGCGGGGGGTGGGTGCGTGGGTGGGAGGAAGCTGTTGTGGTGGAACCTGGAGGGTCGTAGTGTGTGTGTATGTGAGAGCCGTTTATGCCTCCGCTAACCTCTTCTCGTGGCCCTTGTGGCAAAGCAACCACCATTATATCACAGCAACCGTATCCGTTTTATTCCCATTTTTTTTATTGCCCGTCCTAACCCCATTATTCAACTTGTTCCCCACAAAAGCCAACCATTGAGGAAACATTTGGGAAACGACTGTGGCCGTTCAAACCTTTTTTCATCAGCACCCTTTGGACTCCCTCCCTCTATTCTACGGCAACAGGTGTCACCATGATAAAAACATTTTGTTCTCGGTTCAGTAAACCCTTTTCCACTATTAGTCTTTCTGGTCGCCTGGTTAGCCAAATGCTCCGGAAACGCTGAAGAAAACCTTGAGGAAACGTTAAGCAGACATTTGTCAGTGGCTCGCTGTCGCAGGTTATCACTGAGGAACCTTTTTGGCTCCATTAGTTCCCTTAACTCTCAGCATGGTCCCTATGGCTGCAGCAGCACTCAGCCAAGCCTTTTTAAACAGTACTTCCTGTGGCCTTGGGGCGTGTGCCTCCGTAGTGTCTTATTATTGTCTACGTTTTCAATGGGATTTGTCTGGGAGGGGAGTGATGTTATGGTAACTATACATACATACACACACACACAGTGATTTCATTAAGGGAGTGGTGTTTTGGTTGACTGTCGGGGCCTCCCCCTCCTCCCCACGTCCAGTAGCTCTCCTGGAGCCCAACACAACAGTGCCCTGCCTCTATGTTTAGCCAGCTGCTCATCACACACGCCCATATTACAGGGAAATGATCAGCCAGAGCAGACAGGAAACCAGCAGCCACACTGCAGGGGAGGTGTGTGTGCGGCTGCCTGCCTGAACTTTACCCCCAGCAGAGAGAGACTCCCTGAACATCACACACCTGGTCTAGATACTACTATAACCACAGTCTCATCAGACCATGTAATGGTGTCATTCAAAACCCATTGAACAATTTACTTTAGGATTGGTCTTTTAGGAACCGTCAGCAGCAATAATTATACCACGAGAGAGAATAGATAAGACCAATTATATTACTAAAGTACAGCAGATGTGGAAATGTGTTGTTCTGAACTGTGTCCTGTGATTTGAGGTAGGGAAATGACATGCAAAGTATGGCGGAGCTCAATCTGCTCAGTATACTCACCATGTATGGTTTCAGTCAGGTCTATTGATTCCATGCTAAGATCCATGATGGCAGCTTTGTTCCTTGTTTGGCAGTCCTGTTCAACTCCAGGCTGACCATGGCAGACCGTTTTGAAACCAAGCCTAAAGGAACTTTATTAAAATACCAAACCACTTCGTCACTCATAGACTTGTGTACGCGCGTGCGCATACACACACTTCCACTGACATTAGTATCGCTACAACCCTTGTCTTCAGGCCTCTGCAACAAACCCTTGAATAAAGAAATTAGCCTCTAAGTTATAGTTTTTTTCTTCTTTGCCTTCAGCCATGTCTTTCTGCGTGACCATACTCACACCTGAAAGAGTTAATTTACGGCCGTCATGTAATCAGCAGTCTCGATCTACATAGTCTCTTTGTAGAGTAAGTTGACTTTCCTTCACGACGGAGCAGTATTCATAACAAGCAGACAGAAGTAATCAAATCATGTCCCTTTAATCTCCGTCTCACAAACGATGTCCGGCTGTAATGCATTCGCCAGGCCCAAGAAAGAGAGGAGGAGGGAGAGGGAACAGGAAGCACTCCTCCTTCAGAGGTCGTCCTCCGTTCCCTGTCATCCAATGTCACCTCCATCCATCCCTCTCTTCAGTCCGGAATCGTAATCACCACTTGACTGTTTCTGTGACATTCACATTGCCGACTGTAGACGCTCCAGGGTTGGAGAGTAGACTTCCCCCTTTATCAAAACATTTTCGGATCTAATGCTCCGTTGCTCAAGTACAGAACATGGGAGGGGTAGTGGTTGTAAGATTGGTTCCTCGCCTTTGATGCCGAGGACTTAAATATCCTGCACTGTCAAAGAAGGGCTTTGAAATGTTAGTGGGTCAATCCCTTGACAGGTTTGCAACTGTGCATACGTTTGGGCCAGCCCTGAAACGGCTCTCGTAGAACCATTCTGTGTGGCCAGTTGCTAGACCATAGTGGCTCAGTTGGTGGAGCAAAACGCTTGCAGCACCAAAGGTTGCGGATTCCCGCTTGGGCCACCTAATATACGAAAATGTATGCACACATGACTAAGTTGCTTTGGATAAAAGCTTCTGCTAAATGTAATATGTTATGTTATATACACTCACTGGCCAGTTTATTAGGTACACCACCCCTTTCATGAAAATGGATCGCTCCTACAGACAGTGAGTCACGTGGCCGTGGCTTGCTATATAAAGCAGGCAGACTGGCATCGAGGCATTCAGTTACTGTTCGATTAAACGTTAGAATAGTAGAATAGGCAAAACGAGTGACCGAAGCGACTGAGTGTGGCATTATCGTCGGTGACAGGCACGTCGAATCCGGAATCTCAGAAAAGGCCACCCTCCTGGACTTTTTATGCATGACAGTGTCTAGAGTTTGCAGAGAATGGTGCGACCAAAAAAATAACATCCAGTCAGCGGCAGTCCTGGGGGCGAAAATAGCTCATTGATGAAAGAGGTCGAAGGAGAATGGTAAGAATCATGCAGGCTAACAGGCGGGCCACAAACAGGCAAATAACGGAGAAGTACAACAGTGGTGTGCAGAACTGCATCTCGGAACGCACAACTTGTCGCTGAAATAGCCGATTCCACTAATTTTGAAAGGTTGTCCATATACCATGTGTGTGTGTTTATATTCACATTACTCATATTTTGCCCAGATATTCATTTGGGATGGCCTGGACTTCCTAAGAATGGGACATTGTACCAATATGAAATTCATGGCGAATATTGTGTAGTGTGAAAGCCGCTTTAGACAGTACAGTCTCTGAGGATTTGGATTAATGTATGCAGGGTCAACTTCTGCCTATAGCCACAGTCTACACAACCACTCTTTTGAAGGGAACTCTAAGTGTCTATCTGGTAGTATGTAGTAGTTTAACACTACATAAGCTATTCAGCTGTTCATTCAGCCATTCATTTCTTTCTGACTTATGTAGGAAGCTATGTTAAATGTTACTCCAAAAATACTAAAATGGTGGTTGGATCGAGGCCTTGGCACTTGGAACTTTCTAGCTCAACTGGGTCACGGCCTGCATTGTGGTTGGTTTTGTTATTCAAATGTATTAATATGGGAAAATATGCCGACCTTGCCGAACGACCGCTGTGGTTTTGTTCACCTTTATTTATTTGTTTGTGTGTTGGTGGGTTGGTCTTTGTTGTTTTTGGGCTGTGCGGATCTGTGAAGACTTTCTAGTCTGTTTGGTTGAACAAAAAATATTTATCCGGAATGTCCGCCATGGGAAATTAAATGATGAACGTTAAATGTCTAAAAAGAAAACTAGAATGTTTCTATATACAGGAATCAATAACGTATTTCCCTGAATACTTTGTTTTTCTCAACCATATGTTCCCTAGTTTTTCTGCAGTTAGGCAGAGTTTTTATAAAGACGGAGTGAGGATATTGGGCATTTTTCTGTGATCTTCAGAAAATCTATACAGTACCAGTCAAAAGTTTGGACACACCTACTCATTCCAGGGTTTTTCTTTATTTTCTACTATTTTCTACATTGTAGTGCTCAGCATAAGTGGGAACTCCTTCAAGACCATTGGAAAACCATTCCAGGTGAAGCTGGTTGAGAGAATGCCAAGAATGTGCAAAGCTGTCATCAAGGCAAAGGGTGGCTATTTGAAGAATATCAAATATATTTTTTGGTTACTACATGATTCCATATGTTATTTCATAGTTTTGATGTCTTCACTATTATTCTACAATGTAGAAAATAGTAAAAAATAAAGAAAAACCCTTGAATGAGTAGGTGTGTCCAAACCTTTGACTGGTAGTATGTGTGTATGTGTGTATGTGTGTATGTGTGTATGTGTGTATGTGTGTGTGTATATGTATGTCCCCTCCTTCACCTCTCTAATTACCCAGTCTTTCTCTCCATCCATCCTCACCACTGAGAACGACGGAGGACAGTAAATGAGGAGGAAGACTGAGGGAGAAGCAGGAAAGAGGGAGTGAGGGAAAGAGGGCAGATTAAGACAGTTGTAGACAGTGAAAAGACAATGGAAGACAGGGACATAAGGACAAAGCGACAGACGGTCATAGAGAGAAACTAATCAATCGAGAGAGACCAAGCAGCTAAAAGGAGAGCTAGAAGGTGCAGAAGATCTGTGGTCTCCGACTGACTGGAGAATCCCCAGAGGTACAGTGGTACAGTTAAACAGACATGGGCCGGACAAAAATGGTCCCCAGGTGCTTAGCCTGGACACTCCCTCTCTCACTCTCTCACTCTGCTAGTCTCCTGGGGAGTTAATGCAAGTTGACAAATTGGGACCTGTCCCCTCCTCTCTTGCTCCATGCTCTAGCCTCACAGACCTCTCCAATTAGAGAGGGTCATATGAGGACTTCAGGAAGCCTTGAATAGGGCCACTCAACCTGGGTCATATGAGGACTTCAGGAAGCCTTGATTAGGGCCACTCACCTGTGTGATATGAGGACTTCAGGAAGCCTTGAATAGGGCCACTCACCTGTGTGATATGAGGACTTCAGGAAGCCTTGAATAGGGCCACTCACCTGTGTGATATGAGGACTTCAGGAAGCCTTGAATAGGGCCACTCACCTGTGTGATATGAGGACTTCAGGAAGCCTTGAATAGGGCCACTCACCTGTGTGATATGAGGACTGTCTTACAGTAAACACAGCTGTGGGAATGTAGAGTATATGTGAAAATGGCACCAATTTGTGTGTGTGTGCATGAGAGGTGAGGTAGCTGTCGTTGTGTTATGCTGAGGGTTGTTTCTATCTGATGAATAAAGGCAAGGGTGATTTAGGGGGTTGGGTGGGCAGACATTGTTTTGTCATGGCTGGTCAGGAATCCGGACTGTTTTCAGTGTGTTGATGCTCTGTTATGATTACTGTCTTTGATTGTATCTCAAGGACTGCTGAACAAGGCTCTCCTAACGAGGATGGACCGCACTAAAGAGAAATTAATGAAGACGCTAGGGAATTGGAGGAGCAGAAGGTGGCTTTTTTTTGTGAGCGTAATTATCAGTCTCAGCATCTGTTACCAGACTTTGTTTTGTTTTTATGCACAAAGATCCAAGGGTCTGCTTTAGAAGAACGTAGTCTCTCTTCATCGTTGTCCAGCGCCAGAAGGACTGTTCATAGAACCCTCCTCAAAATCCATTTGAATGCTCTTATCAACACATTAATAGTCATTGACTTTCTAAGATTCTAAGAAATGATGTACACACAAACCAACAGGCTACTCTAGCATGTTTGTGTGAATGATATGCAGTATAGTGATGTGTCCATAGTGGTTACTTTAGCTTCCAAGTACTAAGTCATGTTTTGCAGAGGGGTCAAATACTGTACTTATTCCCTCATTAAAATGCAAATCAATTTATAACATTTTTGACATGCGTTTTTCTGGATGTTTTTGTTGTTATTCTGTCTCTCACTGTTCAAATAAACCTACCATTAAAATTATAGACTGATGATTTATTTGTCAGTGGGCAAACGTACAAAATCAGCAGGGGATCAAATACATTTTTCCCTCACTGTAGATAGCATGTCCAGGTAGGATAGTGTATTGTTAGATAGATAGATAGCATGTCCAGGTAGGATAGTGTATAGTTAGATAGATAGCATGTCCAGGAAGGACAGAGTAGTGAATAGTAGTTAGCGGGCTGTCTGCCCTATCCTCCTGGTAACAGTGTGGGAGCGTGGACTGAGGATATAGGCTGTCAATCCTCCATCATGACTCCACACTGAGCATGGGGAAGGGGACCCTCTTAGCAAAACGTGTGTGCGCGTCTTTGTTCTTTTGTGCCTAATAAAGAACTATACAATGCACACTGGTAATTCAACACTATGGACAGACTGATCTACACACCCCTTATAAGATATTGAAGAAAATGGAAACCTCACTTAATGTAGGCTAACTGACAATACATTGTGAATAGACATTGCAGAATGTAAAACATTTAATAAAAAAATACATTGCTTAATGTACAAACAACAACTAAAATCATATGAGATCTAAATGATTCATGGCATAGCAATGAGGGCCAGTAGTAGAGTTGGGGTGGGGCTATAATGAGGGCCAGTAGTAGTTGGGGTGGGGCTATAATGAGGGCCAGTAGTAGAGTTGGGGTGGGGCTATAATGAGGGCCAGTAGTAGAGTTGGGGTGGGGCTATAATGAGGGCCAGTAGTAGAGTTGGGGTGGGGCTACAATGAGGGCCAGTAGTAGAGTTGGGGTGGGGCTACAATGAGGGCCAGTAGTAGAGTTGGGGTGGGGCTACAATGAGGGCCAGTAGTAGAGTTGGGGTGGGGCTACAATGAGGGCCAGTAGTAGAGTTGGGGTGGGGCTACAATGAGGGCCAGTAGTAGAGTTGGGGTGGGGCTACAATGAGGGCCAGTAGGAGAGTTGGGGTGGGGCTATAATGAGGGCCAGTAGTAGAGTTGGGGTGGGGCTACAATGAGGGCCAGTAGTAGAGTTGGGGTGGGGCTACAATGAGGGCCAGTAGTAGAGTTGGGGTGGGGCTACAATGAGGGCCAGTAGTAGAGTTGGGGTGGGGCTACAATGAGGGCCAGTAGTAGGGTTGGGGTGGGGCTACAATGAGGGCCAGTAGTAGAGTTGGGGTGGGGCTACAATGAGGGCCAGTAGTAGAGTTGGGGTGGGGCTACAATGAGGGCCAGTAGTAGAGTTGGGGTGGGGCTACAATGAGGGCCAGTAGTAGAGTTGGGGTGGGGCTACAATGAGGGCCAGTAGTAGAGTTGGGGTGGGGCTACAATGAGGGCCAGTAGTAGAGTTGGGGTGGGGGCTACAATGAGGGCCAGTAGTAGAGTTGGGGTGGGGCTACAATGAGGGCCAGTAGTAGAGTTGGGGTGGGGCTACAATGAGGGCCAGTAGTAGAGTTGGGGTGGGGGCTACAGTGAGGGCCAGTAGTAGAGTTGGGGTGGGGCTACAATGAGGGCCAGTAGTAGAGTTGAGGTGGGGCTACAATGAGGGCCAGTAGTAGAGTTGGGGTGGGGCTACAATGAGGGCCAGTAGTAGAGTTGGGGTGGGGCTACAATGAGGGCCAGTAGTAGAGTTGGGGTGGGGCTACAATGAGGGCCAGTAGTAGAGTTGGGGTGGGGCTACAATGAGGGCCAGTAGTAGAGTTGGGGTGGGGCTACAATGAGGGCCAGTAGTAGAGTTGGGGTGGGGCTACAATGAGGGCCAGTAGTAGAGTTGGGGTGGGGCTACTGTGAATAGGGGTCTATTGTTCCTCTTTAACTGGTAGCTTCACTCTCTTGGGATTATCCAATAACCCTTTCACTGGTGTAGGACTCATTGTCGTGTGTGTGTGTGTGTGTGGTGTGTGTAGGCCTAGTGTTTGCAGTATGTCTGCGTAACAGCAGCAAAATGGGCAGCAAATGTTGATGTATGCTGTCTGTGTGTGCCTTCTGTGTATAGTAAGGGTGTATCATCATGGGTAGTGTGGGTGTGTGTGTGTGGGTGTGGATCAATGCCCCATCTAGATCTGCCCATCAGTGTTAACAGGAGGAGAAGAGCGTGACAGAGAGCTCATCTGTGTTTACATGGGGTTATAGTAACCCTGTGGTGACTGAGGTCCATACTGTGTATGTGTGTGTCTGCGTGGGTAGGTTTACATGTGCTTGCATGTGAATTGACAGTTGTGTGTGTGTGTGTGCGCGCATTCCCCCCTCTTTCCTTTAAGCTTCCAACATCCCGCCAAACCTCCACACACACACACACACACACACACACACACACACACACACACACACACACACACACACACAGAGAGAGAGAGTCCTATTTGTGGTCAGCAGGAGGGTGCTGGGGTGCTGGAGGGTTGTCCATTGTGTTTTAAATAAAGCTGATTGGAACAGAAGGAATAAGAAATCCCCCTCTACCCTAGACCCCCCCCCCCTTCTATTCCTCTGTCCCTCTCTGTCACACTATCTCTCTCAATATTTGTCTCCCTTTCTCACTCTCTATCATTCTTTCTGTCTCTGTCTTTCTGTGTCTGTCTCTCTCTCAATTCAATTCAGTTAATTGGCATGGGAAACATATGTTAACGTTGCCAAAGCAAGTCAAATAGATAATAAAGAAAAGTCAAATAAACAATAAAAAATTAACAGTAAACATTACACTCACACAAGTTCCAAAAGAATAAAGACATTTCAAGTGTCATATTATGTCTATATACAGTGTTGTAATGATGTGCAAATAGTTAAAGTACAAAAGGGAAAATAAATAAACATAAAGTTAGGTTGTATTTACAATGGTGTTTGTTCTTCACTGGTTGCCCTTTTCTTGTGGCAACAGGTCACAAATCTTGCTGCTGTGATTGCACTCTGTCTCTCTCTCTCTCTCTCTCTCTCTCTCTTGCTCTCCTCCGGTCTCTCTCTGTGTCTCCCTGTGTGTCTCTTTCTGTCTGAATCTCTCCCTTTTTGGCAGCCACCTTTTCCCTCCTCAATGTGGAAATATGGGACCAGTGTCTTTTCATTGGGACACCACTGTTGGGGTGGCTCATCCATCATGGCCTGTCTTCACCCCAGACCCACCCCCTCTCTTCTCCTGGTTGGTTTGACTGGTCCCTTGGGGAGATGAGTGGACTGGACCATTGGGACACAGATGGAGGGGTGAGGAGGGGAGGGGGAATTCCACTTTGGTTAACTTTATGACTGGACCTCTTATGGATTTCCTATCAATCCCAAAGGAGAGGGTCGAGGGTTTTTTTTTTTTTACCTCCACTGGCTTTGTTGTGGTAGATGAGGGGTGTTTTTTTTACCTCCGCTGGCTTTGTTGTGGTAGATGAGGGGTGTTTTTTTACCTCCGCTGGCTTTGTTGTGGTAGATGAGGGGTGTTTTTACCTCCGCTGGCTTTGTTGTGGTAGATGAGGGGTGTTTTTTACCTCCGCTGGCTTTGTTGTGGTAGATGAGGGTGTTTTTTACCTCCGCTGGCTTTGTTGTGGTAGATGAGGGGTGTTTTTTTACCTCCGCTGGCTTTGTTGTGGTAGATGAGGGGTGTTTTTACCTCCGCTGGCTTTGTTGTGGTAGATGAGGGGTGTTTTTACCTCCACTGGCTTTGTTGTGGTAGATGAGGGGTGTTTTTACCTCCGCTGGCTTTGTTGTGGTAGATGAGGGGTGTTTTTACCTCCGCTGGCTTTGTTGTGGTAGATGAGGGGTGTGTTTTGTGTGTGTGTGTAGGATCTGACCTCTCTGGTTATCAGCTGCTGGGCAGCTGTGTACCTGACACCATATAATCATTGATATTGATCACATTTAGGAGCAATATTTAACCAGACCTCAGGCTATAACTATATCTTCTATATACAATGACAAAACATAGTGTCAAAGGGCACAATGTACTAGCACCTACAGTTGAAGTCGGAAGTTTACATACACCTTAGCCAAATACATTTAAACTCTGTTTTTCACAATTCCTGACATTTAATCCTAGTAAATATTCCCCGTCTTAGGTCAGTTAGGATCACCTCTTTATTTTAAGAATGTGAAATGTCAAAATAATAGTAGAGTGATTTATTTCAGCTTTTATTTCTTTCATCACATTCCCAGTGGGTCAGAAGTTTACATACACTCAGTTAGTATTTGGTAGCATTGCCTTTAAATTGTTTAACTTGGGTCAAACGTTTCGGGTAGCCTTCCACAAGCTTCCCATAATAAGTTGGGTGAATTTTGGCCCATTCCTCCTGACAGAGCTGGTGTAACTGAGTCAGGTTTGTAGGCCTCCTTGCTCGCACACACTTTTTCAGTTCTGCCAACAAATGTTCTATAGGATTGAGGTCAGGGCTTTGTGATGGCCACTCCAATACCTTGACTTTGTTGTCCTTAAGCCATTTTGCCACAACTTTGGAAGTATGCTTGGGGTCATTGTCCATTTGGAAGACCCATTTGCAACCAAGCTTTTACTTCCTGACTGATGTCTTGAGATGTTGCTTCAATATATCTACATAATTTTCCTTCCTCATGATGCCATCTATTTTGTGAAGTGCACCAGTCCCTCCTGCAGCAAAGCACCTCCACAGCATGATGCTGCCACCCCCGTGCTTCACGGTTGGGATGGTGTTCTTCGGCTTACAAGCAACCCCCTTTTTCCTCCAAACATAACGATGGTCATTATGGCCAAACAGTTCTATTTTTGTTTCATCAGACCAGAGTACATTTCTCCAAAAAGTACGATCTTTGTCCCCATGTGCAGTTGCAAACCGTAGTCTGGCTGTTTTTTGGCGGTTTTGGAGCAGTGGCTTCTTCCTTGCTGAGCGGCCTTTCAGGTTATGCCGATTTATAGGACTCGTTTTACTGTGGATATAGATACTTTTGTAACTGTTTCCTCCAGCATCTTCACAAGGTCCTTTGCTGTTGTTCTGGGATTGATTTGCACTTTTCGCACCAATGTACGATCATCTCTAGGAGACAGAACGCGTCTCCTTCCTGAGCGGTATGACGGTTGCGTTGTCCCATGGTGTTTATACTTGCGTACTATTGTTTGTACAGATGAACGTGGGACCTTCAGGCGTTTGGAAATTGCTCCCAAGGATCACCCGAGACTTGTGGAGGTCTACAAAAAAAATTCTGAGGTCTTGGCTGATTTTCTTTTGATTTTCCCATGATGTCAAGAAAAGAGGCACTGAGTTTGAAGGTAGGCCTTGAAATACATCCACAGGTACACCTCCAATTGACTCAAATGATGTCAATTAGCCTATCAGAAGCTTCTAAAGCCATGACATCATTTTCTGGAATTTCCCAAGCTGTTTAAAGGCACAGTCAACTTAGTGTATGTAAACTTTTGACCCACTGGAATTGTGATACAGAGAATTATAAGTGAAATAATCTGTCTGTAAACAATTGTTGGAAAAATGACTTGTGTCATGCACAAAGTAGATTTCCTAACCGACTTGCCAAAACTATAGTTTGTTAACAAGAAATTTGTGGAGTGGTTGAAAAACCAGTTTTAATGACTCCAACCAAAGTGTATGTAAACTTCCGACTTCAACTGTATCAGGCTGGTTGCCTTGGCTCTATCTCAGTTTGTCTTTCCGCAACTTCTCGCATCCTCTCTACTCAACTCCTTCTCAGCCATATTGGAGCAGAAGGTCCAAGGTCCTTTCCTCTGGACACTCTTCTCCAATTCATTTTGAGAAGGAGGCGAGGAGAGAGGATGCAAAGAATTGAGGAAAGATGTATTGAGGAAGAGCCTTTGTGTTGCTCTTTTGAAACTGCCATAAATAACATTACTGGATTTTAATTTCAGTATACTTCAGAACACACACAATGATAATTTTAGCTTGGCTAATTATTAACTGTAGGGCAGTGTCCCGAATGGCATCCTATTAACTATACAGTACTTTTGACCAGAGGTTATGGGCCCTGGACAGAAGTAGTGCACTGTAGGGAATAGGGTGTCATTTGGTACGCATGCTTAGAAATGCCAATTAGACACATTCCTTTTCAATGTGAGTAAATATCCTCCCGCCTCATCCTTGATGGTGAGATGATTAAACAGGAGGTGTGTGTGGGGTTGTTCCTTCCAAGGTCCGGTCAGAGAGACCTTGTTTATGATGTGAGCCGCACCGTAGTGTACTAGACTGATGGTATGGTTGATGGTTGGTGTGTGTTGTGTGTGACCCTTGTGCTGTCTGGGACACTGTGATGAATGGGGCTGTTCGAGTGGAGGTGTAAGACTTGACTGTGGAGTGTTGTCTAATGCGCACACACACACACACACACACACACACTTTGACGTTGTTGTCTGTCCCCCTATCCTTAAGGCTGTTTGGGTGCGGCATCTTGCCTGACGACTCAAACTGAATTATTCCGCTGCTCTATGTTCGCTACATACTTCAGTCTGAGACTGTCATCGTTGAAGTCGTTTGTGGCAACGTCAAAATGAGGGGTGTTGTACAAAACAAAGTAATCAGTGATTGGTTAGAGATGATCCAATCAGAGTATCAAAGCCAATTACACATGTTCTAAAAGCCGCTTTACCCAACCTAGCGGTTTCTGGGACCAATCAGAACGGTTAGAATGTGTTTGCGTTATAGAAGTCGAATGGGGAGGTACTCGGATCCAGACTCACTACGGAGAAGAAACTAATGTCCGTGGGCTTAGCGTTTGGCCGGAGCAAAGAGTCTGGGTAGCCAGGCAATGTGGTATCATCTCTGACCATGTTTAGAATAATGCCTTGTAATGCTTTTTAATGCTTTGTAACTTAAGCTCTATACCTTGTATGTGAATCCATTTTGTTTTCCAAAGTAAGTAAATACACTTGTCTGAGAATGGATTCTAAATACATTTCTTCATTTCCTATTACTGTAACTCAACCATAGTCTCTTGCATATTGCTAATTATCTTTATGGAGTCAGATAAACATTTTAATATGTTAACTGCTTAGTCTTATTACAAGTCGCATGTGAAGTATTTATAATATCATAAATTATCAATATTACTGTCCACTACAGTATAACCCTCAAGTATGCTATATTTCTTCTCAGACAGACTGTTCACAAATCTAAAGGCTACACCACTATACAATCACTAGACATCATCTATGAATAGACTATAGTATCTACATCTGTGTATGGTATGTGGTTATAACATTAGCATTAGCATTAGTTGTGGTAGCTAGGTGTAGTCCTCTCTAGATAATCATTGGGACAAAAATACGGACTGACTGGTCAAACCGAAACGGGTCATTTCAAACTGGAACTTTTTCTACTTTTAAAGGCTACATACAAACATAAATATTGCTTTCATTTGATGAAAACATGTCAGACATTTGCAGTGTCTGGCAAATGGTTATAATATGCATGATAACTATTTTCTATAACAGGTTGATGCGTTTCTTAAGCGCATTTCAAAGTTACGAAAATGTCGGTATTCGGAAACGACCTCCGTTCCCAATATGTTGGTTTGACTGAGGTCATACTGAACTGTTACTGAGCCTCCAGTATGTTGGTATAACTGAGGTATTACTGAAGTTTTACTGAGCCTCCAGTATGTTGGTATCAAATCAAATCAAATCAAATCAAATGTTATTGGTCACATGCGCCGAATACAACAGGTGCAGACATTACAGTGAAATGCTTACTTACAGCCCTTAACCAACAGTGCATTTATTTTTAACAAAAAAAGTTAAAATAAAACAACAACAAAAAAAGTGTTGAGAAAAAAAGAGCAGAAGTAAAATAAAATAACAGTAGGGAGGCTATATATACAGGGGGGTACCGGTGCAGAGTCAATGTGCGGGGGCACCGGCTAGTTGAGATAGTTGAAGTAATATGTACATGTGGGTAGAGTTAAAGTGACTATGCATAAATAATTAACAGAGTAGCAGCAGCGTAAAAAGGATGGGGGGGGGGGCAGTGCAAATAGTCCGGGTAGCCATGATTAGCTGTTCAGGAGTCTTATGGCTTGGGGGTAGAAGCTGTTGAGAAGTATTTTGGACCTAGACTTGGCACTCCGGTACCGCTTGCCCGTGCGGTAGCAGGGAGAACAGTCTATGACTAGGGTGGCTGGAGTCTTTGACAATTTTGAGGGCCTTCCTCTGACACCGCCTGGTATAGAGGTCCTGGATGGCAGGAAGCTTGGCCCCAGTGATGTACTGGGCCGTACGCACTACCCTCTGTAGTGCCTTGCGGTCGGAGGCCAAGCAGTTGCCATACCAGGCGGTGATGCAACCAGTCAGGATGCTCTCGATGGTGCAGCTGTAGAATTTTTTGAGGATCTGAGGACCCATGCCAAATCTTTTCAGTCTCCTGAGGGGGAATAGGCTTTGTCGTGCCCTCTTCACGACTGTCTTGGTGTGTTTGGACCATGATAGTTCGTTGGTGATGTGGACACCAAGGAACTTGAAGCTCTCAACCTGTTCCACTACATCCGATTATCACTGAGGTATTACTGAAGTTTTACTGAGCTTCCAGTATGTTTTTATAACTGAGGTCTTACTGAAGTGTTACTGAGCCTCCAGTATGTTGGTATCACTGAGGTATTACTGAAGTGTTACTGAGCCTCCAGTATGTTGGTATCACTGAGGTATTACTGAGCCTCCAGTATGTTGGTATCACTGAGGTATTACTGAAGTGTTACTGAGCCTCCAGTATGTTGGTATCACTGAAGTGTTACTGAGCCTCCAGTATGTTGGTATCACTGAGGTATTACTGAGCCTCCAGTATGTTGGTATCACTGAGGTATTACTGAAGTGTTACTGAGCCTCCAGTATGTTGGTATCACTGAAGTGTTACTGAGCCTCCAGTATGTTGGTATCACTGAGGTATTACTGAAGTGTTACTGAGCCTCCAGTATGTTGGTATCACTGAGGTATTACTGAAGTGTTACTGAGCCTCCAGTATGTTGGTATCACTGAGGTATTACTGAAGTGTTACTGAGCCTCCAGTATGTTGGTATCACTGAAGTGTTACTGAGCCTCCAGTATGTTGGTATCACTGAGGTGTTACTGAAGTTCTACTGCGCCTCCAGTCAACTAAAATGGCCGCTTCATCCTCTTGAAATAAACATTTAAAGTGTCACTTAGAGACACCAGAATATCTCCACAAGCAAATGATGTAACACCCCCTCAAAACTCTGTAACAACACGACAGGCCAAACAATAAGATCATGTAACACCTAGCAATGGCCGCTAATGTTATCCAACAAGCATTCTACAGAGCAACCACCTTTTAAAAGACGTTTCTCAGCACGATATCACCATGTCCTAAAGATCTGATCTTTTCAGTCTGAATAAATCTTAGACCTTTTAAAATCCCCATACTATACACCTACCATGTCTTGTTTAATGAAGTTGGGTGTCATTTAAAGTGTCTTATATTCTGACGGTCAGCCTATAGGCTGCAGTCGGGGCTGAAGCTCTCGTAGTGTAGGTTGATTGTGCCCCAGTGTGAGCGTTGGAGAGGCTGGATGTCAAGCAGTGTTTTCAAGCTTCCAGTATTTATGGTAGAGGAAAAGTACACGTGTGAGTACGTAACATTCCTGAACCAGCTTCACAGAGAGGAAAGATGGAGCGACTGAGACGTCAAGAGAGAAAAGATTGATAGAAGAGGGAGTGAGTAAACAGGACAGAAAAGAGTGTATAAAAAGAGTGAGAGAAATGAAGTGAAGGACAGTCTTAAGTGTCCTAAAGAGTTCAAAGCCGCAGAGCTGCGCAATGAAATTATGGTTTGTAAATATGTAATAATAAATGGAACGTGGGAATATCGCGGCTACGCTGCTGTGGGCTATGAACTGAGCTTTATGGAAAGGGGGAGGGTAAAGAGAGATGCAAGGAAAGGAACAAGGGCAGAGGAGCAAAGGAGAAGTGGAAAAGAGTACAGGACGGAAAGGAACGACCGAGAACGAGAGAAAGAGGAGACAGACAGAAAGAGAGCAAGAATGAGAGAGTAGAGGAGTCAGACAGACAGAAAGAGAGAGCAGACATGAGGTCTGAAGGCGGAGGCACGGCTCTCCATGTCATGGCGAAAAGAGGCATTTCCCTCCTCTGCCCTTCCACCTCTCCCTCCCTCCCTCGCCTCCCTCCAAACCTAATAACCAGTCTACAGTCACGTCCTTGAACCGATGTATTAGCTCAATCTCATCTCGGTGTTGTGAAGCGGTCAAGGAGAGAGAAGATCCCAATAAAAAGTCATTATGACAGACCGACAGATTGGTGTGTGAATATGATGTAAACATGATTATGTTGGCTAACTCACCACAGGAATGGACTTGGAAGTCTTCTCCTTTGTTTGTCCTCAACAATCAATGTCAATGTTCTGTATGGCTGGTGCTGTATAGGCCTAGTTCCTTCAGTCCTGGAATGTTGGCTGCTTCATGTACTGTAGGAGTTTATCATATCTCTGCACAGCCGTGACCATAGCCATGGGAAGAAGGGTTGCTGAGTGTGCTGCAGCACCCCCTGAAAATTCAGAATAAAAAAAAATAGATATATTTTATTTTGCGATTTTTGAAAAAAATAAAGTAGTGCACTGGACCTTTTTAATAGTCCTGTATTAGCAGACCGATATAGCCGTCTGCAGCACGGGCAACCCCCCCCACCTACTTCCCGCGGCTATGGTCGTGACTGGTTTATGGTTATGTGTTTGTATATTTCCATGTTGGATCTGTTCCGACATTTCTTGATTTCTTGTTCTTTCTGTTTTTTAAAATTGATTACTTGTGTACCTCTTTGACATTTCACTGCATTGTTAGGAGCTAGTAACATAAGCATTTCGCTGCACCCGCAATAACATCTGCTAAACTGTGTACGTGACCAACAAACTTTTATTTTTATAGGGAGATAAGGATGTATCTTTTATTGGCTGTGGACTGGAATGTGTATGTTTGTGTAATTTGTACAGTATATGAGAGGTGTGTGTGTGTGTACAGTATATGAGAGGTGTGTGTGTGTGTGTGTGTACAGTATATGAGATTATTTTTTTTTATTATTATTATTTTTTTAGTCATTTAGCAGACGCTCTTATCCAGAGCGACTTACAGGAGCAATTAGGGTTAAGTGCCTTGCTCAAGGGCACATCGACAGATTTTTCACCTAGTCGTCTCGGGGATTAGAACCAGCGACCTTTCGGTTACTGGCACAACGCTCTTAACCACTAAGCTACCTGCCGCCCCAGGTGGTGTGTGTGTGTACAGTATATGAGAGGTGTGTGTGTGTACAGTATATGAGAGGTGTGTGTTGAGCTTTGCCGTGTGAGTGCCTAGTTATGATGTTGGAAATCACCTCTCTTCACCAACCAACAGCCATCTGCTCTGCAGGGTCATCTGGGAATCAGATGAACAAGGGAGGGAAGGAAGAAAGAGGGGGAGAGAATGGAGAGGAATGAAAGAGGTGAAAACATGTATTCCCTATAAGTTCTCTGTCACCTGGCCTGGTCCATGAGTCTCTGACCCCTCTCTGTGTTCCCAGCACAATCAGACACACAGACACCCATTTTATAGAAAAAGGTGGTTGACTGGAGGTGGTGGTACAGGACAAAGGCTGTGGATGAACGAATCCCTACCCAGACAGAGTGCACTGAGGCTGGGTTAGGGAGACCGTTGCACCAGCCAGTCATGGAGAGGGCTCCAGAAAAGTGGTTCAAAGCTCCATTTGGCAGACCCAGGTGAAGAGAGTCCTTATGGGAATAAATAAGGATGTGTTAAGGTCAACATTCATCCCCATGTGCCCTGTGTGTACAGTGGAGAGAAACACACACCGACTGACTCCACCAGTCTACCAATAAGGCACATGTCCTGCAATGTAGTGAATGGATGCATTGATTAATGCTGGAGAGATTTGATGGGTTTCTACATGGCAATTGAGCTTGTTTTGGTGGTTGTCCCTGTCCGGTTATAACTGGTACACAACGAATGCATTTATTTTCAAAATGCCTTGCTAACTCTTTTAATGTAAATTAGATTTGGTTTTGTCTTTGATCTAGAGTAATTTCTGTCTGTTACGATACCACACTGATTGTATCTAATACTGAATTTGTTGAGATTACGTATTTTGCAAGTAACCAGATTCTTTGCCCTCTTTAACGTCCATCTTGTTTCAGCGGCCCGCCCTAACTTTAGTGAGCTACAGTAAACACTTATTTTTCTCCAGAGGGCTGCATCTCAATAGTCTAAAGTGGCTTCATCTCCTCGTCTCCTGTCCTTCATCAGCACTGATGTGAAAGAGCTGGACAAGTGGATGCTATTTCCCGGTAGACATCTAATATCTATATAACCTATTCTGGGTTATTATCAGATTAGATTTCATTGGAGGAAAAAGATGACAGCCACACACAAGATTACCTCTGCACTTTGTTTATTCTGCCAACGTTACGGTCGGATACCTTCTGCCAACGTTACGGTCGGATACCTTCTGCCAACGTTACGGTCGGATACTTTCTGCCAACGTTACGGTCGAATACCTTCTTCAAAACAAACCAATCAGTCCATATGAAGTGGAAGTAGATGTGACCGGCCGCCTCAATTCGGTCTTATGTAGCAACATTTGAAATTGTGTTTTTTACATTGGATAAAAGTAATTCTGCTTTGATAGTTGATACATTTGTAACCCCACTTTTGAGAAAATGGCCCTTGAATGTTTTGGTACACCTACTGGAGAGCTCTTCATTGTCTACACCAATTCAGCATCGTTCACACCCTCTTATGCCTTAGCCCCACCCATCTCTTTAAGGATTCACATGTGAGGCCATGTGCTAAAAAGAGTAGTTTAGTAAACAACCAAAGATTTGAAGACTAAAAGTGGTGAAAGTAGAAGCCTACAATAAGGAAAAACTCCAGGTAAAAATACACATTATCTAGTCCTTGGCCTATCTCCTAATCTGACTTTGGTGCAGGTCATGTTGTTCTTCACATTACCGTCTCTGGTAAACACACTATATCAAATAAAGTTTGTTTATTTGTCACATGCACAGGATACAGAATGTGTAAACGGTACAGTGAAATGGTTACTTGCGTAGTAGCAATATCAAAACCAAAGTGTCCAGGTAAAAAATTGTATAAATATTTTATAATTATTAGATTACTCTTACCCAACACACTTGTCTAAATTGATGGGTCGTGTGAAGGAATTGCTATAACCACCCCCCAACCACATCTAGCTAAGTGGATGTGTCACTATTCTCTAGACATGTACACATGTTCAATAGATGACCGTAATCACCCCCTGACACACCTGGCTAACTTGATGGGTCATGTAATCATCTGGCAAAGTGGTATTTTGTTTAGACATGTAGGTAGCTAGCTAGCTAATCAATGAACCAGCATAATCCCAACTTCTACTACTACCAATACAAACATTGTCATAGCTGTAGTATGAATCTGTAGCTAGCTAAAGAGCTAACCAACTAGGTTCAATGTTAGCTAGCTAACATTAGGCTATAACTAGAAATGCAAATGGATTTCTGATTCGAATAATATTACTACACAGATCATACACATAACGTTAGCTAGCGAGCCAGTAAGCTAACATTTGCTAGCTAGCCAACAATACGTTTTAACTTGCAATGAAAATGACTTTCTGACAATTAGAAACGTATAATATCTGAAAATGAAGCTAGACTGTTACCCGTATACATGGCTGAATGCTTTTTAAATTTATTTTACCTTTATTTAACTAGGCAAGTCAGTTAAGAACAAATTAGTATTTACAATGACGGCCTACACCGGCCAAACCCGGACGACGCTGGGCCAATTGTGCGCCGCCCTATGGGACTCCCAATCACGGCCGGTTGTGATACAGCCTGGAATCGAACCAGGGGGTCTGTAGTGATGCCTCAAACACTGAGATGCAGTGCCTTAGACCGCTGCGCAACTCAGGAGCCCCCAATCACGGCAGACTGGAACCATTTAACTCTGTTTTGTTTGTAGCTACATCTTGTTTGGCCAGCGTTGTGTCAAGTCACTCCAACTGATCTGTCGATAGCGCCTGCTAAATTCAGGGCATCAATGTTGTTGAGAAAGGTAGCAAACCTTTTGTAGTTCTCGATGGCTAACGTTATATCTTTTTAAAAAGGCACGGTAGAAAGGACTATCAACACATACTGCGCAGCTCACGTTATAGACAGAAGCATGCAACATGGCAGACCAATCCAAACTCATCTCCCGACATGTCCAGCCCATCCATCTCAGCCAATCATGGCTAGCAGGAAGGTTCCTTTCTTTTTCCTTGGCTAAACCAACTAGGCTCGTAATTTAACAATTTTATTCGTATTTATGGATGGAATACAAGTTTGTTATTAAAGCACATGAAAGTTACATTTACATTTTAGTCATTTAGCAGACGCTCTTATCTAGAGCGACTTACAGTAAGTGAGTGCATACATTTTCATACTGGCCCCCCGTGGGAAACGAACCCACAACCCTGGCGTTGCAAGCGCCATGCTCTACCAACTGAGCTACACAGGGCTACTTTGTTACATTGAAATTATAGTGTGCATCCAACATGGCACCTTATTCCCTACATTGTGCACTATGGGCCTATGGTCAAAAGTAGAGTACTATATTAAGGAATAGGGTGACATTTTGAACGCAGACTTTCGGGCTTTAAAGTTTCTGTAAATCATCTGAAATAACATGTTGCTACTGTACTCAAATGTTCCAGAAGGCATTTATGCCAAAAAAACACATTTAGATTAAAAATGCCTCTCCTCTGAAGTAGTGACGTGCGACATATGCCTAGTTTCCTGAAACGAGTCACAGACGAGGATGGGAAGCCATTTCAGACTGTTTAGACGCGTCCTTGGTCTTTTCCCTGGGTCGTATTCATAAGGTACCAATCGGAAGAAAACGGACTGAAGCAGTTAGGGACAACCTTAATTTAACCAATAAGAATGATTGTTTTGTTGTCCGTTTTGCTACGGTGTGCCCTGTTGAATACGACCCAGCCATCTCAACAGCCTATGGTAGTAACTCCTGTTTCTGCTGCTACAGTTGCGCTGGCCTCCTACTATTTTAAAGCATAATTTTCAACCCTGGAAGTTTATGCAATGGTGCTCACAGGGCACCTTACACCCTGTGTTTAATGAAGGCATCGTTATGGAAAAGCGACATTTGGACAGCAACACAAAGGGGCCCTTTGTCAATGGGTGTGTTTTACACATGCAGCATTCAGGGGGCCTAGAGAGCGGTCACACCAACATTTACCCTCTCTCTCGGTTTCTCTCTCTCTCTCTCTCGGTTTCTCTCTCTCTCTCTCTCGGTTTCTCTCTCTCTCTCTCGGTTTCTCTCTCTCTCTCTCTCTCTCTCTCGGTTTCTCTCTCTCTCTCTCTCTCTCTCTCGGTTTCTCTCTCTCTCTCTCGGTTTCTCTCTCTCTCTCTCTCGGTTTCTCTCTCTCTCTTGGTTTCTCTCTCTCTCTCTCTCTCTCTCTCTTGGTTTCTCTCTCTCTCTCTCTCTCTCTCTCTCTCTCTCTCTCTCTCTCTCTCTCTCTCTCGGTTTCTCTCTCTCTCTCTCTCTCGGTTTCTCTCTCTCTCTCTCTCGGTTTCTCTCTCTCTCTCGGTTTCTCTCTCTCTCTCTCTCTCTCTCTCTCTCTCTCTCTCTCTCTCTCTCTCTCTCTCGGTTTCTCTCTCTCTCTGTCTCTCTCTCTCTCTCTCTCTCTCTCTCTCTCTCTCTCTCTCTCGGTTTCTCTCTCTCTCTCTCTCTCTCTCGCTCTCACTCTCACTCTCACTCTCACTCTCACTCTCACTCTCACTCTCTCTCACTCTCTCTCTCTCTCTCTCTCTCTCTCTCTCTCTCTGTCTCTCTCTGTCTCTCTCTCTCTGTCTCTCTCTCTCTGTCTCTCTCTCTCTGTCTCTCTCTCTCTGTCTCTCTCTCTCTGTCTCTCTCTCTCTCTCTGTGTGTTGTTATTGCCAGTCTGACAGAAAGATACCTTTTATAGCGTCTGTGTAGTTGTTAGGCCGCTTCACCATAGGAGTCCAAGGCCCACCTGAGCCCGTTGTTAGGCCGCTTCACCATAGGAGTCCAAGGCCCACCTGAGCCCGTTGTTAGGCCGCTTCACCATAGGAGTCCAAGGCCCACCTGAGCCCGTTGTTAGGCCGCTTCACCATAGGAGTCCGAGCCCCACCTTACGATTACACACACAGCTCTGCATGAAATTCAAGGTAGAAATCAAACAAACCTTACGCCTTTAAAACACTGCCTTTAAATCACTGCCTTTTTACACCTGAAGTGCAGCAGCTCATTCTTGAGCTACTAACAGCCAATAGCTTCAATTCAGCTCCTAGCAAAAGACTGCTGTACTCCACTACCCTGAAAAGAGGATTAGTCCAGTGTGTTTTTTTTGAGAGGGGGATGGGTTGGTCCACGGTCGGTCGGAAATGAATTTATGGACCAGTTGTTCAGTGTTTCAGAACTGTGTGTGTGATCCTTTAGTATAGCTGCTTCACGATCTGCCTTGTTCCGCACAAATCCAAGCGTGTCAAAGTATTTTCAAGTCACATGAAAATGGGTGAAAGGGCCATTACCAAGGCCCTCCTCTCCCGTGCAAATGGATTGGCCACATTTGACGTTGCGACAGTAAACTAATTCCCCTAAGCACGTTTTCTAGCCATATGCTATTTGGCATTACCAGCATGAAACAGAGTGGGAAAAAGTAGAATTAGTAGATTGAATAATCGCTATAATGTTTACTAATGTCAGCCTTTTGATGCCCACGTGCTAAATATGGACACCACTTTGGCTTAAGCATTAAAGCGTAGGGGAGTAAATATTAAGTCAGCACCTCTTCAGTTCATGGAGGATGTAGTGGTGTACTGAAACATATTGTGTACTGTCATATTTGGGTTTATTTTGCGCCATCACTGTCCGTTTGTTATTCAGTCAGTTCCATGTTCCATGTTCCATTTCCTAGTCTGCTGACATCATGAGAGGGAGAGTCTGGGACCAGAGTTGGGGTGTTGAAGCACAGTGTGCCTTTGTGTGTGAAAGCAGAAGTGTGTGTGTGTGAAAGCAGAAGTGTGTGTGAAGCAGAAGTGTGTGTGTGCCCGTTATTCATCACCTTGGACTATATGTTCCTTGGTGTGGTATAACAGAGTGTGTACTGTTTGCCTTCAGGGCTTGACCATACATCGTTTAGTTGTGTTTGTGTGTGTGTGTCCTCGTGGTCGTTGGTAGGCCCCCTAACTGTCACGCTACAGTCTGGATACACGTACCTAACCTCACCTGTTAAACTGTCACTGACTTCACAGACTGATTGTTATAGATCAACTGTGACTAAAAGGAGCAAGTAAATCTCTTCAGAAGCTCTTCAAAAGCCATTACATTTCTAGGGCTGGTGCTATGCCTTTCCAGCACGGTTCCAGTATTCACTCCCCTTGGCATTTTTCCTATTTTGTTGCCTTACAACCTGGAATTAAAATTGATTTTTTTGGGGTTTGTATCATTTGATTTACACTTTGAAGATGCAAAATATTTTTTATTGTGAAACAAACAAGAAATAAGAGAAAAAAACTAAGTCAATACTTTGTAGAGCCACCTTTTGCAACAATTACAGCTGTGGTATGTCTCTATAAGCTTGGCACATCTAGCCACTGGGATTTTTGCCCATTCTTCAAGGCAAAACTGCTCCAGCTCCTTCAAGTTGGATGGGTTCCGCTGGTGCACAGCAATCTTTAAGTCATACCACAGATTCTCAATTGGATTGAAGTCTGGGCTTTGACTAGGCCATTCCAAGACATTCCAATGTAACGATCCCGGCAGTCTGAGTCGGGTCCTGTCGGTGTACTAGTTTTTCTGCTCGTGATCTCCAGTTTCCCGAGGGTTCTGGAACGCTCCCTGCCTAGTTGCCGGGCAACGTTGCTAGGCGGGAGCTCTCTTGATTTCCGCACCTGCATCCCATCAGCAATCTGCACACCTGGTCCTGATCATCACCCTTCTTAGGCTCTGGCCTAACATCCATTCCCTGCCGGATCGTTAGCCATGAACAGTATGTTTATCAGCGGATCAGTCTTAGAGCTTAGAGCATTAGTTTTGTTGTTTTGCACCTTGTTTGCTTGTTGTATGCTTACCTCCGTTTTGTTCTCCCTGCAGTCACTCGTCCGGAACCTTCACCCAACCTCTGCCTGATGGTCGGCGGCTGCCGAGCCATCATTGGACCAACTACTGCACCCTCAACAACTCATCCACATCGCCCGCTCTGTTCCCTGGATTATTCAGCAGCACTCGTGGATCAGTTAAATAAACACTCACCTTTGACACCACTTACCTTGTCCTGGTCTGCTTCTGGGTTCTGGCTTAGTAAACCGTGACATCCAAGACATGTAAATGTTTCCCCTTAAACCACTCAAGTGTTGCTTTAGCAGTATGCTTAGGGTCATTGTCCTGCTGGAAGGTGAACCTCCGTCCCAGTCTCAAATCTCTGGAAGACTGAAACAGGTTTCCCTTCAAGAATTTCCTTGTATTTAGCGCCATCCATCATTCCTTCAATTCTGACCAGTTTCCCAGTCCCTGCCAATGGAAAAACATCCCCTCAGGGGATGGTGTTCTCGGGGTGATGAGAGGCGTTGGGTTTGCGCCAGACATAGCGTTTTTCTTGATGGCCAAAAAGCTCAATTTTAGTCTCATCTGACCAGAGTACCTTCTTCCATATGTTTGGGAAGTCTCCCACATGCCTTTTGGTGAACACCAAACGTGTTTGCTTATTTTTTTCTTTAAGCAATGTCTTTTTTCTGGCCACTCTTCTGTAAAGCCCAGCTCTGTGGAGTGTACGGCTTAAAGTGGTCCTAAGGACAATCTTCACTGTGGAGCTCTGCAGTTCCTCCAGGGTTATCTTTGGTGTATTTGTTGCCTCTCTGATTAATGCCCTCCTTGCCTGGTCCGTGAGTTTTGGTGGGCGGCCCTCTCTTGGCAGGTTTGTTGTGGTGCCATATTCTTTCCATTTTTTAATAATGGATTTAATGGTGCTCCGTGGGATGTTCAAAGTTTCGGGTATTGTTTTATAACCCTGATCTGTACTTCTCCACAACTTTGTCCCTGACCTGTTTTGGAGAGCTCCTTGGTCTTCATGGTGCCGCTTGCTTGGTGGTGCCCCTTGCTTAGTGGTGTTGCAGACTCTGGGGCCTTTCAGAACAGGTGTATACATACTGAGATCATGTGACAGATCATGTGACACTTAGATTGCACACAGGTGGACTTTATTTAACTAATTATGTGACTTCTGAAGGTAATTGGTTGCACCAGATCTTATTTAGGGGCTTCATAGCAAAGGAGGTGAATACATATGCACGCACCACTTTTCCGTTATTTATTTTTTAGATTTCTTTTAAACAAGTTATTTTTTTCATTCCACTTCACCAATTTTGACTATTTTGTGTATGTCCATTACATGAAATCCAAATAAAATTCATTTAAATTGCAGGTTGTAATGCAACAAAATAGGAAAAACGCCAAGGGGGATGAATACTTTTGCAAGGCACTGTAGCATTGTGTGTAAACAGATATAAACACACAAATTAGAAATTGAACTTTAAAGTCTGTCGCGATATTGTCTGCTTTGTTGAACTAACTTTTTATTTCTATCTCTCTCTATTCTTTACGCCTCTGATCATTATTTTCCTCCTCTCTCCATCCCTCTCTCCGTTCATCTGTCCTCTGGCTTGTTGTCATCCCCTCTCCCAGACGTTATAAATGGCTGCTTGTTTTTCCTGCTGTGTCAGAGGCAGAGCTGTTGTCTGCTGCTGGGGAATATTAGTTTCTTCCCAGGGCCGTCCCTCATTTACTTCATTACCCAGTCCCCGTCCCACCCTACTTAGCTGGCCTGGTGCTCTGGCGCTCTCACTGTCTGTCTGGTTCTCTCTAGCTCTCACTGTCTGTCTGGTTCTCTGGCGCTCTCACTGTCTGTCTGGTTCTCTGGCGCTCTCACTGTCTGTCTGGTTCTCTCTAGCTCTCACTGTCTGTCTGGTTCTCTCTAGCTCTCACTGTCTGTCTGGTTCTCTTTAGCTCTCACTGTCTGCTGTCTGGTTCTCTCTAGCTCTCACTGTCTGTCTGGTTCTCTCTAGCTCTCACTGTCTGTCTGGTGCTCTGGCGCTCTCACTGTCTGCTGTCTGGTTCTCTCTAGCTCTCACTGTCTGTCTGGTTCTCTCTAGCTCTCACTGTCTGTCTGGTGCTCTGGCGCTCTCACTGTCTGCTGTCTGGTTCTCTCTAGCTCTCACTGTCTGTCTGGTTCTCTCTAGCTCTCACTGTCTGTCTGGTTCTCTCTAGCTCTCACTGTCTGTCTGGTGCTCTGGCGCTCTCACTGTCTGCTGTCTGGTTCTCTCTAGCTCTCACTGTCTGTCTGGTTCTCTCTAGCTCTCTGGTCTGTCTGGCCCCGTGTAGCTCAGTTGGTAGAGCATGGCGCTTGCAACGCCAGGGTTGTGGGTTCAATTCCCACAGGGGGCCAGTATGAAAATAATAATAATTATGCACTCACTAACTGTAAAGTCACTCTGGATAAGAGCGTCTGCTAAATGACGTAAATGTAAATGTTCTCTCTAGCGCTCACTGTCTGTCTGGTTCTCTCTAGCGCTCACTATCTGTCTGGTTCTCTCTAGCGCTCACTGTCTGTCTAGCTCTCACTGTGTCTGTCTGTCTGGTTCTCTCTAGCGCTCACTGTCTGTCTGGTTCTCTCTAGCACTCACTATCTGTCTGGTTCTCTCTAGCGCTCACTGTCTGTCTGGCTCTCTCTAGCGCTCACTATCTGTCTGGTTCTCTCTAGCTCTCACTGTCTGTCTGGTTCTCTCTAGCTCTCACTATCTGTCTGGTTCTCTCTAGCGCTCACTGTCTGTCTGGTTCTCTCTAGCGCTCACTGTCTGTCAAGCTCTCACTGTGTCTGTCTGTCTGGTTCACTCTAGCTCTCACTGTCTGTCTAGTTCTCACTGTCTGTCTGTCTGTCTGGTTCTCTCTAGCTCGCTCTTTCTCACTCGCACTCACCCACTTATCGGTACTCATACTCTCACCGGTGTTCTCTCACTCGCTCTCCTGTTTTCAGTATGATGATTGATCTTTTTATATAGCCTTCTCTTTCACATACACTTTCACACCCCTTGTAGTCCTTATCTGGGATGAGGTCTCCCCTCTTGTTCAATATGCTTGAAAAGGCTGATCTTGGATCAGAACTACTCTGAGACGCTTTATGAATACGGACAAGAGAGCAATGCATACCTCCCTTCCTCCCTAGTGTCTCAGCTGGTTAATGAGGTGTGCTCCTTGTCTGCTATCTGAGGTCCATACTTATAGGGCTTGATTAATCATCTGTATACAGCATTCTGATAGCTTTGTTGCATCACTCACTTACTGCATCAATCACACAGCACTTTGACATGATGAAGATCTCTGATCAAGCACACAGCACTTTGACATGATGAAGATCTCTGATCAAGCACACAGCACTTTGACATGATGAAGATCTCTGATCAATACAGATTAGTCAAGGATTTAGATGAGACGCAACCCTCAGAATATCCCTGAGCCAGCATTAATGCCAAGGATCTGGAGAGGAGTGTGCTCGATGGGGAGTGTGTGTGGTGGGGTGGGTTGGTGTGTGTGGTGGGTGGTGTGTTGGGGTGTGTGTGTATGTGTGTGTGTGTGTGTGTGTGTGTGTGTGTGTGTGGGCAACAGGCGGTCTAACAAAAAGCTCTCGCTCATCTTTTACCCTACGAAGCCTTTCAACCATCATCAAAGAGCATCTCCCCATGACTCACAAAACAACTACCAGGCTTGGAATTCATTCATTATTCAAGGACTACACATTCATGAATAAAGATGTTTGTCACATGCACAGGGAGCTGGTTGAATGCTAAATAATGCTTGTTGTTTTTGTGTGGAAAGTTAGGATTTGGCTTGAGTATGCAAATTGAATTATGCATTTAAAGTACATATTTCCGGTTAAGACAGTAATTTATTGGTTGCTGTTTACTTTGTGTTTTGCACATTAGCTCGATACATAGGAGTAGTTAGTGCAACGGCAGTAAATAACAAAAGGCTTCCCGCAACATTTGACTCTCAAATACCATATGGCTTCTTCTTAGTATCTAGAGAAGTTTTCCTAGTGTTATCATGACAGAAAACCCTATTGCAATTTTTTCCCTTTAGGCTATTCCAAACCAAGCTGTGGTCAATGTCATCACTGTATTCCTGACAAGTGCTTATTAGAATGGCTGCGTTTAAGGCTAAACTAAAAATCACTAAACTAATGTTACATTATAGCATTAACTGCTAACCGCTAGCTAACCGTTAGCCTCAATTTATAACTGGTACTTGGTCATATTTCTACAGTGGCTGGTATTTTCTATCATGATGAAAATGACCAGAGAGAAAAGTGGCCCCCAGTCACTTTTTCCAGCTTCTCCCCCAATGTCAGCGAAGCTTGCACATTCTTTCCGATAATGTGCAAATGTTTCTCCCTGCCATAATCAGCATGTAAAAACACAAGCTGTAATTTCCCTCTGAAAGCATAGCTCCATGAAAACACACACATTGCTCCATGAAAACACACAAACCTATGCATAAACACACACACACTATTTTGAGGCTTCTTTCACTCTGTCCATCCTGGATGAGTACAATAGTCCTAGCCAGTGGACTTTGTCCTGGACCTGTGTGGCGTCATGCCTCAGCATGTTGAGACTAGATATCCCAGCTTACTGTGACTCACCACGCTCTGAGACACAAACACCAGTGACATGGTATTACTGTGGAAGGTCATAAATAGGGATTTATGATGGGTTATCTGTTGATGTGTCAGACTAGTGATCTGTTGAACTTACTGATGAATAACTAATTTGCCCGTCTCTATCCTGTGTGTGTGTGTGTGTGTGTGTGTGTGTGTGTGTGTGTGTGTGTGTGTGTATTCTCCAGCCTGATCCAATCACCTCCTGCCACGTGTGAATGTGTATGTGCATGTGGACTGCTGACACAGTGGTACAAACCTTCCCTCCCTTACCCCTGTCCGGGACTGGTAGGGTACTAATAGCAATCACCAGCAGACTGGTAGTGTGTCCATCCACAACCTACTGGACAGAACAAAAGATGGCCGACGTTGAATGTATTATTCCAGTAGTTGTATATACACTCACCTAGCCTCTCACACAGTACAACTTCACTCAGAACTGGGTCCTATTCATTAAACACCAGATGGAAGAAAACTGACAAACAGGGAGGGACACATATTATTATAATTTTTGTTTGTTTTGCTACTGTGTTTCCTAATGAATACAACAACCCTGGTGTCTATAACAGGAACAGTCGGTAACTGCATGGGCAGCTCCATACTGGTGTCTATAACTGGAACCAGCTCCATACTGGTGTCTCTAACTGGAACAGGCAGTAACTGCATGGGCAGCTCCATACTGGTGTCTATAACTGGAACAGGCAGTAACTGCATGGGCAGCTCCATACTGGTGTCTATAACTTGAACAGGCAGTAACTGCATGGGCAGCTCCATACTGGTGTCTATAAATGGAACCAGCTCCATACTGGTGTCTATAACTGGAACCAGCTCCATACTGGTGTCTCTAACTGGAACATGCAGTAACTGCATGGGCAGCTCCATACTGGTGTCTATAACTTGAACAGGCAGTAACTGCATGGGCAGCTCCATACTGGTGTCTATAAATGGAACCAGCTCCATACTGGTGTCTATAACTGGAACCAGCTCCATACTGGTGTCTATAACTGGAACAGGCAGTAACTGCATGGGCAGCTCCCTACTGGTGTCTATAACTTGAACAGGCAGTAACTGCATGGGCAGCTCCATACTGGTGTCTTTAAATGGAACCAGCTCCATACTGGTGTCTATAAATGGAACCAGCTCCATACTGGTGTCTATAAATGGAACCAGCTCCGTACTGGTGTCTATAAATGGAACCAGCTCCATACTGGTGTCTATAAATGGAACCAGCTCCATACTGGTGTCTATAACTGGAACAGGCAGTAACTGCATGGGCAGCTCCGTACTGGTGTCTATAAATGGAACCAGCTCCGTACTGGTGTCTATAAATGGAACCAGCTCCATACTGGTGTCTATAAATGGAACCAGCTCCATACTGGTGTCTATAACTGGAACAGGCAGTAACTGCATGGGCAGCTCCATACTGGTGTCTATAACTTGAACAGGCGGTAACTGCATGGGCAGCTCCATACTGTTGTCTATAAATGGAACCAGCTCCATACTGGTGTCTATAACTGGAACAGACGGTAACTGCATGGGCAGCTCCATACTGGTGTCTATAAATGGAACCAGCTCCATACTGGTGTTTATAACTGGAACAGACGGTAACTGCATGGGCAGCTCCATACTGGTGTCTATAAATGGAACCAGCTCCATACTGGTGTCTATAACTGGAACAGATGGTAACTGCATGGGCAGCTCCATACTGGTGTCTATAACTTGAACAGGCAGTAACTGCATGGGCAGCTCCATACTGGTGTCTATAAATGGAACCAGCTCCATACTGGTGTTTATAACTGGAACAGACGGCAACTGCATGGGCAGCTCCATACTGGTGTCTATAAATGGAACCAGCTCCATACTGGTGTCTATAACTGGAACAGATGGTAACTGCATGTGCAGCTCCATACTGGTGTCTATAACTGGAACAGGCAGTAACTGCATGGGCAGCTCCCTACTGGTGTCTATAACTTGAACAGGCAGTAACTGCATGGGCAGCTCCATACTGGTGTCTATAAATGGAACCAGCTCCATACTGGTGTCTATAAATGGAACCAGCTCCATACTGGTGTCTATAAATGGAACCAGCTCCGTACTGGTGTCTATAAATGGAACCAGCTCCATACTGGTGTCTATAAATGGAACCAGCTCCATACTGGTGTCTATAACTGGAACCAGCTCCATACTGGTGTCTATAACTGGAACAGGCAGTAACTGCATGGGCAGCTCCATACTGGTGTCTATAACTTGAACAGGCGGTAACTGCATGGGCAGCTCCATACTGTTGTCTATAAATGGAACCAGCTCCATACCGGTGTCTATAACTGGAACAGACGGTAACTGCATGGGCAGCTCCATACTGGTGTCTATAAATGGAACCAGCTCCATACTGGTGTTTATAAATGGAACCAGCTCCATACTGGTGTCTATAAATGGAACCAGCTCCGTACTGGTGTCTATAAATGGAACCAGCTCCATACTGGTGTCTATAAATGGAACCAGCTCCATACTGGTGTCTATAACTGGAACCAGCTCCATACTGATGTCTATAACTGGAACAGGCAGTAACTGCATGGGCAGCTCCATACTGGTGTCTATAACTTGAACAGGCGGTAACTGCATGGGCAGCTCCATACTGTTGTCTATAAATGGAACCAGCTCCATACTGGTGTCTATAACTGGAACAGACGGTAACTGCATGGGCAGCTCCATACTGGTGTCTATAAATGGAACCAGCTCCATACTGGTGTCTATAACTGGAACAGATGGTAACTGCATGGGCAGCTCCATACTGGTGTCTATAACTTGAACAGGCAGTAACTGCATGGGCAGCTCCATACTGGTGTCTATAAATGGAACCAGCTCCATACTGGTGTTTATAACTGGAACAGACGGTAACTGCATGGGCAGCTCCATACTGGTGTCTATAAATGGAACCAGCTCCATACTGGTGTCTATAACTGGAACAGATGGTAACTGCATGGGCAGCTCCATACTGGTGTCTATAACTGGAACAGGCAGTAACTGCATGGGCAGCTCCCTACTGGTGTCTATAACTTGAACAGGCAGTAACTGCATGGGCAGCTCCATACTGGTGTCTATAAATGGAACCAGCTCCATACTGGTGTCTATAAATAGAACCAGCTCCATACTGGTGTCTATAAATGGAACCAGCTCCGTACTGGTGTCTATAAATGGAACCAGCTCCATACTGGTGTCTATAAATGGAACCAGCTCCATACTGGTGTCTATAACTGGAACCAGCTCCATACTGATGTCTATAACTGGAACAGGCAGTAACTGCATGGGCAGCTCCATACTGGTGTCTATAACTTGAACAGGCGGTAACTGCATGGGCAGCTCCATACTGTTGTCTATAAATGGAACCAGCTCCATACTGGTGTCTATAACTGGAACAGACGGTAACTGCATGGGCAGCTCCATACTGGTGTCTATAAATGGAACCAGCTCCATACTGGTGTCTATAAATGGAACCAGCTCCATACTGGTGTCTATAAATGGAACCAGCTCCGTACTGGTGTCTATAAATGGAACCAGCTCCATACTGGTGTCTATAAATGGAACCAGCTCCATACTGGTGTCTATAACTGGAACCAGCTCCATACTGATGTCTATAACTGGAACAGGCAGTAACTGCATGGGCAGCTCCATACTGGTGTCTATAACTTGAACAGGCGGTAACTGCATGGGCAGCTCCATACTGTTGTCTATAAATGGAACCAGCTCCATACTGGTGTCTATAACTGGAACAGACGGTAACTGCATGGGCAGCTCCATACTGGTGTCTATAAATGGAACCAGCTCCATACTGGTGTTTATAACTGGAACAGACGGTAACTGCATGGGCAGCTCTATACTGGTGTCTATAAATGGAACCAGCTCCATACTGGTGTCTATAACTGGAACAGATGGTAACTGCATGGGCAGCTCCATACTGGTGTCTATAACTTGAACAGGCAGTAACTGAATGGGCAGCTCCATACTGGTGTCTATAAATGGAACCAGCTCCATACTGGTGTTTATAACTGGAACAGACGGTAACTGCATGGGCAGCTCCATACTGGTGTCTATAAATGGAACCAGCTCCATACTGGTGTCTATAACTGGAACAGATGGTAACTGCATGGGCAGCTCCATACTGGTGTCTATAACTTGAACAGGCAGTAACTGCATGGGCAGCTCCATACTGGTGTCTATAAATGGAACCAGCTCCATACTGGTGTCTATAACTGGAACAGACAGTAACTGCATGGGCAGCTCCATACTGGTGTCTATAACTGGAACAGACGGTAACTGCATGGGCAGCTCCATACTGGTGTCTATAACTGGAACAGACGGTAACTGCATGGGCAGCTCCATACTGGTGTCTATAACTGGAACAGACGGTAACTGCATGGGCAGCTCCATATAACTTGTATCCCGGTTATGAGAGAACTGGATTAGAAGCCTGGCAAATGCTAATCTTAGACAGGATACTGTGGCATGTAAACATCTTATCCCATTTACAGTTGTTTTTTCGCAGTCTGCACAGGCTCAGATTCACATATCATGGATGTTGTGTGGTGATGTTTCATCTGATTGTCAAACAAATGACTTCAAAAAGTAGGCTACTTGTGCAGTTCCATCCACCATAATAATTATATTTATTTTGCTGATACTGGACCTTATAGCCTACTCGCTGCTTTCACCCCTAATTTAGACAGGTTTCTGCTTAGAATTTCCGACATTTGGTAGGCTATATTAAAATCTCCAACATTTGGTAGGCTATATTATAATTTCCGACATTTGGTAGGCTATATTAAAATATCCGACATTTGGTAGGCCATATAAAAAAAAGACATTTGGTAAGCAATATTATAATTTGGTAGGCCATTTGTTTGTCAACTATACATGCAGCTTCTCTTCTGTCATAACTTGTTGCCCCAGAAGAATAAATAAAGTAGTGCTCACCAGAATAATGTCTTACGTCGATGGAATGTATGCATTAGTAATCTAGTTAACACCTGTAAAGTTGTCTGTTTCGTTTAGGGATCAGGGAGAAAACGCAATAACTCCAAAACAGTGGAAAGATTGGTCCTGTGCAAAATGTCCAAATGTCATCAGTTTGACTGGTTTTAAGGAAATGAAAAGATGAGAAAACAATTAAATGCATTTCTGATAAGACTTCAGTTGGTCTTGGGTGCATATTTTGTGCGGTTGAAATACTGTCTGCATGCATACTTGTCAAAGATAACGTTTTACAGTGCATTCCCATTTTGTCAAGGGATGCTGAAAGAAAAAATCATATTTCTCCACTCCTGTTCCAGAGACAAAATTAACATTAGCAAGAAATGCATAATTTTGCAGGAGTTAATATTATATTATGCTACATGTGAGAGGTTATAGGCCTACACTCAGTGTCCATATTTCAGTTACTATTCCATTTGAATTTGAATTTTGAATTTTGTTACGTTACAGCCTTATTCTAAAATGGATTAAATAAATAAAAATCCTCAGCAATCTACACACAATACCCCATAATGGCAAAGCGAAAACAGGTTTTTAGAAATGTTTGCTAATTTATTACAAATAAAAAAACATACCTTATTTACATAAGTATTCAGACCCTTTGCTATGAGACTCGAAATTGAGCTCAGGTGCATCCTCTTTCCATTGATCATCCTTGAGATGTTTCTACAACTTGATTGGAGTCCACCTGTGGTAAATTCAATTGATTGGACATGATTTGGAAAGGCACACACCTGTCTATATAAGGTCCCACAGTTGACAGTGCATGTCAGAGCAAAAACCAAGCCATGAGGTCGAAGGAATTGTCCGTAGAGCTCCAAGACAGGATTATGTTGAGGCACAGATCTGGGGAAGGGTACCAAAACATTTCTGAATAATTGAAGGTCCCCAAGAACACAGTGGCCTCCATCATTCTTAAATGGAAGAAGTTTGAAACCACCAAGACTCTTCCTAGAGCTGGCCGCCCGGCCAAACTGAGCAATCGGGGGAGAAGGGCCTTGGTGACCAAGAACCCGATGGTCACTCTGACAGCGCTCTAGAGTTCCTCTGTGGAGATGGGAGAACCTTACAGAAGGACAACCATCTCTGCAGCACTCCACCAGTCAGGCCTTTATGGTAGAGTGGCCAGAGAGAAGCCACTCCTCAGTAAAAGGCACATGACAGCCTGCTTGGAGTTTGCCAAAAGGCACCTAAAGACTCTCAGACCATGAGAAACAAGATTCTCTGGTCTGATGAAACCAAGATTGAACTCTTTGGCCTGAATGCCAAGCATCACGTCTGGAGGAAACCTGGCACCATCCCTACGGTGAAGCATGGTGGCGGCAGCATCATGCTATAGGGATGTTTTTCAGCTGCAGGGACTGGGAGACTAGTCAGGATCGAGGGAAAGATAAACAGAGCAAAGTACAGAGATATCCTTGATGGAAACCTGCTACAGAGCACGCAGGATCTCAGACTGGGGCGAAGGTTCACCTTCCAACAGGACAACGACTCAAAGCACACAGCCAAGACAACGCAGGAGTGGCTCCGGGAAAAGTCTCTGAATGTCCTTGAGTGGCCAGAGCCCAGACTTGAACCCGATCGAACATCTCTGGAGAGACCTGAAAATAGATGTGCAGCAACGCTCCCCATCCAACCTGACAGAGCTTGAGAGGATCTGCAGAGAAGAATGGGAGAAACTCCCCAAATACAGATGTGCCAAGCTTGTAGCGTCATACCCAGGAAGACTCAAGGCTGTAATCGCTGCCAAAGGTGCTTCAACAAAGTACAGAGTAAATGGTATGAATACTTAAGTAAATGTGATATTTCAGTTTTTTATTTTTAATACATTTGAAAACATTTCTAAAAACCTGTTTTTGCTTTGTCATTATGGGGTATTGTGTGTAGAATGAGGGGAAACAACGATTTAATCAATTTTAGAATAAGGTTGTAACCTTACAAAATGTGGAAAAATTGAAAGGGTCGGAATACTTTCCGAAGGCACTGTAGCTATGTATGTGGGAATATGACTGACTGTATAATGACTGGACCGTTTGCATAGCCTGTTTCTCTGAATCACAGTCTCTTTCTTTCTGTGGCTTTGAGTGTGTGTCTCGCTCTCGCTCTGTTAATCCCCCTTTCAGACCTGTTTGTTTCACCTGGTTGTCTGGTACTACATGATGACAAAACTCCACCCTTGTTTAATGATTGCTTTGGTTCCTTCCTCCCCTCTCTGTCTGCTCTCCCCTATCTGACCAAGACTGTTCCATTATCACTGTTTAGGGGCATTTGAACTCTCAAGGGCTTTATTTTTAATTGGTCAGACCCTTAAGCAGTTAAATGCAGTTTAGGAGCACTGGGTCTTAGTGTCTAATTAAAGGGTTTGAGTCTGTCTGAAGTGGTACCCTATTCCTTTTGCCCTTGTCGAAAGGAGTGCACTAAACAGGGAATAGGATGCCATTTCAGATGCATCTTAGTGTCTAATGACAGGGTTGGAGTCACAGTTTATCTGTATTTGAGGTCTCTGTCCTGCTGTCAGTGTCCCCACCCCACCCTGCTATTGTACTGTGGCAGTATGACTGTCTCCTCTGGACAACAATGGCATTCTACTCACACTCACACACGATGAACACACACGCTGCTGTACGCATACACACACACACACACACGATGAACACACATGCTGCTGTACGCATACACACACACACACGATGAACACACACGCTTCTGTACGCATACACACACACACACACGATGAACACACACGCTGCTGTACGCATACACACTCACACACAATGAACACACGCTGCTGTACGCATACACACACACACACGATGAACACACACGCTGCTGTACGCATACACACACACACACGATGAACACACACACTGCTGTACGCATACACACACACACACACACGTTCGCACATGGAGTGACTCGTCCCAAACAATACTCGCATATCCTGTACTTATACACCTGCTGTAAGCGCACACACACACACACACATACACACACACACACACAGTAGTTATACACTCACACACAATCACATTGACTTTTCCTGACTACCCTACAGTAGAACTCGAACTGTTATCGATTCACCTCCACCATCTCTTCACATGCATGTTGGCTTGATCAACATGGACTCATCTCATCATAGCTTAGGACTGTAACACCAGCTAACATGGTGCAGATCAGGCTTCCCCAACTGGCGGGCCCGTGGGTGATTTCATTTGGCCCCCCAAAGTTTTCAGAGCAAAATAAAAATAAAACGCTATTTTTTAGTTTTTATTGTTAGACATAAAAGACTAAAAACACCAGCATATCAGCTCCAAGTGATTTTTTTGTTTTGGAAATTTGTTCCGAAGTATTCCCACACATAACAGAGAGATGTAGGTGATCGTATACAAATTCAAGCAAGGTTTGAAATTATTATGTTTTAGTCAAATATTATATCTGTTTGGGCTTCTTGTGGTCAATTTGCAGTCTCCAAATGATTTATAATTATGTCCATCCACTCAAGAAGAAATCGGTCCGCGGCTAAATCTAGTTTATGATCCCAGGTGTAGAAGTCAGAGAGACTGGATCTTAGGGGCCTTTCTGAGCTGTGGTGTTCTACATTTTACATTTTACATTTTAGTCATTTAGCAGACACTCTTATCCAGAGCGACTTACAGTTAGTGAGTGCATAATTTTTTTTTTTTCCTACTGTTATAGAAAACCCTTAGACTATGCAATTTCTATGGAGACAGCTGGCTGGACACTTACAGCCTTGGAATGCACCCTCTCATACCCAAACGATGTCAGAACTTGGGGTAGAAGAGTTGGCCGAAGTGTGTATGTGTGTGACAGATCTCAGCTAAATCACAGATGAATACTCCGACAGGCTTGTTATGGTGTGGTAACAGACAGTAGATCCTTTTCAGTGTGTTGCGATGACATCCACCTGTCTCTATTTGGGTGTAGTCAAACTCACGAGTGTCAGGCCTACACGTCACCACCTCCTGGCGACTGTTGGATCAGTATAAAATACATCCTCTGATTTGACAGTTTGTCCCAGAGGACACTCTGCTTACTATCTGCCCCAGCATCTGATTTCAGATGTCGCTGTCCCCACCTGAACACCCAACATAAATTATTTGTTTTCATTTCTATTTTGAGATCTCAAATTCATACGTTTCCAGATGAACATCTGGTTAGCTGGTTTAGAGAAGATGATGAACATCTGGTTAGCTGGTTTAGAGAAGATGATGAACATCTGGTTAGCTGGTTTAGAGAAGATGATGAACATCTGGTTAGCTGGTTTAGAGAAGATGATGAACATCTGGTTAGCTGGTTTAGAGAAGATGATGAACATCTGGTTAGCTGGTTTAGAGAAGATGATGAACATCTGGTTAGCTGGTTTAGAGAAGATGATGAACATCTGGTTAGCTGGTTTAGAGAAGTGTTTAGAGCAAGGGCCATCGAGGCTCTTTTGTTTGAACATGAACTTTTGTGAACTCAACATAGAGGGAGCAACAGTTTGAGCAAAGCTCTCATGTGTCACGCTCATATCTGTCCCCCGGAAAGAGGGGGGATCCCCTCAACCGAGCCTCTGTGTCACCCGAATATCTGCCACACTAGTCCTCAGGGGCCATAAAGTTTAATAGCCATGGGAACATCCGTCCTTTCTCCTAGTGACAAGTGCCTCTCCCCCAGAGCAGTGGAACACGTCCAATAGTGTTAGAACAAACTTCTTCCTAAAAAGGGCTAATTTTGAAAAGCCGTCTCCGCAGAGTGAATTGCATGTACATTTTCTAAGTCTTGTACCGGGAGAGAATAACTTTCTGGAAGAACGCACGGTCAGTAATCTCCCTCTCAGAGATTTCATCATCTGAGTTGCCGAGGAGGAATGTGTTCTCTTCAGTTCGGCGGCCATTGTTGGGGGTTTCTCTATAAATAACCTCATGTCAGCTAGCCATGCAAGCAGTCGGGCTTTCAGGCAGGCAGGAGAACAGTTATTAGTGGGGCACTACTCTGGGGCAGAAGCCTTGACACAACTTGTACTGAACAAAAGAACACACAGGAACTCTGCCAATCTGTAGCCTTTCGTAGCTTGCAAAGAGCGATATTGATAACCTGATACCTCTGTAGACAGTAATGTTATGACTTGCACAGAGTGAAATATCTTTCATAGTGTCTTATAAACAGGGGCTGATGGTGAGTAACAATTTGATATCATAAATGAAACGGTGAAACACCACTCGGCTCTTTCAAGAGTTTTGGAAGAAGAGTCTGATGCACAAAATAAAAAACACACCATTGCCTGTGTAACGTAATTTGTGATTTTGGCAGCAGTTGATTGCAACATATTACAAACTGTAACATAGCTCAGTTTAGTCTTAGAAGGAAAGGTTGGAAGCACACTGATAATGAAAAGGCTACTTGAACAGACAGACACACAGACTAGTGTCGTTAACTTATACAGTACTTTTCTCACAAACACTGACATCATACAAGGTATTCGTGTTAACACCTGGGCAATTCCATTCAAAATAAGCAAGATGGCCTGTCAAAGATTAAACTGATGAGTAATAATGGAAAAATGTCCTCATATAGATACTCATGCCATGTGACTAGGGGTGTGCTGCCACAGATATCAGAGTTGTTTTGATAACGTCATTGGTGAGATACTGCATATGGCAGGACACTGAACAACTGTATCATCTACTGTAGTCTCACACCCAAGAATCCCAAAGTATGTTGAGTTGGAAGGGATATGTTGCTGGTGGAGCATCTCAGGTGACCATCTTGGACCCCCAGATAACCTCCTTGGACCATCTGGGGAAGTGTTCCAGAACTTTCTTGGACTTCCAGATGAGGTTTTTGGAACATTTGGGGGTGTATCCAGATGACCTTCTTGGACCCACCAGATAGCTTTTTGGACCCTTATTAGGGGTCTCCTAGGGTTAGGGTTAGGGGTTTGGGTTGGCATTCCAGTCAATCACATCCCTTTAGTCACACCCCTGATAAGTTTCACACTTCTAAATGGAAGCTGCTGTACATGTCTCCCTCTGTCTCCCATATCCTATATCCCAATCAAAACACAGGGGTGTGATCAGACACATGTTCAGCGACGAGCTAAGAGCTTACCGAGGCTCTGACTTACGATGTCGAGGGGGAAAAAAACAATTGAATCAATTTTAGAATAAGGCTAAAAGTGAAAAAAGTGAAGGGGTCTGAATACTTTCCGAATGCACTGTAAACCAAACAGTGTCTGACCTAAACTATACAAGTAATTAAAAAATGCTACTCAGTTTGCTGCACTCACAAAACAAGTATTGGCCAGCAAGGCTCTTGATCCAGGAGGGGATTCTCTGCTGTTACCAAGCAAAGGCTTGATTTTGGAAGAAGCTGACCACTTAGCTATCTAACTAGCTACTAAATTAGCAAACCAAATGCACAACTGCAGAGCATTTAGAACATTTTAGAAAGTTAACTTAATAGTTCTAAGATATCTACCTGGCAAACATTTAGTTGTGAATTCCATACTATAATTAGATCACCTGGCGCATGCTGCACACCAGTGAGTGACTCTCAAGGCTCCAGTCTCTCGTAGTTGTGTGCTTGTAAACAAAAATCACGTGACTGGGGACTACCGGTAAGATTCATAAGGTATTTACTTAAAAAGTAGCAAAAAATATTCAAATGTATTAAACGGTATATATTGACGGTATAGAAAAATCCTGTGGCTTTTCCCAAATATCTTGATATACGGTATACCGCCCAAGCCGTGTGTGTGTGTCTGTGTCTGTCTGTGTGTTGTAACAGTTGCACTGCAAACAGGGGTGGAGGGGGGGACATCGACCTCAGTGTTTGTGTAATTGAACACAGGTTCTTGAGGCCACTACAGCATCCTTTGTAAACACTGTTTGTTGATGTTGGGGAGTGACTGACCGAGTGCACTCCAGTCCCACTTTTCTGCCGAGACGAGGGAATGGTATGTGCGTGTGTGTGGGGGCGTGCATGAGTGTGTGTTTATTTGTTTGAAGTGCAGAGGAGGACTGTTTATTACAAGTGTGTGTTTGAGAGAAATTAAAAAGTGGGATGGGGTGGGAGTCCTCTTTCCACAGACCACTGTTTGGGTGTTTTATGTAAACAGTAATTGGTCACTAATTAGAAACCTGCTCCATTCTTCCCTCTCTCCCCCCGGTCTGTGAATGAGTGGCCGTCGAATGGGGCATTATGGGTAGGCCCTTTAATTAATGGCTACTCCACCTCTCTCTCTCTCCTTTCTTTCTTTCTTTCTTTTTTTCTTTCTTTCTTTCTCTCCCTCCGTTTGTGGCTTATCATTAGTCACATTCCATCAGTTCTCAGGGAGCACTGAAGCTTGCAAGCACTGGTTTGTGGTAACGTCTCTGGGTCTCTCTCTCGCTCGCGCTCTCTCGCTCTCCCCTATCGGTTGGGGAAATGATTTGGGTTTGAATGAGATGGTGATTGTGTGTGGGAGTCAACTCCATTAAACAGATGATGGCCTCCCAGGAATGCTCCATAGTCGCCTGGTCACTTAGCTTGGCCCAGACCAGTGGACTTCCTCCTGTCCTGGTTAATGGACCCTGTCTGGACCTATTAGGGGTGATGTCTCCTGGACCTTATTTCTCGATTGGCCTAATGCCTGAAAACCCAGTCATTATCCATGGCGACCTTTCCGTATCCAAGGGCCATACAACCAATGAGAGAATGGCAAATTGAAAACCCATAGAGGCTATTGAGGCTACAGCTCACAAACACAAATAAGCATATACATAGGCAATAGCTCACCACTAAACACATTTAGGCCTATAGATGTAGGCTCTACACAGACAGGCTTGGTCTGCAGCTTTACTTTGGCGATATGCTTAGATACTGTTTACTGTTCAGTCTGCACAGCTTGACCATAGCAATCTAGTGCAGTACCTTCAGTGTCCATTCAGCAGAGAGACAGAGGGCAAAGGAAAGGAATACTCCGTTACACTGAGGTGAAAGAAACATTACAGAAAACCAATTGCAAGCACACATTTCCTCCCCTCTCTCCTTTCACACAGTGATACCTAACCCGCCAGCTAAAGCGACAAAAAAACGACTTCCCCTGGAGGCGAAATCAGATTTTGAGATCTGACTACGAGAATAGAATCACCACTCCATTTCAACTATTCCCGTATATAAAAAAATTATTGGAATTAAGTTTCGCCTGATTGGATTATTGCTTCAGGAAGAGGAAGTAATTTCCAAGTCAAACAGGACGAAGCAGACTGAGAAGCCAGTGTACTGTACTTTAGGGTTGCTTTATTTCCCAAAATAGGTTGAGGGAAGGGAGTGGGAAAAAAGATTGGCACAGACGCTGAACCGACCCGACTGTTGCTCTTGGACAGTGAACACTCAGGCCTGCAAGTTTTTTGCGATCACCCAAAGTGACAACCACGTAACCGTGCCGTGCCAAATTCACCGTGACCCGCGACGGTATTACATGCGACCCCCAGATTCCGGTGGTCGCGGAAGAAATGGGAGAAACACAGTGTTTGTTGCTGTAGTCTGTCACAGAGTTAACATGCCTGTCATTCCTGACGGGGCTGCGCTAGGCTCCGGCGTCGTAGCGTTCTCAGGGTTAGCGTTCCTTCTAGCGAGGCAGAGTTAGTACAGGGTAGAGGTTTCCAGAAGAGTCACACCCACAAACAAACCTGGACTCAAATACCATATGAAATCTTTCGAATACTTTTAGCATTTGCTTTAGCCTGCCTGGAGCGCCAGGTGGGCGGGGTTTGCACTTTTACCACTACTCTATTGGTTCCATTATTGTTCTTGTTGTTCTTTCGCCAGGTCAAAGGGGAAAGTCTGTATTTCGGCTGGTGTTTGTCAGTGTCTCTTATCTTCCTTCCGAATCCCGACTCAATGTTTGGATTGCATGTTTTGAATGTTCTGGTAATTTTCACTGACTAAGGCATCAATCAAAGAGCGACTTTGCCTCTGGTGCCGTCAATTGATAAAACTTTTCATAAAACGTTTTCATAATACAAAAAAATAAACATTTGGAGAGGAAGTGCAAAATTATGGCTTGAGATGTAATTCATGTCAGGTAAAAATTATACAGATAAAAAAACATAAATTATTATACTTGAGTAAAGTTTTTTTCTCTCTCTTTCTTTCCTAGTTTGGCCCCTTGCCAAGCCTTTACCCTCTTTCCCAGTTAACACCTCCACCCCTCCTCACACAGAGGGCTCTCTACATGCCCCAATGGGGTGAGGAATGAGGTGTGTGTCTGTGGTTAAGACTGGTCTGTTGCTCGGGGTGAATAGGTGTCTCTTTTAGTGTGTCTCTCTCTCTCCCTCCCTCTCTCAGTACAGAGGGAGAGACAGAGAGAGAGATCCGTCTGAACTGGCACTGGAAAATCTCACTTCCGTGCCAGTGACTAGAGCAGGGGTGTCAAACTCATTTTGCCCCAACGAGGTCCGGTTGGCCACACTGAAAATGTATATTTCTTTGCAGTGAAAATTAGGGCAAAATAGTCCTCTATCCATCGTTTTTTGATTTTTTTTAATGCTCCCTGACTGTCTAGCTTTCATTTTGGTGATTATTAGCGAGTTGGACACAGTCAAGATTTGGTTTAAGTATATTTAGTTCGTCCCCCCCAAATGTTTTATTAAAAAAATATACACTGCTCAAAAAAATAAAGGGAACACTTAAACAACACATCCTAGATCTGAATAAATGAAATAATCTTATTAAATACTTTTTTCTTTACATAGTTGAATGTGCTGACAACAAAATCACACAAAAATTATCAATGGAAATCAAATGTATCAACCCATGGAGGTCTGGATTTGGAGTCACCCTCAAAATTAAAGTGGAAAACCACACTACAGGCTGATCCAACTTTGATGTAATGTCCTTAAAACAAGTCAAAATGAGGCTCAGTAGTGTGTGTGGCCTCCACGTGCCTGTATGACCTCCCTACAACGCCTGGGCATGCTCCTGATGAGGTGGCGGATGGTCTCCTGAGGGATCTCCTCCCAGACCTGGACTAAAGCATCCGCCAACTCCTGGACAGTCTGTGGTGCAACGTGGCGTTGGTGGATGGAGCGAGACATGATGTCCCAGATGTGCTCAATTGGATTCAGGTCTGGGGAACGGGCGGGCCAGTCCATAGCATCAATGCCTTCCTCTTGCAGGAACTGCTGACACACTCCAGCCACATGAGATCTAGCATTGTCTTGCATTAGGATGAACCCAGGGTCAACCGCACCAGCATATGGTCTCACAAGGGGTCTGAGGATCTCATCTCGGTACCTAATGGCAGTCAGGCTACCTCTGGCGAGCACATGGAGGGCTGTGCGGCCCCCCAAAGAAATGCCACCCCACACCATGACTGACCCACCGCCAAACCGGTCATGCTGGAGGATGTTGCAGGCAGCAGAACGTTCTCCACGGCGTCTCCAGACTCTGTCACGTCTGTCACATGTGCTCAGTGTGAACCTGCTTTCATCTGTGAAGAGCACAGGGCGCCAGTGGCGAATTTGCCAATCTTGGTGTTCTCTGGCAAATGCCAAACGTCCTGCACGGTGTTGGGCTGTAAGCACAACCCCCACCTGTGGACGTCGGGCCCTCATACCACCCTCATGGAGTCTGTTTCTGACCGTTTGAGCAGACATGCACATTTGTGGCCTGCTTGAGGTCATTTTGCAGGGCTCTGGCAGTGCTCCTCCTGCTCCTCCTTGCACAAAGGTGGAGGTAGCGGTCCTGCTGCTGGGTTGTTGCCCTCCTACGGCCTCCTCCACGTCTCCTGATGTACTGGCCTGTCTCCTGGTAGCGCCTCCATGCTCTGGACACTACGCTGACAGACACAGCAAACCTTCTTGCCACAGCTCGCATTGATGTGCCATCCTGGATGAGCTGCACTACCTGAGCCACTTGTGTGGGTTGTAGACTCCGTCTCATGCTACCACTAGAGTGAAAGCACCGCCAGCATTCAAAAGTGACCAAAACATCAGCCAGGAAGCATAGGAACTGAGAAGTGGTCTGTGGTCACCACCTGCAGAACCACTTCTTTATTGGGGGTGTCTTGCTAATTGCCTATAATTTCCACCTGTTGTCTATTTCATTAGCATGTCAATCAGTGTTGCTTCCTAAGTGGACAGTTTGATTTCACAGAAGTGTGATTGAATTGGAGTTACATTGTGTTGTTTAAGTGTTCCCTTTATTTTTTTGAGCAGTGTGTATATATATATATATAATGTTTTACTGAAACCACCGCAGGCCGGATTGGACCCCCTCCGGCCCGCGGGCTGCATGTTTAACACCCCTGGACGAGCGAGAAGGGGGGAGGGGGGAGATAATGCAGGTGGAGGCAGAGAGAAAGAAGCGCGGAGGGAAAATTGGTAGCGGAAGAAGTGGAGAGGGAGAAGAAGAGTGTCCCAAATGGCGCCCTATTCCCTATATAGTGCACTACTTTTGACCAGTGCCTTATGGTCAAAAGTAGTGCACTAAATGGGGAATAGGTTACCATTTAAACGCAGACTCAGTCTGTTGGTGCCAGGAATGACTGTGGTAAAGGTGTCCAGGGGTGTTAGTGACTGTGCTCAAGTGAAGTGTTTTTGCCTGGTAGCCTAGCAATGGGGATGGCTTGGAACAGTGAGTGTGCTGAAAGTGAGTGTACTGAAAGCTCTCTGTGGGTGACACTACTTGACCTGGCTTTTGCTAAGAAGGGCTTCCCAGGCAAGTGAAAACGATGTTGTTGGGCGAAGGCAGGTCTGACTTGAATTTCAATGGGAATGCGTTCCAATGATCTCCATTTAGTCAAACAGACTATCAAGACAACACACAGTGCACAAATATAGTCTTGTTATAGAGGTGGTTTGGTGATGAGTAACCTTACCTGAGACATGAGATTTACCCAAGACATGCCTAGGCTTTAGGAACATTCATTTGGGTAAAGCGCCGGAGACTAACCCCTGTTGGTCACATGTGTAACTGCTGGAGCAGGATTAAATGACTTCTTATTTCTGCATTACATTTGTGTTTGCATTAGGAAGGGATTTGTTCAATAAGAAACATGCTAACTCTACTGTTGGGGTAACACTTGTTGATTCTAACACTTGTTGCTAACACTTGAGGTGTTTAGGCAATGCAAAGTATACTATGCAGTGGGTGTTTTTTTATTTTTTATTAGGGGGCAAAAAGCCTTGATTTTACTGCGGCAATTCAGCTTTTTAGGATAATTTTTTAACAATTTGTCATGAAAATGCGCTGATGGAGGAAAACATTTGACGTGTGGCTTGATTGTACCATTTTATGCGGTAAAAGTGCGTGATTGGTTTCTAATTGCACTTGAACTGGTGTTCCTTGGTTTACAGAGATATTAACCATTTGTCTCTCTTTGTCTTGCAGATTGGAGTCGTAGGGGAGGTGTTTTTAACCAAACCAAGCTGCTGGGAGGTCAAGGGGTGACATGCCTCTGTAACACATCTTTGGAAACAAATGGTGAGAGAAAGTTCTCAAATTAATTAATCTAATCTAGGTAAGAGCTGTAGTTTATCAGTATGTTTGGGGGCTTGTTTTGTACATAAATGTATAATTTACCATTAGTGACTTGAAGTTAAATGATGTGAATATTCATGTTTCTCATAACTATATACAGTATGTTATCTATCTAGGTTGTGAAGTGTGTGTGTGAATCCCTCGCTTTCTCTCCTGGGTTGCCAGATTGGTTGCCATGCCTCCGGGGATGGCGCAACGTGGTTTCTCTGTCCCGGTGGCGGTCCCAGTCCCAGTACTGTTGGTGCTGCTGCTAGCTGCCAAATGGCCCTCCTATGGCCTGGCCTGGGCCTCCTCCCCCTACCCCACCTTCACCCGCAACGACACCCTCTTTGAGCACATGGCCCTGCACCCGGACCCCACGGTGGGACGCGTCTACGTGGGGGCGCAGGACCGCCTTTTCCAGCTGGACCGCCACCTGACCGCCGAGCTCCAGGACGACACTGGACCCGTGACAGACAGCCGCGAGTGCCTGCCCCCCGTCACCGAGGGCAACTGCCCGCAGGCGCGGCCCACCAGCAACCACAACAAGCTCCTGCTGGTGGACCCCTACTCCATGGAACTGATCACATGCGGCAGCGTCAACCAGGGCATCTGCCAGAAGCGGAGTTTAGACTCTGTGGGTACAGTGCTGTTCTCGGCCGAGCGGCCCGTGGACACGCAGTACGTGGCGGCCAACCACCCCAACGTAAGCACGGTGGGCCTGGTGGTGCGCTCCCGCCCCGACCGCCAGCCTGTGCTCTTTGTGGGCCGCGGCTACACCAGCAGCCACCCACCTATCTCCACGCGCAACCTGGCCCAGGAGCCCGTCTTTTCCTACGAAGAAACGGCGAAGCTAGCGGTGGCAGGCCGCCTCTCGGAGTACGACCACCACTTCTCTGCCTCCTTCGCCCACCGCCAGCACGTCTACTTCCTCTTCTACCGGCGTGACCTCAAGTCGCAGTCGCGCGAGTACCGCACCTACATGTCGCGCGTCTGCCTGGACGACCAGGCCTACTACTCGTACGTGGAAGTTCCTCTGGCCTGTCGCTCGGCGGCCGGGAAAAGCTACAACCTGCTCCAGGCTGTCCGCCTTGGTCTACCACCCAGGGGGAGTGGGGGCGAAGCTGGGCAAGCCGAGGTGCTCCTGGGGGTGTTTTCCACCCATCAGACCTCGTCCACACGGCCCAGTGAGGACTCGGCTCTTTGCATGTTTAACCTGGACGATCTGGACCAGAGGATCAACTCCACCAGGGACCTGTGCTACACGCAGTTCGGCCGTGCTGAGGGAGGGGAAGAGGCGGCCTACATCGAGTACGAAGTCAAGTCCAACTGTGCCAACCTGCCGTCGGTGAGTAGATTGACTTGCCAGGTCCTTATTTTATTCAGTCCTGGGTTCAAATAGTGTTTGAAATCTTTCTAAATATTTTAGCGTTTGCTTTAGCCTTTCTGGAGTGCCAGATGGACAGGGTTTGCCGTTTTGCAACTATTCAATTAGTTACAATCAAGCGTAGTTAAAGTATTGGAAATGATTTAGAATAGAATTTGAACCCAGGTCTGCTTGCCTTATTTTATAGTTTCTGTGGAAGCACTTTAGTTTACAGTCCTTTTATTGCTGGTATTTAGACTACCTAGTATGAGGAAGTCATGAGGCAACAATGGGTACTTTCCGGTGCTTGCTTCCAAAAATCTAACAATTTGTAACAATTTGGATGCCAAATAGTAAGCAGCCTGATCCTTGTTTTATTGTCTGCTTTATCTATTAGTACTGTTTAGCTGGTATGTACCAGATTATTTTTTTGGGGGTGGAAATTACATGGCATGCAATTGATACGTTTTGGTACTTAAATCTAGTGGTAGAATTAGACTATTATTAAGTGATGATAATGTAACATCTATGCTGTGACCGTGTTTAAGTTACCAGGCAAATAGGGGACTGTAAAATAGAGTGGAACTGGGTTTATTCTACATGTACCAATAAAGATGATGTTGTTTCTTACCAAGTCAGAATGTCTTTAGGATTTACTGTAATTCTACTATTAGATTGGTTGCTTCCAGTGTCATTCAGTTTCTGCAACGTGACCTCCATGTTATATTTTAGTACAGACTAATGTAATCCTCCTATTTGGGGAATTAAATTTGATTATTTTCATGTAATGCCCCTGTTTTGTCTGTGTTTTGACGTTTGTGACTGTGTGTGTGTGTGTGTGTGTGTGTGTGTGTGTGTGTGTGTGTACATTTGCATGCGACTGCTGCTCAGACTACAGTGGGTAGTCCCCGCTGAGCCACAGTGTATTTAATGATGCACCCCATAGAGGACACAGAAGAAGTGTTAACCTCTGACCCCTAAATGCTGTTTACCTCCGACAGGGTCGGGGGAACAGTAGTGTGGTGGGACTGTTTCCCAAATCGCACCCTATTCCCTATTTATTGCACTGTTTTTGACCAGACCTCTATGGGCCCTGGCCAAAAGTAGTGCACTACAAAGGGAATAGGATGCTATTTGGGACACACACAGGACAATTTAATAGGATTGTAAGGGGGGAATCGATTGGTGGCATTAGCCTTACTTAGTGGGAGGGACACATTTAACCAGGACTGACAAGGATGGATAAAGTCACCCACCGCTGAGACCGGAACAAGGGAGATTGCGACAGGGAAGCAGACGGGACAGGGAAGGAGAGCGGGGGAGGAAGAGAGAGGAGATGGGGAGAGACTGGGGGTGTGTGTGTGTGAGAGAGAGGGAGGGATGAAGAGAGAGGAGATGGGGAGAGACTGGGTGTGTGTGTGTGAGAGAGAGAGAGAGTAATGCTAGGCTAGCACTAGGTCCGTTAACATAAACAAAGTCTCTGTCACAAATAGTAACAATACACCAACACCACATCTACACAAGTACCTATCAACAGTGTTAGAGCCCAATGTTTATTACTTCAGCCCTATTGTCTTTTTGTTGCAGGAACTCATAAGCTGGTAATATTTGTCATAATTAAATTCCGTGGATGTGTTTGGGAGAAAAACAGATTATTGTAGCTCTAGTAATGACTCGCTCTGTTCCCAAAAACAATTCCCCTAAAGTATGGAACAAAAAAAACACAGGTCTGCAGCCAAGTCATAGATCTCCCACTGCCAAAATGCACCCCCCTCCCCCCTCCCCACATGAAAAAATAGATTTCACTTTTCCTACTAGCATTGACTTTGCGGATAACTTCTTTGAGGAAAAATGTACTTACTACGACTTTGATATGTGGTTGTCTGACCTCGCTACAGTATCTTAAGATGAATGCACTAACTGTAATTCACTCAGAATAAGAGCATCTGCTAAATGTGTCGAAGTAAAAACAGGTTCCCAGTAAGCTATGAAACACTTTGGAACAGAGTTTGACAGATTCCTACGATAGTTTCCCCCCTCACCTCCAACTCCACAATGTCTTCATATAGCCGTCTTTGTCTTCCTCACAATCAATAATACTAGCGAGTTAGTTGCCGAGAAGATGTTTTTTGCTAGTTTGCTACATTTGACTTGTCATTTATCCGATGCAGCTGTTTATACAGTTGAAGTCGGAAGTTTACATACACCTTAGCCAAATACATTTAAAGTCAGTTTTTCACAATTCCTGACATTTAATCCTAGTAAAAATTCCCTGTTTTAGGTCAGTTAGGATCAACACTTTATTTTAAGAATGTGAAATGTCAGAATAATAGTAGAGAGAATGATTTATTTCATCTTTTATTTCTTTCATCACATTCCCAGTGGGTCAGAAGTTTACATACACTCAATTAGTATTTGGTAGCATTGCCTTTAAATTGTTTAACTTGGGTCAAACACTTCGGGTAGCCTTCCACAAGCTTCCCACAATAAGTTGGGTGAATGTTGGCCCATTCCTCCTGACAGAGCTGGTGTAACTGAGTCAGGTTTGTAGGCCTCCTTGCTCGCACACGCTTTTTCAGTTCTGCTCACAAATGTTCTATAGGATTTAGGTCAGGGCTTTGTGATGGCCACTCCAATACCTTGACTTTGTTGTCCTTAAGCCATTTTGCCACAACTTTGGAAGTATGCTTGGGGTCATTGTCCATTTGGAAGACCCATTTGCGACCAAGCTTTAACTTACTGACTGATGTCTTGAGATGTTGCTTCAATATATCCACATAATTTTTCTTCCTCATGATGCCATCTACTTTGTGAAGTGCACCAGTCCCTCCTGCAGCAAAGCACCCCCACAGCATGATGCTGCCACCCCCGTGCTTCACGGTTAGGATGGTGTTCTTCGGCTTGCAAGCCGTCCCCCTTTTTCCTCCAAACATAACAATGGTCATTATTGCCAAACAGTTCTATTTTTGTTTCATCAGACCAGAGGACATTTCTCCAAAAAGTACAATCTTTGTCCCCATGTGCAGTTGCAAACTGTAGTCTGGCCTTTTTAATGGCGGTTTTGGAGCAGTAGCTTCTTCCTTGCTGAGCGGCCTTTCAGGTTATGTCGATATAGGACTCGTTTTACTGTGGATATAGATACTGTTGTACCTGTTTCCTCCAGCATCTTCACAAGGTCCTTTGCTGTTGTTCAGGGATTGATTTGCACTTTTCACACCAAAGTACGTTTATCTCTAGGAGACAGAACGCGTCTCCTTCCAAGGCGGTATGACAGCTGCGTGGTCCCATGGTGTTTATACTTGCGTACTATTGTGTGTTAAGATGAACGTGGTACCTTCAGGAATTTGGAAATTGCTCCCAAGGATGAACCAGACTTGTGGAGGTCTACCATTTTTTTCTGAGGTCTTGGCTGATTTCTTTTGATTTTCCCATGATGTCAAGCAAAGAGGCACTGAGTTTGAAGGTAAGCCTTGAAAGACATCCACAGCTACACCTCCAATTGACTCAAATGATGTCAATTAGCCTAAGAAGCTTCTAAAGCCATGACATCATTTTATGGAATTTTCCAAGCTGTTTAAAGGCACAGTCAACTTAGTGTATGTAAACTTCTGACCCACTGGAATTGTGATTAAGTGAAATAATCTGTCTGTAAACAATTGTTGGAAAAATTACTTGTGTCATGCACAAAGTAGACGTCCTAACCGACTTGCCAAAACTATAGTTTGTTAACAAGACATTCGTGGAGTGGTTGAAAAACGAGTTTTAATGACTCCAACCTAAGTGTATGTAAACTTCCGACTTCAACTGTATGTGTATTTTACCATAGTGGGGTTTTTTAAGAGCAAATCCATCATCTTGTAGACTGGTTGTTGTCTGAATGTAGCCCTATGTGGCAAACAATAATCCAGGCACTAAGGATGGGGGTGTGAGCATGTGGCTCTGGGCAGATTACATGTAGTCATTGTTTGTGTGTGTCTGTAAGTTGTTGTTGTGTATGTTTGTAACTGGTGTGAATGAATAAATAAATAAATAATAACCTTATTGGATCATTCTAGATAAATGTTAGTGTTGTTAGAAGTTGAAAAATTGTACCTACTTTAATAAACTATGTCCATACATCTCTAAATTACATCAATTTGCAAATTCCTTCCCTCTTCAACTATAGAACACCCTGGATGCCTACCCATGTGGTTCAGACCACACCCCCAGTCCAATGGCCAGCCGGGTGGCAGTGGAAGCCGAGCCCATATTGGACAGCCCATCCGCCCGTCTCACCGCCGTGGCCGTCAGCGTGAGGGCGGGACATACCATCGCCTTTCTGGGGGATTCCAAGGGAAACCTGCATAAGGTAGAGACCATCGGGATGATAAAACTAATGGAGCGATTTACAATGAGTGTACAAAACATTAAGGACACCTGCTCTTTCCATGAGATATACTGCACCTTTGAACGGGGTAAGGTAGTAGGTGCCAGGTGCACCGGTTTGTGTCAAGAACTGCAATGCTGCAGTGTTTTTCACGCTCAACAGTTTCCTGTGTGTATCAAGAATGGGCCACCACCCAAAGGACATCCAGCCAACTTGACACAACTGTGGGAAGCATTGGAGTCGACATGGGCCAGCAACACTGTGGAACACTTTCGACACCTTATAGAGCCCAGACAAATTGAAGATGTTCTGAGGGCAAAATGGGGTGCAACTCAATATTAGGAAGGTGTCCTCAATGTGTTGTACACCTTCAAAACAGGACTTGGCTGGACATGTTCTATGCTGGTTGTTTCTGTGTCTTGTATGTTATACAGAACATTTTGTATACGGTACATTTCAGTGCATTCCATTGCATGAAGTGAGCCTTTGATATTTCCTGAATAACCTCAGCTCAGCCCCAACATAGACCTAGACAGATATTCACAGACTACTAGCCAGCCAGACACACAAGTGCGTACGAACACATGTACGCACACACGCCAAGAGATTAGAGAAGGCACCCTTCCATACTAGCGCAGACTGAAGTCAACACTCCAGAAATAATAGGAGCAAACCGGACCAGCTAACTAACTAATGCATCTGTCCTTAAGTGGCTCTGGGTGCGTTTGCTTTTCCCTGGACCTGCCAGATAACGCTTGTACTGTTGTTATGGACAATGAGACCTCTTCTCTTTCTCTCTCCTCTTTTCTTTGGCTAATCTTTTTTTTTTGTTGACAGCTCGCTTTCTTTCCTGACTTCATTGATTTTTGTTGTCCTGTTTCGTAAGACGTTGTTGTATTCCTGTATTGTTTGGGACAAAGCCATGTAAACCACAACAGGGAAAGGCAGCATTGATCCATCATGGACCAGGGCACTGATAGAAGAGGGGCAGCATAGACTGACACTATTATTAATCATACACAATAGGAGGGATATTCCTACATCCACCCTGTACCGTCCTCCAATATAGACAACACCCTGTACCATCCTCAGATATAGACAACACCCTGTTCCGTCCTCTGATATAGACAACACCCTGTTCCGTCCTCTGATATAGACAACACCCTGTACCATCCTCAGATATAGACAACACCCTGTTCCGTCCTCTGATATAGACAACACCCTGTTCCGTCCTCTGATATAGACAACACCCTGTTCCGTCCTCTGATATAGAGAACAGGGAACGGGCATCACTATAGACACTCAACAGTCGCAACTGTCCAGTCCATTGGGTTGCCATGTTGGCTGGGGGGAGAGAAGAGGGGGATAACACACCTGTGGGTTAACATAACATGGCGGTAATACACATAGAGGGCTTGGGAATATATAAAAACAACCCACTTAAAAATATGGTCTTGAAATGCGTTAGTGCCAAGATTTGAGTTTATATCACCCAAGCATAGGAATTTGAGGGGGTGATGTGGTGGGGGGCTCATAGGGTACATCTCAGTAGTTTAAACTTGCTGCCTTGGTGAAAACCCATCCAGTCCGTTCGCCTATCACTGTCAGCGAAGGCAAGGAAGTGTTTAGGCATAGCGAGTTCTTAGTAACAGCAAGTTCTCTCACACCCAGACTCTCACTCTGAATAGTGACTAACGCTAACAATTAGCACTTTGTTTCATTTTTGTCAATGGCTGCACAGCGGTTGTGACCAGGGCGGGGTGGGGTAGAGCAGGGAGGGAAGCACAGTGACACCCATTAACAGTATTTTTACACACTGACCACAGAACAACACCACTGGCCAATGTGGCCATTCCTCATGATGTCTGGCTAACTAGGACTCCATGACTCAGGGTTTTGTGTTGTGTGAGTCACATGCAGTGTGTGTACAGTGCACAGTCACCACTGACTGGCAACTAGATGGCAAAGACAGCAGAGTTCTAAATAGAAGGCCCTATTCTCTTTCCATAGACTACACATGCATGCATACACACTGCCGAATTGTCTGAATGTCACTGTCACCAGATGCTCTGTCACTCATTGTCACTACTGTCCCCCTTACTGTAGTCCCAGACTATATACAGTATGCCTCTGGGACGTAGCATGTTACAGCACATGATCAGATCTGGGTTCAAATACTATTTCAGTTACTAAGTATTGTTAAGTTGTTGTTTTTTAAATGTATAAGTAGATGAATATTGGGATGTATTTGGAAATACACTTAGAAAGTATTGGCATGTATTTGAAAATACTGGAAATACATCGACGAGTGTATATTTCAATAAAAAATATTGAAATACTCCCATGCATTTGAACCCTGGTCTGTTTGGTCTTAGGGGTATTTGAAATAATGTATTTGAAAATAGTTTAAAATAGTAAGCTACTATATTTTCTAATATTTTTAATAGAAGTAGTTGATTCGGCACCACATTATTAGAAAATAAAAATAATAGAAGTACAAATACCTAAATACACATGTATTTGAACCCAGGTCTGCACATGACTGACACCTGCTAGGTGAATTAGCAGTGAAATATGTATTTTTTTAAGCTCAACTATTACAGAGTTGGTATTGGGAAATTGATTGATTGTATTGGCCATCAATGCAATTTAATTGAAAGAGAATGAGGAATAGAACGTGTGTGTGTGTGCTCCACCCAGAGTTTCTGTTTGTGTTCTGTACAGTATGTGTGTGTTCAGACAGGGCCACTGACAGATGATGGGACTGCAAGGGCGAGATATGCACCAATCATTTGCCATGATGAGATAATCCTAGTCTATTGGATGGCAGGGGGTCAGAGTGGGTCATTCTCATGAAACTGACATTTGACCCAAAATTTCCTTGGTCATTTTTCACGAAATGTCTTCTTGGATCACTGAGATTAGGATCTATACTTATCTGTATCATAATTATTATTATGTTTTTTGTTCAGATATAATGCATTTTACCACAATTTCCACAAAATTCTCATTACCGTAACAGTCCAAAAAAGGAATATTTAAAGTTAAATTATAATACAATTAAATCTGACCTTTTATCAATTTTGAGATTTTTAGCCGTTTCGGTAATGAGAAGGCCAATTGGGGTAAAGGGGGTGTTTGACAATAAGAACCTCATTCTGAAGGCATACTTCTACTACTCCTCTAGATCATGTCTCATTACCGTAACACTTTTTCAAGTTCCTGTAAAAATTCATTTTTTAAGTAGTTGTATCTACCCATGATGCAGTGTTTCGCAAAGTCTGTCCTGCCCCCCCACCACCCCCGGGTGCACGTTTTGTTTTTTGCCCTAGCACTACACAGCTTATTCAAATAACCAACTCATCAAGCTTTGATCATTTGAATCAGCTGTGTTTCCTCCTCCAGATGGTTGCGTGCACACCGTGTGTGTGTGTGTGTGTGTGTGTGTGTGTGAGAGAGAGAGAGAGAGAGAGAGAGAGAGAGAGAGAGAGAGAGAGAGAGAGAGAGAGAGAGAGAGAGAGGGGGAGAGGGGGGGAGAGAGAGAGAGAGAGAGAGAGAGAGAGAGGGGGGGGGGGAGGAGAGAGAGAGAGAGAGAGAGAGAGAGAGAGAGAGAGAGAGAGAGAGAGAGAGAGAGAGAGAGAGAGAGAGAGAGAGAGAGAGAGAGATAACTGAGTGAACAACATCTAATTGCCACAAACTAATACTGTGTAGCCATGTTCCCACTTGACCTTCTCAAGACAAACATTTAGATTGGCATTCCAAATCATCCAAACAGAACAGTGCATCTTTCTATGCTTTCAGAAGACTGATGATGTTTTACCATTTAAACTCTCCTCGAAACCATTGTGGCTCAAAATGCTTCAAATACCAACATAATTCAATTTAGCATGATTGTTATTCCTAATGGCTAAATTTAACTGACCATGCTATGCTATTTATCTCCCTGGATAGTGAATTATATAACATTTACATTACATTTTATATAACTAGGAGTATGTAGAGTGGGTATTCGGAAAACAAATTATACAAATGTTTATTATAAGGGATCATTTGTAGGTGTTGCAATCTAAACATTTAAAATAATACATTCAAGTAGAATTTCTGATATCTTTTTTACAAATATTATAATCTATAGATTCTATAATATTGTAGCGATCCTCGCTAATGGAGCCCCGTGTAGCTCAGTTGGTAGAGCATGGCGCTTGCAACGCCAGGGTTGTGGGTTCATTTCCCACGGGGGGCCAGTATGAAAAAGTATGAAAACGTATGCACTCACTAATTGTAAGTCACTCTGGATAAGAGCGTCTGCTAAATGACTAAAATGTAAAAATGTAAATGGTCCAACGTTACAATTCCCTAAAGTGGGCTAACCCTATTGGAGCAATGTATGCATGTTTTCCTTTCATACGAGTGACCTAGGTTCTGTACCCCTCTATCTGTTTGCTATAATATAATGAAATGTACCTAATAGGTTTCTTAACCATTTTTATGTTTGTTTTCCAGGTGTTTCTGGGCCCTAAAGGTGAGGTGGAGGAGTACGCCGTCGTCTCCATCCAAGCCAACGCGGCCATCAGCTCTGACCTGCTCCTGGATCAGTCTGAGGAGCACCTTTTCATCATGACGTCCACCATGGTACAGTACACTAGCCTGGTCCCAGATCTGTTTGTTGGTGCTGTCCTGCCAACTCCTCTGCTCATTGGCAGTTTCACACATGAATCTCACTTCTGACACCAACAGTACACTACCAACACAACAACTTTTAATTTCTTCCCTTCACACAGGCACAGTGGTCAACAACTATGTGTCTCTGAAACAAGTCTCTTTTTTTTTAGTTCATAGTAATCTCGTCCACGGCTCTATTGAGACGAGGTTCAGTTTATAGTAATGGCTCCATGCAAAGTCCTCATAGACTCTGCAACATTTTCACCACATTGCTTTATTCCTATCTAATCATTTTACCTATCAGGGAAGTTGCTACAGTTTTGGGCAATAGTTCTGTTTCCAAAATGTCTCTCCTTTGTTTCAGTGAAGAGCCGTCTCATTGTTCACTATGTGTTGCACATAATGACTGAATATTGCCTGTTATTCTTTTGTTGTGGTCACAGCTCCAGAAGAGGCCGGTGGCTGAGTGCCACGAACACCTGGACTGCCAGGCCTGTCTGTCAGCCCACGACCCCTACTGTGGATGGTGTGTCCTGGAGGGGAGGTAAGCCACTCATTCTGAGTAATCCAATGGATTAGCTAACTAATTACTTTTATTGTCAAGTCATATGTAATCAGTAACCAATTACATTTAAGTAATCCGCCCAACCCTGGTTCTGGTTAAAGGGTCAACATATCAAACTAGAGCCCAATCCTGGTTCTGGTTAAAGGGTCAACATATCAAACTAGATCCCAACCCTGGTTCTGGTTAAAGGGTCAACATATCAAACTAGAGCCCAACCCTGGCCCTGGTTAAAGGGTCAACATATCAAACTAGAGCCCAACCCTGGTTCTGGTTAAAGGGTCAACATATCAAACTAGATCCCAACCCTGGCCCTGGTTAAAGGGTCAACATATCAAACTAGAGCCCAACCCTGGTTCTGGTTAAAGGGTCAACATATCAAACTAGAGCCCAACCCTGGTTCTGGTTAAAGGGTCAACATATCAAACTAGAGCCAGAGGTTTCCCTGGTCAGGTCAAGTGGACTAGGAAATCTCAGGGCCTTAGATATTACAGATGGGCACAACGCAGTCAGAGAAGGTATTTGTGGTACCTCTCATGCTGGCGTATGTGAGAAATGACGATTGTCCAATACAGTAGACAGTCGTAGGTATTGCTTATGTTTTAAGGCTAAAATAGGTAATTTTTTGGGCGACCTGACAAAATTCACATAGAAATGTGAGTTATAGATCGTTTTTTCTCATTAAAAGCAAGTCTAAGAAGCAGTAGATCTGTTCTATGTGCGCTATTTCTATGTGTCCCGTTTTAAAGTTTCGATTGTGCGTGTTTTACTTTAGTTTTCTTTTTGTACACCAGCTTCAAACAGCTGAAAATACAATTTTGTTGGTTATGGAAAATATATTTCACAGCGGTTTAGATGGTAGAATGATTCTCTACCCCAGGGGTTCCCAAACTGTTTTACTCAGGCCCCCCCTTTCAGCATTGGGGAACATTGCGTGTGCCACGTCTATTTCTATGGGCACAAGCTCTGTTCATGACACAAACTGTTCACACCTCTCTTGCTGGTGGAGAGAAAATGTTGCAGGTTTAAAGCTTATTTCCTGCAATTCTACACATTTTGTCATGTCTAATGTGTATTCATGTGATATTTGAGTGACTCGAACATTACTATAAAATCTATGGGCTAAATAATCTAGCTAAAAACGTTAGCTGACATAGGCTAGTTGATTTCTGACAAGTTATAAATGGCTCTCTAAGGTATGCAATGACTGACATGACAGGAGGAGTACTGAAATTGTACCTTTTACTATTACAACTTTCAAGAGTAAGTTGAAAGCCGGACTGAGTTCTAGGGGGCGCGCCCCACAGTTTGGGAAACACTGCTCTACACTATACTTGCTTGTTTTGTCACATAAACTGAAATTAGGCAAACTATTAGAATTTTTGCAACCAGGAAATGGCAGAACGATTTCTGCATAGTGCATCTTTAAGTGGGCAATCTTTTGAGTAGTAGCTACAGTAGCCAAACCCAGGCTTTTCTCCATACACTCACAACTAAGCACATAAGCAACATACTAGGAAGTCATCGGCCCAGCAACAACATACTAGGAAGTCATCAGACCAGCAACAACATCCTAGGAAGTCATTGGCCCAGCAACAACATACTAGGAAGTCATTGGCCCAGCAACAACATCCTAGGAAGTAATCGGCCCAGCAACAACATACTAGGAAGTCATTGGCCCAGCAACAACATACTAGGAAGTCATCGGCCCAGCAACAACATACTAGGAAGTCATTGGCCCAGCAACAACATACTAGGAAGTCATTGGCCCAGCAACAACATACTAGGAAGTCATTAGCCCAGCAACAACATACTAGGAAGTCATTGGCCCAGCAACAACATCCTAGGAAGTAATCGGCCCAGCAACAACATCCTAGGAAGTCATTGGCCCAGCAACAACATACTAGGAAGTCATCGGCCCAGCAACAACATACTAGGAAGTCATCGGCCCAGCAACAACATACTAGGAAGTCATTGGCCCAGCAACAACATACTAGGAAGTCATCGGCCCAGCAACAACATACTAGGAAGTCATTGGCCCAGCAACAACATACTAGGAAGTCATCGGCCCAGCAACAACATACTAGGAAGTCATTGGCCCAGCAACAACATACTAGGAAGTCATTGGCCCAGCAACAACATACTAGGAAGTCATTGGCCCAGCAACAACATACTAGGAAGTCATTGGCCCAGCAACAACATACTAGGAAGTCATTGGCCCAGCAACAACAACATAGAATGCTGGCACAGCTCCTTGTTCTGACCAGAGTTTTTGCCAAGTAATCTTAAAAGCTTCAGTTAGTTGTTTACTCAGCAGGATTACTACCATCTGTTCCTCTCTCTCCCTCAGTCTCCCTCATCCCCCTCGCATCTCCCTCTCCCTTTTTGTCCTGCACCTTGACCACCTGTCTCTCTCTCCCCTCTCTCTGTTATTTCTGTCCTCCTTCCACATTTTCCTATTTTCTTCTCCATTTCAAACCGATCAGGATGTCTCATTAAAAAAAGAAACAAAGTCAGTCCAATGTACATTTCTCTCATCACCCCTTTGGCCCTAATTCCCCTGTTGCTCTTCTCTTTCACCTTTCTCGTGTTTCCCTCTCTTCCTCCTCCTTTCTCGTGTTTCCCTCTTCCTCCTCCTTTCTCGTGTTTCCCTCTACCTCCTCATTTCTCGTGTTTCCCTCTCTTCCTCCTCCTTTCTCGTGTTTCCCTCTTCCTCCTCCTTTCTCGTGTTTCCCTCTCTTCCTCCTCCTTTCTCGTGTTTCCCTCTCTTCCTCCTCATTTCTCGTGTTTCCCTCTCTTCCTCCTCCTTTCTTGTGTTTCCCTCTCTTCCTCCTCCTTTCTCGTGTTTCTCTCTTCCTCCTCCTTTCTCGTGTTTCCCTCTTCTTCCTCCTTTCTCGTGTTTCCCTCTCTTCCTCCTCCTTTCTCGTGTTTCCCTCTCTACCTCCTCATTTCTCGTGTTTCCCTCTCTTCCTCCTCCTTTCTCGTGTTTCCCTCTTCCTCCTCCTTTCTCGTGTTTCCCTCTCTTCCTCCTCCTTTCTCGTGTTTCCCTCTCTTCCTCCTCATTTCTCGTGTTTCCCTCTCTTCCTCCTCCTTTCTTGTGTTTCCCTCTCTTCCTCCTCCTTTCTCGTGTTTCTCTCTTCCTCCTCCTTTCTCGTGTTTCCCTCTTCTTCCTCCTTTCTCGTGTTTCCCTCTCTTCCTCCTCCTTTCTCGTGTTTCCCTCTCTTCCTCCTCCTTTCTCGTGTTTCCTTCTCTTCCTCCTCATTTCTCGTGTTTCCCTCTCTTCCTCCTCCTTTCTCGTCTTTCCCTCTCTTTCTCCTCCTTTCTCGTGTTTCCCTCTCTTCCTCCTCCTTTCTCGTGTTTCCCTCTTCCTCCTCCTTTCTCGTGTTTCCCTCTCTTCCTCCTCCTTTCTCGTGTTTCCCTCTCTTCCTCCTCCTTTCTCGTGTTTCCCTCTCTTCCTCCTCCTTTCTCGTGTTTCCCTCTCTTCCTCCTCCTTTCTCGTGTTTCCCTCTTCCTCCTCCTTTCTCGTGTTTCCCTCTCTTCCTCCTCCTTTCTCGTGTTTCCCTCTCTTCCTCCTCCTTTCTCGTGTTTCCCTCTCTTCTTCCTCCTTTCTCGTGTTTCCCTCTCTTCCTCCTCTACTCCTCCCATTCTACCGTTGAAAGTCACTGAGCTCTTCAGTAAGGCCATTCTACTGCCAATGTTTCCTATGGAGATTGCATGGCGTGTGCTCGATTTTATACACCTGTCAGCAACGGGTGTGGCTGAAATAGCCGAATCCACTAATTTGAAGGGGTGTCCACATACTTTTGTATATATAGTGAACGTAATGATGCATCTATTATGGTATGATATGATAATATATTGTATGTGTACATTATGATTTACACTCAGTGGCCAGTTTATTAGGTACAGATCTAGTACCGGGTCGGACCCCCCTTTGCCTCCAGAACAGCCTGAATTCTTTGGGCATAGAAACATTGCTCAATTGGTATCAAGGGACCTAACGTGAGCCAGGAAAACATTCCCCACACCGTTACACCACTGCCTTTGACAGGCAGGATGGGGCCATGGACTCATGCTGCTTCTGCCAAGTCCTGACTCTGCCATCAGCATGACGCCACAGGAACCGGGATTCGTCGGACCAGGCGATGTGTTTCCACTCCTCAATTGTCCAGTGTTGGTGATCACGTGCCCACTGGAGCCGCTTCTTCTTGTTTTTAGCTGATAGGAATGGAGCCCGATGTGGTCAAAGACCGACTAGTTCTTTTGAAAGAAAATTTTATTTAACCTTTATTTAACTAGCCAAGTCAATTAAGAACAAATTCTTATTTACAATGACGGCCTACCCCGGCCCAATTGTGCGCCGCCCTATGGGACTCCCAATCACAGCCGGATTGTGATAAAGCCTGGAATCTAACCAGGGTCTGTAGTGACGCCTCTAGCACTGAGATGCAGTGCCTTAGACCGTTGCGCCACTCGGCAGCCATTTCCTCTGAGAAGCAGCTCTGCGCCATTATTTGCCTGTTTGTGGCCCGCCTGTTAGCTTGCACGATTCTTGCCATTCTCCTTCGACCTCTTTCATCAACAAGCTTTTTTCGACCACAGGACTGCTGCTGACTGGATGTTTTTTGTTTGTCGCACCATTCTCTGTAAACCATAGACACTGTCGTGCGTGAAAAGCCCAGGAGGCCGGCGTGCCTGGCACTGACGATCATACCAAACTCAAAGTCAAACAGTAACTAGATGCCAGTCTGCCTGCTTTATATAGCAAGCCACAGCCACGTAACTCACTGTCTGTAGGAGCAAACCATTTTCGTGAATGGGGTGGTGTACCTAATAAACGGGCCACTGAGTGTATAATAATATGTTGGTATCTATAAAGTATAGTATGATAATAATATATTGTCTAGATGTGGTCAGCAGTAGTCTGAGCGATGGTAATGTTTATTTCAGTATGTGATATGATAATAATATATTGTTATCTATTGTATGTGTAGGTGTGGCTGGCAGGCTCAGTGTTCACGCGGGGCCCAGGCAGGCCAGTGGCTGTGGAGCTTCGACATGGAGCAGAAGTGTCTCACCATCCAGTCCCTCAGCCCCTCCAACATCAGTCGCGAGGAGAAGAGAAGTGTATGTGTGTGTCTGTTTGTATGTGGGCATGCGTGTATTTTTGTGTGTGCTCGAATGTGCGCATGTGTGTGTGTCCAAGAATGTGTGTATGTATGTGTTTGTCGATGACTGCGTGTGCCTCTGTGTGTGTTCAAGTACATGGGTATGTGAGCACATGCTTATATACAGTGTGTTCCTTTATGTTCACACTGTGTGAGGGTCAGTTTTAGTCTGGCTGGATCCTGGCTGGCAGAGTGTTTGCTTGTTTTACTTCCAGTGTTAGAGCAGAGATCAGAGATGTTTATCATATACGTTCTCCTTGCAGATCTTGCAGATCAGAGCCAGCTAGTTCTCTCTCTCTCTCTCTCTCTCTCTCTCTCTCTCTCTCTCTCTCTCTCTCTCTCTCTCTCTCTCTCTCTCTCTCTCTCTCTCTCTCTCTCTCTCTCTCTCTCTCTACATCTTCTCTCTCTCTCTCTCACATCTTCTCTCTCTCTCTCTCTCTCTCTCACACATCTTCTCTCTCTCTCTCTCTCTCTCTCTCTCTCTCTCTCTCTCCACATCTTCTCCCTACCTCCCTCAGATCTCTCTATCAGTCCTGGGCCTGGCCATCCTAGAAGAGGACAAGTCGTACTCCTGTTTCTTTCACGACGCTGAGAGTCCTGCCACAGTCACAGACATGGGGGTCACCTGCCTCTCCCCTGACCCCCACAGGGTGCTGACTGTGCCCCCTGGACAAGGTAAGTTCCAAGGGGACCAGATGGGTACTAGGCATGGAACCTGCATCTCCATACTGTTTATACATACACACACACACACACACACACACACACACACACACACACACACACACAATTTTAATGATATGTTAAACGTAAGGTCCTGTCTCTGTGGTTCATTAAAGTGTGTGCGTGTGTGTGTGTGTGAGTTGTTATACAGGCCCATCAGCCTCTAACTCAGCTTCACTCTAAGCAGCAGTAGGTACAGTATCCTTACAGAGCAGATGTATGTTGGATCCCAATCTTCTTTGGCTCCCAGTTTACACAGCAGGGAGTAATCTCCATGTCCTCCAGTCTGGGGATCAGTTAGAGCTAATCATTAAATTCACACAACAATTCATCCGTCATGTGTTTGTGTTTCATGCATTCTTCTATCTTCTGGCCGGGGATAGTGTGGTATGGTTTGGTTGCGTTCTTGGAGCCGTCGATTTGTTTTGGTTAGTCAGTTCTGATGCATTATGGGCATTAACTGTGCACACACACACACCAGTGAACTCCTCTCTTGTCCTCCTTTCTTCCCTCCCTCCATTCTCTTTTTTTTCTCATCCCCCCATCTCTCTCTCCCTGGTTCCCATGAAAAGGATTCCCGAAGAGAGGAGGTTTGTTGTGGTTCTCAGGCCATGAGGGTTAGGTAGTTAATACCCATCTGGGGTATTAGTGAATAGAGATAGACACACACAGGGATCCAGAGATCCAACAGGTATTACAGGGAGATCTGTGTGTGCGCATTTGTGTGTGTTTGCGTGTGTGTGTGTACGTATGCAGGTGTGTGTGTGTGATCTGTGGATGGTTCAAATAGGATCTCTGGAGTAAAGAGTCCAGTCACGTGATGTTATCATGGTTTAGTTCATGGTCTCAACAATTAATTCAAGACGTTAAGTCAATTAAGTCTAGTTAAGATTCTCTTATCTAGAGCGACTTACAATTAGGGTGATTAAAACAAGGAAGATCAGCTTAAAACTTTGACGTGAGTCAAGATTGTGAATTGATTAAATCCAATTGCATACAGTAGACCCAGCTCCAAGGAAAAATACTTTTTATGTGCACAAATGTGTGGGTGTGTTAAGTGTGTGTACTTGGAGAGTGAGTGAACATGTACAAGTAACTGCCAGAATAAAGGAAACACTTGAGTAAATAAGGGATACAAAGTATATTGAAAGCGGGTGCTTCCACACAGGTGTGGTTCCTGAGTAATTAAGCTATTATCATCCCATCATGCTTAGGGTCATGTATAAAAATGCTGTGCAGCCCATTATTTTGGCCATTATTTTGGCTACCATGGCTATGCCCCCATAGGATGACAATGCCCCCATCCACAGGGCAGAGTGGTCACTGAATGGTTTGATGAGCATGAAAACAATTTAAACCATATGCTATGGCCGTCTCAGTCACCAGATCTCAACCCAATTGAACACTTATGGAAGATTCTGGAGCATAGCCTGAGACAGCGTTTTCCACCACCATCTACAAAACACCAAATTATAGAATTTCCTCTAGAAGAATGTTGTCGCATCCCTCCAATAGAGTTCCAGACACTTGTAGAATCTATTCCAAGGTGCCTTGAAGATGTTCTGGCTCGTGGTGGCCCAACGCCCTATTAAGACACTTTATGTTGATGTTTCCTTTATTTTGGCAGTTACCTGTAGCTGTGTGTGTATGTCTGTCAGTGTTTCTTTTATTTCACCTTTATTTAACCAGGTAAGCCAGTGTGAGATCAGTGTGCTGCTCACACAGTGGGTCCCACAGACCTGAACTCTTCACTTTGGGCTGGTTAAGCTTTGTAGCTGCAGATGGATTTCATTAGAACTCTGTTATGGCTCTCAACTCGGCCAAGCACACTCTCAGCATGCGTCCCAAATGGCACCCTATTACCTACATAGAGCACTACTTTTGATCAGGGCCCATAGGGAATAAGGTGCCATTTGGGACGCAACCCACCACTCTCCTGTTCTCGACCTCCTCAAACAGTTTTGAAGAACACAGTGATTTTATTTGGACATACAGACATGGTCAAGTCTCGCTCTGATTCTCAAATCTTCATAAGACTCAGTTCTAAGACGATAAGCTTAGACAAATATTTTCACAACTCCACCGATTTTTTTAGAAAGCTTGGCACTGTGATGGTAGGGATCCTAGGGAGGTAAAACGTGACATATGATTTATTGTTTTTCTCTTTTCTCATTCACTCCGTTTCTCTCTCCTCAGATTTTGTCACGGTCACCCTGTCCCTGCGCTTCGGTGACGTCGTCGTCACGGCGACAGAGTTCACCTTCTACGACTGTACCGCCGCCAAGCAGCTGTCTGGGAGCGTACCGTGAGTTAACCTACCTCTCCCTCTCTTTTGCCCTCTCTCTCTCTCTCTCTCTCTCTATATATATATATACTTCTCTCTCTCTCTCTCTCTCTCTCTCTCTCTCTCTCTCTCTCAATTCAATTCAATTTAAGGGCTTTATTGGCATGGGAAACGTGTGTTAACATTGCCAAAGCAAGTGAAGTAGATAGTAAACAAAAGTGAAATAAACAATAAATATTAACAGTAAACATTACACTCAGAAGTTTCAAAAGAATAAAGACATTTCAAATGTCATATTATTAGGGGTTTAACGATCCATCTACTACATCGATGTATCGATTTATATTCCTATGATCCAACTACATCGATCTGTGCTCGGCGAGTTGGCCTTTTGGACAACATATATCGATCTAACATCGTTTTAAAATGTAATAAATCGATTGTATCGATACTAGGAAATAACCCATTGGATTTAAGCACGTCAGACTTTATATGGATGTTTTTTCTTAGCACTTTTAATGATAAAGGCTTTAAACATTACTCGATTCAGTCTGCCTATCCGTGACGTCATCGCGCCAGCAGCAGCGCAAAGGCGCCAAGACAACAAAACATAGCATGGCGGACGACAGAGGAGAAGCCGACGAGCGAGAAATTATCAAGCCACCATTGCGGTCCTTACAAGAAACAGGAATCTAGGAAACTTCACCTGCACTGTCCAGTATCCAGGTATTTATTTCAGTCACACTGGTTGAATTTTTGGCTAAAAGGTTACTGAATCGATTTCAAGTCACTGAATCGTTTCGGATCGTATCGTTCTAAATGAACCAATATCGTCCTTGAATCGTATTGACAACCACGAATCGTGATACAAATCGAATCGTTGTTAAAACGAATCGTTACACCCCTACATATTATGTATATATACAGTGTTGTAACAATGTGCAAATAGTTAAAGTACAAATGGGAAAATAAATAAACATAAATATGGGTTTTATTTAGAATGGTGTTTGTTCTTCACTGGTTGCCCTTTTCTTGTGGCAACAGGTCACAAATCTTGCAGCTGTGATGGCACACTGTGGTTTTTCACCCAGTAGATAAGGGAGTTTATCAAAATTGGGTTTGTTTTCGAATTCTTTGTGGATTGCTGTAATCTGAGGGAAATATGTGTCTCTAATATGGTCATACATTTGGCAGGAGGTTAGGAAGTGCAGCTCAGTTTCCACCTCATTTTGTGGGCAGTGTGCACATAGCCTGTCTTCTCTTGAGAGCCAGGTCTGTCTACGGCGGCCTTTCTCAATAGCAAGGCTATGCTCACTGAGTCTGTACATAGTCAAAGCTTTCCTTAAGTTTGGGTCAGTCACAGTGGTCAGGTATTCTGCCACTGTGTACTCTCTGTTTAGGGCCAAATAGCATTCTAGTTTGCTCTGTTTTTTTGTTTGTTCTTTCCAATGTGTCAAGTAATTCTCTTTTTGTTTTCTCATGATTTGGTTGGGTCTAATTGTGTTGTTGTTGTTGTCCTGGGGCTGTGTGGGGTCTGTTTGTGTTTGTGAACAGAGCCCCAGGACAAGCTTACTTAGGGGATTCTTCTCCAAGTTCATCTCTCTGTAGGTGATGGCTTTGTTATGGAAGGTTTGGGAATCGCTTCCTTTTAAGTGGTTATAGAATTTAACGGCTCTTTTCTGGATTTTGATAATTAGCGGGTATTGGCCTAATTCTGCTCTGCATGCATTATTTGGTAGGTTATAATGGTAGGTTTATTTGAACAGTGAGAGACAGAATAACAACAACAACATTCAGAAAAACGCATGTCAAAAATGTTATAAATTTATTTGCATTTTAATTAGGGAAATAAGTATTTGACCCCTCTGCAAAACATGACTTAGTACTTGGTGGCAAAACCGTTGTTGGCAATCACAGAGGTCAGGTTTCGAGGCTGACATTTGGCAACTCGAACTTTCAGCTCCCTCCACCGATTTTCTATGGGATTAAGGTCTGGAGACTGGCTAGGCCACTCCAGGACCTTAATGTGCTTCTTCTTGAGCCACTCCTTTGTTGCCTTGGCCGTGTGTTTTGGGTCATTGTCATGCTGGAATACCCATCCACGACCCATTTTCAATGCCCTGGCTGAGGGGAGGAGGTTCTCACCCAAGATTTGACAGTACATGGCCCCGTCCATCGTCCCTTTGATGCGGTGAAGTTGTCCTGTCCCCTTAGCAGAAAAACACCCCCAAAGCATAATGTTTCCACCTCCATGTTTGACGGTGGGGATGGTGTTCTTGGGGTCATAGGCAGCATTCCTACTCCTCCAAACACGGCGAGTTGAGTTGATGCCAAAGAGCTCGATTCTGGTCTCATCTGACCACAACACTTTCACCCAGTTCTCCTCTGAATCATTCAGATGTTCATTGGCAAACTTCAGACGGCCCTGTATATGCAGTTTCTTGAGCAGGGGGACCTTGCGGGCGCTGCAGGATTTCAGTGTCATCATTCAGCGGCATAGTGTGTTACCAATTGTTTTCTTGGTGACTATGGTCCCAGCTGCCTTGAAATCATTGACAAGATCCTGCCGTGTAGTTCTGGGCTGATTCCTCACCGTTCTCATGATCATTGCAACTCCACGAGGTGAGATCTTGCATGGAGCCCCAGGCCGAGGGAGATTGACAGTTCTTTTGTGTTTCTTCCATTTGCGAATAAACGCACCAACTGTTGTCACCTTCTCACCAAGCTGCTTGGCGATGGTCTTGTAGCCCATTCCAGCCTTGTGTAGGTCTACAATCTTGTCCCTGACATCCTTGGGGAGCTCTTTGGTCTTGGCCATGGTGGAGAGTTTGGAATCTGATTGATTGATTGCTTCTGTGGACAGGTGTCTTTTATACAGGTAACAAGCTGAGATTAGGAGCACTCCCTTTAAGAGTGTGCTCCTAATCTCAGCTCGTTACCTGTATAAAAGACACCTGGGAGCCAGAAATCTTTCTGATTGAGAGGGGGTCAAATACTTATTTCCCTCATTAAAATGCAAATCAATTTATAATATTTTTGACATGTGTTTTTCTGGATTTTGTTGTTGTTATTCTGTCTCTCACTGTTCAAATAAACATACCATTAAAATTATAGACTGATCATGTCTTTGTCAGTGGGCAAACGTACAAAATCAGCAGGGGATCAAATACTTTTTTCCCTGACTGTATCTTCTGAGAGAAATTAAACTAAACTGACTTTATTAACCACCTATCAGATGTAATCATTCTGTTCACTATTATTAGACTTTTTGCTCTCTGCCTTGTACAGTGGGGAAAAAGTATTTAGTCAGCCACCAATTGTGCAAGTTCTCCCACTTAAAAAGATGAGAGAGGCCTGTAATTTTCATCATAGGTACACGTCAACTATGACAGACAAAATGAGAGAAAAACAATCCAGAAAATCGCATTGTAGGATTTGTAATGAATTTATTTGCAAATTATGGTGGAAAATAAGTATTTGGTCAATAACAAAAGTTTCTCAATACTTTGTTATATACAGTGGGGAAAAAAAGTATTTAGTCAGCCACCAATTGTGCAAGTTCTCCCACTTAAAAAGATGAGAGAGGCCTGTAATTTTCATCATAGGTACAAGTCAAGTAGGACAGACAAAATGAGGAAAAAAAATCCAGAAAATCACATTGTAGGATTTTTAATGAATTTATTTGCAAATTATGGTGGAAAATAAGTATTTGGTCAATAACAAAAGTTTCTCAATACTTTGTTATATACCCTTTGTTGGCAATGACACAGGTCAAACGTTTTCTGTAAGTCTTCACAAGGTTGTCACACACTGTTGCTGGTATTTTGGCCCATTCCTCCATGCAGATCTCCTCTAGAGCAGTGATGTTTTGGGGCTGTCGCTGGGCAACACAGACTTTCAACTCCCTCCAAAGATTTTCTATGGGGTTGAGATCTGGAGACTGGCTAGGCCACTCCAGGACCTTGAAATGCTTCATGCGAAGCCACTCCTTCGTTGCCCGGGCGGTGTGTTTGGGATCATTGTCATGCTGAAAGACCCAGCCACGTTTCATCTTCAATGCCCTTGCTGACGGAAGGAGGTTTTCACTCAAAATCTCACGATACATGGCCCCATTCATTCTTTCCTTTACACGGATCAGTCGTCCTGGTCCCTTTGTAGAAAAACAGCCCCAAAGCATGATGTTTCCACCCCCATGCTTCACAGTAGGTATGGTGTTCTTTGGATGCAACTCAGCATTCTTTGTCCTCCAAACACGACGAGTTGAGTTTTTACCAAAAAGTTATATTTTGGTTTCATATGACATTCTCCCAATCCTCTTCTGGATCATCCAAATGCACTCTAGCAAACTTCAGACGGGCCTGGACATGTACTGGCTTAAGCAGGGGGACACGTCTTGCACTGCAGGATTTGAGTCCCTGGCGGCGTAGTGTGTTACTGATGGTACGCTTTGTTACTTTGGTCCCAGCTCTCTGCAGGTAATTCACTAGGTCCCCCCGTGTGGTTCTGGGATTTTTGACCCCACGGGGTGAGATCTTGCGTGGAGCCCCAGATCGAGGGAGATTATCAGTGGTCTTGTATGTCTTCCATTTCCTAATAATTGCTCCAACAGTTGATTTCTTCAAACCAAGCTGCTTACCTATTGCAGATTCAGTCTTCCCAGCCTGGTGCAGGTCTACAATTTTGTTTCTGGTGTCCTTTGACAGCTCTTTGGTCTTCGCCATAGTGGAGTTTGGAGTGTGACTGTTTGAGGTTGTGTACAGGTGTATTTTATACTGATAACAAGTTCAAACAGGTGCCATTAATGCAGGTAACGAGTGGAGGACAGAGGAGCCTCTTAAAGAAGAAGTTACAGGTCTGTGAGAGCCAGAAATCATGCTTGTTTGTAGGTGACCAAATACTTATTTTCCACCATAATTTGCAAATAAATTCATAAAAAATCCTACAATGGGATTTTCTGGAGAACAAAAAACTCATTTTGTCTGTCATAGTTGACGTGTACCTATGATGAAAATTAAAGGCCTCTCTCATCTTTTTAAGTGGGAGAACTTGCACAATTGATGGCTGACTAAATACTTTTTTCCCCCACTGTATGTTGTATTATTGCTAGTGACAGTTGCAAACTTTACACTGGTGCAAAACTAGAATGAGTGATACATGGGATACAGATGGTGTCAGAAGTGGAATATCTGGCCATAGGAGTGCCTTGTCAAGCTATAATGTCTAGTAATGCCTTTATTAACTGCATCCATTTGGCTGTGTTAGCCATAGAGATGCATAGAGGGCACACTTAACCACAAAAGACTGTGATTGCATGGGCAGCGACATCTCTATGGTGTTAGCACATGCACTCACTCAATTACCCTCCTCTTCTCCTTTTCAACCTTGTTCAGAGCACTTCAATAAGGAACCCGCCGCTAGATTCAATTACATGACCCCTTTTTTACCACTGGCCCTAGATTGCCAGCAATTGGATCACCCTGTGCACCAAGCTTGCTCTCCCTCTCCCCCTCCTCCCATTTCTCTCTCTCTCTCTCTCTCTCTCTCTCTCTCTCTCTCTCTCTCTCTCTCTCTCTCATCTCCTTTCTTTCATTTTATATTCTAACACCCTTTCTCTTTCTTTCAATACACTCTCCCTTTCTTTCTCTCCCCTCCTCTCTTTCCCTATCTCTTGTATCCCAATCCCCCCGCCCCCTCTCTCTTTTTCTAACCCCCTCCCTCTATTTCTCCTCCTCTAGTTGCCGTGGTTGCGTGTTGAGTCGCTGGGGCTGCAACTGGTGTGTCCACCAGCACACCTGTACCCACAAGCCCGCCTGTGATGAGGGGGTTATCATCTATAACGAACACGTAAGTCACACACACTGCGACGGTCAGTTAGCTAGAGATCAAAAAGCATGTTGCACGTGAGGCCAAGACAGAAGAAAAGAGAGGAATGCTGCCCACACTCGCTATATCGTTGGTTGTAGAGTTTGGTCCACCTATTGCACCCTAGTGTACAGTGGCATGGTAAGTCTAGGCTGTTTGGGGCCAATCCATTGTAGATGGTTGAGTGAAAGAGTCTCTAACGCGGACAACACAGAATGTTGGGAGACATTAATAACCAGACACTTATTCTCACTGCACCTCATGTCCCAAAACAAACAAACATCCAATATAACTAATGGTCATCTCCATTTTGCCTGTGTCGCCAACCAAGTGCATGAGTTGTCATCATTGATGGTAATACTGGAAACATATAGGATACATGTTTCACATCTGATTTTCAGTCAATTTATGAGTTTGTTTATTTTATCAGTTTTCTTTAGTCGTTTGTTTGTTTATTTCTGTCTCACCCTCTCCCCCTTTACGCCCCCACTCCCACCCTTCCACCACCCAGTTCAAACTCCCCACCCCGGCTCCACCCACAACCAAAGCCGTTACTATAACAACGACTTCCCCATCCACAACAGTGGCCCCAACAACTACAACAACAACAGCACCCCCAACAACTACATTTACCACAACTATCGCCACGACTACAACAACCAAAGCCCCTAACACCATAGCTACCGTCCAGGAACCTACGACAACAACCCTGCCTACAATCACCACCCCGGAGCCGACTACACCACCCACCACTGCTATGCCGACCGAGGCCCCCACCACTCTTCCCCCTACAACGTTAGCCGAAGCTACACCGCCCATGCCTGAGACCACCACCAGTGAGGAAGAAGAGCAAACAACCGCAGAAGAGCTCGCTGCAGAGGCTGAAACTGAAAGTGAAACTGTAGGCCCCGTGGTTACCCCTGGCGACGTGGAGCTTGCCGCGGAAACTGAGGTGGCGACGGTTATGACCGAAGACGGGCAGCCATCCGATGGTCTTGCCACCCTAATCCCCCTGGCGTTTCCGCCCGAGACATCCCCATTGGAAGTGGTCACCGCATCCTCCCCTCAGGAACTGGACGAGGCTCTGAGTCTGGCGGAGCCCCCCATGGAGGTCCAGCCCACACCTGTCAGCTACCCTCTCCCGACCCCATTCCCCCTGGGGGAACCGGCCGACTCAGAGCTCACCTTCCACCTGGACCTGACAGAGGCCCCCTCCCCGCTCCCGCTAGACCACCTCCCCCCCACCGATGCCGAGGGCCAGGGTGCCGAGCCGGAAGTGCTTCTCTGGCCCAGGGAGGAAGTGGAGGCGGAGAACGACACCACCACGTTTTCGGCTGCCAGCGTGCTCTCAGGGGACGGAGAGGCCGCTGACCTCTTCCTTTTGGCATCGGCCTACCCCCAGCTCCTGGATGCCAACTCAGAGCTGGACTACCAGTATGACTCATCCGACGCTTTCCTGCCGGTGAGTTAGAAATTCGTCCAGAGCTTCAACGGCCACCGTGCTCCCAGCTCTTAACTGGACACAGTTCTAGAATCCCACTTCTATCACCAATTGTCAGAATCCCAGCTCTTCCCTTATCCCCTTGCTATTCCTCACCGTGTTTTGCTTTTGTTGTTGTTGTTGGCATGTTTGACATTGCTTCTGCTTTTGGAAATCGATCCGAAAAAATGGCTGAGACAGCACAAGCTGGAGCAGTTGTTTTTTCGTGAATGTTTTCATACGTTTTATTATTTGATAGGCCATTTTAACAGTTAGTATTACATCAAGAAGCTTAGAACCTCCTTATTATATATAACAGTCAATTGTTTATGGGTTGACGAGATAAACAGAAAATTGCGATACCTTGTGTTGGTTGGAGTGTGTGTCCTTCTGAATGTGTATGTGTATTTATCTAACAGTGCTGTGTATGTGGGGAGTGTAGGGGGACGAGGGCTCCTATGTGAGTTGGGGCTCGTCTGCTTGCCCCTGTGTGGAGAAGGTCCGGGGTTCGCCTCTGTTACCAGTCAGAGTGGCGAGGAAGATCACACTACTCGCCCGAAACCTCCACCTGTACCAGGTAACACTCAGTCACACACAAACACACCACTAGGGTCGAGGGCAACTGCATTTGCAAGATTCATGAACTATAAAAAAAAACAATGTATTTGATTCTGTTGTAACCTGGTTCAATGTGTGTGTGTGCAGGACAAAGACCTGGACTACGAATGTGTGTTGGTGATCGAGGGGCGGACGGTGGTGGTAGACGCCTATGTGGAAATGGATGAGATTAACCCGTCTCTCTTTGACATCACCTGTCAGCTGCACCAGGTCAGACTATTCCATTCTACTCACTGACAGTTTCTGTGAAAACTTTAGTACTCAATTGAAGTTTCTGTGGAAACTTAAGTACTCAATTGAAGTTTCTGTGGAAACTTTAGTACTCAATTGAAGTTTCTGTGGAAACGTTAGCACTAAACTGAAGTTTCTGTGAAAACTTTAGCACTCAGTTTCTGTGGAAACTTTAACAACTCTACTTCTCGCCGCAGTATTCCTATTCTGCTCCAGTGGATGAGTACAACGCCATGGTGTACGTGAAGAGGCGGGACACCTTCCACGTGGACAGCTCTCACGACCTGTATGGTGAGCCCCAGACCCATGGTGCTGGGGAACAGCTGCTGCCAGCCCAGACAGCTGTGTTGTTGCTCTCGGCCATAACATTGTTTTTAAATGTTTTCTTTTATGCTTCTGAATCAGACATATGGCAAATGGTCCCAAGAGAATGTTCTCACGTTTTCAGTTTTCACTCCCTTCCCCAAGGACGCGGGTAGCTCGAGTGTGACTTGTTTACACGCAGTGCATTCTGTTTTGTACAAGCTCTCTCTCTCTCTCTCTCTCTCTCTCTCTCTCTCTCTCTCTCTCTCTCTCTCTCTCTCTCTCTCTCTCTCTCTCTCTCTCTCTCTCTCTCTCTCTCTCTCTCTCTCTCTCTCTCTCACAATCACTGTATTATCTCTCTCTCTCTCAATTACTATTATCTCTCTCTATCTCAATGACTTATCTCTCTCTCTCTCTCTCTCAATGACTGTATTATCTATCACCCTCTCTCTCTCTCTCTCTCTCTCTCTCTCTCTCTCTCTCTCTCTCTCTCTCTCTCACAATCACTGTATTATCTCTCTCTCTCTCTCTCAATTACTATTATCTCTCTCTATCTCAATGACTTATCTCTCTCTCTCTCTCAATGACTGTATTATCTATCACCTCTCTCTCTCTCTCTCTCTCTCTCTCTCTCTCTCTCTCTCTCTCTCTCTCTCTCTCTCTCTCTCTCTCAATGACTGTACTCTATCAATGACTGTATTAGATCTCTCTCTCTCTCAATGACTGTACTATCTCTGTCTCTTAATGGCTGTATTATTGTTGCTTAATGTTTAAATGTACACTCATTCAACATAATGTAAACTCTAATTCACGGTATCTCTCTCACAGTCTCTATAACTCTCTCTCTCTGTCCCTCCTAGTTACTCTGTACAACTGTTCGGTGGGGCGTTCTGACTGTAGCCGGTGTCACACGGCGGACCAGAAGTACGGCTGTGTGTGGTGCGGAGGGGACCAGTCCACCTGTCTCTACGGAGACTCCTGCAGTGAGCCCATCGAACAGACCTGCCCCGCCCCCGTCATCCATGCCGTGAGTACACTTTTTAACACTCAACACTTGCATAGTGTCGTAATGACATAAGTGTGACAGATGTCATTATGAAACTAACTTAAACACAGTTAGGTTGAAAACAATGCAATTCGCTTAGTTTATGTTCACTAGAATGTTTATGGCTTAACTTAATGGAATGAACCAGAGTCATTTATAGAGATATAACTGGAATTACTGTTCTAGTCTTATTGTTGAGGAGGAGAAAGAATCAGTTCTAACATGTGTTTTATGCTTCTGTGTTAGATTGAGCCCCTGTCTGGTCTGGTGGAGGGGGGAACAGTGCTGACCATCTCAGGGTCCAACTTGGGCCAGAAGGCTGAGGACATCCTGCACTCTGTCACTGTGGCCGGGGTTTCCTGCTCTGTCATCCCCCACCTCTACGAGGTCTCCTCCAGGTATGGACTGTGAGGGTGTGCGTCCCTGTGTTAGGTAGGGGGAGTTGACGTGTGTGTGTGATTACTACTTCTGTGTGAGATTGCTATGTCCTTCTGTAGGATTGTGTGTAAGACCAAAGCCAGCGGGGGAGAGAAGACGGGCCAGGTGTCAGTAGAAGTGAGCGGGGGAGAGTTTGGCCTCTCCAGCCAGAGGTTCAGCTACCAGGACCCGTTTGTGATGGAGGTGTCCCCCAAGAGGGGTCCCAAGGCAGGGGGCACGTCCCTGACCATCACTGGGAGGAACCTGCTCACGGGACGCTCCTCTGACATCACTGTCACCGTGGGAGGAGTGCCATGTGTCATGTGAGTGATTGTGAAACATACTCATGAACACACACATTATTTTAGACAGACGCACATAAAGAGAGACACACAGATACATTATCCTATTCACTGTGCTGTACTTCCCTGTTCTCTACTCTCCCTCTTCCTCCTCCTCCCTCCTCTTCTCTCCTCCCCCCTCATCTTCTCTCCTCCTCTTGTCTGCTCCCCCCAGTTTATCAGAGGCCCAGGAGGACAGTGTGGTGTGTGTGACGGGCAGCAGCAACAGGACAGGCGATCACCGCGTGACGCTTCGCTATGGCAACAGCCAGCGCCACCTTCACGAGTCGGCCTACCGCTTCACCCCCAACCCCAACATCACCCAGGCCGCGCCCGCCAAGAGCTTCCTCAGGTGTGTGTGTGACCTCCGTTACAGATCTATAGATGTGTCATTTGAAGTGAACTGAAGTTGGTTTAAGTGAACTTCGCTTAAGGGAACTTCTTGAAAAAAAATATCTGAAGTTGAGTGGACTTGACAGCACTGGACTGGAACACTTGTGTGGACACTCAATATGGCCGCAAGTCTGACCATCACAGAACATTAACTTGAATGGGCATGACCATTCTAGTAGTTCAATTTCTATGTTTATGATGACACACTGTCCTCCTTATCTGTGTGTAGCAGTGTCTGTCTGGTCCCTGGCCCCACTCATACATAGAAATGGTACACTGAGTGGACAAAACATGAAGGACACCTGCTCTTTCCATGATATAGACTGACCAGGTGAATCCAGGTGAAATCTATGATCCCTTATTGATGTCACTTGTTAAATACACTTCAATCAGTGTAGATTAAGGGGAGGACACAGGTTAAAGAAGGATTTCTAAGCCTAAATTCAGTGTCCCTGGCCCCACTCATACATAGAAATTGTATATTTCAGAACGCCAGTGTTGTGACACATCTCATGCCTCTCTGTGTGTGTGTCGAGGTGGGTGTCTGGTCTTTGTGTTGGGCCACAACCTGTTCGTTCTAGTAATTGTATTTCTATGGGTTTGTGACACATTTCTTCCCCTCTCTCTGTATAGCGGTGGCCGTCTAGTCTTCGTGTCGGGTCACAACCTAGATGTGGTACAGGAACCTAGGATGTTGGTCACTGTGTACCCCTGGGAGTCCATCCCCCAGAGGAGGAGGAGGAGGAGGAGGAGGAGTGGAGGAGAAAGGGAGCATGAGACGGAGGACAAGGTGATGTGGAGGCATCGCAGGATCATACCGGAGCCCAACTGCCCTGGGGACCCCGTCTGCTCCATCATACAGGTGTGTGGATAGGGAGAGTGCGTGCGTGAGAGAGGGTGGACAGACTGTAAAGATGTCATTCATCTTTCTCCTGTATTTCGGAGATGAAAGTCTATTCTAATAAATAATATTGTGACTATGTCTCAGGCTTTCATTACAAAAATTTTACATTTTACTTTTTAGTCATTTACCAGACGCTTTTATCCAGAGCGACTTACAGTAGTGAGTGCATACATTTCATACTTTTTTCGTACTCAATGAAATTCCTTACTCTCTTTCTCCCTCCCTCACCTCTTCCCCTCCCTCACCTCTTCCTCTCCCTCACCTCTCCCCTCCCTCACCTCTCCATCTCTTTCTCCCCCACTGCCCTCCATCTTGGGTTATTGAATAGTACTTTGTGACAACTGCTGATGTAAAAAGTGCTTTATAAATACAGTTGATTGATGGCTTGATTTACCCCTCCCCCTTTTCTCTATCTCCCCCACCAGTACATGGAGCGTTGCGAGGTCAACTCGTCCATTCTGATCCTGTGCCGGAGCCCGGCAGTGGAGTCTTCTGTGTGGGGCTCGCGGGTGGATGTGGCCTTCCTCCTGGACAACCTGCACTTCCCGTTTGGCGCCGTCAGCCCCCAGGGGGCCTTCAGCTACGAGCCTAACCCCGTGCTGCACCCGCTCAACCAGCAGGAGCCCCTCAAGCCCTACCGCTACAACCCAGGAAGCTTTATTCAGCTGGAGGTTAGCATTAGCCACTAGCTGCTACTCTCTCAACTTGTTAAATAAGCTGCTGGAGGCTAGCCAGCTTCAATCTAACAGCATGTACAGTTGACAGCTGGAGGTTAGCATTACCCGCTAACTACTACTATAAAGCCAAGGCAAGGGGATAGAATGGAAAGTATGTTTTATTTTTTATTTTTTACTGCAAGACTTTCCACTCAACTGGAAGGCCTTGCAGCCGAAAGTTGCAGTCGGAAATGAAACGCTTTCATTCTATCCGCCTGTCTGGAATTTAGTAGAAGGCTAGACTCCCATGTGAGATAGACCTGCACGTTGGGAAAAAAGAGGAATGTTCCAAAGAAAAGGCAAGGAATGCAGACGTTTTGATTCAAGCATGATGCTCAGTGTGGTAATATATTCTCTCCCTCTCTCTAGTTCTCCCTCTCCTCCCTCTCATCTCATACTCCGCTTAAGTCTTTCTATGTCCGTCCGTCCGTCCGCCCCCCCAGGGTGAGAACTTGGACCTGGCCATCTCTAAAGAGGAGGTGGTGGTGCTGGTCGGGGAGGGGGTGTGTGCCGTGAAGACCCTGACCAGGAACCACCTGTACTGCGAGCCGCCACCTCAACAGCCCTTCCCGGGACCCCCCAACGGCGGAAGGAAACGCGAGGGTGCCGACACGCTGCCCGAGTTCACTGTGAGACCACCTCCGCCTCTGCAGTTCCGTTCCTATACGCACTAAACCAAAGACAAAAATACACATTACAGTACACAAGATAGATAAGAGCATTCATTCCAACACAATAGGGCTGTGTCTAAAAACGTTATTAGTTGTCAAATCCGTGCTTCCCCTGTCCTTGTTTCCTCCGTTTCTCACTTCTCTCTCAAAGCGCATTGGAGGAGAGGATCCAAGGTCCCTCCCTCGGACCTCATCCTCCAATGCGCTTTGAGAGAGAGACATTGAGGAAAGGAAAGTGGGGGAAGGACTGAGTCAACAGTAAGGTTTTCTGATAAAGCACGGTTGACACATCTCAATTGGCTCCCTCACCCCATTTGAGGCTAACTAAGCTTAACCCAAACTAACCCTAACCCCAGTTTGTACAGTCTAGCGCCATAGCAGATTTGTCTGTGTGTGTTCCAGGTCCACATGGGCAACCTGAACTTCTCCCTGGGCAGGGTGCAGTACGACACCCTCAGCCTGTCCACCTTCCCCCTGGAGGCCCAGGTAGGGGTGGGCGTGGGGTCCTCCATCCTAGCCCTCATCGTCCTCATCATAGTGCTCATCTACAGGTATGTGTGTGTGCGCAAGTATTTGTTTACGTGAACCTTATGTATCTTGGGATGTGAGTCCAGTTCTAATGTGCGTGTGTTAACAGGAGGAAGAGTAAGCAGGCTCTGAGGGACTACAAGAAGGTTCAGATCCAACTGGAGAACCTGGAGACCAGCGTGAGAGACCGCTGCAAGAAGGAGTTCACAGGTCAGACCCCAAAACTAACTAACCCATAGAACTATAATTACTAGAACCAGCATCCCCATTCAAGTCAATGGCCATATTGAGGGTTCCCATAACTAGGAGGTACAAGTAGATGCAATATATTTCTATGCACTAACCTTCTCCCCCACAGGCAGGGTCAGAGGGACAGAGGGATATAGAGAGAGACTGTGGTATAGGGTAAGAGAAGTGACAAGAAAGAGTTGGGGATACTGCTGCGAGAAAGAGTTCCCAATTCAGTCACACACCACAGCAGACAGTCTAAATAGAATAGTGGTTGGGCACTTCTGGTCCTGGAGGGCGGCAGTGTACAGGCTTTTGTTCCAGCCCAGCACTAACACACCTTAATCTCTCCAAATGAGACAGAGAGATATGAAATGAGAGAGGAAGAGACATGGGAAGAGAGACATTTCAATATATTACTAACCCCCCAATAGGAGAGTAGCAGGCTCTTTCTATATTTCTCACCTATCCAATCCTTTCAGTGTGTGAATCCCGATAGAATATCCAATCCTTTCAGTGTGTGTACCCCGATAGAACTCGATAGAAGCTAGGAAAAATTGAAAAACGAGATGCTTGAGAACTTTCTTTATAAAATGATCTCATCAAATAATCCCCCTGTACGTATGAAATGTCTCCAAATTCCACTCAGTGGGCTTCTGACAATAACAAGTTTAATTTTGGCCCCACTCCTCGCCCAATGTCAACATTCATCGCTTTTGAAGCAATAACACAATTCTCAGCATCTAGTTTCAACGTCAACAGACCAGTTCAGTCGGACTAGAATAAACTTTATTGTCCACACCAAAGTGTGGAAACTTGGCTGTACAATGACATTGACAACATTAAAAACCATGAGTCGAGCTCCCTGAGGGAAGTTTCTCATGGTTGTGGGGAGGTGTGCCCCTTTCTGTCCAATGAGGTAACTTCTGGACAATATATCTGTTCATTTAGCTGACCCTTTTGGCTTCATTCCAAAAGTTCCGTATAGCCTTTTTAAAGGGCCTCTTTTCTCCACTGACTTTCACTGGAATGGCGGGGACTGTGATTGGACACACACAAACACACACACACACACAGACACACCCTAACACACACATTCTTTTTTGTTGTATTATTTGTATTAGTTTTTAGTTGTATTGTTTGAATATCATTGTATTTTTAATTTGTGTGACTGTCTTTGTCTATCAGTGCTTTACTTGTCATGATTTATTTTTTGTGGACCACAGGAAGTAGCTGCTCTTGTATTTATTCCTGTTTATTTATTTATTGTTGTATTTATTCCTCCTGTTATTATCTTTCTATTCTTTTTCTATTTTTCTCTCTCCATTGTTGGGAACACCTGTTGTTTTACGAAGCTTGCAAAAACTAATGGGGATCCAAATAAACAAAACAAATAAAACTCACCCCTTTTTCGATTGGCACATGTTCCGAGCAAGGTCACACCGCTTTAACCTTTGAACTCCTGACCCCGCCCCCCTAGACCTGATGACGGAGATGATGGACATGTCCAGTGACCTGGTGGGCTCGGGCATCCCCTTCCTGGACTACCGGCGCTATACAGAGCGGATCTTCTTCCCGGGCCACCGCGAGTCACCCCTGCGGAGGGATCTGGACGTGCAGGAGTGTCGACGGGCCACGGTGGAGCAGGGCCTGGTGCAGCTCTCTAACCTGCTCAACAGCAAACTGTTCCTTACCAAGGTAGGGGGACAGTGATGATGATTGGTGAAAGAACTGGATTGATTCTTACCATGTTATTGGACTCTTGAAGGTTTGTTTTAGACAAGTGGTTTTGAAGGAAAGCAAGCAATGTGAGACTGCAATGACTGCAATGAAGAATATTTGTAGCCGACCTCACCTAGCAATACTAAAACCAGGGTTCGAACCATAGAAACAGAATCCATAGAAAAGGCCTCCCAATTCAAGTCAATGGTGGCATAATGGGTGGACTGGTGTACCCATAGGAGCAAAGCAGGAAGTAAAAGCAGGAAATGTTCCCATCAATCTGTGCTGTGATTTGTTGAGTCAACTCAACTGACATTACAAAAAATACATTGCATTGCATGAGCCATATCAGTTAATATTATATTGTACCATGGCAATCCAGTGTCAGATCTCATCATAATACCAGTCAGCCATCGCAGATGTACCCATGAGTTTACCAGTCAAATTGCCAGGGTCAAAGGTCCCAAGGCCTTTCTATGGAGTCTATTTCTATGGTTTTGAGCTGTGTAGTGGTAGCCTATAACAGAGGTATAGTTTTATAACAAGGGGGATTCCTAAATACGTTTTTTTGTTTGTTACTGAAATTACAGAGGAGAACCATCCTCTTCTTCACTACACCAGCCTCCCCTGGGGTAGAAATATCATGGGAGAGATATTTAGCCGCTACCTTTTTATTTTTTCTCACTGTCGTTCCTCTCCCTCCTCTTTCTCCTCCGTACCAGTTCATCCATACTCTGGAGAGCCAGCGGACGTTCTCGCCAAGGGACCGGGCCTACGTGGCCTCTCTCCTGACGGTGGCACTGCATGGTAAACTGGAGTACTTCACCGACATCCTCAAGACCTTGCTCAACGACCTGGTGGAGCAGTACGTGGTCAAGAACCCCAAACTCATGCTCCGGAGGTAAGATAGGAAGGGATGGAGAGGGTGTGTGTGGGGGTGTGCAGGTCAGGGTGTGTGTGTGGGAGAGAGAATACGTGTAACTGATTTTTTACTTTGCAGAACGGAGACAGTGGTGGAGAAGCTGCTGACCAACTGGATGTCCATCTGCCTCTATGCTTTTCTCAGGGTGAGTCGGTCCACAGGAATTACTTCTACACAGAGGAGGAAATGATTAGTCTGGCAAACGCCAAACTCAGTCTTCCTGACTTCAGAGTCTGGAAAGGTTCCTTGATGTTGAAGGCACGAAGCGTCAATTAATGAATGGGGCTGTTCTTGTTTACTGATTTGGTTCTCCTCTGTGTATTTCTCACTCAAACACCCACATGTACAACCAAAAACAGCCCCTGAGAACCGCCCCTTCCAATACAACTGTTGGATTTTCACATCCAAACAAAGTGAGCTCTAAAGGAAATAAAAAAACGTTTGCGAGAACCAATCAAAGCTCAACCCATTTCTGCGCGAATATTGCATTTACAATAGAGTATTTTCCTGACCAGTGTGTCACCGCTCTCCCTCTCTGTGTTCTACATGAGTCGCGTCAGTAATGAGTACTTCCTTGAAGTAATCACTGTTTAGACAGAAATGAAAGGACTCCACCACATGGCTTTCACCTGTCCAGTCATTTCTAATCAGTAATGACGTCAAAGAAGGAAGGATGCACTTTCAAAGAATTCCAACTGGGCCAAGGCTTTATTCCATGCTTGTGAATCTTGGCTACATTATCCATGCCAGTTTTAAGCAGACTTGGCTAAATATATCTTACCTGGGTCAAAATGCCTACTAGCATTAACATTCATTAGCGGTGGAAATGGAGGAATTCATTTTTAGCATGTTGGTAAATGTCGTGTAACCTCGTCTTTCCCAGGACAATGATTGTTAGCATGATGCTAATTGTTTACCGGATTGGTTATCATGATGCTAACTGTTTACCTACATTTGTTAGCATGATGCTAATTGTGTACCTGTTTTGCTAGCATGATGCTAACTGTTGTTGTCTCCCCCTCTCTCCAGGACTCTGCAGGCGAGTCTCTCTACATGTTGTTCAGGGCTATCAAGCATCAGGTGGACAAGGGGCCGGTGGACGCGGTGACGGGCAAGGCCAAATACACGCTCAACGACAACCGTCTGCTCCGAGAGGACGTTGAGTACAAGACCCTGGTGAGGATACACACACTCAGGCATTCAGACACACACTCATACGGACACACAAAAACACACACACATTCAGACCGACAGTTAGTGCACTCACCTTAAGATAGCTAGGTGGGACAACCGCATATCTCAGTCACAGTAAGTACATTTTTCCTCAATAAAGTAGCTATCAGCAAAGTCAGTGCTAGTAAAGGGGAAAAGTGGCAGTGTTGTTTCACGAAAGGCACACATGTGCACTCAGTCTAACCACACACACAAACACACTCTTTTCTTTCTTCAGTGAAAAACCTGAGATAAGATAAATAGATCTAAAGACGAATATAAACATTGGAAAAATAAAATACATCCAAGAAAGTGTGTTTTGTGAGTGATTGAAAGCTCATTCTCTCGTACCCCCCCCAGACCCTGAACGTGTTGATGCAGGGCGGGGGGGTGAATGAGACGCAGCTGCTTCCCTCCAAGGTGCTGGATATAGACACCATCACCCAGGTGAAGGAGAAACTCCTGGACCAGGTCTACAAGGGCACCTCCTTCTCCCACCGGCCACACACAGACTCTCTGGACCTGGGTGAGGAACACACACACACACACACACACACACACACAGGAAGATGCAGAGTTGTGGACTCGAGTCACAAATTTGATGACTTGAGACTCGACTTGATATAAAATAACTTGAGACTTGACTTGGACTTGGAGCCTCAAGACTCGGCTTTGACTTGAGACTGATGACTTGAAATGATCTGGCCAGGTTTTGTAATATTTTGTCACTCATTTTGTGGCACAGAGTCTACGTGGATTACTCTACATGCAGCCAGATACAGGAGCCACAGCATCGCCCTTGTTAAAAAAACAAACATGCAAGTTGCAGCAGATTGGTTAGTGAAGCGCACACTCGGCACTCTGAATGGACCAGCAAACTGTCAATCAACACAGGTCGGGTGAGCTAGCGAACAGATTTCTGATTTGCCGTACAGCTATAGGATCGGGTAAAGCTCAAACTTCAAATTGTAGGGGGAAAGGATTGCCATAATAAATAAATATGCAGCTCCAAAAATGATTTGGTGATCAATAATATTAACTGTTTACTTTGTAAGCTCACCAGCAATGGGGCATCAATTACTCGCGTAGGCCTTAAAGGTCTTTAGGTATGTAATAATTACTAGAAATTTATAATTTATTTATGAAGCTTGCATTTGGAATGTGTTAAAATGAATCATTAGCCTACTGTGTGAAGACGCTCTCCAAACTCCCACCAGTGGAGAGCGCCTTTTTTCTCTTGTTGAAATGTTTTATTTTGCTAAATGCTATGTGGTAAATCTATATTCCATTTCATACTAAAATAATTGCTAGCGTTTCATCATTCCATCTCCGTACCTATTGCAACAGGTAGACATTTCTGTTTCATGTTTGATAGGCCTACGATACATTTTAATTTAGCCAACCGTTTCTTACCCTGCTCTGAGTGGGCGCGATGTTTATAGTGCACATGAACGTTCGCAAGACTCATGAGGTAGAAGTTTTGTTTATTTAATTAAATGTATGGTTTCCTTTGTTCCCAGGTTATGTCGGAGTTCCGTGTGTTTGTGTCCTATGTCTCTGTCATTGCGTAATAGGAGCCTGCGTGCCTCAGCTTTGGAGTGAGAACGTTCAATAAGAGAAAATTATTGTTCCATGTATGCATGGTGTTGAAATATCATAAAAAATAATTAAGTCTGATTAAGCCAAATGTACCAATGTAAAAATTGATGTGGAAATTGCCTTTTGCATTGCAGAACCAGTTTATTGGTTGCATTTGCCAATTGCGTAATTGTCTGGTCCTGGGGGCCAAGTGGTTATATTATGCAGGTCTACCTGTTTGAGCTCCTGTTAGACAGAGTCCATTTGGTTTCTCAAGGGGAGGCTGTACAGTCTTGCCCTCTACCTGTGTCCGTTGAAATAGGACAGGTTAAGCCTGATACAGAGGATATTTCTTTTGGGCTATTGCCCGTGTATATTTGGTAAATCTACTTGTATATTTTGTATGATATGGCGCTTTCACCATTGGATCACCAAGACCTGTAAATAAATCTACACTGTGAGCACATCAACCTGCCTTGCCTTCTGCTGTTTTAATGCCCTTAAGACTGCTACAAGGTCCCTATTTTATAATTAGATTAGACAAAATAATGAAAAGGCTGTCTGGTAGCCTCAATAAATAGAAACAGATTTGTAGTTGAACAAGTCATTGCATGTATAGATTTTGTTTTTTACTTGACTTGTGACTTGACTTGACTTGTTCTTAGAATGCACGACTTGGACTTGACTCGAGTCTTGACCCGTTCTACTTGGGACTCAACTTGAGACTCTGACCTTGTGACTTGAGACTCTGACCTTGTGACTTGAGACTCTGACCTTGTGACTTGAGACTCTGACCTTGTGACTTGAGACTGACCTTGTGACTTGAGACTCGAATAATAGTAACCTGGTTGCACCTCTGGGAAGATGGGCCCTCCCCCTCCCCCTCCCCCTCCCTCACTTACTCTCTCTCTCACACACACTGGATCTGATGAATAATGTTACTTGCTAGTGACTGAGCCTATAGTGTATTATAATGGTGTTCTATTTCATTCTGTCTATAGGCCTGTCTAACATACTGCGTTTGTGTTTCAGAGTGGAGGTCCGGTGTAGCAGGTCATCTGATCCTGTCTGATGAAGACCTGACGTCTATTGTCCAGGGCAACTGGAAACGCCTCAACACACTCCAACATTACAAGGTCTGCACCCACATCGAGCCGTCATAAAGCTTTATAAAGAGTTTATAACACTCTGTAAAGCATTCATAAAGCCTTCATAAAGCATTCATAATGGTCTTACGATTTTGATCAAATTCATGTTTCTAAGCCTTTATTAATGGTATATTACACTTCATTAACCCTTCATAAGCATTCACAAAGCATTCATAAGACTTCATGGTGCAATCATAAAGCATTCATAAACCTTCATAGGGCATTCATAAGCCTTCATAGTGCATCTATATCGTATTCATGAGAGATTTATAACACTGTTGTTGTTGTGTTTCAGGTTCCAGATGGAGCGACAGTGGCTTTGGTCCCGCGCCACAGCAAACACATTCACCACGACAACCACGACTACGTGGCAGGGGAAAGTGAGTTCCACTTGCATTTTAGTTCCACACTCTCTGGGAAATGTCTTGTTGTTCCACTACAGTGACCACTTCCACTAAGTTTTTGTAGAATAAGTATGGATGCATCTCATCTTGAGAAAGTCCACTAGGCTGAAACGTTGACTCAAATGTTAACTTTTGTGAAATATGTACAAATAACTATATAACATTTGAAATTGCCCTTTTTTTTGCTAACTCTCTTTCTTTCTCAACCTTTTTCCTTTCTTCTGTCGTCCTCCCCCTGTTCAGAGACGCCCATGCTGGAGGATGCAGACGAGGGCGGGGTGAGGCTGTGGCACCTGGTCAAGGCCGGCGAGGAGCCTGAGCTACCCAAGCACCGCCGGGGCAGTGTGCGGGAGAGGGAGAGGGCCAAGGCTATACCAGAGATCTACCTCACACGACTGCTCTCTATGAAGGTAGATACTGGATGCACACATGACACACACACACGCCCGGCAGATACTGTAGACGTACACACACACACACACACATACATACACACACACACACGGCAGATACTGTAGACGTACACACACACACACACACGGCAGATAGCCTGGAGGTTAGACCTGTGGGCCAGTAACTGATAGGTCACTGGTTCAAATCCCAGAGCCGACAAGGTGAAACATCTGTAGCTGTGCCCTGAGCAAGGCACTTAACCCCAGTTTCTCCAGGGGCGCTGGACAATGGTGACCGTGGCCGTGACCCCACTCCCAGCGGGTGTCTCAGGGGGAGTTGGGATATGCAAGAAACACATTTCCATTACATTTCCACAAGTGTGTAACAGGACAAACATAATCACCCCCCAAATTATAATGAATTATTATTACACACAGACACTCCCACATTCACTTTCAAAATTGCGCAAAAACCCTAACCTTTCCCAATCTCCCTCCCTCCCTCCACAGGGCACTCTGCAGAAGTTTGTGGATGACCTGTTCACGGTGATCCTGTCCACCAGTCGTCCCGTTCCACTGGCTGTCAAGTACTTCTTTGACCTGCTGGATGACCAGGCGCAGCACCACGCCATCACCGACCCCGAGACCATCCATATCTGGAAGACCAACAGGTACATACATACCGATGCAGAAGCACACACACACACACGCACGCGCATGTACGTGGATAGACGGCCGCGCGCGCACACACATCCTGATTCCATCCACATCTGGAAGACCAACAGGTACACACTCACACACACAGACTCTTGAGACCATCCACGTGTGTGTCCTTGCATACGTGTGTGTGTTTACATTATTATGTGGTTGGGTGATATGATATGTAACATGTGAACATAACAATAACAGTTCTTATCCATACATGTAACGCTGTTTTCCTCCCTCGTTCCCTCTCTCGTTCCCTCTTTCCCTCTCTCGTTCCCTCCCTCCCTCGTTCCCTCCCTCCCTCGTTCCCTCCCTCGTTCCCTCCGTCCAGTTTGCCCCTGAGGTTCTGGATCAACATTGTAAAGAACCCCCAGTTTATCTTTGACGTCCAGCCCTCGGACCACGTGGACGCCGTGTTGACGGTCATCTCCCAGACCTTCATGGACTCCTGCACCACCTCAGAGCATAAACTGGGCAGAGTGAGTGAGAGGAGGGAAAGGAATGGGGATACCTAGTCAGTTGCACAACTGAAGGCATTCAACTGAAATGTGTCTTCTGCATTTAACCCATCCCCTCTGGGGTTGTGCATGCGCGTAGGGGAGATGTTGACTGGGCCATGGGAGACGGTGGAAGGTGGAGGTGATTCTTTATAACTGGTAATCTCTCTCTCTCTCTCTCCCTCCCTTTCTCTGTCTCTCTAGGATTCACCAATAAACAAACTGCTGTATGCCCGAGACATCCCCCGTTACAAGCAGATGGTGGTACGGTACTACGCTGACATCAGACAGACCATCTCTGCCAGTGACCAGGAGATGAACTCCGCTCTAGCAGAACTATCCAGGGTTGGTCTTTTACTTCAGTTTATTCATTCAGTAAACACTGTTCACTCAAGCTATTTTTGCCAAACGCATCATCGTCACAGTTTTTGCACTGTTCTAAAAGTGCTCTACCTTAAACTTGACATTTTCTGCACCATTTTTTGATGAATATATATAAATTAGAATATTGTGGAAAAGTTAAGTAATTTCAATAATTCAATTGACAAAGTCATATCGTGGATTAATTACACAAAAAGCGAAATAGTTCAAGGCTGTATTTGTTTTATCTTGATGATTACGGCTTACAGCTCATGAAAACCCCAAATTCAGTATCTCAGAAAATTTTAATATTGTGTAAAAGTTTAATATTGTAGACTCAAGGTGTCACACTCTAATCAGCTAACTAACTCAAAACACCTGCAAAGGTTTCCTGAGCCTTTAAATGGTCTCTCAGTCCAGTTCAGTAGGCTTCACAATCATGGGAAGACTGCTGACTTGACAGTTGTGCAGAAGACAAGAACATACTTTTCAGAAGGCCGACATGTCTTTATTACATTTCTTTTTTTCACTGGTCTTATGTCATATTCTAATTTTCTGAGATACTGATTTTGGGGTTTTCATGAGCTGTAAGCCGTAATCATCAAGATTAAAACAAATACAGGCTTGAACTATTTCACTTGTTGTGTAATTAATCACTTTGTCAATTGAATTATTGAAATTACTTAACTTTTCCACAATATTCTAATTTATTGAGCTGCACCTGTATATACAGTGGGGAGAACAAGTATTTGATACACTGCCGATTTTGCAGGTTTTCCTACTTACAAAGCATGTAGAGGTCTGTAATTTTTTATCATAGGTACACTTCAACTGTGAGAGACGGAATCTAAAACAAAAATCCAGAAAATCACATTGTATGATTTTTAAGTAATTCATTTGCATTTTATTGCATGACATAAGTATTTGATACATCAGAAAAGCAGAAATTAATATTTGGTACAGAAACCTTTGTTTGCAATTACAGAGATCATACGTTTCCTGTAGGACCTGACCAGGTTTGCACACACTGCAGCAGGGATTTTGGCCCACTCCTCCATACAGACCTTCTCCAGATCCTTCAGGTTTCGGGGCTGTCGCTGGGCAATACGGACTTTCAGCTCCCTTCAAAGATTTTCTATTGGGTTCAGGTCTGGAGACTGGCTAGGCCACTCCAGGACCTTGAGATGCTTCTTACGGAGACACTCCTTAGTTGCTCTGACTGTGTTCTTGGGGTTGTACTCATCCTTCTTCTTCCTCCAAACATGGCGAGTGCTCTATTTTTGTCTCATCAGACCACATTACCTTCTCCCATTCCTCCTCTGGATCATCCAGATGGTCATTGGCAAACTCCAGACGGGCCTGGACATGCGCTGGCTTGAGCAGGGGGACGTTGCGTGCGCTTCAGGATTTTAATCCATGATGGGTTAGTGTGTTACTAATGGTTTTCTTTGAGACTGTGGTCCCAGCTCTCTTCAGGTCATTGACCAGGTCCTGCCGTGTAGTTCTGGGCTGATCCCTCACCTTCCTCATGATCATTGATACCACACGAGGTGAGATCTTGCATGGAGCCCCAGACCGAGGGTGATTGACCGTCATCTTGAACTTCTTCCATTTTCTAATAATTGCGCCAACAGTTGTTGCCTTCTCACCAAGCTGCTTGCCTATTGTCCTGTAGCCTATCCCAGCCTTGTGCAGGACTACAATTTTATCCGTGATGTCTTTACACAGCTCTCTGGTCTTGGCCATTGTGGAGAGGTTGGAGTCTGTTTGATTGAGTGTGTGGACAGGTGTCTTTTATACAGGTAACAAGTTCAAACAGGTGCAGTTAATACAGGTAATGAGTGGAGAACAGGAGGGCTTCTTGAAGAAAAACTAACAGGTCTGTGAGAGCCAGAATTATTACTGGTTGGTAGGTGATCAAATACTTATGTCATGCAATAAAATGCAAATTAATTACTTAAAAATCATACAATGTGATTTTCTGGATTTTTGTTTTAAAATCCGTCTCTCACAGTTGAAGTGTACCTATGATAAAAATTACAGACCTCTACGTGCTTTGTAAGTAGGAAAACCTGCAAAATCGGCAGTGTATCAAATACTTGTTCTCCCCACTGTATATATATATTTTTTATGGGAGTTTACTATTCCTTGATTCGGTTCTTTGAAGGGGTTGGATCCAGTACAGGGAACAGAACCGGGAACGAAAGTGATCTGTACTGTTCCGGAACAGAACCGTTATTTTAAAAGCATTGGAACCGGTTAATAACGTTGTTTTACGTTCCGGCCATTTTTTTCTGTCCCACAAAAAACGCAACAAAGCGCCTATGCAAAGTCCTCACTATGTCACACAGAAACGTATTCCAGTGTCTGCCGGCCAGCTGGAAGTCTTTGCCAGTGTGTGTGAGTGTGTAGGCGGGCCTGGACATGCGCTGGCTTGAGCAGGGGGACGTTGCGTGCGCTTCAGGATTTTAATCCATGATGGGTTAGTGTGTTACTAATGGTTTTCTTTGAGACTGTGGTCCCAGCTCTCTTCAGGTCATTGACCAGGTCCTGCCGTGTAGTTCTGGGCTGATCCCTCACCTTCCTCATGATCATTAGCATCAAATAGCCCCCGCGATATGCAACTTTTCAGGGAAGTTAGGAACCAATATACACAAGCAGTCAGGAAAGCAAAGGCTAACTTTTTCAAACAGAAATTTGCATCCTGTAGCACTAACTCCAAAAAGTTTTGGGACACTGTAAAGTCCATGGAGAATAAGAGCACTTCCTCCCAGCTGCCCACTGCACTGAGGCTAGGAAACACTATCACCACCGATAAATCTACAATAATCGAGAATTTCAACAAGCATTTTGCTACGGCTGGCCATGCTTTCCACCTGGCTACCACTACCCCGGCCACCAACTCTGCACCCTCCGCTGCAACTTGCCCATGCCCCCCCCGCTTCTCCTTCACACAAATTCAGACAGCTGATGTTCTGAAAGAGCTGCAAAATCTGGACCCCTACAAATCAGCTGGGCTAGACAATCTGGACCCTTTCTTTCTAAAACTAGCTGCCGAAATTGTCGCAACCCCTATTACTAGTCTGTTCAACCTCTCTTTCGTAACGTCTGAGATCCCCAGAGATTGGAAAGCTGCCGCGGTCATCCCCCTCTTCAAAGGGGGTGACACTCTAGATCCAAACTGTTACAGACCTATATCCATCCTGCCCTGCCTTTCGAAAGTATTTGAAAGCCAAGTTAACAAACAGATCACCGACCATTTCGAATCCCACCGTACCTTCTCCGCTATGCAATCCGGTTTCCGAGCAATCATGGGTGAACTTCAGCCACGCTCAAGGTCCTAAACGATATTATAACCGCGATCGATAATAGACAGTACTGTGCAGCCGTCTTCATCGACCTGGCCAAGGCTTTCGACTCTGTCAACCACCGCATTCTTATTGGCAGACTAAATAGCCTTGGTTTCTCAAATGACTGCCTCGCATGGTTCACCAACTACTTCTCAGATAGAGTTCAGTGTGTCAAATCGGAGGGCCTGTTGTCTGGGCCTATGGCAGTCTCTATGGGGGTGCCACAGGGTTCAATTCTTGGGCCGACTCTTTTCTCCGTGTATATCAATGATGTCGCTCTTGCTGCTGGTGACTCTCAGATCCACCTCTACGCAGACGACACCATTTTGTATACATCTGGCCCTTCATTGGACACTGTGTTAACAAACCTCCAAACGAGCTTCAATGCCATACAACACTCCTTCAATAGCCTCCAACTGCTCTTAAACACTAGTAAAACTAAATGCATGCTCTTTAATCGAACGCTGCTGGCACCCGCCCACCCGACTAGAATCACCACTCTCGACGGGTCTGACCTAGAGTATGTGGATAACTACAAATACCTAGGTGTCTGGTTAGACTGTAAACTCTCCTTCCAGACTCACATTAAGAATCTCCAATCCAAAGTTAAATCTAGAATCGGCTTCCTATTTCGCAACAAAGCCTCCTTCACTCATGCTGCCAAACATGCCCTCGTAAAACGGACTATCCTACCGATCCTTGACTTCGGCGATGTCATTTACAAAATAGCCTCCAACACTCTACTCAGCAAATTGGATGTAGTCTATCACAGTGCCATCCGTTTTGTCTCCAAAGCCCCATACACTACCCACCACTGTGACCTGTACGCTCTTGTTGGCTGGTCCTCACTACATGTTTGTCGTCAAACCCACTGGCTCCAGGCCATCTATAAATTACTGCTAGGCAAATCCCCGCCTTATCTTAGCTCATTGGTCACCATAGCAGCACCCACCCGTAGTCTGCGCTCCAGCAGGTATATCTCACTGGTCATTCCCAAAGCCAACACCTCCTTTGGCCGCCATTCCTTCCAGTTCTCTGCTGCCAATGACTGGAACGAATTGCAAAAATCTCTGAAGCTGGAGACTCTTATCTCCCTCACTAACTTTAAGCATCAGTTGTCAGAGCACCTTACCGATCACTGCACCTGTACACAGCCCATCTGAAATTAGCCCACCCAACTACCTCATCCCTATATTGTTATTTATTTTGCTCTTTTGCACCCCAGTATCTCTATTTGCACATAATCTCTTGCACATCTAGCATTCCAGTGTTAATACTAATTGTAATTATTTTGCACTATAGCCTATTTATTGCCTTACCTCCATAACTTGCTACATTTGCACACACTGTATATATATTTTCTGTTGTATTTTTTGACTTTATGTTTTTTACCCCATATGTAACTCTGTGTTGTTGTTTTTATCGCACTACTATGCTTTATCTTGGCCATGTCGCAGTTGTAAATGAGAACTTGTTCTCAACTGGCTTACCTGGTTAAATAAAGGTGAAATAAAATAAAATAAAGTAGGCAACCTGCCCCTCCCCCTCTGAAGCGTAGTCTACTGTAGCCTACTGACGTTACAACTGTGATTCATAAATTAGGGATTGATTTTTAAATGGATTAACTTCTTCAATGATAGTTAAGGATACTATAGTTATCACATTTCACATTGGGTTAATTAACTACAAAAAGGTAAGACATGTTTTTAATTCTTGTTAGCTAGCTCTGGTCCAACGTTAAGCCAACTCTCAGAAGTTCAAAGACATTCAATATACAGTGAGGGAAAAAAGTATTTGATCCCCTGCTGATTTTGTATGTTTGCCCACTGACAAAGAAATGATCAGTCTATAATTTTAATGATAGGTTTATTTGAACAGTGAGAGACAGAATAACAACAACAAAATCCAGAAAAACACATGTCAAAAATGTTATAAATTGATTTGCATTTTAATGAGGGAAATAAGTATTTGACCCCCTCTCAATCAGAAAGATTTCTGGCTCCCAGGTGTCTTTTATACAGGTAACGAGCTGAGATTAGGAGCACACTCTTAAAGGGAGTGCTCCTAATCTCAGTTTGTTACCTGTATAAAAGACACCTGTCCACAGAAGCAATCAATCAATCAATCAGATTCCAAACTCTCCACCATGGCCAAGACCAAAGAGCTCTCCAAGGATGTCAGGGACAAGATTGTAGACCTACACAAGGCTAGAATGGGCTACAAGACCATCACCAAGCAGCTTGGTGAGAAGGTGACAACAGTTGGTGCGATTATTCGCAAATGGAAGAAACACAAAATAACTGTCAATCTCCCTCGGCCTGGGGCTCCATGTAAGATCTCACCTCGTGGAGTTGCAATGATCATGAGAACGGTGAGGAATCAGCCCAGAACTACACGGGAGGATCTTGTCAATGATCTCAAGGCAGCTGGGACCATAGTCACCAAGAAAACAATTGGTAACACACTACGCCGTGAAGGATTGAAATCCTGCAGTGCCCGCAAGGTCCCCCTGCTCAAGAAAGCACATATACATGCCTGTCTGAATTTTGCCATTTGAACATCTGAATGATTCAGAGGAGAACTGGGTGAAAGTGATGTGGTCAGGTGAGACCAAAATCGAGCTCTTTGGCATCAACTCAACTCGCCGTGTTTGCAGGAGGAGGAATGCTGCCTATGACCCCAAGAACACCATTCCCACTGTCAAACATGGAGGTGGAAACATAATGCTTTGGGGGTGTTTTTCTGCTAAGGGGACAGGACAACTTTACTGCATCAAAGGGACGATGGACGGGGCCATGTACCGTCAAATCTTGGCAGGAAAATGGGTCGTGGATGGGTATTCCAGCATGACAATGACCCAAAACACACGGCCAAGGCAACAAAGGAGTGGCTCAAGAAGAAGCACCCAGACCTTAATCTCCAGACCTTAATCCCAAAGAAAATCTGTGGAGGGAGCTGAAGGTTTGAGTTGCCAAACGTCAGCCTCGAAACCTTAAAGACTTGGAGAAGATCTGCAAAGAGGAGTGGGACAAAATCCCTCATGAGATGTGTGCAAACCTGGTGGCCAACTACAAGAAACGTCTGAACTCTGTGATTGCCAACAAGGGTTTTGCCACCAAGTACTAAGTCATGTTTTGCAGAGGGGTCAAATACTTATTTCCCTCATTAAAATGCAAATCAATTTATAACATTTTTGACATGCGTTTTTCTGGATTTTTTTGTTGTTATTCTGTCTCTCACTGTTCAAATAAACCTACCATTAAAATTATAGATTGATCATGTCTTTGTCAGTGGGCAAACGTACAAAGTCAGCAGGGGATCAAATACTTTTTTCCCTCACTGTACACTACCAGTCAAAAGTTTGGACATTCAAGGGTTTTTCTTTATTTGTACTATTTTTTACATTGTAGAATAGTGAAGACATCAAAACTATGAAATAACACATATGGAATCATGTAGTAACCAAAAAAGTGTTCAACAAATCAAAATATATTTTATATTTGAGATTCTTCAAATAGCCACCCTTTGCCTTGATGACAGCTTTGCACACTCTTGGCATTCTCTCAACCAGCTTCATGAGGTAGTCACCTGGAATGCATTTCAATTAACAGTTGTGCCTTCTTAAAAGTGAATTTGTGGAATTTCTTTCTTCTTAATGCGTTTGAGCCAATCAGTTGTGGTGTGACAAGGGAGGGGGGTATACAGAAGATAGCCCTATTTGGAAAAAGACCAAGTCCATATTATGGCAAGAACAGCTCAAATAAGCAAAGAGAAACAACAGTCCATCATTACTTTAAGACATGAAGGTCAGTCAATACGGAAAATTTCAAGAACTTTTTGAAAGTTTCTTCAAGTGCAGTCACAAAAATCATCAAGTGCAATGATGAAACTGGCTCTCATGAGGACCACCACAGGAATGGAAGACCCAGAGTTACCTCTGCTGCAGAGGATAAGTTCATTAGAGTTATCAGCCTCAGAAATTGCAGCCCAAATAAATGCTTCACAGAGTTCAAGTCACAGACACATCTCAACATCAACTGGTCAGAGGGGACTGTGTGAATCAGACCTTTATGGTCGAATTGCTGCAAAGAAACCACTACTAAAGGGCACCAATAATAATAAGAGACCTGCTTCGGCCAAGAAACACGAGCAATGGACATTAGACCGGTGGAAATCTGTCCTTTGGTCTGGAGTCCAAATTTGAAATTTTTGTTTCCAACCGCTGTGTCTTTGTGAGACGCATTGTGGGTGAACAGATGATCTCCGCATGTGTAGTTCCCACCGTAAAGCATGGAGGAGGAGGTGTTATGGTGTGGGGGTGCTTTGCTGGTGACACTGTCTGTGATTTATTTAGAATTCAAGGCACAATTAACCAGCATGGCTACCACAGCATTCTGCAGCGATACGCCATCCCATCTGGTTTGGGCTTAGTGGGACTATCATTTGTTTTTCAACAGGCGGTGTAAGGGCTATTTTACCAAGAAGGAGAGTGATGGAGTGCTGCATCAGATGACCTGGCCTCCACAATCCCCCGACCTCAACCCAATTGAGAGGGTTTGGGATGAGTCGGATGGCAGTGTGAAGGAAAAGCAGCCAACAAGTGCTAAGCATATGTGAGAACTCCAGGTGAAGCTGGTTGAGAGAATGCCAAGAGTGTACAAAGCAAAGGGTGGCTATTTGAAGAATCTCAAATTATAAAATACATTTTGATTTGTTTAATGCTTTTTTGGTTACTACATGATTCCATATGTGTTATTTCATTGTTTTGATGTCTTCACTATTGTTATACAATGTAGAAAATAGTAAAAAATAAAGAAAAACCCTTGAATGAGTAGGTGTGTCCAAACTTTTGACTGCTACTGTATATTTTTTCTCACCCATCTACACACAATACCCCATAATGACAAAATGAAAACATGTTTTTAGAATTTTTGCAGTATTTTTGCAGTATTCACACCCCTGAGTCAATACTTTTTGTAGAAGAACCTTTGGTGGCGATTACAGCTTTGAGGCGTCTTGGGTATGTCTGTATCAGCTTTGCACATCTGGATTTGGGAATTTTCTCCCATTCTTCCTTGCAATTTTTTTCAAGCTCTTAAGTTAGATAGATTGCTGTTCACCGCCGCTCCCTTCAAGTCTTTCTACAGATTTTCAATGGGATTCAAGTCTGGGCTTTGGCTGGGCCACTCAAGGACTTTCACATTCTTGTTCTGAAGCCATTCCACCATTCCTGTTGGAACATAAATATTCGCCCCAGTCTAAGGTCGTTTGCACTCTGAAGCAGGTTCTCATCAAGGATTTGCCTGTATTTGGCTCCATTCATTGTTTCCTCTATCCTTACCAGTCTCCCAGTCCCTGCCGCTGAAAAGCATCCCCATAGCAAGATGCTGCCACCTACCATGCTTCACGGTTGGGATAGTGTTAGACGGGTGATGAGCTGTGCCTGCTTTTCTCCAGACATAGTGCTTTTTCATTCAGGCCAGCGAGTTCCATTTTTGTCTCATCAGACCACAGAATCTTATGCCTTATGATTTCAGTCTTTCACGTGCCTTTTTGCAAACTCCAGGCATGCCGTCATGTGTCTTCCGTCTGGCCACTCTCCCATAAAGCCCAGATTGGTGAAGTGCTGAAGAGTCTATTGTCCTTCTGGCAGGTTCTCCCAGCTCAGCCAAGGAACTCTGTAGTTCTGTCAGTGGTCATTGTGTTCTTGGTCACCTCCCTGACCAAGGTCCTTCTTGCCCGGTTGCTCAGTTTGATTGGACAGCCAAGTGGGTAGTTCCATATTTTGTCCATTTCCCAATGATGGAGACCACTGTGCTCTTGGAAACGTTCAACACTCTAGAAATTGTTTTATGCCCTTCCCCAGATATATGCCTCATCACAATTCTATCTCGGAGATCTACGGACAGTTCCTTGGACTTCATGGTATAGTTTATGCTCTGACATGCACTGTCAGCTGTTGGACCTTATATAGACATTGGCCACAGGTGGAATCCAATCAAGTTGTAGTGACAGCTCAAGGATGATCAAAGGAAATTGGATGAACCTGAGCTCAATTTGGAGTGTCATAGCAAAGGGGTGTGAATACTTATGTAAATGAGCTTTCTGTATTTCATTTTCAATACATTTTCAAAAATGTCTAAAAACATGTTTTCACTTTGTCATTATGGGGTATTGTGTGTAGATGGGTGAAAAAAAAATGAATTTAGGCTGTAACAACAAAATGTGGAATAAATCAAGGGGTATGAATACAGTACTTTTTGAAGGCACTGTAAAGAACTAGGCTATTGCTTGCCCGTTCCATAGCAAGCTGCTCTATCCTCACTGATGATTGAAGTAATTTAATATCGAGCTAAATGTTGTTTTTTTATTACGATTTGGAGGTTTAAAAAGGAACAGAAAGGAACTATATAAACCGGTACTTTTTGGGGGGTTCGTACCGTTTCAGAACTTTATTTTGCAGGTCGGAACAGTGGAACGTAACGAAAAAAAAAATGGTTCTATTCAGAACGGGACAATTGGAAAATAATTTTGGTTCCAACCCCTGGTTCTTTGTCCTATTGTTAAAGGTGCAATATGCAGAAATCGCTCTGCCATTTCCTCGTTGCTAAAATTCCAATAGTTTGCCTAATTTCAGTTTATTTCACAAAACAAGCAAGTATAGTGTATAGAATCATTGTACTATTTTAACAGCTGTGAAATATATTTTCCATTACCAAAAATATTTTATTTTCAGCTGTTTGAAAAAACAATCTTAAGAACGGGAAGCATAGAAATAGCGCACATAGAACAGATATGCCGCTTCTTATACAGTGGGGAGAACAAGTATTTGATACACTGCCGATTTTGCAGGTTTTCCTACTTACAAAGCATGTAGAGGTCTGTAATTTTGATCATAGGTACACTTCACCTGTGAGAGACGGAATTTAAAACAAAAATCCAGAAAATCACATTGTATGATTTTGAAGTAATTAATTTGCATTTTATTGCATGACAGAAGTATTTGATCACCTACCAACCAGTAAGAATTCCGGCTCTCACAGACCTGTAGTTTTTCTTCAAGAAGCCCTCCTGTTCTCCACTCAATACCTGTATTAACTGCACCTGTTTGAACTTGTTACCTGTATAAAAGACACCTGTCCACACACTCAATCAAACAGACTCCAACCTCTCCACAATGGCCAATACCAGAGAGCTGTGTAAGGACATCAGGGATAAAATTGTAGACCTGCACAAGGCTGGGATGGGCTACAAGACAATAGGCAAGCAGCTTGGTGAGAAGGCAACAACTGTTGGCGCAATTATTAGAAAATGGAAGAAGTTCAAGATGACGGTCAATCACCTTCGGTCTGGGGCTCCATGCAAGATCTCACCTCATGGGGCATCAATGATCATGAGGAAAGTGAGGGATCAGCCCAGAACTACACGGCAGGACCTGGTCAATGACCTGAAGAGAGCTGGGACCACAGTCTCAAAGAAAACCATTAGTAACACACCACGCCGTCATGGATTAAAATCCTGCAGCGCACGCAAGGTCCCCCTGCTCAAGCCAGCGCATGTCCAGGCCCGTCTGAAGTTTGCCAATGACCATCTGGATGATCCAGAGGAGGAATGGGAGAAAGTAATGTGGTCTGATGAGACAAAAATAGAGCTTTTTGGTCTAAACTCCACTCGCCGTGTTTGGAGGAAGAAGAAGGATGAGTACAACCCCAAGAACACCATCCCAACCGTGAAGCATGGAGGTGGAAACATCATTCTTTGGGGATGCTTTTCTGCAAAGGGGACAGGACGACTGCACCGTATTGAGGGGAGGATGGATGGGGCCATGTATCGCGAGATCTTGGCCAACAACCTCCTTCCCTCAATAAGAGCATTGAAGATGGGTCGTGGCTGGGTCTTCCAGCATGACAACGACCCGAAACACACAGCCAGGGCAACTAAGGAGTGGCTCCGTAAGAAGCATCTCAAGGTCCTGGAGTGGCCTAGCCAGTCTCCAGACCTGAACCCAATAGACAATCTTTGGAGGGAGCTGAAAGTCCGTATTGCCCAGTGACAGCCCCGAAACCTGAAGGATCTGGAGAAGGTCTGTATGGAGGAGTGGGCCAAAATCCCTGCTGCAGTGTGTGCAAACCTGGTCAAGACCTACAGAAAACGTATGATCTCTGTAATTGCAAAGGTTTTTGTACCAAATATTAAGTTCTGCTTTTCTGATGTATCAAATACTTATGTCATGCAATAAAATGCAAATGAATTACTTAAAAATCATACAATGTGATTTTCTGGATTTTTGTTTTAGATTCCGTCTCTCACAGTTGAAGTGTACCTATGATAAAAGTTACAGACCTCTACATGCTTTGTAAGTAGGAAAACCTGCAAAATCGGCAGTGTATCAAATACTTGTTCTCCCCACTGTACTTGCTTTCAATGAGAATGACATATCTATAACTCACATTTCTATGTGAATTTGAGGGTCGCCCAAAAAGTTACATATTGCAGCTTGTATCTCATTTTAAAATGTTTTTTTATTTATTACTGTCACCCCTTAAATGTGTGATTATAGCTGATCTAGTGATCATTCAGCACAAGCTGTAAAACTTTGGACTTTTCAGGGTGGGCCTATACTTTAAAGCAATGCATGCCTAGAACACTTTAAATATATCCTATTGTTAATAGAACCAGCTTTAATAGAACCTCTATTAGCACATTTAAGTGTATGCGTATTAAGATGTGCTTATTATTTATTTGTAATGACTTGTAAGTCAAAATGTTTTATTTTTTTCCAGAATTACTCAGGAGAGTTGAATTACCTTGTTGCCCTACACGAGTTGTACAAGTACATCAACAAGTACTATGACCAGGTGAGTTTTCATTATCGCTTGTGTGGTTGGATGGAATGACACATCAGAGCTGAGTCTTTGGTTTACCTTCAATCTCTTTGTCTCTCACTCCACCCCCTCTCTTTCTCTCCATCTCTCTCTTTCTCACTCCATCCCATCCTGCTCTCCCTCCATCTCCCTGTCTCTCTATCTCCATCCCTCCTCCTCTCTCCATCCCTCCTCCTCTCTCCATCCCTCCTTCTCTCTCCATCCCTTCCTCGCTCTCTCTCAGATCATCGGGGCGCTAGAAGAGGACAGCACGGCCCAGAAGATGCAGCTGGGCTACCGGCTCCAGCAGATCGCTGCAGCCGTGGAGAACAAAGTCACTGACTTGTGACAGCGGAACCACTGACCGAGACCACGCCGGCGGAGGGGACCACATTAAGAGACCCACTGGAGTGGGGGAGGGAAACTCAGAGGGGGTGGGTTAGGAGGATGGACAGACTGGGTGGATGGACTGGAACGATAGACAGATTAACACAATCCCCCTCTTGTCAGAAGAGGGGAAGAATGGTTCTAGGGGTAAGGACCCCAAACACCCCTTTTCCACATTAAGGAGCAATGGGTGACTGTTGTTCACACACAGGGGTTTGAAAAGGGGATGTGGTGCATTGGACTGCTGAACCCTTCTCTCACCCTCCACTGTGGGCAAGACAGGAGGGAAAGGGCAAGGGAGACACACACACACAAATGGACAAGGAGCCTTTGTTTGTATGTCCCACCCGTTCACCCTTCAGCCCTGAGTTGGATCACGTTGTGGCATCTGCTTCTGCCTCTCTTCTAGAACTCTCTGTGGAACTAGAAGAAGGGGATGTTACATGATGTGTCAATGGAAACATGCTGAAGTCAACACTCTGTAGTCTAATATGAATTAATGAAAGGAAGTCTGTAATGTGTATCAAAATGGTGGTTGTAGCTAGATGGAGAGCAAGTGTGAGCGAGAGATGGAAGGGACCATTTTGGTTTTTCCCCCATTCAAGACACAACACCCCTTTCCACGTGAAATGTGTAGTGACATGTTTTATTAGCGTTTGATAAACATTATTCTCTAGATACTACATTGTCACCAATTAATGCAGTTGGATACAGTAGGTTTCCTATGGGCTTGAGTCTTAGTTATCGGCACTCTCTACCTCCTTTTACTCACCTGAATACTCAAGCTATCCTCTTATCTCATTAACCCTGAAACATTTTAATGTGTTTCGCTGTTTGTCTGCTAGGGTAAACCAGATTGCTCTCTCCCCCTGACTCTCTTTATGTCATAACAGTAGCTTTGTTCCATATCCGTCCAAATCATAAGTACACGTAGTATCTTTCGGAGTAGTGGACAATTGCCACACACACACACACACACACACACACACAAACACACACACACACAGTTCACTCAATCATGACACTCTTGAGACGACTTCTCTTTTTTTATGTTTAAAAAAAATGTGTAATTATTGCCATTCCGCTTTTTCAGGTAGCTCCCGAGTCCATACACATCTGTGTTGTTCCTCTTTATGTAATTGAATGGGAGGAAAATATTATTGTCAGAGTTGAAATTAACAGCTCTCAGACAAAGGCTGCAGCACAAAAGAAAGAATGGTACTGAAAGCAAAGATGCAGTCTTTCAAAGGTACTGGAAATAGGTGACTGTGTGAATGAATGGTTTACTTAAACTTTTTGTGTTTATTTTACTTTTTGTGTAACAGTCACTGGAGGGACACTAGATCAGAGATTAAACAAACAAATCTCAATTGTAGAATTGTATATAGTTAAAACATGTCCCACAGTATTTTATGGTGTACGTTTGTACAGCTTTCTGTGTTGTACATTTTTAACATTCCTTTTTTAGTTTTCAACCAAGAAAAGTCTATTGAATCATGATAGCTCAGTTTGTGCTGTTGTGAGGTAGCCTATTTATCTGACAATTGCAACTGCGCCGTTGATATGTGTATTGCAGTTCTTCTATTGAACACAAGATGGCAACATCTCCTATATTTGTTGAACGCTTCTGTATTAACTGTCCATGAAGTTTCACAGAAGATACTTTGACCTAGTCACATTAAGCAACGTTTGATTAAATATAAGGATTATAAAGCACATTGCCATCTCTGAACTTTACCGAAATGTGTTTTCTTATGATTTCCCCATGGTGTGTGTTATTCATAATTTGCTCACCTCTGCATTCTCTATCACACTATAGCGTCATTTTCTAACGCTAGTGTGTATCCAATATATCCCAGATGGCACCCTGTTCCCTAAATAGTGCACTACTTTTTAACAGGTCCCATATGGCTATATTCAAAAGAAGTACCCTATGTAGGGAATATGATGACATTTGGGACAAACACCTAGACTAATCATTATATCCCACAGAGCATGATGGTTTATTGAAGTTGTGATTAAATCTTTTGGTAAAGCTATGTACCAAGAACGAATTTCACACGAATTGGAGGTGTTGCATGTATGTTAACGACACATAACTGATTTAGACTTATGGATGAAGACGTTTGACACCACCCTTGTGGTAGTCTATATATTTACATGCAGAGGCACTGTTAGCTTTCTAGTGAGTAGTAACCAAGAAGAGGCTGACAATGAGTTGGCAGATTGGTCATTTAACTGTAAAACCCAATCAAATGGTCAGTTTTGTCCTCCTGTTTTGATAACTAATCATTTCGAAGAGGCACCTTTTTTAACATAAGTATGGAGTTTATCAGTTGCATGCTATTGTGTGGGTTCTCCAGTTTGATGCTTTTTCATGTGCACCGCCATTGTCCCTTGATTGCACAGCATAAACGAGTCATAGTAGCCTATTGGTAAACATCACACTACTTACCACATGCAACTAATGTCTCATTTGAATGGACAATTTGTATTGTCATATGCTTTCAATGTAGTCAAGTATTACGTATGAAGCCTAATGATGGTGAAGAGAGCAGGTGGTGGAGGTCATTTGAAGGAAAAACTAACTATTGTTAGGCTGTATAAATTCAGCTATGTAGAGCAGGCTCTGCAAGGAGCACTTTTTAAGGTTGGTTCTTATTTTGTCTGTTAATATAATTGTACATAATGATTTAATAATGTAAGTTGTAGCGACTTAATCTGCTGTTTAATAAGAGAGTGTAAATTCCTACAGATGGTGAGGTAATAAAGGATTTGTGAAATCATATGGTGTTCATCTACATCTGTCTCATATGGAGTAGATTTAAAGCGAAGGAAATTTCAGTCTATTACTTGTTACTTCCCTTTGTCTGCACTAACATTAAATACTTGGAGCAGTATATGAGAGCAAATTGGTAGACATCCACCATATTGTTTTATTGTTTTCAGACCAGTGCGAGGAAATGAGGAATGGAAGGCGGTCATGGCTAGAAATGATTTTTTATTTTAGCTAACCCTATCTAATTTCCTAACCTTAACCTAATTATCATAACCTGCAATGTTAATTATCCTAACCTGCTATTTAAGTTCTCATAACCTGCTACGAAAAGTCAAATCTGACAAAAGCAGTGTCCTTTCACTTACTCAGTCATTTTTTATTTATTTATTTAACCTTTATTTAACCAGGTAAGCCAGTTGAGAACAAGTCATGAAACATAAATAATCTCTACCTAAATTCTTCACACACCATATGCAACATAAATCAGTTTAAGGGCGGTCAACATGTTCCTAAACAACATGCATGGGGAAATTTATCAACGAAGTTTTGTTAGGAAACGTTTAGAAACTTCTGACGGAGGAAATAATTGATGCTCTTTTGTTTCACACGATCTATTATTCTTGTAGAACCGGATGTGAGGAGGATTTTAAAACTGACGCCATCCGGTAGCGGACAACGAAAAAGGAGCGAACCTTGCTCAAAATGGTGTAAAGAGGTGAAAGCACAACAAGCACATCTTTTAATTAACAAGTCATCTGCAGTCAACAACTTGGCGTCATCGCAGTGAAAGGCGAGAGTGGATATTGGTTTGCAAGCAAGCACTCCCATCCCACTAATTCAAAGGATTGTAGTTAACAAGCTAGCTACGCAACGCAGGTAGGAGTGGCTGGCGCAATCTTTACAGTAAGCTAACTTAGCTAAATTGCCTAACTAGCTACGTTAGAGCTTGCATGGAAATCAAATAATACATAGTTAACAAACAAAATATGTTACAAGATAGCAAATGCAATCAGCTGTTAGCTAACGTACTGTTCAATAATAGTATTGTTGAATGCCTGCTAGCTATCTTAGCTTGGCTATAATGTTAGCTACGGTTTGTTTTCCGTTTGGCATAAACTAGCAAGCTAGCTAGTTCACCTTGGTCTTGTGATCATCGTTAACTAACTAGCTGTCATCCCACAATCGAGTTACCACTTGGAGATCATTTTCTCTGTCATGATATTATGAGATTAGCTAATTAACGTTAACTGGCTAACCTTAGTCAATTACCGAGACAGTAGTTAAATGACTAACTACCTAACGTTAGTGTACCTACCCACCAAACGTGTCTACAGATAGCTAGCTAACTAGGATATCATTGTAATTAAGATATCAGCATAATTATGATTTAGGTAGCTAACTAGGATATCACTTCACTACTAGGAAGAGTACTTGGCTAACTAGCTTCGAGGTGTGTCAATGCCTAGCTAACTAGCTGTCTAGGGCTGCCCTCGAGGCCAGTCTACTAGCTGGATCCTTACTTAACTGAACAAAAATATGAACCAATATGTATCCATTTCACTGAGTTACAGATCATATAAGGAAATCAGTCAATTTAAATAATTAAATTAGGCCCTAATCAATGGATTTCACATGACTGGGAATATATACCTTTTTTTATATTATTTTTTGGTATCTGATGTGACCACTATTTGCCTCATGCAGCGCGCAACATCTCCTTAGTATAAAGTTGATCAGGCTGTTGATTGTGGCCTGTGGAATATTGTCCCACTCTTCAATGGCTGTGCGAAGTTGCTTGATATTGGCTGGAACTGGAACATGCCGTCATACATGTTGATCCAGAGCATCCCAAACATGCTCAATGTGTGACATGTCTGGTGAGTATGCAGCTTCCAGGAATTGTGTACAGATCCTTGCGACATGGGGCTGTGCATTATCTTGCTGAAACATGAGGTGATGGCGGCGGATGAATGGCACAACAATGGGCCTCAGGATCTCGTCCCGGTATCTCTGTGCATTCAAGTTGCCATCGATATAATGCAATTGTTTGTTGTCCGTAGCTTATACCTTCCCAATACCGTAACCCCACCGCCACCATGGGACACGCTGTTCACAACGTTGACATCAGCAAACCGCTCGCCCACACAACGCCGTAATCGCTGTCTGCCATCTGCCCGGTACAGTTGAAACTGGGATTCACCTGTGAAGAGCACACTTCTCCCGTGTGCCAGTGGCCATCGAAGGTGAGCATTTGCCCACTGAAGTCAGTTCACGACCCTGGTGAGGACGATGAGCACGCAGATGAGCTTCCCTGAGACGGTTTCTGACAGTTTGTGCAGAAATTCTTTGGTTGTGCAAACCCACAGTTTCATCAGCTGTCCGGGTGGCTGGTTTCACACAATCATGCAGGTGAAGAAGCCGGATCTGGAGGTCCTGGGCTGGCGTGGTTACACGTGGTCTGCAGTTGTGAGGCCGGTTGGACGTACTGCCAAATTCTGTAAAACAATGTTGGAGGCGGCTTATGGTAGATAAATTAACATTACGTTCTCTGGTAACAGCTCTGGTGGACATTCCTGCAGTCAGCATGCCAATTGCATGTGCACAAAATTTTAGAAGCTTTTTGTGCGCTTTGAACATTTCTGGGATCTTTTATTTCAGCTCATGAAATATGGGACCAACACTTCACATCACGTTTATTTGTTTTCAGTGTATTTAGATGTTTCATAGTAGCTAATCTACCACAATAATTCATCATGGTGTACAGGAAAGACGGGCAGCAAAAGTACAAATTTGGTGCTAGTCAAAGTTAATTTGGGATCAAGACCCAGCTACCTGGTTCTATACAACATAACTGTTAAATAAATATGCTACGGTGTACTGTACATAAAAAAAATTTATGCTGCAGCGTATTAAACTGTAACTCTAATCCAACGTGGTCCTGCTCCAGCTAACTATGGAGCCCTCCGAGCAGCAGCAGATGGGCCCAGGCTCTGGCTCTCAGGAGGTCAACCCTGTGTACCTGCAGCAGCTGCGAGAGCTGGACATCCCTGAGGAGGCTGCCAAGCAAGTGGGTTAATTACTGTATACAGGTTCTCTTGCATTTCCTGATATATGATCTGAGTATATTAGGCTAATTTCCTCTTGGTTCATAATGTCACTGTTCGCTTATCTCTTTCTCTACTTACTAATGCATTCATAATGATTAAAGAGTACTGTACTTATGATTGATTTTGGCTAATCCACCCAATACAGACCCATTCAAAGTCCTTATTTTCTGAAATGTTCCTTGTCTACCCCCCCACAGGCGCTCTTGCACACCCGAAATGTGTCTGCTGAGGAGGCTGCCATGTACTACTTCAACAAGCTGGAGAATGAGGTGCCCATAAGCTAGCCTTAGTTTGCACAGGTACAAGTTGGTATATTAGCTCTCCTGTATCGACTCTGAGCCCTCTTTCTCTCGTCCCTCAGGAGGAAGGAGACGACGACCTCATGTTCAAGATGGTGTTTGTGGTGAACATGGACCTGGCCCTGGGTGTGGGAAAGGTCAGTGTGAAGCATGAAAAACGCAACGAGAGTCTGACTGCTGATAGGTACTTATCACAGTGGGAGGCCGTTCCATCTCTTGCTAGAACAAAAGCGGTACCTGCTGCGTGCCGACCCGGTAACTACGAACTTAACGTTTCTACTTCGCAATGCTTGTCCGTGGCCAACAACTTTGAGCCAATTGGAGAGCACAAACCCCCATGTGAACCCCCAACAGGAGTGACCACAAAAAGGAAAAAAGGCAGTTTTCTCCGTACATCCACGGATGAGCCAGTCACACTTCAAATGCAATGTAGGCTATGGGATGGTAGCTAGCTAAGTGCACAGATGCAGTGCACACAATAGCTAAATATTTCATCCAAGCTAGCTAACCACTGTAGCTATTATTGACATAATTAAATCACAATTGATTAGCTAGTTTCCATGAAACAGCTGCCTGTTAGTGCAGTGTCTCTAGCTATGTTGCACTAGCTAGCAAATATGCTAACGTTAGCTAGCTAGCTGAACATTTGGCTATGGCTGGCACTGGCAGTATGGGATTATGGAGAGTGAATTTAATTGTATATTCGTCATCTTGCTAGTTAAAATTGGTAGGTAGTTAAGTCATCAACTCTGCTGAGTGGCTGACTACTTTAAGGTCTTTGCTGTGTGAACAAAAGAGATTGACTGCTGACGCACTGTTCAGAGGTGCTAAGTACTGTCAGCAGGCAAACGTTTGACAATCCTACCGGTGTGTCTGAGCTTTAAGGACAAGGATTGGAATGTGGTGTTATGTATAGCTAGTATGCTTGTTTTGGTGTAGTTTGCGTGAACCTGGCGCACAAAAGCACAGTTTGCCCCTATTGTTTTAAGTTGAGACTAGCACATCAAATGCAAAGCGGATGCATAAAAAACGTTTGTTTTTCATTTCTGCTAACTGTGAAAGTGTTGTGGTGTGTGTTGTGTAGCTGGCTGCGCAGGTGGGCCACGCGGCCGTGGGGCTCTACCAAGCCCTGCAGGAGAAGAACAGCTGGAGGGAGATGGCCTGGAAGTGGGACCATGGCGGGTAAGGACCGGACCACTTCCTCACTAGGGCTTTACTTGAGACTTCATACTGCTGATCAAATTGGATCAGATAAAAACAGCCGGATGCTTTTAAAACACCATAATGACGTCTGGTAATGGCAATGCCACCATCTGGCTGTTCTACAGTATGCACAGCAGGGTATCTAAATGTGTGTTTGTGTGGTGTGCAGGGCGAAGAAGGTGGTGGTGCAGGGGACCAACATGGCCCACCTTTTGGAGCTGCAGGCCCTGGCCATGAGCCTCAGCCTGCCCACGTACCTGGTTCAGGATGCCGGACGCACCCAGGTGAGACGCGCCGCCATTGCGGCTACACTGCTGCACCTGCTTATGGGCGCACAGCACCACCATTACAGCTCCATGGTATCACAGGCGCGCACACCACCATTACAGCTCCATGGTATCACAGGCGCGCACACCACCATTACAGCTCCATGGTATCACAGGCGCGCACACCGCCATTACGGTTCCATGGTATCACAGGCGCATACACCACCATTACAGCTCCATGGTATCACAGGCGCGCACACCACCATTACAGCTCCATGGTATCACAGGCGCGCACACCACCATTACAGCTCCATGGTATCACAGGCGCGCACACCACCATTACAGCTCCATGGTATCACAGGCGCGCACACCGCCATTACGGTTCCATGGTATCACAGGCGCGCACACCACCATTACAGCTCCATGGTATCACAGGCGCGCACACCACCATTACAGCTCCATGGTATCACAGGCGCGCACACCGCCATTATGGCTCCATGGTATCACAGGCGCGCACACCGCCATTATGGCTCCATGGTATCACAGGCGCGCACACCGCCATTATGGCTCCATGGTATCACAGGCGCGCACACCACCATTACAGCTCCATGGTATCACAGGCGCGCACACCGCCATTACGGTTCCATGGTATCACAGGCGCGCACACCGCCATTACGGTTCCACGTAACTCTATAGCACCTGCTTACAGGGACACGCACAGCCATTATAATTATTGAGTTTGACTATCAGCAGGGCTGCCAATGCTATAGACGGTACTGTTTACACTGCTGTGGCTGCATGTTGTTCAGAAAGCAGTATTTTGAAGAGAACAATTTGGCAGGGCGGGCCGTGTTCGCGTAGTTTAACACAGCTTAATGATGACTGGGATTAGGTAGGTAAGCGTTTCACACTTTGATACAAAACCATTGCAAAGTGAAACCGTAAAATGACACTTGAGGGCCGGATGCGTTCACAAAGACTCACAAAAAAAAAAACTTGTTGACAAAGATTGCAACAGCCAATTAAAAATGGTTGTCAATACTCTATGAAGGTCACCCCATAACGTCCTTTATAAACTGTACATAAACACTAAATAGGTCAACTGCCGGTTGGCAGGTCTCTGCACATAGTTTGAATTTGTTGACATATGCTAACCTTGGCAAACATTGACTCATTCATACAGGTCGCAGTGCCCCTGATAATGTTTTGATACGTAATGATTAGTTAAGGCCCTTTTACACTACCACAGAAGTTCACACAAAGTAATCCTTGAAGACTACAAGAAGCACCAGGGACTCTGTTAATAAAAAAGTGGTCAGATGACGCAGATGCTAAGCTACAGGACTGTTTTGCTTGCACAGACTGGAACATGTTCCGGGATTCTTCAGATAGCATTGAGGAGTACACCACATCAGTCACTGGCTTCATCAATAAGTGCATTGACGACGTCGTCCCCACAGTGACCGTACGTACATACCCCAACCAGAAGCCATGGATTACAGGCAACATCCGCACTGAGCTAAAGGGTAGAGCTGCCGCTTTCAAGGAGCGGGACTGTAACCCGGACGCTTATAAGAAATCCCGCTATGCCCTCCGACGAACCATCAAACAGGCAAAGAGTCAATACAGGACTAAGATTGAATCGTACTACACCGGCTCTGACGCTCGTCAGATGTAGCAGGACGTGAAAACTATTACAGACTACAAAGGGAAGCACGACCGCAAGCTGCCCAGTGACACAAGCCTACCAGACGAGCTAAACCACTTCTATGCTCGCTTCGAGGCAAGCAACACTGAACATGCATGAGAGCACCAGCTGTTCCGGATGACTATGTGATCACCGCTCTCCGTAGCCGATGTGAGTAAGACTTTTAAGCAGGTCAACATTCACAAGGCCTCAGGGCCAGACGGATTACCAGGACGTGTACTCCGAGCATGTGCTGACCAACTGGCAAGTGTCTTCACCGACATTTTCAACATGTCCCTGACTGAGTCTGTAATACCAACATGTTTCAAGCAGACCACCATAGTCCCCGTGCCCAAGGACTCTAAGATAACCTGGCTAAATGACTACCGACCCGTAGCACTGACGTCTGTAGCCATGAAGTGCTTTGAAAGGCTGGTCAAGGCTCACATCAACACCATTATCCCAGAAACCCTAGACCCACTCCAATTTGCATACCGCCCCAACAGATCCACAGATGATGCAATCTCTCTTGCACTCCACACTGCCCTTTCCCACCTGGACAAGAGGAACACCTACGTGAGAATGCTATTCATTGACTACAGCTCAGCATTCAACACCATAGTGCCCTCAAAGCTCATCACTAAGCTAAGGATCCTGGGACTAAACACCTCCCTCTGCAACTGGATCCTGGACTTCTTGACGGGCCACCCCCAGGTGGTAAGGGTAGGTAACAACACATCTGCCACGCTGATCCTCAACACGGGGGCCCCTCAGGGGTGCATGCTCAGTCCCCTCGTGTACTCCCTGTTCACCCATGACTGCATGGCCAGGCACGACTCCAACACCAAGTTTGCCGACAACACATGTGGTAGGCCTGATCACCGACAACGATGAGACAGCCTATAGGGAGGAGGTCAGAGACCTGGCCGTGTGGTGCCAGGATAACAACCTCTCCCTCAACGTGACCAAGACAAAGGAGATGATTGTGGACTACAGGAGAAAAAGAGGACTGAGCACGCCCCCATTTTCATCGACGAAGCTGTAGTGGAACAGGTTGAGAGCTTGAAGTTCCTTGGTGTCCACATCACCAACGAACTATCATGGTCCAAACACACCAAGACAGTCGTGAAGAGGGCACGACAAAGCCTATTCCCCCTCAGGAGACTGAAAAGATTTGGCATGGGTCCTCAGATCCTCAAAGTTATACAACTGCACCATCGAGAGCATCCTGACTGGTTGCATCACCGCCTGGTATGGCAACTGCTCTGCCTCTGACTGCAAGGCACTACAGAGGGTAGTGCGTACAGCCCAATACATCACTGGGGCCAAGCTTCCTGCTATCCAGGACCTCTATAACAGGCAGTGTCAGGAAGGCCCTCAAAATTGTCAAAGACTCCAGCCACCCTAGTCATAGACTGTTCTCTCTGCTACCGCACGGCAAGCGGTACCGGAGCACCAAGTCTAGGTCCAAAAAGCTTCTCAACAGCTTCTACCCCCAAGCCATAATACTCCTGAACAGCTAATCATGGCTACCCGGACTATTTGCACTGCCCCCCCACCCCATCCTTTTTACGCTGCTGCTACTCTGTTAATTATTTATGCATAGTCACTTTAACTTTACCCACCCATGTACATATTAACTCAACTACCTCAACTAGCCGGTGCCCCCGCACATTGACTCTGCACCGGTACCCCCCTGTATATAGCCTCCCTACTGTTATTTTATTTTACTTCTGCTCTTTTGCTGGTGCAAAGTAGGGGTGCTGCAGCTATTCCTAAATTCACAATAAATAAATAAATTATATATATTTACTTTATTCACAAAAGTAGTGCACTGGGCCTTTAATAGTGAGAGCGCGGGTGAAAATATTTGTCCAGGTAAAGTTAGTTATGCAAAGAGGAAAAGGAGATGTCAGCAATAGCAAAATGGAGTCCGGCCCTAGCAGCACTTTATACAGGAAATCAAGGGAAGATAAAAGATACGACGTGATGCAGAAGGTGGTTAATAGCAATTCGAAATAGTAAATACAATGTGAATACTCCTGCAGCCAACCATCAAATGTTATTGGTCACATACACGTATTTAGCAGATGTGATTCCATGTCTATGTACACAGGGCAGCAGCCTCTAAGGTGCAGGGTTGAGTAACCGGGTGGTAGCGGGCTAGTGATGGCTATTTAACAGTCAGATGGCCTTGAGATGGAAACTGCTTAATTCTCTCGGTCCCATGCACCTGTACTGACTTCGCCTTCTGGATGATAGTGGAGTGAATAGGCCGTGGCTTGGGTGGTTGATGTCCTTGATCTTTTTGGCTTTCCTGTGACATTGGGTGCTGTAGATGTCCTGGAGGGCGGGCAGTGTGCCCTCGGTGATGTGATGGGCAGAATGAACCACCCTCTGGAGAGCCCTGCAGTTGCGGTCGGTGCAGTTGCCGTACCAGGCGGTGATATAGCCCGACAAGATGCTCTCAATTGTGCATCTGTAAAAGTTTGAGGGTCTTAGGGGCCAAGCCAAATTTCTTCAGCCTCCTGAGGTTCGAGGCGCTGTGACCATTTCAGATTGTCAGTGATGTGTACGCAGAGGAACTTCGCTACGTCTGTATAGCAAGCGCTTCAGCGACATTGCATATGAACGAGATATGCAATGTGAATTTATGGAGAAAGAAAACAGAAGGATGCTAAAAGGTACAGCTGATGCTACTGTATTTCCATGGACTGGATCTGGCACAGTGCCAAAATACCAAGGCGCGTTTGAGAAGAGAACTCGACAAAGCAAGCGTGCGGAGGTATGTAGCCTAGCATGATGTTTGAGGTGTTCTTACTGTGTTATTACCATTGCGCAATATCATGTAGAGTGCCTAGGTGCTCTACAGGTTAGCATATGTGTCATATATGTATTTATGACTGGGGGTTTGTGAGACAATAGACATTGTGGCAACGGAGCAGAGAGAGGCCTGCATCCAGCAACGTCAGGAGTCATGTGACCTGTTTTTGCAGCTGTTTCAGTACAGCACTACAGGGAGAGAGGGGGGAAACTCCACTGAACTAGTTTCAATGTAAGGAATCACTTGGGAGTTTCTGGATTTTGGGTAAACTTCTCATTTAATAGCAAATTACTGAGTTATTCCAATAAATGTAATGCCTAGCCTTCCATGCCTTCCCACCCACCTTTGTTGTTGCGAGTGAAACCTATTCCTACCCTCCACTCCACCCACAAGGATGCTAGTCTAAATTCTATGACCTCTGGCCTTTTGGCAGGTGGAAGCCGGCTCACGCACTGTCCTGGCCATCGTTGGGGAGGAGGAGATGGTGAACAATGTCACTGGAAGTCTGAAACTGCTCTGAGGGACTAAACCAGCTGTGGAGGTGCAGGGCCGTGCAATGCCACAGAGGCAACCAGCAGAGGGCAGCATCCCTAACAGCAGAAGGGTCTCGGCATGCAAGCGCGCAACAACAACGTAACAAAACAAAAAACTGAAAAAAAGAGTAAAACAACCAGACATGACCCCAACTACCAAGATGAACATTCAGCCATTTTTTTCCCCTGTTCCCTGTTCGAGCCACTGACTGGAGAAGAGATGTATGGAGAGCTGCTCATGTCGAGAGGAAGGGACTAGTTACTCGAACCGACAATGTTGAAGGCAGTTTGAACAACTTTTAGTGTCAACTTTTTAGATTTTTTGGGATTGGAGTGTTTTGCTAGTTAAGGGGGGATGGCCATTACTGTATGAGAGAATGGTATCCAATTTTTATGAAGGTGAAAGTTCATGACATCCCATAATTTTGTCTCCCAATTTAAAATATGATTTGGTGTATTGAAAAGAAAATCAAGGATAGAACCTAGTGTGTTGGTGATTTGTTAAATACTGTTATTGTAATTCAAGCAGCAAAATATATAATTGTAATGAAATCCTTTTTAGATGTAGGATCTTCCTGTGAAAGTTACTGCTTGTCAATAAGGAGTGTTTACTGACACCTTTACTATTACTTCGATGTGTAAACTAATGTGTAAATGTATACACGTGTATGTATGCAACATTCTCTCCCGAAGACCCCGCCCCTTAGAAATGATAACACTACATACTGACGTTAAATGGCCGTACATTAAGTTTATGTGCATCCGTTCAGGCCATATATAATCGGTTGCGTGCCATCCTCAACATTTCGCACAATCACTGTTGGATTTTTTTAACATTGTGTTGGTGGACTTTTTCCCCCCTCCATTTTCTGTTCTTGAAAAAAAGTATAAGGTCGACTCGAGGCTTGCTCTGAGTTATAATTCCTGGACTTGGGGGTTTGGTGTAAAAATAAGTGTGAGGAACTCATTGTATGGGTTAAAATAAGCTACTGTGCTTGCACAGTGCCCAAGCACATGTACTCTAGCTGATTTATTAATGGTTTACACAAGTGAAATGTTTTGTGTAATTTTAAACTGCTTTGAGGGTAAATGTGTTATCTTTCTCTACGAGGTAGTCTAAAAGATGGCTAGCTAAATGGTTGAGCTATGACTTCTACCAAAACAGTACATAGATTTAAGATGGAGTAGCAATTACAGGATAACATTTTAAGAACTGCATTTAAATAAATAAAAATGATAGATTCTTGCACTTACAGATTTAAGCATTGGACAACCAGATGCCTAGGATATGTTGTATGTTTCTGTTAAAACAACTAATTGTTCATTACTTAAGCAAAAAGGAATTGTATTTTGTGAGCATGAGATGCCATTTGGGACCATGAATGGCTCTGAAGTCTTACTAAATATGTAATGGTGTTATTATTTCAATGTTACTGACATGACATGCATGTAACAGTTATGCTGGAAAATGTTTTTTTTCCCTTTGTGTTGAGACCATGCAAAACCCCATGGCAACAAACATTTTTTATTTTGTTAGCACTTTGATACCTTCCTGTGTTACACAACAATTTGTTCCCGTTTTAAAACCAAGGAGACTATTAAAAATTACTCCTGACCAAGTGAAGTGATTGTTTTTTGTTTGTTTTTTACCTGTATTATACTTTCATGTTTTGTGAATAACATTTATACCCCAACATGAAAATGTCATATGGTACAATGACTTTGCAATGATTTGTTTAATATTATTAAAAGCAAGTTCTGCCCTGGGCGGGGAGAGTTCCGGGGGCTATTGCTTGGTTAGGTGACCAATGGCAATGTGACATGACTATTGATATACACTGCTCAAAAAAATAAAGGGAACACTAAAATAACACATCCTAGATCTGAATGAATGAAATAATCTTATTAAATACTTTTTTCTTTACATAGTTGAATGTGCTGTCAACAAAATCACACAAAAATGATCAATGGAAATCAAATTTATCAACCCATGGAGGATTTGGAGTCACCCTCAAAATTAAAGTGGAAAACCACACTACAGGTTGATCCAACTTTGATGTAATGTCCTTAAAACAAGTGAAAATGAGGCTCAGTAGTGTGTGTGGCCTCCACGTGCCTGTATGACCTCCCTACAACGCCTGGGCATGCTCCTGATGAGGTGGCGTATGGTCTCCTGAGGGATCTCCTCCCAGACCTGGACTAAAGCATCCGCCAACTCCTGGACAGTCTGTGGTGCAACGTGGCGTTGGTGGATGGAGCGAGACATGATGTCCCAGATGTGCTCAATTGGATTCAGGTCTGGGGAACGGGCGGGCCAGTCCATAGCATCAATGCCTTCCTCTTGCAGGAACTGCTGACACACTCCAGCCACATGAGGTCTAGCATTGTCTTGCATTAGGAGGAACCCAGGGCCAACCACACCAGCATATGGTCTCACAAGGGGTCTGAGGATCTCATCTCGGTACCTAATGGCAGTCAGGCTACCTCTGGCGAGCACATGGAGGGATATGCGGCCCCCCAAAGAAATGCCACCCCACACCATGACTGACCCACCGCCAAACCGGTCATGCTGGAGGATGTTGCAGGCAGCAGAACGTTCTCCACATCGTCTCTAGACTGTCACATCTGTCACATGCTCAGTGTGAACCTGCTTTCATCTGTGAAGAGCACAGGGCGCCAGTGGCGAATTTGCCAATCTTGGTGTTCTCTGGCAAATGCCAAACGTCCTGCACGGTGTTGGGCTGTAAGCACAACCCCCACCTGTGGACTTCGGGCCCTCATACCACCCTCATGGAGTCTGTTTCTGACCGTTTGAGCAGACACATGCACATTTGTGGCCTGCTGGAGGTCATTTTGCAGGGCTCTGGCAGTGCTCCTCCTGCTCCTCCTAGCACAAAGGCGGAGGTAGCAGTCCTGCTGCTGGGTTGTTGCCCTCCTACGGCCTCCTCCACTTCTCCTGATGTACTGGCCTGTCTCCTGGTAGCGCCTCCATGCTCTGGACACTACGCTGACAGACACAGCAAACCTTCTTGCCACAGCTCGCATTGATGTGCCATCCTGGATGAGCTGCACTACCTGAGCCACTTGTGTGGGTTGTAGACTCCATCTCATGCTACCACTAGGGTGAAAGCACCGCCAGCATTCAAAAGTGACCAAAACATCAGCCAGGAAGCATAGGAACTGAGAAGTGGTCTGTGGTCACCACATGCAAAAGCAGTCCTTTATTGGGGGTGTCTTGCTAATTGCCTATAATTTCCACCTGTTGTCTATGCCATTTGCACAACAGCATGTGAAATGTATTGTCAATCAGTGTTGCTTCCTAAGTGGACAGTTTGATTTCACAGAAGTGTGATTGACTTGGAGTTACATTGTGTTGTTTAAGTGTTCCCTTTATTTTTTTGAGCAGTGTATGTAGCCTGTTCACAGCTATTACACAATAGAAGTATTGAAGCAGACAGCTTCAGTGTAGAACGGACCACAGAACAAACATTATGTTGTCTGTACAGGAATCCAACTTCCCAAGAACATTCTATAGAAAACAACCTATCGGTTTATAAGAGGGTGGAAATAACTTGGAAACTAGTGTGAAATGCTTTTGTTAGTTGTGTAATTCTTCTGTTATATCAGTGTCAGAATGCATTCTCATGAGCTCTTTGACTATAGAAGTCCACTTGTTACGGTTGACGTGCGCCACAGCGTCTGTCTAATGGCTGCCGCGTTCACGTCATGTCGGATTGATTGGAGGAATGACTTGGACCGTTCACGAACGCAATAACCAATCTCACCATTGACGGCCGAAATCGCGGCCATCATGTGGGAAAGATCGTTGTCCATGAGATTATACCTGAGTTTCCTAGTCGTAATTACGAGTTACAGGGTCGTTCACGTGTATTTTTCCCAGTAGCTAGCGAGCTACCCTTGACAAGTAATGCCGCGTTCTCGTCTTGTCGGAAACTCGGAACCTCCGAGTTAAAATTAACCTAAATTATTTGCGTAGAGCTTCCAATTAATTCTGGTACCTCACAAGTGGGAAACTCTGGATTCGACTCCTCCGCCTAGGTTAGCATTTCGGAGTTTCCGACATGATAAGGTATCATAATCGATCTATATCAGCAGAGCAGGGAAACCAAATACATAAATAAACAGAGCCTGTGCAAATTACATCAAGAATGTAGGGCTGGTCTTTCCTTCCCCCAATTCAGCCTAAGCGATGAATAACAAGCCCCTCCTAAAACCAAAATGTAGATTTTCAAATGTATGTATGTTGGAACATTCCATACGATTGAGCAGTATTACAGAAGAGGCCAGTGGCATATATAAAGGAGCTGGGACCTCACAGATCTATGTAGTATTCAAAAAGCCAAAACCGAATGAATCCTTGATTTATTCAGTTCACAATCTTAATTTTCATCAAGCCGAAATATACTACGTATGTAAGGACTAGAATTGATCAGTTCTATTCACTAAAATGTAATTTGTGTGCTTGTGGTTACATTTGTTCCCTACTGTCAAAAATGCATTGGATAGGCTAGAATATATCTGAGTAAAATGAACAATGTATACATTTTAGAAGCGTGAAACAACAGCGTTCTATCGTGCAGCCGTCTCTGCACCTCGGACCATTGCAACAAATAACGTTAGCATTTACCACTTTAGCCAATCCCAATTCTTCTCAGGTACATGACAAGAAATAAAGAAGCCAATCGCATGTAAGCTTAATTATATCTATTCATCCTCAAAGGCATTATTATTTTTTTAACCAATGAAGGATAATGGAAGCGGAATATTTAACACTTAATCCATTCTTTGCATATGCTCGTAAAAATGGTCAAACGTGAACAGTAGAATGTAGCCTAAAATCTCTAATCGAAAGAAAAGTATATTTCTTCCAAAACCGCTATCGAATTTTGATGTTTATAATAAAATACGATCTGATCACATACATGAAAAGCCTATTCTTCTTGTCGCCAAAACTCCCTCATTGATAAGGACGAGCCATTCGAATAGATGGAATTTTCGTCAAGCGTGTGTCCTTGGCTATCCCCTCTCAAGAGTGCAGAGATTGAATTCGGGCTGCTCAGTAGGAGGGACCAGAGGTAATAGAAACAACCCTGGTCAATTTCCCTGTCCAATCCCTTGCCAGATCCTACAAGAGCGACACATCATATTCCATTCATGACACTTTAGGTGGGGCTGACCTCTGTCGTATTCCCTGGTATGGGGCACCGGAGACCCCGTGTAGCTAAAGTTGGCTACTCTGTATCGGTATGTAAACGAAGGCTTTTTCCCTTTGCGTTGAGAATACACATAAATAAAAAAGACATTCAAGCAATATAATCCCTCTATAAAAGAATCAAATAAATCCAAGGCCTTTTCATTTAATTACTTGAGCATTTCCCCCATATTGTAGACACGGGTCCGCTTTTTGTATCAAATTCTCTCCCGAATCCATCCATTCTACCGCCACTTGCGCTCACTCCTGTGTGCCACAACTACACATGGCAGAATCCGAATGCGCTTCAACACCCCTTCCTAGAAAAACGTCACGCCCTCTTGGTGTAGACAACAGCAACATTCTGCGCCCTATTTGACCAATGGCTTGCTCGTACAGCAATTGTATCCTTTGACTGGCACTTCACTGACCAATAATATATAGGAGGCAGGACATCAGTGCAAAACCCGGCCTAGTAATGAGCCCCTGCATCATCGCATGTGAAACCCCGTGGCATGGTTGTGTGTCAGACAGTTTCGCTGGGACCCGCGGTCGATGCCGGTGAGGAGGGGGATGGGCGCCACTGCGAATGTTAGGAACCGAGACAGAATCATCGCCCTATAGTACTACCACATAGAGCAGCATATACCCCTTTATAAATATCAATTGTAAATCATATACAACACCTTAATAAATGGATTAAAACACCAGGGATTCAACATATACACTCGATGGAAATACGGTGCCCAAGCAGGACAGGGAATTAAACCTTCAACCTTTGCGTGGGGGACATTTAGAAGTTTGTTTCCTACCCCAGAAGAGGGAGCTATCTTGGGGGGCAAAGGATACAGGAGACTCCGAGGCCGAGTTGGAGGCCTACTGGTCTTGTTCGATTTGATGTTGGAATACTCGAAGATCTGCAGACAACACAGGAGGATACTTTGTTCGTACTGGGTTGGAATGTCTCACTAGGTGAGTGGTTTAGTCATGTTAAATGTGTATTATGGGTTGATTTAATTATGTATTTTAAATGTTTTAGTTGAAACACACATTGGATTGCTTGCTGTCTTTCAGGATCATAACGCCATCAACATAAATTCTGTGCTAACTAAACCTGTTAACTTATCAAATGCAACTGTTCACTTTGTTTTCCTTCCTTTGCTAATATTCCTGATGTTGTCTTATGTCGCAAAGCAGTTCATGTTTGCAAGCAATGATTGTCCTTGGTTTTGGCCATGTAACTTAGCTAGCCACATTCATTGCAATTATTTGATAGCTAGCTAGGCTAACCAACGTTTACCTGATTATAAACAATGTTCATTCCTGTTTTATGATCACCTGAAACATTGTATTCTTCTACATTTATGCTTTTTTGTGTGTTTGACTGAACAAAAGCTCCGCAATGAGTGCATTTTATTCAGTAACACCATTTTCAATGTACTAAAGGTTTCAACTTGTAATAATAACGTTAGTTGGTTCCCACGATGGCTGAACAGCTGAATAACATCATCTTTCTTGTTCTCACTAAATTGATTATTGCCTCGTTTTAGCTTTACTATTAAATCGAGTTATTTTAACTAACTTAGGCATAGCTATATTATTAGTTATATTACGTTTCCCTTGAAGTGATTGGCCACGTAGTGATTGCTTTTATACTACAACTAGCCACAAGCTACATTAGAAGAAAAAAACACACTTCAAGAGGCCATTCTTCTTATTGCCCCTGGTCTGGTGTTAATTAGTTAACCAGCTAGCTAAGATTGGCAAAATTGGTTGCTTACAAGCTGCTTGACTAACTGATAGTGTAGATGGATGTGTGTGGCTTGGAATCGTCCGTTTGATACAACGTTGCTTTTCTTGGCAGCTATTTATGTATTTAGGAGTAGCTTTGGAGGAAAATGAATGAGGTAAATGTCCATAAGGTAGATAACTAGCTATTTGACCAGACTAGTAAGGCTGTAGTTCACTTTTGGGACATTTTCCAGTTGATTGTGTCCACACTTGATTCTGTATTTCGTTATGTCTGAGTTGTGAGATGATGAATATGTTTACAGCTTTGCATTCATTGAGTTAGGCTATCCACGTTTCGTGTTATGTATTCCAAGTTAGCCACTACTGTACTATCGTTAGTCTAACACTAGATGCGTTTGAGGTAATGGCGTGTGAAGAGTATTTATTTGGCTTGTGTTTTAAAAATATATATAGGCTACATAAGATTGGGCCACTTAACTTTTACTTTGTGGATTCAAGCTAATAGAAAGCCACTTTTACTTTGTGGATTCAAGCTAATAGAAAGCCATATCTCAAGAGTAGTGACTTGTTTGTCTCATTCTTCTCCACCTCCCTCATTTACCAACCCCCAACGTCTGTGGCGGATAAGAGACATTTGTGGTATTTTTGAGCGGAGCTCGCGTTTCCTTTGGACCGAAAATTGTTGCGCGAGAATGGAACGGCTGTAGACTCGGAAATTGAGCTTTCAGCTTTGTTGCTACATTTGATTAAACACTATTTTGGCCTGTTTAACTGTTTGTCTGTTGGACAATGAATACACTGGTAATGACACACACGAGGAATTCGAGGGACAATTATTTCACTTAGTTACCACCAATGTAGACTAATTCATCTTTACAATCTTCTAGGGGCTTGATTTGGACAAGCCCGCCCAGTTTATTTTTTAGCTTCACCCGTTTAGATCTATCTTGTTGACGTAGTTGTTCTGCATAACATGCTTACTGATCTTATCATGTAATTTTGTGTATAGGCTGGCCGCGGTTGAAATGTTTCACTTATGCGTTGTTATAATATAAAAGGGCCATTGCTTGTGGGAAGCCGCTTCGTCATGTTCCTGACTGTGTTGAGCTCAAAGACCGATAGCAGATGTAGTTGTGTGGGTAAAAATGTGATTGTGTAGTTGTATGGGGGAAGGCAAGGTAAAATATTCTGCTGTTGATGAGCTAGCTCTGCTTAGAAACCTCCCCATTGTTACAACACAGCCTATTTACACATCAAGTGTTCCTGTTCCATATAACAGCAAAATACTGTTTGTCCATTGTTGCAGATTGCCAGAATTAAAACAGAAAATTGAAATGTCACTAATTGACCCGTTAGCTGATAAAACCGTTCGGCTACCACGACTGTAGTAGTAGTAGGCCTACGTCTACCACGACCTAGCCTATTTCATACAGAATAGGCTGGATTTAAATGTTTTGGTTGGCCTCGAAGCCTGCCAGCCGGTGGCAAGGCGCACAGACTACACTCGTTTTGATTGGTCCCGGCTCGCGTTCTCTGAATATGTTTTCGCGTATTTTAATAGCCTTGCGGCTGCTGTTCTGGCCACTCATAACCATTGAATACATGAGTCCCACACTCCCCATCGCCTGACCCTTCTTCTTATCTAAAACAAACGGTGTGCTCACCAAGAGAGACAGAGAAGCACACCAGCCCCTAAGAAACTCATGGAGAATTGGGACACGGGCACACAATGGCTCGCTTTCTTAACCCAATCTGCAAATACTGTGAAACGTTTGCGTGTTCTACCAGGCTCTTTCATTGACCTGCCTCATATAGCCTACCATTTTGTATTTGTCGACCTCTCTTAAAGAGGCTAACCTTGTGAGCGTAAAAAAAACATTTTCTGCATTACATAAAGAAATTAGCCTACATAAATGTAACACAACAACACAATCAACATAAAGGAGTTAACGTAAGCGGGTTGAATGAGTGATTCAGAAAGAGAAAATGGCTTCAGCTGTACACAGTAGCCTACACTGTTAATGTGTTTAGCCTTGGCAAGGTTGTCTTAGACACTACTGTACTGTTGAATAACCTGTTTGGATTTCCCTTTGCTTTGTGTGTGTGCATGTGTGTCTGGAGGCTGCAGAATTCCCCCAAAAGTGGGCCCCTCTAACTGTCTGAGATCTAAAGGAATGTGCAGACGGGCAAGGTTAGTCTTAGCCTGACGACTCACACTAAATCCTTCCGCAGTTCGCTACATACTTCAGTCTGAGACTGCCATCATTTAAGTTGTTTGTGGTGATGAGGGCCGTTGTACAAAACAAAGTCATCAGCGATTGGATTGTCTCCAACCAATCAGAGTATCAAAGCCAATGACACATTTTCCAACTGCCGCTTTACCCAAGTGTGTTCTGGCTAATCAGTTTTTGGACAGATCAGATGGCCCTGAATGTGTTCACATTCGGTGAAGGGTCGGGGGAGATACTCAGATCCAGACTCATTGCAGAGAGAAACTAACATCTGTGGGTGTGGTGTAGCGTTTGGCTGCCGCAAGGAGTCTGGCTAGCCAGGCAAGGTTAGTCTGGCCTGATTCTCAGTGTTCCTATTAAAGTGAATAGGTAGCTATACACACAGCCCTAAAAGCACTGCAAGTGATCATTAACTGTTGGGCAACAATGTGTCGTTGAACTAATAGATGGGTTAGCTGACATGAAAACGATGGGCACGCTTCAATGGGGCGGAGTTGTTGTAATTCTGGATGGCCAGATAGCTACCAACAATAACAAGAAACTGCCATGTGGGGAATCGTGACAAATTTCAGCTAGTTTAATCTTGTTCTCAATACCATGTCTTGTTTTGACTGATTTCATGTCAATGCTAATATGCCAAATTCGCTAGCTAGCTAACCAACAACTATCAATGTATTTGAGAGACAACAAGTGCTCATTGTGCAAATGTTTTTAATAAACGTTATATATAAAAATATAGATTACATGTTGTCAACAATCGAAGCTAGCCCCGTCTGTTTTGCCCCATAGTTGCGCAAGCGTCTGTTTTGTTGCTGAACAACCAACCCGTCTAAATAAGACCAATCTATGGAAGGGGAAGTTGCCGATTTATTGATGTTTCTCGAATGTTGACTGAGTCGCACCTTACACGGAACACCTTATCATGCGATTAGATTAGGTTTTCCAGCCTGTGTGTGTGAGAGAGACAGACAGAATAATGGCATGTTTCCAACAGAGGAAGACAGGATTCCAGCTCCGTCGTGCAGACTGCTTTAGGCCGGGGAGTGTGGCTGGCTGTTAGGAAGAGTGATGGGGGGGGGGAAATGTCCTCCACTTTTTTTTTTAACTGACCATATACACGCTGATGACACTGTGTCATTACATGAAGGGCAGGTGTGTCCATTGACATGGTAATGTGGTGGTTTGTTTCTGCTTATGTAGAGCACACAGTCCCTGTTTTGAATGTGTCATTATATGGGCAGTTTGACAGATCAAATTCACCGCTCAACGAGAGAAGCTTGGTTGTGAGAGACCTCTATATATGTGGTTTGTACTTAGCTACTTCCTTGTTTGTTAGTGATTCGCAATGTCTTTTAGTGAAGCCATTATCTCTGCCTCGTGTAATAGTAAATGGGTCTCAACTATGATTGCCTTTCCTGTCTCTGTGCTCTGTACCGACTCTGTACCTTTTTTACTGACTGGATGTGTGTTGTACTGTACCAGCTGAATATTGATTGCCTTTGGGACGTTGGTTGTTTTGCTCGTGACCATGCCAGTGAAGGTTGCCTGAATTTGAATATGTATTTGTGCAAGGGTGTGTGTGTAACGGCCTGCGTATGTGACTCTTTTTTTCTCTGTCTCGCTCACTCCTCCTCCCTGCTCTCCCTCCTCCTCCCTGCTCTCCCTCCTCCACCCTCTCTCCTCTGCTCTCTGGCAGCTGCTCTGTGTTGTGTTGCTGGCTCATCTTGCACAATGGGGTTAAAAACAAGTCGCTGGGATTCCTGGCTCTCTGATTGGCCCAGGGGCTCTGAAGCTGCTCCAATGGCGCCAGCCGATTCCTCAGCCCGACCACTGCACTGGGGGAGCTGTGTTGCAGAGGGCTCTGCTGGTTAATTCTGTAGTGTGGCGAAGAGCAAGGCTTCTTGGGAGAATAATGGAGGGGGAGGAGGAGGCTGGGGGGGGAAAACAAGGCTGGGAGTGGGGAGAGGTGGGGGAGCGAGCTACGTAATCATCTCGCACTCTCTCTAACTCTTCATTCGCCCCCTCTCTCTCTCATTCTTTCTGGCTGTTTCCTCAATCCCTCCCCTTCTCTCATGTTCTCTCTCTTTTCTTTGCTATTGCGCTCTCATGCTCTGTCCTTCGCATTCTGTTCTTTCTTTCATTCTCTCTCTCTTGCTCTCCCATACCCAAAGACAGTTTCTGACTCATGAAGAGACCTGTAGTGTATATTGTATGGCAAAGACAAGCTCTTCTTCTTTAGGGATGTTTTTGCTCTTTCCTTTTGAACTCCAGGCAACCATTTTAATTTTCAGCACATGGAGTTGGTCCCCCCTTTGCTGCTATAACAGCTTCCACTCTTCTGGGAAGGCTTTCCACTAGATGTTGGAACATTGCTGCAGGGATTTGCTTCCATTCAGCCACAAGAGTATTACTGTGGTTGGGCACTGATGTTGGGCGATTAGGCCTGGCTCAAAGTCCCAAAGTTATTTGATGGGGTTGAGGTCAGGGCTCTGCACAGGCCAGTCAAGTTCTTCCACACTGATCTCGACAAACCATTTCTGTATGGACCTCGCTTTGTGCACAGGGGCATTGTCATGCTGAAACAGGAAAGGGCCTTCCCCAAACTGTTGCCACAAAGTTGGGATCACAGAATCGTCTAGAATGACATTGTATGCTGTAGCGTTAAGATTTTCCTTCACTGGAACTAAGGTGCCTAGCCCGAACCATAAACAGCCCCAGACCATTATTCCTCCTCCACCAAACTTTACAGTTGGCACTGTTCGTTAAGGCAGGTAGCGTTCTCCTGGCATCCGCCAAACCCAGATTAGTCAGTCGGACTGCCAGATGGTGAAGCGTGATTCATCCCTCCAGAGAATACATTTCCACTGCCTCAAAGTCCAATGGCGGCAAGCTTTAAACCACTCCAGCCAATGCTTGGCATTGCGCATTGTGATCTTGTGTGCGGCTGCTCGGCCATGGAAACCCATTTCATGAAGCTCCCGACGAACCGTTCTTGTGCTGATATTGCTTCCAGCGGCAGTTTGGAACTCTGTAGTGAGTGTTGCAACCGAGGACAGACCATTTTTACACGCAACACGCTTCATCTCCTGCCGGTCCCGTTCTGTAAGCTTGTGAGGCCTACCACTTCATGGCTGAGCCATTGTTGCTCCTTGACGTTTCCACATCACAATAACAGCACTTACAATTGACTGGGGCAGCTCTAGCAGGGCAGAAATGTGATGAACTGACTTGTTGGAAAGGTGGCATCCTATGACAGTGCCATGTTGAAAGTCACTGAGCTCTTCAGTAAGGGCGTTCTACTGCCAATGTTTGTCTATGGAGATTGCATGGCTGTGTGCTCGATTTTATACACTTGTCAGCAATGGGTGTGGCTGAAATAGCCGAATCCACTAATTTGAAGGGGTGTCCACATACTTTTGAAATATGGTGTATATTCCCCTCAAATATGTGTCGGAGACAATAAAACAAGCTCAAGGTCAGAGTACTGGGCGGTCCATACAGAACCGAAGGGCGGCAGGTAGCTTAGTGGTTAAGAGCGTTGTGCCAGTAACCGAAAGGTCGCTGGTTCTAATCCCCAAGCCGACTAGGTGAAAAATCTGTCGATGTGCCCTTGAGCAAGGCACTTAACCCTAATTGCTCCTGTAAGTCGCTCTGGATAAGAGCGTCTGCTAAATGACTAAAATGTAAATGTAAAATGTACTGACGGATTTGCCTTGGCCAGCTGAAACCTTTGTAAAACCATGGGCATATTTCTGACACGTGTTTAAACAAAGGGTGTTGTCGCACCGCAGAGAGCAAATAAGGAAGATGAAAATACAAAATAGGTGTCAGGCCCTTCAACACCTACCTACCCACTGCAGCCGCCCTGTTTTGTAATGCGCAGATAAAAACAAAAGGGGAAATGGCTCACTGCTGCCAAGTTGTTCCTGCTCTAGCCCCCTACTCCTGGCACCTGGAACTGCGGTTCCTGCTGGGGGAGGGGTGCCTTTTTATTGCCTTTCTTCAGATTTGTTCCAGGTCTCCCTCCCCCTCCCAAAACTGGTTATGGCTGAATTGGAGGTTAGGCAACACTAGCTGTTCCATGTACTTCCTCTTGACCAACACCAAGCAATGGTCTAAATGTTTTCACTCAGCCATGCTTACTTGATAAAATACTGTATTGTCATTTTTGGGTCTGTTTAAGTCATTTGTATCATTGCATTTCCTGAGTCCAAAACGGAATAGAATTGGTGGGAAACAGACGGATAGGTTAAACCCAGGAACCCGAAGGCATGTCAAAATGGCTGCCCTCTCGCTCTGTTGCCTGTGTGACGCTGCGTCTGGCCTAGCGTTAGCATACGTATGCGTTTTCTGATGAACAGCAGCGCGAGGTGGAGTGAAGGCTGACCCGTCTGTCTCGCTGCATAAGCGCGTCAGCTAAAGGAGGAAATGGAAATGTCATGGGAGGGAGAGAGGGACTGCTTTATGTTATGCTAGAACACAGGCTTATCTGACAACGAGTGATCTGGCCCTTGTTTTGTTTTTTTGCTCAGGCTTCTGCGAGACTGAAATTGAGTACAAGGAGTGGATTAGCTAAAGGGACTGGTACCCAGGCTAACTGCCTTTAATTTTTTAAGACATTTATTTTAATTTCCCCCTTTTTGAGGGGAAAATTCCACCCTGACACCCATGAAGCAGGCTGATGTGAAAATAGAAGGCAGCCATTTGTGAAGTGACCACAAGTCAAGCACTGTATCCAGCCAACAAGTTCCAACAAATGTAAGAAAGTAACTGTCCCGTGATGAATGTCGACTGTTGCTTTGTACGCCCCTATTAACATCTAGGCTAAACAGATGTTTAGCTACCTCCAACGTCGAGAAGCAGACTTAAAAAAATTCAATTAAATATTCAATGAGAAGCTCTTGTGTCAGTCTGGCTAAGAGAAAGTGATAGGTCAGACTGAGATGTTGTATACTAGAGATGGGCGATATGGACAAAAATCCATAAGGCGATAAATTGCCTGAATTGATGCGAGAACATTAGTAATAACATTAATGTGCGCCACAGTTTTTATTTTAGTTTTCCTTTAAACTACTAGCCATCAATTGTTTCATTTAACAATCACCCTTATTAGCAAACTTATTTCATTTCAAACTTCACATTTCTCTAGTATAGGCTACTTATCGTAATGAACGATATCAGCAAAATGCCTGCAATAAGTGATCTTTAAGGTCGGTGTCGATAATTTTCTGTTTATCGTCCCAGATCTGTTGTGTACCCAAACCAGCATCTCATCCCTTTCCCTCGGCCTTCCCCTCTCCTCTTTTGCCCCAGTGGACAGTGGCTTGGTTTGTTTGCTCCCGAAACAGGTGATTGATTTTGTGTCAAACTGGCCCTTCTGTCGGCCTGCCCCCCCTCCCCCTCCCCCTCCTATGGCACCCCTCCCCCCTTTGTTTTCCCATTGTGTCCCACTCATCCCCGGTCTGGTCCCGGTCCATTCAGACAGCTGGACATTGTTGTGTTAATAGCAGGCTGCAATGCGCTTCTCGCTGCTTGACCGCTTGGCATGAGAACCGTCAGATCATGATAGCAGTGTTCTGATCTGACGACATGATGGCTGACCAAAATTCGACTTGAAATCGCGGTTTAGCCATTTGACTTTGAGGTGCTGTCTCAACTAGGGCTAGCCTATATCATGATATCAGGTTGTGAAATATATTTTTAACTAAAAATAATATTAGGGTTGGGACTCAGTTCGTGAGATTGTCCTCTGTAGCTCAATTGGTAGAGCACGGCGCTTGTAACGCCAGGGTAGTGGGTTCGATCCCCGGGACCACCCCATACGTAAAAATGTATGCACACATGACTGTAAGTCGCTTTGGATAAAAGCGTCTGCTAAATGGCATATTATTATATTATTATTATTATTAACACGCAACCTCGTCTCTCAGTGTCCCATGTTTACTTTCAGGGGGTTGCTTTCAGGAGGAGGCTGGGTGGGGTCTTATCTGATGCAGAAATTTTTGCTGCTTTGTAATTGTGTTGTGAGACCAGGAGACTGTCGGTGTGGGGAATAATTGGGTTGTGCGTATAGCAGACGGGTGTGACAAATTCAAAGAGGATAAGAGAGATGGAGGAGCTAGTATCATGCATACTGTACTCTCTCCTCTCTCTTTTTCTTTCACTTTCTCTTTCTCCTTCTCCCTCTTTCTATCTCTCTCACTTTCTCTCTCTCCCCCCCAGCGTTATTTTCATGTGGAAGGTTTGCATAAATGACGAGCAACTTCTGCCAAATATCGTGTGGGATTTGCTTCAAGAACCTTAGTCTCTTTATTTATTTAAAATTTTTCAAAAACAGAAAAATATTTCTTATTGAGGCCTTCATTTCCTACTAGTTCCCCAGAAGCTAGCTAGCTATTCCTCTTTGATCAATGTTCTATTACTGATGTATTTTTCTTAACTTAACATCACCCACCACACATGTTCTTTCAATGCAACTCAGCCTGTACCATGTGCATCAATATGTAAGCTCCAGGGTTGGGGTCAATTCCATTTAAATTCTGGTCAATAGCAGAGGGACATGAAGATGGCGGGCCCCATGTACTTACCACAAATTCTTAGCAGAATATACATGATCCCAATTTTAGCTTAAAGACAATGGCAATTTGAAGAAAAAGTAGATTGTGCTGATTTGTGGGGACATTTAAACCATATCTCGCGCCGTAGTTTAAAAACGCAGTGGATAGTGATAAAACAATGACAGCAAGAATCTGATTTTTCTGATGTCAAGTAGCCGCGGTTAAAAATAACCCACAGTAAAACATGCATTGCTAGGCTACACCCAGTGCTGGAGCAGCACTTCATTGAAGCATTGAAACGCCAGACTAGTTTTGCTTGTCATTTCAAGTCTATTTCTCAAACGTTCTGTGCGTGTGAAGTGGCTTGCGTTGTGCCAGGCTATTGTTTTCTGCTTCTATTAAAAGTTTATGGTGTAAAAATAATTTGCTAACAGAATGCTTATGCCTCATCCACATCACCAAGGTTCAAAGTTCTGTACTTATTCAGTTTCACATTTTTAGAACTTAAGCTAGCATGTTTTTCAAACCAGCCAGCCCATGAGGTTTCATGCCGTCCCGTCATACTTTTTTGAGTCGGTAATATGAATGCGGCATTGCAGAATACGCACAGCCAGAGTTGACTGAGGGTTGGTGTAGGCTAATCTTTGGCGCCCGAACAGGGGCATGACTTGACAAGGTGACATCGGGGTGTCACTGATGTGTGTAAGCCTACTACTCAGTTCTAGTCTTTTGCACAATGATTTCTGTGCGACAGACAGGCCTAGCCCTACGGTAAATAATACTTTCAACAAACACCTCTCTGTAAGTAAAAAAAAAAAAAAAAAACCCTGGCTGCAATATCCGTTGAGCAATGGAAGGGGGGAAATTCTCTGTTAGGTGACAAATCAAAAAGTTGTCGCTTGACAGTCATTTGTTCTGTGCTTTAGGCTTCTGTGTATAGGCTAACTGTCAATTGGGCAAGCACCAGAAACCCAGCACCAATGCTCCTCAATGGCAACAGAGCAAGGGCAGGGAGTGGCACTGTTTACAAATGGAAGAACACATTTCCCAAGGAGTTTTCACCCTCTCAATTCCCCTTCTCCTACACTCCGAAAACAGCGCTGAGGGAATTTCCAAATGTAAGAAACGTGTTCAGTATGTGTAGGGCGGGGGGGGTGCATGGTTTACTCCACCTGCTAGGCTGTTTCTAGGTGTTCAGCTGTGTGTGTGTTTGTCTGTATACATCCTGGTTCCTCTCTCCCTTCTTGTGATGCCTTACGTACCCTGTATCCCTCCAGGGACACGCAAGCACCTAAATCATTAAAAGGAATCAAAATAATTTATAACCAGACGGTACAAGCGCATCTAGCAGAGCTCAACTGTGTCTAGAGAGTGAACGAGAGGGAGGGGAGTGAGGGACAGGCAGCGAAGAGAGAAGCAGGAGGAGATGGGAGGGAGGGAGATAAAAGATTCCTCTGTGCTGTTCATTTTGGGACCCTCATTGACTCCTCCAAAATGGCCTCTGTTCTAGTGAAGTGAAAAAACTTTGAGCCCGCTGGTAATTTGAGCCTGGTATTCAAGGCTAGGGGGAGCGAACAAGGGAGGGAGGAAGGGGGAGAGGTAAGAGAGGCCCTTTTGGAATTTACCTCTCGGTTCTGTTTTGGAACGAGGCCCAATCGTAAACCCTTTGAGGCCTCGCAGGGAACCAGTTATTTCTGTCAAAAAAATTGATCTCTTGTACAGCTGTCTCACTACTAACAGTCAAGTTGTTTCTAATAAGCACTTGTTCTCTCTATGGCACTCTGGCCATATGCTGTGGGAAAGTCTACATTTACTCTGTTAACTCTTTGTGTGATCTTGCATAACTTGACATATTACGTAACTTTTCCCTAAAGGACAATTTTACGAAGGTACGTACTAGATGGACTGAATCCACATCCAAGCAAAATACGGGTCGGCTTTTCTGACTACAACCTACTTTATTTTTTACAAGATTAGCCTTTTATTGAAAAGAAAAGTAACAAAGTCCCACAGATTTAAAGAGGAGTGTAAAATTGGCATGTTCTGTACCTTAAACACTTTTTATATTGTTATTATCAAACCAAACACAAGGTTTGACTCTCAGTTTGTAGCGGAGCAACACAAATTAAGACAACAAAAAAGACTCTAGGGCCACACCTTTCCACAATTGTCTGGAGTGCTGTTTTTTGGGCATCAACCACTCTGAGAAAGAGTTCATATTTTTCTGCAGTTGTCACTGTCCGGCTAGAAACTGCCCAGAGTTAACTGACCTTGACATTAGTGGAGGGAGCTAGGCTATTAGCTAATCCAATGTTGTTGCCTAGATGCTGGTAACTAGGCACAGGGAACGCATGCATGCTAGCATTAGCGTAGCTAAGGGACCATTTCAGAAATGCCATGCATCTCAGTACGTGTAGTAGTGTCTTCATTGTGGTTTTATGGCATTGTGCAAACCAATATTAGCTGCATTAACGGCAGCATTACAACGTGTAAAAGCCACTCCCTTGTGTGTGTGACAGTGTATGTACACTACCAGTCAAGAGTTTGGACACACATACTCATTCAAGGGTGTTTCTTTATTCTTACTATTTTTTACATTGTAGAATAATAGTGAAGACATCAAAACTATGAAATAACACATGGAATAATGTATTAACCAAAAAAGTGTTAAACAAATCAAAATATATTTATATTTGAGATTCTTCTAAGTAGCCACCCTTTGCCTTGATGACAGCTTTGCACACTCTTGGCATTCTCTCAACCAGCTTCACCTAGAATGCTTTTCCAACACTCTTGAGGTCGGGGGATTGTGGAGGCCAGATCATCTGATGCAGCACTCCATCACTCTCCTTCTTGGTCAAATATCCCTTACACAGCCTGGAGGTGAGTTGGGTCATTGTCCTGTTGAAAAACAAATGATAGTCCCACTAAGCCCAAACCAGATGGGATGGCGTATCGCTGCAGAATGCTGTGGTAGCCATGCTGGTTAAGTGTGCCTTGAATTCTAAATCACAGACAGTGTCACCAGCAAAGCGCCATAACACCACCACCTCCATGCTTTACGGTGGGAAATACAATTGCGGAGATAATCCGTTCACCCACACCGTGTCTCACAAAGACATGGCGGTTGGAACCAAAAATCTCAAATTTGGACTCATCAGACCAAAGGACAAATTTCCACTGGTCTAATGTCCATTGCTTGTGTTTCTTGGCCCAAGCAAGTCTCTTCTTATTATTGGTGTCCTTTAGTAGTGGTTTCTTTGCAGCAATTCGACCATGAAGGCCTGATTCACACAGTCCCCTCTGAACAGTTGATGTTGATGTGTCTGTTACTTGAACTCTGTGAATCATTTATTTGGGCTGCAATTTCTGAGGCTGGTAACTCCAATGAATGTATCCTCTGCAGCAGAGGTAACTCTGGGTCTTCCATTCCTGTGGTGGTCCTCATGAGAGCCAGTTTCATCATAGCGCTTGATGGTTTTTGCGACTGCACTTGAAGAAACTTTCAAAGTTCTTGAAATGTTCCGTATTGACTGACCTTCATGTCTTAAAGTAATAATGGACTGTCGTTTCTCTTTGAGCTGTTCTTGCCATAATAAGGACTTGGTCTTTTACCAAATAGTGCTATCTTCTGTATACCACCCCTACCTTGTCACAACACAACTGATTGGCTCAAACGCATTAAGAAGGAAAGAAATTCCACAAATTAACTTTTAACAAGGCACTCCTGTAATTGAAATGCATTCCAGGTGACTACCTCATGATGCTGGTTGAGAGAATGCCAATAGTGTGCAAAGCTGTCATCAAGGCAAAGGGTGGCTATTTGAAGAATCTCAAATATATTTTTATTTGTTGAACACTTTTTTGGTTACTACATGATTCCATATGTGTTATTTCATAGTTTTGATGTCTTCACTATTATTCTACAATGTAGGAAATAGTAAAAATAAAGAAAAACCCTTGAATGAGTAGGTGTGTCCAAACTTTGACTGCTACTGTATGTGCGCGCCCTCGTGCACATTTGAATACGTTCACATAATTTCATGCCTGTGTGAGAGTCCGTGAGTTTGTGTGGGTGGCCTTAAGATGACCTTGCTCTATGCCAAATCCTCTCCCTCTCTCTGCTGCTGTGTTCACATGCTCCCAGGGCTGGTTCCTCTTTCTGCAGCCCCAGTCTGCTGCCTGCCTGCCTGCCTGCGAGGTGGCTGGGCTACGCTGGGCGGATGAGAGTTGGAGGAGTGTTGGTCAGTGTTCCAGAGTTGTTGTCGTCGTGTGTGGATCAGATGACAGCCGGACCAGACTAATGCGTGATGACTCACCCTTGTGGTGTGTCTGGGCAAACACTGCCCCCGCTGGTTCTCCTTGGTACTTCTCCTGGTGAGGAAGCGAAAGGCCCAGTTAGAGCTCCCACTGTAGGGGAAGGGTGGTGGAGATGACTGGGGGGGGTGGAGGTGACTGGAGAATCTGGCTGTTGTTTTTCTCCACACTGGATATAGCACCATATGCCTGGGCGTTGGAAGACTGAGGTGGGTCCCAAATAGCACCCTATTCCTTATTTAGTGCACTACTTTTCACTTTGACATGTTGGTCATTTAGCAAACCCTCTTATCCACAGCTTATGGTCAGTAACCAATCGGGCTCTGGTCAAAAGTACTGCACTATATAGGGAATAGGGTGCCATTTGGGACCCAGACCGAGTCCACCCCTCGCAGTCATTGTTGCCATAACAAGGCCAATCTAGGTGGAGCAGCCTGCGTGACTCAGCATAGTGTTTGTTCTATGTGAAGTATTATAGGTGGCTCTTTGACATTTTCCCCCGTGCGTTTGTGCATGCGTTTGTAACTGTGTTCCTATGCGTGCATGCAAGCAAGTGTATACGGGAATAAATGCCAAAGAGAGCTTCTTGTAATGGACACTGGCTCGAAGCTGTTAAAGTATCAGATGTTAGTTTTGACCGTGTTGCTGTTACTATTCATATCCAGCTTGTCTAAGATGAAGGCCCAGGTGCCAACTCATACTGCTGAAAGTCACGTTCATTGTTTACACACACTTACAGAACATGAGCAGCAGTTTGCCAGCTGTTTTTTTGTGGGGTTGCTTTGTTAGTTGAGGCAGAGAACTGCTGCTTCTTCCTCTGTAGTCCTTTTTAGGCTTGTTGTGTCGAGGACTCGCAGAGACTTACAGTGGGGGGAAAAAGTATTTAGTCAGCCACCAATTGTGCAAGTTCTCCCACTTAAAAAGATGAGAGAGGCCTGTAATTTTCATCATAGGTACACGTCAACTATGACAGACAAAATGAGAAAAGAAATCCAGAAAATCACTTTGTAGGATTTTTTATGAATTTATTTACAAATTATGGTGGAAAATAAGTATTTTGTCAATAACAAAAGTTTCTCAATACTTTGTTATATACCCTTTGTTGGCAATGACACAGGTCAAACGTTTTCTGTAAGTCTTCACAAGGTTTTCACACACTGTTGCTGGTATTTTGGCCCATTCCTCCATGCAGATCTCCTCTAGAGCAGTGATATTTTGGGGCTGTCGCTGGGCTCCTCCATGCAGATCTCCTCTAGAGCAGTGATATTTTGGGGCTGTCGCTGGGCAACACAGACTTTCAACTCCCTCCAAAGATTTTCTAAGGGGTTGAGATCTGGAGACTGGCTAGGCCACTCCAGGACCTTGAAATGCTTCTTATGAAGCCACTCCTTCGTTGCCCGGGAGGTGTGTTTGGGATCATTGTCATGCTGAAAGACCCAGCCACGTTTCATCTTCAATGCCCTTGCTGATGGAAGGAGGTTTTCACTCAAAATGTCACGATACATGGCCCCATTCATTCTTTCCTTTACAAGGATTAGTCGTCCTGGTCCCTTTGCAGAAAAACAGCCCCAAAGCATGATGTTTCCACCCCCATGCTTCACAGTAGGTATGGTGTTCTTTGGATGCAACTCAGCATTCTTTGTCCTCCAAACACGACGAGTTGAGTTTTTACCAAAAAGTTATATTTTGGTTTCATTTGACCATTCCTCTTCTGGATCATCCAAATGCACTCTAGCAAACTTCAGACGGGCCTGGACATGTACTGTCTTAAGCAGGGGGACACGTCTGGCACTGCAGGATTTGAGTCCCTGGCGGCGCAGTGTGTTACTGATGGTAGGCTTTGTTACTTTGGTCCCAGCTCTCTACAGGTCATTCAATAGGTCCCCCCGTGTGGTTCTGGGATTTTTGCTCACCGTTCTTGTGATCATTTTCACCCCACGGGGAGAGATCTTGCGTGGAGCCCCAGATCGAGGGAGATTATCAGTTGTTTTGTATGTCTTCCATTTCCTAATAATTGCTCCCACAGTTGATTTCTTCAAACCAAGCTGCTTACCTATTGCAGATTCAGTCTTCCCAGCCTGGTGCAGGTCTACAATTGTGTTTCTGGTGTCCTTTGACAGCTCTTTGGTCTTGGCCATAGTGGAGTTTGGAGTGTGACTGTTTGAGGTTGTGGACAGGTGTCTTTTATACTGATAACAAGTTCAAACAGGTGCTATTAATACAGGTAACGAGTGGAGGACAGAGGAGCCTCTTAAAGAAGAACTTACAGGTCTGTGAGAGCCAGAAATCTTGCTTGTTTGTAGGTGACCAAATACTTATTTTCCACCATAATTTGCAAATAAATTCATTAGAAATCCTACAATGTGATTTTCTGGATTTTCTTTTCTCAATTTGTCTGTCATAGTTGACGTGTACCTATGATGAAAATTACAGGCCTCTCTCATCTTTTTAAGTGTGAGAACTTGCACAATTGGTGGCTGACTAAATGCCTTTTTCCCCCACTGTATAAGCCCAAGCATTTAGTATGACCTCTGAGTTCGTATGACTCACGATAGTTTATTGAGGATCCAAATGAAATGGCCCAGTGGTGTGTCAGCAGCAGGGGACCCAGCTTTATGCTTGTCACTATAACGGTGTTTTGACCATAGAGGTCCTGCCTGTATCCTACTGGTGCTTTACCCATCTCCCTCAGGTTCATAGGGTCAGAAGTGTGTTTGCTGACTCTTCACTTGTTACTTTGTGTGTGGTCTAGGTGGGTCTAGGAGTGTGTGTTTAGGTGTGTGTGTGTGTTTTAGGTGTGTGTGTGTGTTTAGTTGTGTGCGTGTATGGCTGTGACGGTCATGGAAGACGCTCTCCTCCGCTCCTGACTGCATGTGCTGCTGCAGGGAGGGGGAAGTTGCCTAGACAACTGAGAACTTGTTTGCTACAACACCTTGCTTGTTTCAGCAAGGAGCAACGGTTTCATCAAGTTGGAGAGTCCAGTCCATGTTACAGCAGAAACGGACTCAACCGCACGAATGCATGGGTGTTCCATCTTCAGTCAGCCGAATGCCTGGGTGTTCCATCTTCAGTCAGCCGAATGCCTGGGTGTTCCATCTTCAGTCAGCCGAATGCCTGGGTGTTCCATCTTCAGTCAGCCGAATGCCTGGGTGTTCCATCTTCAGGCAGCCGAATGCCTGGGTGTTCCATCTTCAGGCAGCCGAATGCCTGGGTGTTCCATCTTCAGGCAGCCGAATGCCTGGGTGTTCCATCTTCAGGCAGCCGAATGCCTGGGTGTTCCATCTTCAGGTAGCCAAATGCCTGGGTGTTCCATCTTCAGGCAGCCGATTGCCTGGGTGTTCCATCTTCAGTCAGCCGAATGCCTGGGTGTTCCATCTTCAGGCAGCCGAATGCCTGGGTGTTCCATCTTCAGGCAGCCGAATGCCTGGGTGTTCCATCTTCAGGCAGCCGAATGCCTGGGTGTTCCATCTTCAGTCAGCCGAATGCCTGGGTGTTCCATCTTCAGTCAGCCGAATGCCTGGGTGTTCCATCTTCAGTCAACCGAATGCCTGGGTGTTCCATCTTCAGTCAGCCGAATGCCTGGGTGTTCCATCTTCAGGCAGCCGAATGCCTGGGTGTTCCATCTTCAGGCAGCCGAATGCCTGGGTGTTCCATCTTCAGGCAGCTGTTCATTCCACACATGTATTATTTATTTATGTTTACGGTTAGTTTATTTTCATGACGGTCTTCATCCATAACCGTCTGTTAAATTGTACCAGCCCTATGTGCGTGTGTAGGTGTGTGTTTTGTAGGTGATGTTGTCTCACTAATTACCTCTCTCTCTCTCTCTCCCCCCCCCCCAGTTCTCCCCATGTCCGTGAGCCGTCGGCTGCGGCTTTGCGGCACCCCTCCCCTGGAGTGGTCTGTCGCTGCAGTTCAGACCCCCGTGATCCCCTCTTCCCCCCCTCCCCCCTCCCTCCCCTCCCTCCTCCCTCCCCCGTTCCCCTCCTCCCTCCCCCGTTCCCCTCCTCCCTGCGCATCGCTGTGCGGGAAGTCATGAGCATAGTAATCGCGCTGGGAGTCACCACACCAGAAACGTCCTACTCAGATATGGCTGCTGGATCAGAGTGAGTACCACGGGCGGGGGGAGGTGTGGGGTGAGGAGGACGCGCATCCTTCGTCACCTCCTAGAAATAGACTTGTCAACTATGGTGAAAGCCTCTCTTTCTCTCTCTCTTGCATTGTAAAGAGAAACAAGGTGGAAAAACCTTGCACTGATGCACTCAACCACCCCATACATCACATACTGTAACTGAATAGTGATGATGCCAAGGCTAAATCAGACAAGTATTGAAATAGGAGCCCAACAGTCCATTGTTCTGCTAAACCCTGTATGAGGAAATGTCCCCGGACACCACAGGGAAATGGACCTGAACCCAGCACTGCTGCTTCACTGTCGGTGAGACCGATGACTGAGCTTCTATGGAATGTAGCTGGATCAGGCCTCCTTCCCCATACTCTTCTTCACCCAACCTGACTCAGGGGGATTTCACTTCACATGAAAACAATGAGAAACAGAAAGCAGACACGATCGACATTTACAAAAAAATCTCCCGCGGGATGTAATATTTTCTTGTTTGAGATGGAGCGTTCTGACAGTTGATAGTTTGGCAGTGCTACGTGCACCAGGACTGTAGTTGTTAGGTAAAAGGCAAGGTTGTTTTCCTCTCCCACCGAGACCTCTGCTAAAGGGCAACGGGGAGGTGCATAACAGCCAGGCATAATGGTGGCCGACATTCCATTTCCCGAATGGTCATCATTCTCCCAGGCTTCCCTTGGCTCTCGGGGGATGTTTTGGGCTGTGGTGCCATCTAGTGTACAGAACAGGCCTGGTAGATTTCACACTTGTTTACAAGCAGGTTAATGCTGCAACCCTCTAAAAATGGGCTTTATTCAGCAGGACACACTATAGCAGAGCGTTTTGCGAAGATATAAACTAGCATGTCTTATTGGACAAGTTTAGGTTGTCCTTCCCTGTTTCAGTCCATTTGGTGCCTAATGAATATGACCAAGCTTAGCTGCTGTATAAGTGGTTGAAAAATGGCTTTCACCGTATTTAAGCTAAGTGTGTAGTCTTTCTAGATAAAATGTTTATTGTAACTTGTCCCTATCTCTGGTTGTCTTTCTATCATTAACTCCTCTACATTTCTCCTACTCTCTCACTCGCTCTCTCTCTCTCAGCCCTGAGTCAGTGGAAGCAAGTCCTGCCGTGAACGAGAAAAACTACCCCAACCACAACTGTGGGAGTGCACACCGTTATGGGTATCGGGGACTACCATATACTGTGAGTACACAGCTCTCTTTCTCTATCTCTATGTCTCTGTTCTATACGTAGATATCAACCTTCCATCTAATTATAGGCCAGTCTCTGTTCTATACGTAGATATCAACCTTCCATCTAATTATAGGCCAGTCTCTGTTCTATACGTAGATATCAACCTTCCATCTAATTATAGGCCAGTCTCTGTTCTATACGTAGATATCAACCTTCCATCTAATTATAGGCCAGTCTCTGTTCTATACTTAGATATCAACCTTCCATCTAATTATAGGCCAGTCTCTGCTCTATACTTAGATATCAACCTTCCATCTAATTATAGGCCAGTCTCTGTTCTATACTTAGATATCAACCTTCCATCTAATTATAGGCCAGTCTCTGTTCTATACGTAGATATCAACCTTCCATCTAATTATAGGCCAGTCTCTGTTCTATACGTAGATATCAACCTTCCATCTAATTATAGGCCAGTCTCTGTTCTATACGTAGATATCAACCTTCCATCTAATTATAGGCCAGTCTCTGTTCTATACTTAGATATCAACCTTCCATCTAATTATAGGCCAGTCTCTGTTCTATACGTAGATATCAACCTTCCATCTAATTATAGGCCAGTCTCTGTTCTATACGTAGATATCAACCTTCCATCTAATTATAGGCCAGTCTCTGTTCTATACTTAGATATCAACCTTCCATCTAATTATAGGCCAGTCTCTGTTCTATACGTAGATATCAACCTTCCATCTAATTATAGGCCAGTCTCTGTTCTATACGTAGATATCAACCTTCCATCTAATTATAGGCCAGTCTCTGTTCTATACGTAGATATCAACCTTCCATCTAATTATAGGCCAGTCTCTGTTCTATACGTAGATATCAACCTTCCATCTAATTATAGGCCAGTCTCTGTTCTATACGTAGATATCAACCTTCCATCTAATTATAGGCCAGTCTCTGTTCTATACTTAGATATCAACCTTCCATCTAATTATAGGCCAGTCTCTGCTCTATACTTAGATATCAACCTTCCATCTAATTATAGGCCAGTCTCTGTTCTATACTTAGATATCAACCTTCCATCTAATTATAGGCCAGTCTCTGTTCTATACGTAGATATCAACCTTCCATCTAATTATAGGCCAGTCTCTGTTCTATACGTAGATATCAACCTTCCATCTAATTATAGGCCAGTCTCTGTTCTATACGTAGATATCAACCTTCCATCTAATTATAGGCCAGTCTCTGTTCTATACTTAGATATCAACCTTCCATCTAATTATAGGCCAGTCTCTGTTCTATACGTAGATATCAACCTTCCATCTAATTATAGGCCAGTCTCTGTTCTATACGTAGATATCAACCTTCCATCTAATTATAGGCCAGTCTCTGTTCTATACGTAGATATCAACCTTCCATCTAATTATAGGCCAGTCTCTGTTCTATACGTAGATATCAACCTTCCATCTAATTATAGGCCAGTCTCTGTTCTATACGTAGATATCAACCTTCCATCTAATTATAGGCCAGTCTCTATTCTATACTTAGATATCAACCTTCCATCTAATTATAGGCCAGTCTCTGTTCTATACTTAGATATCAACCTTCCATCTAATTATAGGCCAGTCTCTGTTCTATACGTAGATATCAACCTTCCATCTAATTATAGGCCAGTCTCTGTTCTATACTTAGATATCAACCTTCCATCTAATTATAGGCCAGTCTCTGTTCTATACTTAGATATCAACCTTCCATCTAATTATAGGCCAGTCTCTATTCTATACTTAGATATCAACCTTCCATCTAATTATAGGCCAGTCTCTGTTCTATACTTAGATATCAACCTTCCATCTAATTATAGGCCAGTCTCTGTTCTATACTTAGATATCAACCTTCCATCTAATTATAGGCCAGTCTCTGTTCTATACGTAGATATCAACCTTCCATCTAATTATAGGCCAGTCTCTGTTCTATACTTAGATATCAACCTTCCATCTAATTATAGGCCAGTCTCTGTTCTATACTTAGATATCAACCTTCCATCTAATTATAGGCCAGTCTCTGTTCTATACTTAGATATCAACCTTCCATCTAATTATAGGCCAGTCTCTATTCTACACTTAGATATCAACCTTCAATGTAATTATAGGCCAGTCTCTGTTCTATACTTAGATATCAACCTTCCATCTAATTATAGGCCAGTCTCTGTTCTATACTTAGATATCAACCTTCCATCTAATTATAGGCCAGTCTCTGTTCTATACTTAGATATCAACCTTCAATGTAATTATAGGCCAGTCTCTGTTCTATACTTAGATATCAACCTTTTATGTAATTATAGGCCAGTCTCTGTTCTATACTTAGATATCAACCTTCCATCTAATTATAGGCCAGTCTCTGTTCTATACTTAGATATCAACCTTCAATGTAATTATAGGCCAGTCTCTGTTCTATACTTAGATATCAACCTTTTATGTAATTATAGGCCAGTCTCTATTATATACTTAGTTATCAATATTTCGGTCAAGTCCTATTTATATAAGATGTCTCTTGTGGACTTTTTGCAGAAAACTAAATGAATTAGTCAGTGTGAGAGCATGTAAAGCCAGTACTGTTGCATGTGAAATCTTACGTCAGAGAGGAAGGATTATCCCTCACAACAGGGCAAGTCGACAAACCAAACCAAATAAAGTCAGCTCAATGTTGGAACTCTCTAAAGCTGCTTGACACGTTCACACAGCGCCGCCTTGTGTTTCCAGCTAAAAGGTTGTATTGTCACGTACCATTTGGTTTGTCCTCATTTTCATTCGTCTTCCATTTTCCGTTTCCTCTTCCTGAACGCCCGTTGTTTGAAGATGCAACAGTCTTCCGTTGTGTGTTGTCAGGATCACAACTATGGTGCACCCCCTCCCCCCACCCCACCCGCCTCCCCGCTCTCCCAAACCATCATTCCCCGCATGGAGCTCAATGGCGTGGCGCGCGGCCCCGCCTCCCGCTACCATGACAACGCCACCAATGGCGGCCAGGAGGAGAACTCGGCCGACAGCGACAGCTCGTCGGAGGAGGACGGGGCTGTGGCCAGCTGGTGCCACTGCAGCCTGACGCAGGACGGCTTCCTCATCAAGTGCGAGAGCTGCAGGTGAGAGAACGCCTTCCCGAGTACACTCTGTTGATGTGTAGAAGTGCCGGGTGATTTTATACATGTTGGCTGTATTTGTGTGTCACCAATTCTATTTGTCTTGCATGAGTACACAGACATAGTATAAGTCATATATTGATATAGAAGATCTGCAATTTCCTGGATGTAATATTCTTATTTCTGTGATTTCAGGGGGCTGGACAGGAGGAAAGGACTTTATGGCCAACGCAGGAAACCAGAAAATGTATCAGGTATTGTGAAGGGTACTTGACACAGACTGCATAACATACATCTCAATGTCTGTCTTCCAAGTATGGAACATGCATACAGCCACAACATTAATGCTTTGGCAGTACGTACATGTGGGTAGAGTTAAAGTGACTATGCATAGATAATAAACAGAGTAGCAGCAGCGTAAAATGGGGGGGGGTAGAAGCTAGCCATGATTAGCTGTTCAGGAGTCTTGGGGGTAGAAGCTGTTAAGAAGCCTTTTGGACCTACAATTGGCGCTCCGGTACCGCTTGCCGTGCGGTAGCAGAGAGAACAGTCTATGACTAGGGTGGCTGGAGTCTTTGACAATTTTTAGGGCCTTCCTCTGACACCACCTGGTATAGAGGTCCTGGATGGCAGGAAGCTTGGCCCCAGTGATATACTGGGCCGTACGCACTACCCTCTGTAGTGCCTTGCGGTCAGAGGCTGAGCAGTTGCCATACCAGGCAGTGATGCAACCAGTCAGGATGCTCTCGATGGTGCGGCTGTATAACTTTTTGAGGATCTGGGGACCCATGCCAAATCTTTTCAGTCTCCTGAAGGGGAATAGGCTTTGTCGTGCCCTCTTCATGACTGTCTTGGTGTGTTCAGTCCAGGACCAGGTTTAATATTAGTCCAGGAAACCAAGCCCTTTACTGTTGGTGGACCCAGGTGGATAGGAAGTTTGCTGCGTACCTGCGCATGCTCAAGTCCGTCTCTTCTTGTATTTCCAGTGGGCGAGAGCAGTGCCACGGAGAGCGGCGACGAGGAGGTGTCGCCCGCCACAGTGTCCTACACGGCAACGCAACACACGCCCACCAGCATCACGCTCACTGTCAACCGCGTCAAGCGGAACAAGTCCAAGAAGAGGAAGAAGAGCACGGAGAAGGCCCGCGGAGTGCCCAAGGCCAAGAAGATCAAGGTAGGGACCAGGAAGTGAGGACACATCCCTAAAATGAGCTCAATTAGCACTGCAAAGAGTCCCATGTGTGCGCTAAATGCGAGGCATGCCAGGCAAAAGTGCCAAATGTGCTGAATGTAGTGATAGTGGAAGGTGCCAGCCGCCAGGTGGGCTAAATGCAGGGGTAGAGTGTCCTAGCTAAAGACTGCGATAGTGTGGGGAAAATTGCCAAATGTCACGTGAGCAAAGTTGGAAAAGGGGCTGAGTGTGCCAATGCAGAACTCGCTGGTAGTAAGAGGACCAAGATGGCAGAGTTTCCTGTTTAACTAGCTGAGAAGGCTGAATATTAGGGGTGTGCCGATCTGGCCGTACGCATATTCGTAATCGTATGTGAAATGATACTCGTGATCAGATTTAAAAAATATATATTTTTATATGCCTAAGTAGATCTCCCTGCACGTTTATAGACCAAAAAAGCTGCAGATTAGGAGCAGCGCACGGAGGGGTGTGTGTCCTCAACTTGCAGCGGGAAGACAAGTTTGCTGTGGACGGAGAAATACAGCTTCGCTCTATCCAATCGGAGCACTAGGGTCAACGTACAGCCCGCCCGCCCTTTTTACAGACAGGCAAACTAGCCAGTTGAGTTATTTAGACCATGTAGCACCTCACATTGAACTTTTTTTTTTTTGATCACAGGTAATTACGAAGTAAAAATCGTATCAGGAAAATGTCCCATATCTGTTTTTTGTCGGACTTCTTGGCACACCCCTATTGAATATGCCTATTATAGACCTCTAGAGGCCAAGAGAGGAGTTGCACTCTTTTTCTAGAAGCAAAAATAGTTATTTTTGGTACATTATTTAGATTAAACTCTGAAATGTCTAAACGTTGAATACAGACTCTCTTAAACTTTGTGTAAATGTTTTAAGTAGACTGAAACTTTATGTAAAAGTTGAGTGGACTCTGAAACGTTGTCTGAAGGTTGTGAGTAGGAGACTCTCTAAACGTTGTGAGTAAACAACACTGTCTGTCTTTACAGGCCTTCAGAGAGGGTTCTAGAAAATCCATGAGGATGAAGGTAAGATTAATGAAAATCCTGAGGATCTTCTGTTTAGTTATATATCAATGTATACTACTACACATTTCAACTTCACAGCATTAGTGTATACGGTGAAGAAAGACCAAATGTTGTCATCAGTGCCACTTTGTGTCGCACCAGGAATCCATTGTGACCTATGTTCCATTGAGCATAACACAAAGACACCCATAACCTTATTATGATACGGTGCAGGTGATCTAGAGCACAGTGCATTACCCAGCCTCCCACCCATGATAACCCATGCATCTCTAAGCACTTTCACATAGTATGGCTCCAAAGCAAGAAGAAACACATGTTGTAGACCTGAAATAAGTTCATTTATTTTTAACACGACACGGCTCTGAAGGAAAAACTCTCCTCCCACCCTCCCCCAGAACTCCACCACGGAGGCCAGCGCGGTGGACGAGACTACAGCGGAGGGCTGGGAGAGCCGCATCCGCCAGTGGACGGACCAGTACGAGGAGGCTACAGCCAACCAGTACAGCGCTGACATCCAGACACTGTTTCAGCTGCACCGTGCCGTTACCGCCGAGGGCGTGGTGAGTGAGACAACCTCACCGGCCCAGGTCAACGCCTCGGCGGACACCATGGACACAATTAACCGCACAGAGCTGGCGTGCAACAATACGGTGCTGGGCTCTCAGATGCAGTTACAGCTGGCGCGGGTGACGCGCATGCAGAACCACAGGAAGATCCTGCGGGCGGCAAGGGATCTAGAGCCAGATACCCTGATCATCGAGTACCGGGGCAAGGTCATGCTGAAACAGCAGTTTGAGGTCAACGGACACTTCTTCAAAAAGTATGCATTCTCTGAAATAAGGTGAAATATTCATACGCTGTGGAGGAATTGTGTTAAACTGCACCAGTGTTTTAAAAATGTTTTATGGAGGAAATGTAGGCTGTATTCAGAATAAACATACTAGCACTGTAAAATCTTATGCAAAAATGGCAAGTTTGACATTATTTTGACTTTTGTTTTAGGCCCTACCCCTTCGTGCTGTTCTACTCCAAATTCAACGAGGTGGAGATGTGCGTGGACGCGCGGACGTTTGGGAATGATGCACGCTTCATCCGGAGGTCCTGTACGCCCAACGCAGAGGTCAGCCATCTTGGTTTTGTTAGTTTGTTTTCTTCAATAAAGGCATTGGATGCATCTCAATCGTCTCCCTCTCCTCATCTCCGGTCCTTAGTTCACAGCACTCATTTGAAGTCTCAGGTCAGGTGAATTTAGGTCAGTCAATCAATCAAATGTATTTAAAAAGGCCTTTTTTTACATCAGCAGATGTCACAAAGTGCTGTACAGAAACCCAGCCTAAAACCCCAAACAGCAAGCAATGCAGATGTAGGTCTCACCTGTCCAGATCTCTGACGTCAGCGTAGATGAAGGAAAGGAGATTAGGAGAGCAGGCCACTTAAGACTATTGAGACGCACCCTTCTAGAGGGAAATGGATACAGTTATGTTTCCATCTCCTTGATAGAAGACTAGCCTTCTGTTTCCTCTCCAGGTTCGGCATATGATCGCCGAGGGCATGATCCACCTCTGTGTCTACGCTGTCACGCAAATCACCAGGGACGCCGAGGTCACCATCAGCTTTGACTACGAGTTCAATAGCTGGTCAGTATCAATGAATCAGTGGTATCTATAAAAGCCTTTTTTACATCAGCAGTTGTAACAAATGGCACAAAAGACGGTTTCTCTCGCCTGTGTCTCGACCCTACAGCAGCATCTTTGGGGTTCAGAAAAGTGTGATGAAAATCCTATGTATTATCATTATTACAGTAACTATAAGGTGGACTGCGCCTGCCACAAGGGCAACCAGCAGAACTGCCCTGTGCAGAAGCATAATCTGAACCCGCGCGAGACCCTACTCTGCCCCGGCACGGGGTTGCTGCCCCCGCCCTCCCAGCTCCCGGGGCACACTGGGGCGGAGACGCGGCGGCGGAAGGCCCGGAGAAGAGAGATGGAAGGGATGTCGGACGACAGTAACCAGCCGCCCGAGGAGAGTGGCGAGGTCCGGGAGACTCTGCAGGGCAACGCCAGCCTGGGCAACAGTGATATCGAGGTGTGTGTGAATCTTGGTGCAAAGACACGTGTGTGTGTAAGTGTACAGTTAACGTTGAGGTGTGTGTGTGTGTGGCAGTTTGTAATGGAATGTGGTGCTGTCCCACTAAGACACACTGGTGTGTGTGCACTGTGCAATGAAAATGTACGACATTTAACATTCAGAAAGTAATGTGTCTGTGCATGTGTGTTGCAGGAGGGACTCCTCAAGCAGGAGGAAGGAGAGGAGGGCGAGCTGGAAGAGAACGGAGTCCTCATCTCCAGTAGACAGGTATGTGCTGCCTACATCACCGCTCTGACATCATTTCCTGTCACACTGACCAACCCACTGTAATATTATGGAATTGTAGTATTAGTCTTCAGTTGGTAATCCACCCTCTCTGTCGCTGTAGAAGAGGACATCTACCACAGGGGGCATAGATCAGGCCAAACATGAGAGCCTGGAGTCCGAGGAGTGGAGCAGAGGCAACCCCACGGGGGGCATCCAAGCAGGGGTGGGGATAAGCACCCGCCGTGCAACCTACGCCACTGTGAGTCGGACTTTCCTCCCCCCTTAGCGCCACATTCTCTTTTTCAACTTTATGTTCAATTTCAATATTTATCCCCTAACAGAATCTCCCTCTCGGTCTCCAGGAACCCTCCTCAGCAGCCGACGCAGACAAGGCCCAGGCGTCTGCCGCTCCCCTCCCGGAACCCCTCGCACCCCCCAAGCCTCCCCCGGCCCGCTCCTCCAAGCCCCGGCCTAAGAGCCGTATCTCGCGCTACCGCTCCAGCTCGTCGCAGCGCGCCCGGCGCCAGCGGCAGGCCCTGGCCCAGCAGCAGGCGGCCCTGGAGCAGGGGGCGTCGGCTGAGGTGCAGGAAAGCCCCCTGAGGGCCTCCGGTTCAGAGCTGGGGCTGGTGGACGGAGCACTGGGAGCCGGGCAGGTCTTAGACGGAGAAGGCCTGAGTGCTCTGAACAAGGGCATCCTGCGCAGCCTGCCCAAGACCAAGAAGGTGAGCGGGATGGGTCTGGCTTCCAACCACCTTTTTGGGGATTTAATCATTATTATTTATTGAACCAGGATAACTCTTTTGAGGTTAAGAACCTATTTTTCCTTGCTGAATTACAGATTTATAGGCTAATATCAAAACAATACAAATGTCATACAAAAACTTGACAATTTGTCACTAAAGTCTCCCCCCACCCTCTAGTATCTGGTGACAGAGTGGCTGAACGACAAGGTGCTGGACAAGGTGGCCCAGCAGGAGGTGCCCACAGTGGAGCGGCAGCTGCGCATCACCACCGACCCCACAGTGCTGGCCACCACACTCAACATGCTGCCGGGCCTGGCGGCCTCGCCACTCATCTGCACAGCGCCCAAGCACTACGTGCGCTTCGGCTCGCCCTTCAACCCCGAGCGCCGGCGCCGGCCCGTCAGCGTGGACGCCAGCTACGGCTCCTTCAAGAAGGTACCAGTGGAGAGAGAAAGAGGGGAGAGTTGTGGGGTTTGGGTTCAATGGAGAATAGGGGTAGATGGGAAATGTAGTGTGATATGTAGCAGGTGCTCGAGAAGGAAGGGGCTGATGGAAGTGGATGCATCCAAATAATCTCTCCTGTCCACTAAAGTGTGCACTTGTTCACTTCCCTATATAAATTAGATAGATTGTTGGTATATTGTCTCAGGCCTACATCTGTTTGTATCTATCCTATGTTCAGAGATGGATCCAACAAGCCCAGGACGAGAGCGGGCTTTGCTCTGGGGGCCTGGAGGACGGCACCGAGTCCACCTCCTCTCACCAAAGTAACAGCAGCAGCTCCACCCCCAACCCTTTCAAAGCCGGTATCTACCACTTTTTACTCTGTTCACTGTCTACTAACAAGTCTAGTAGTGTTTCTAATCTAGTACAGACCTGGTTTCAAATACTGTCCGAAATCTTTCAAATACATTGAGAATTCGCTATAGGCTGGGTTTGCACTTTTGGGACTTTTCTATTGGTTCCATCTTTCAAATACATTAAGCATTCGCTTTAGCCTGCCAGGTGGGCTGGGTTTGCACTTTTGGGACTTTTCTATTGGTTCCACTGCAACAGGCAAGCTCAATCAAGCACAGCTACAATATTTGAAAGGATTTAAAATAGTTTTTTGAACACAGGTCTGGTATAGTAGTCTTGAAGTTGGAGGTTATGCCAATATGATCTAATAATAAATGTTAATTCAACATTGGTTATTAATCTATTGTTTTACCTACTTTGTCCTAATTAGTCAACCACACACATCATCTAATTTTTAATGAACCTAACCCCAAATGAAGATCCTTTTAATCATCGGCATATGCTGACACCTGTCACAGCAGATAATCAAACGCTGTTGCTTTCTTTCCGCTCGCGCTAAAAAGAACTGGCGGCACCCCCCAAGAAGCGGTGGTCCATCTACGGCCCGGAGGCGGCTCCACCGCTGCCCGGCTCAGAAGAACACAGTCTGCTTCTGCGGCCCCTGTTGCCCATCACGCCCCCACTGCCCTCAGACCACCCCGTGCTCAGCCCTGCCTCCTACGCCGGCGCCGCGATGCTAGGTCGCTACGGCGACGAGGAGCACCGGCTGTCCAATGGCTACTCACCGCTGCCCTCGCTGCCCACCAGCCGCTGCAACACGCCACTGCAGTTTGAGGTACCGGGGACACGGAGAACACCCCTAGAAAACACACACACAAATATGACATACTGAAATACACACACACACACATACAAAACCACACACAGTCGATGGGCCACAAGAACATGAAACTTCAGCATTGTGAACTACAGTGCATATGCATGGTTGTTTTCACTGTACTACCTATCTGTTTGTAGTGGTGTTTTACGTCTCTCTCCCCCTCTCCTACCCATCCAGAACATATCGTCTCCAGAGGCCTCTCCTGTGCACAGGCCGGGGTCCATCTCTCCAGAGGTAGGCACCCACAGACCCAGATCAGCTGTCAGAGCACTGAAGCCAGGGCTAGATGGTATTCGCTTTAGTCTCACGGGACAGGGAACACAGGGTCCGGTGAGGGCAGTTTTGTGTTGCAGGGTTTATCTTGTAACTCTGTTCTCCTCCTCTGCTCCACCTATAGCCGTGCCTCCGGCCAGACTTTGACGCCCAGCGCTGCGCCCTGCAGTTTCCCGACCTCTCCCTCTCCTCGGGCCTGGAGAGCCCTGTGCCCGCCATGTCAGACGACTTCACTCTCCTCTCGGCAACGGGGCCTCATCCTCCTGACACACAGGGGCCGCTCACTCCCTTGGCGCCGGGTACCCCGTCCGAGTCGGCCCAGCAGGCCAGAGAGCAGAGCTTCAGGACGGAGTTCAACCTCATCTACACCTGCTCCCCGCTCAACGCTAACCTGGGCAACCCTGCCCCCGCTGCCCCCACTGACAGGCGCCTCAGCCAATCAGAGGGCAGCTACTCCCCGGCCGAGTCCTTCTACAGCGCCGTGAGTGGCCAGGGGATCCTGGCTGAGGCGGGGCCTGGCTCGCTGTCGCCCTACAGCGAGCCGCACTATGGCGGTTGCTACCCGGACGGCGGCACGCCACCCCACCACACCAGCAACCCACCACAGAAGAAGAAGGCAAGTCCTCCAACTCTCTCAGCTTCTTCCTGCTTTTGTTTTTTCCCCCCCTCAAAATTATACTGTTAATAAAGTTAAATTCCCAAATGGGGGTACGATAAGTAGGTCCGTAGCGGTAGTATGGAAGTAGTACCTACATGCTTATTGGTATAAAGTCCCAATTTTGAGTGGAGAGTGATATTGAGACTGTGGTATGTGAAAACTTAAAGGATACTCAGTCATGTTGTGATCTTCCCTTGCTTTGTGTTTTCTATTCACTATGTGTCAAATAGATCAATCGTTCTCAGTGAATCCACATCGACATAATTAAATCAAAATAGACGTTGGGTAATAATTTTCCAAAACATCTACATGGTTTTTTATTTTGACAAATTGTTACATTTATCTTTTCTGTTGTCTGTCAGTTGGCCCCATTGACTTTCAACTGTCTTTAGAAACGAATAATGCGGGACTTCTAGAATGATTTACACATTTCTTTCTTTATGTGTCTACTGTCTTTCAAACTGCAGCTAGCCCAACAGGTTGTGTGTTCTCTTTCCTACTGCAGCTAGCCCAACAGGTTGTGTGTTCTCTTTCCTACTACAGCTAGCCCAACAGGTTGTGTGTTCTGTCTTTCCTACTACAGCTAGCCCAACAGGTTGTGTGTTCTGTCTTTCCTACTGCAGCTAGCCCAACAGGTTGTGTGTTCTCTTTCCTACTGCAGCTAGCCCAACAGGTTGTGTGTTCTCTTTCCTACTGCAGCTAGCCCAACAGGTTGTGTGTTCTCTTTCCTACTGCAGCTAGCCCAACAGGTTGTGTGTTCTGTATTTCCTACTGCAGCTAGCCCAACAGGTTGTGTGTTCTGTCTTTCCTACTGCAGCTAGCCCAACAGGTTGTGTGTTCTCTTTCCTACTACAGCTAGCCCAACAGGTTGTGTGTTCTCTTTCCTACTGCAGCTATTCCAACAGGTTGTGTGTTCTCTTTCCTACTGCAGCTAGCCCAACAGGTTGTGTGTTCTGTCTTTCCTACTGCAGCTATTCCAACAGGTTGTGTGTTCTCTTTCCTACTACAGCTAGCCCAACAGGTTGTGTGTTCTGTCTTTCCTACTACAGCTATTCCAACAGGTTGTGTGTTCTGTATTTCCTACTACAGCTATTCCAACAGGTTGTGTGTTCTGTATTTCCTACTACAGCTAGCCCAACAGGTTGTGTGTTCTGTATTTCCTACTACAGCTATTCCAACAGGTTGTGTGTTCTGTATTTCCTACTACAGCTATTCCAACAGGTTGTGTGTTCTGTCTTTCCTACTGCAGCTATTCCAACAGGTTGTGTGTTCTGTCTTTCCTACTGCAGCTATTCCAACAGGTTGTGTGTTCTGTATTTCCTACTACAGCTATTCCAACAGGTTGTGTGTTCTGTATTTCCTACTACAGCTATTCCAACAGGTTGTGTGTTCTGTATTTCCTACTACAGCTATTCCAACAGGTTGTGTGTTCTGTCTTTCCTACTGCAGCTAGCCCAACAGGTTATGTGTTCTGTCAACCCTCTCACTCCCCCATGCTCCTCCTGAAACCTTTGCCAAGTCTTTCTTCCACTGTTTTTTCCAAGGCAGAGGGCCATCCTGCAAACCGTTAGTCTGCTGACAGGACAGCCAGATTACCAGGCTATAGCAGTAAGACGTGAATACAAGACAGTACAAAATATGGTGAATATTTCCATACGACCATTTAGAAGTGTGCATGTAAATATTGTTTTGCATTTGCATACAAACTCCACCTCCGTCCCCCAAACCCCCCTTCTCCAAAAACGTACCATGAGTATCATCTATTTATCTAAACATCTCTATATCCGAAACATGGTCACCCCATCGGCTCGGAGCGCCGTACGACGAGGCTGATGGTTCATGATATCATCTTCAGCCTGGCGAGGTTGGGCTAGGCCCTGCTGGCTTCACTGGCCATTCGTCTACGGTCCATCTCATCCATAGTTCTGTCCTCCTGTGCCTGCATCCCCTTTCACCAGCCTTGACCCACGCCCAAGTCAGATCATACCAGCAGTATGGCCAATGCCCATCTAAGAACCATACTAGCAGCCCTTCAAGAGGCACCCCTAAGGGTCCAAGGACAATCAGAAGGCCCATAAAATAAGCATTTGGAGCCTGAGAAGCTGTTCTAAGGGCCCAAGCGGTATCAAAAGGCTTTAACAAATACAGTAGTCCTCAGATCCCAAGACCCTAGTGTGTGGCCATTCTTCAAGTCCTAAGGCCCTGATGGCAACTCTAAGGGTCTAGGTGTCCCCCTACCCTTCTCTACGCCCTCTTTGGGTTCAGCTCGCCGCCCCCCGATAGCCCTGATATCGGACTGTCTATTCAGCCAGCCTGCTCCATATCTCTCACCCCACCCCCCTGTACCCTCCTTGAATCTGCTGCCTTTGCCATGACATCATTCCGCCGGACTGTTCTCTCTCATTGTCTCTGAGTGTGGCTGAATGTTCCGGGCTGTTCTCTCTCATTGTCGCTGAGTGTGGGTATATGTACCGGGCTGTTCTCTCTCATTGTCTCTGAGTGTGGGTATATGTACCGGGCTGTTCTCTCTCATTGTCTCTGAGTGTGGGTATATGTACCGGGCTGTTCTCTCTCATTGTCTCTGAGTGTGGGTATATGTACCGGGCTGTTCTCTCTCATTGTCTCTGAGTGTGGGTATATGTACCTTAGTGAGTGCTCTGTGGTTCTGTTTTTGTTGTGTTCCTTGTTTTCTGTTTCGTGTCTGACCTCGCAGTGGTTGCTTTGTGTGATGTTTCATTTGATGATGATGATGATGACAAGTTGCCGGTGCTGATGTTAGATTTTGACCCGTTACTAACTATCCATAAAACATAAAAAGGCTTCAAAAGGCAAACACAAGGTTGGTGCCTGACAAAAAAACGGAACATGTTTGCTTCCCGATTCTGGTAATGGCATTGATGACAATACTCTGGTACAAAAATCTATTTTTGTTGGCATTCAGCAGGGGTTTGTCCCAACACTGTAAGGACGGAGTGCTAAAGCTACACGGGATTGTTTCTTTGTCTTTTGTCTAATTGTCAAAGTCAACTCATTCCAATGACCATCCCTCCCAAGGTATTGTATTTTTGCACTTACCAACGTCAGATAACCACGTCAACAGAGGATGACGTTGACCCATCATGGAACAAAATAGAACTTCCAGGATGGTAGACGTATTCAATCATCGACCAGTGGTTGCTCTTCCAGTTAAGGGCTCTACACAGTCTATGCAACGGATCCGACTGAGATTAGTTTGCGTTGTTCTCTACAGTACGTAATTTTACGTACTTTTGTGCTGCTGAATTTTTGGAACGCTCCATTTGCGTAGACTGTGAAAATACTGTGGAGAGCCGTTTAGGGTTTGGGAACATTTTGGATGTTTGGTCTATGGTCAATCAGCTGGTAACATTCAAGGTCGAGTCGTTTAATAGTTGACATGGTGCATGACGTTGTCTGTCCATACCGCTCTGGTGAATGATAACTGGTGTTTCAATGCAACCAGTGGTATTGTGTGACATTGTGTGTGTGACCTCATGGGACTAAGGCTGTACATATGGCTGACTTGGAGTGGTTATTTTCCCTCGACTCCTCAACTCCTCAGGTGTCTCTGCTGGAGTACCGTAAGAGGAAGCAGGGGAGCAGCAAGGACCCCGAGCACGGGGGCAGCTCCCTGGGCACCCCCACCCGCCTCGGCTCCCCCGGAGGCCCCCGTTCCCTCCATCTGCAGCCCTCGGCCTCCCCCCACAGCTCCTTCTCCTCCCCCCCCCAGATGGAGGAGGTGAGCCCCCCAGATAACCACCACCACACCACCGTCTCCCACGCTGTGGGACCACCAAAGCAACAGCAGCCCAGGGATCAGGAGGGCACCAGCGACTGGTAAGACTAGACATCGCTGCCACACCACATTCTCTCACAGCACTTTGTTCCCTGTTTTCAGACATATCCACCTTTGCTGTCCCACCTTTTTTTATGTTGTGTTGTGGGGTTGACTGGTGTTTGAGACTATTTGCTTGGGAAGGTGGGACCATTAGCAACCTGAGCCCCATGCAGTGTCTCCAGACATAGCCAGCTCATCTGAACATAAACCCCTTGTGTGATTGAACGTACTGTACATGACGGTGTTGGTGTTTTGCTTTGATACAGGATGGTGCCCACGACAGTAGAGCGGCTGAGGGAGGGCCAGGGCGTCTTGGAGCGGGTACTGAGGGGCTCCCTCAAGATGGACCGCATGCTGAAGAGGACAGACGGCTCGACTGCTGACAAGGACCCTGGTACTGCACTCGTTTTCACTACCAGTTTATCGTTTTCACATGAATGTGGCATAGTAGAAAGTTCAGACCAGATGTCCTCCTGTCCCCATTGTAGTCTGAAATATAGACGTCTAGGTGTGTTTAGGCTGAAGTCCAGGTTTGTCTTGTCTGAAATGTAGATATCTAGCCTAATTTGAAACACAGACGTTTGCCGAATTCAGAGGTTCAGAGGTTTCAGGGAATGCGCATGCATGTACCATCTGTTCTCCTGTTACATTTGATTTTACATTTGAGTCATTTAGCAGACGCTCTTATCCTGAGCGACTTACAGTTAGTGAGTGCATACATTTTTCATGTAAGCTTGTGTCCTGTTGTGTTTATCCCAGATGCAGACCGGTATGAGATCCAGACAGTTCCCCTGGCCTCTCCCATGAAGAGCCCACAGAGATACATCCCGTCAGTCTACACTCACCAGGTATGGTGTCCTACGTCATTTGTGAGAATTTAGTGTTTCGTTTTGTCTGGGCTGATTCTTGTTTTGTCTGGCCAGAGGTGTAATCATTACTCAAAAGAGTTGCAAAACGTTCTGTTTTGCATCGGAAACTAGTGTTTCTGTTGAACAGGTTCAGCAAACCAGGAGAGACCTACCTGAATCTGTCCAATAGAAACGCTATATTTCGTTGCAAAAATTATGTTTTGCAACTGTTTTGAGTAATGATTACACCCCTGGTTTTTGTTTTGTCTGGCCTGTTGTTTTTTTTGTTGGCACACTTGTGTTTGGATGTTAATTAGTTCTAGGTGTGTACTGGGTGTCAAGTTAATTGTAAGTACTTTGTGTGTTTGTCGTTCTAAGGTGCAGCCCCCCTTATCGGATAGCCTCCAGCAGACAGCGGACAGTCCGGCCTTCCTTCAGCAGAGTGCGTCCTCTCCATTCCATGGCTCCTACAGCCCCTCGGCCCCCCCTCCCTCAGGTCAGGGCTTCTACCCTCGCCTGTCCTCCCACCCCGCCCTATCCCAAGACCACTCGCAGCAGCATCCACAACAGCCCCTCAACTCCCCGTCCTCTTTTTCCAACCAAACCATCTCTGCAGACTCAGCCCTGTGTGGGGCCTCCAGACCGCCAGGAGGCGCCCTGCACCAGCCGAGCAGCAGCAGCAGTATGGATGGGTCCCACGTGTACAGCGCCGGGAGCCAGCTAAAAGCCAGCCTCTTGAATAGCGGGTTGTCAGGGTCTCCTACCCCTGGCTCCAGGGCTCACGGCAACCCTAAAACAGACTTGGGCGCCAGTGCAGCGGGGAACCACGCCTCCAGACTGAGCCAGCAGCTGGCGTCCCGGAGCCTGAAACCAGGCAGCCCCGGGCAGACGGTGCTGCAGGCCGGCTCCAGGCTCCTGGCGGCCAACGCCAGCCAACACTACCCGCAGCGCGGGGCACCACTCAGTCAGTTCCAGCACCCCCCCATACAGGGGTCGGGAGTAAGGACACAGTCAGGAAGCTTTTAGGATGTTGTGTTTGTGTGTGTGTTTTTGCGTGAGCGTAAGTGAAATAGTGTACCTCTTCTCCTAAACCCTCTGGAGAAACTAGGCTTGGGGATATGTACAGACCTCAGAGGAGCGAAGACTCAACTTCTTCTAATTCTCCTTTCTTATTTTCTGTCTTTCTTTTTGCGGAAAACAATTTACTGCGTTCTGCGCCTAGCTAATCGAGGAACTTCAACATCCTCAAGGAATCAATGGAAAAAAATTAAATAATAAATGTTCAACAAAAAAGAGAAATCATTTGTAATTTGAAATTACCCTGACATGAACAGACTGCGTAAAACAGGCTAAGGAGATGGTGAAACTAAACCACGAGTATCTGTACAGTGTTTTTGTTTTTGAAGAAATGTACCTGTTGTTTTGGTACCTGGTTTGATAATGCTGAGATGGCAGGTGTAACTCAGCAGAGATTTTGTCGAGGTAACTTTTTGTTATTTGGCCAGCAGCCGGGCCAGTCCTGCAAGTATACATGTGTTTAGTTTGGAAAGGGGAAACGATACCAGCGAGAGCGTATATGTGTATCATCAGTTATAAAGATGCAGAGAGGGTGGCAGTCAAGAGCTCCCTAAAAATCATTCCGTATGATTTCTAACTTTTTGTGTAAAACATTTTTCTGAAAACTCTTGATCTGTATTTTACTGTTTTTCTTCTGCTCTTTTTTTTCTTCCCCACTTGACTGTTTTGATTTGATGTATTACTACTTCTCAGTAGATTTGCTATAATGTACTTGAGTCATACAGATCTTGTAATTCATGGTGCTGCAGTTGTTTTCGTTTTAAGTTATTTACAGTTAAATCCAGTTATGTTTCCCACAAATCGGTTGATTCAACTTGCCATCTGTAATTTGGAATCAAACTTTTGCCAGAAATACATCCTAGTAATCGTTAAAACCCTTGTATTGTGCTGGAATGCAGGGACAGAGTGAGAAGGAAGAAGCAGAAGAGGATTTGTTTTCTTTACTCCGTTGTTGGGTTTGTCGTCTTTTGAATCCTGTCGGATTCTTTTTATTAAAATGTATATAGAGAATATATTTTTTCTCTCCTTCTGACCATTCCTTGCATTCCATATGCCACCTAAGAAAACAGGAGGATGGTTTGAACAATATAAAAAGAAAAGGCTGCTGTGTTCTCCTTATTTGTTGCTGCTTCAAGAAGTCTCACTTTCCACAGAATGCTGTACCCCCATTTTAGTAGGGTCCTCACCAACTGAATATAAAACAAAAATATGAAAATCACAACACAAAGTTTATCAAGTCATGTGCCATGACCACAGCAGTGGGACTTTTAATCAACGTTAAATGACATTGCTGATGCACACAGAGTTGTAGTCTCCTAGTGACAGACTAGACCGCAGGAAGATGGAAATCATTCGGACTGGAATTTCTAGTTTGGTTGGGAGTAAATGTCTTTGGGGCCCCAGGAACCACACTGGGGCTTCTGACAGAGGGACTGGCCAGCTTGACCGGACACTTGACCTTTCCTCTTATTGCCTCATCCACAGACATAAGGGTACTCACTTGTTACATGAATGTTTGACAGAAGACTTCTGAGAAATGTCACCCAAAACTACCAGCACCTTAAGTAAAGAAAGAAATACCCCCTAAAATGAAACTACAATGTATGATCATGTGTACTTGTATAAAATGTGTTAAACTGTACAAAGAGAAATATAGTACACTAAATTTGCCGCATGATATTTCTTTTCTGGGTCTGACCGACTGACAGGTGGATTGGGATGATTAGGTCTGTCCAGAAAGTCTTCACTTTCCACTACCGGAGAAACTGGACACTGCATTTTTTTGGGGGGGAAATTACGTTTAACTCATTTTGTTTTATTTTTTACACAGCATAGTGGTGACTATTTGGACTCCCCCATCCAAAAGATAAAGCAGAAGAGATGTAATGCATTTTGATAATAAAATACTGATGATAATGTATTTTGAAAAATTGCCCTTTTGATATTTCATGCACTATGGTGTATATACCCGTTCTCAAAAATCTGTTCAAGAAATAGTGAACATTTCTTTACATAGTATGTAACACTGCCATGTTTTATTTGAAAGAATTGATTATATACTGTACACACAGTGAAGTGAATGGTGAAATATCTCCTTAGCCTGACAAACCAGTCGACGAGTAAGGCTAGGGAGTCACCCTGTGAGTAAGGCTGAGTTTAAACTCCATGGACAAGCTTTCTGCTGAGCAATTCGTCACTGACGCTTGCGTAACGTTACACATTCTGCCACGCACCGTTCAAATCTCAGTGCGGTAAAGTCGCAAAGTGGTTGCAGAGCCTCTATGGAGCATGCATAGTGGATTGTAAATCCAGCCTAGGTTTGTGAAGTTGACACATTGAAAACCTAGCAGTCTGTGACATACAGAAGACTGAACACCTACAAAGGAACCGATAGGAAAATATCACGAGGATACAGCTATAGACCTTTGTAACACTGCACGGTAATGAAGGGTATCTGGTTGAGATATGAGGGCCACACTCGGGCAGTGGCGGTAATAGCGTCGACATCTATAGCATCACGCCATTTGTCTTGCGGCTTGTCACGAGGTCAAATAATTTTTTTATTTGTCACATGCTTCGTAAACAACAGGTGATACAATTTTGACATACATGGTCGGAGTCCTCTTAGAAGGGCAATGCAGTTGGGTGGTTCACCAAACTACTCAGTTGGTCGCTTACGCCTCGATCACACCGACAGCGGCATTGCATTTTGGTACACCAGAAGTACATTCATTTCCAATGGAATGCTGCGTTTGCCTTGCAGCATTGCGTCGCAGAGGCAGTTGCCGTGTGTTCTGTTTATCGAACGTATGCGTCAAACAATGCGTAGACGGCTTGACCGAAATGGTAGCAGAAGGTGAATGTTGAACTTTTGTTGCACACATATCCAGAGGATGCTGCTTACTATTTTTCGCTATCAGTGTGATCAAGGCCTTACACCTCAATCACACCTACAGCGCTATCAGTGTGATCAAGGCCTTACACCTCAATCACACCTACAGCGCTATCAGTGTGATCAAGGCCTTACACCTCAATCACACCTACAGCGCTATCAGTGTGATCAAGGCCTTACACCTCAATCACACCTACAGCGCTATCAGTGTGATCAAGGCCTTACACCTCAATCACACCTACAGCGCTATCAGTGTGATCAAGGCCTTACACCTCAATCACACCTACAGCGCTATCAGTGTGATCAAGGCCTTACACCTCAATCACACCTACAGCATCATTGCGCAAAATGGTATGCTGCGTCATCTGGATATGTGTGCAACAAAAGTTCAACATTCACCTTCTGCAACCATTTCTGTCAAGCCGTTGACAAACGCAGCATTCCATTGGAAATGAATGTACTTTTGGTGTACCAAAATGCAATAACACTGGCGGTGTGATCGAGGCATTAGATCAGTGGTCACTAAAGTAAGGCGAGGAGGGCAGGAAGCTGAGTAAGCATATTGGGATGATAGGAGACTGACTGAACACTGTAGTTGCTTGCTACTTTTTATGGTACTTGTGTTTGAGAACACCTTATTGGAATCCAAGCCAATTACAACATGCACGCACACACACACTCACTCTCTGTCCCCCTACACACATTCATTAAAAACGAAGGATGAAACTTTTGTTGTTGAGTCATTACATTTGGGAATTGGTTCCTTCTTTGCAAGAACAAGTTCCAAATTGAAGGTTTGTTGTGGTCTGTTCTCTGCATGGTAACTGGTTCCTTCAATGGGTTGTCCACTGCCAGTCTTGCTATCGTGTATTTTGACTGTAGGGGGGCATAGGTGTCTGTCTGTCTGTCTGCCTTCACCAGATCCAGCTGTAGGCTTGACACTCCACCTCCGGGAACTCCTTATAAACCACGCGGTAGCCACACTCAGTTGGAATCCGCTGGCAGTTGTTGGGCCAAGTGGTAGGTTTCATCCGTCTGGGGATACGAACGAAAAAAAGACACGTGATATTGGCAAAAACTGAATTCATGTTTGGTTTCTATATTTCACTGTTGCATACGGTTAATATTTTCATATCAGTCACTAATCTGGTCCGTTTACTCACGAGAGGCAGAAGTAGCCATTTTCGTGGCAGTAGCACTTGTCACAACCCCTGTAGAAGGTCTGTCCAGGCTGAAACGGAACCTCTTTATAGATACACGGACCTGCAGTCAATGAATACAGAGAACAATTGACATTGATAATGGTACAGGTTGTTACATTGCACTTTCAGATGTAATCTGTCTATGGCCAGTGTTGCAAAACTCCTTAGTAAGGAAAGTAGCTATTGGCTGTCCTAAAAGTCGCTAGACGTCGTTAAATGACGTGATCGCCTAATTTACATAATTGGCCATGTGCATGTAATTGTGATGGATGCTGTAGGAGAGAGGAATAACGTCCTAGGAGAGACAAAAAAGTGAGTAAAAAACACCCTACATTTACATCCCGCCCTGAATGTAAGACAGTGCGGGATCAGCCAGCGGCGGCTTCCCGCATGCGCGATTCATTTGCAGTCTGGACGCGGAGGGGTGAACATCTCCTGCTCTGAATGCAGCTGGGAGGGACTGCTGCGCGAGGACTGCGCCGCCTGTGAGTGCTTTGGGACGGGGGTAACAAAGCACCCGCTGCTCGTTGAACGTGCTTTCACGTCAGAGTCTCCAATAACACCAGAAAAAGTCGCTAGATTTGTCGCTAGTCGATTTTTTGAAGATGTGTCGCTAGAGGGGTCTGAAAACTCGCTAAATATAGCGACAAAGTCGCTAAATTGGCAACACTGTCTATGGCATGCACAATTGCAAGGATTTGCAAATACACTCACGCGAGAACTGCGTGATCCTAAACTGCATTACTTCAGCTGGCCAGTAGATAGAGATGTTCTACTAAACTGCTGAACGGTAAAGCCTTCCATACTAAAGAAGCGGTGACCCAAACTTGAGAAATATATTCATTAAATGTATATGAAAATGCATTATCACAGATGTGATTTTAATTTATGGTACAATCTTTATCTAGACTGATTTGTTGAGGTTTTCTGGTAATTTATGGGGTTATGTTGAGTAGTTTTTGTCAAGTCACTTCAGTTGATGGAAGAAATGTGTGTGAAATGTTTCTATTTGACCCAAGCCAAATTAGATTATTTATAGTTTATATACTTTTTCTTTTTTTCACACCAAGGTAGAACGGAATTTATAGTAGAACGGAACGTATAGAAGCCCCTTAAAATAAGTAATGTATTGTTCTAGGGAGAAATTACTAAACATCTTACTGTGTTAAAGTGAGCCTTCAGAACTTTTGTATAATTTCAGACAGTAGTTTTGAAAGTGGTGCTCACGAGCCGAAATGGGTCCCTGTTTTTTGTGTACTACGTCATTAAATTGTGTACAGCGTCATCCATTTCGTATGTTATGTCCTGCAAAGTTTTATGATATGTTACTAATCCAAATCATACAATATGTTACACATTTGTTGTGCTTAATATCACAAACTGCATCTTCCAATTGCTCAGATTCTTAAAAACAGGCAACACCTGAAGAACCCTCCATGAACCCTTTTTTCTAAGAGTGTATGTAATCAAGGTTGTACTGTACCTGCGTGTCTGTAGGTGGCTGCCTGGGTGACTTGACAAGTCCAGATGAGACTGAAGGACAGACACAAAGCCCAGAGACAGACTGACATGCCGGGTCCAAATGCACTTCTCATCCACGCCATGCCGGCCCGACTCCACTCCAAGAAGTCACAAGAAAAAATAAACTAAGAAATCTCTCTGAGGAAGAAACAGGTCTTTACACTCTACTAACCTCCCGACAGCAGACGCTAATCGAGGGGAGTGAGTGAACAGCTATGGTTTTTAGTGAGAGAGCGTGAGTGCCGGAGGCCGGTGTGTGAAGAAGCTGGGAAAAGGTTCTTTAAGCGAGGGGGGTACCAGATGGTTCGTCTGAGCTCTGTCAGAGTGTGGAAGTCTTCATTCTCACTGCTCAGCGCTCCATCCAGATGGCCTTTATACCTGCCCAACACCTGCTCTGACAGCCAATGTACCACACAGCGGAAAAAGACAGGGAGAGAGCGAGAGGGTGGGAGATGCCTGAGACTAAACGTTTCTGTGCTTGTTTCTTTCCTCCCTATCTGTGCCAGGGAGCACCCCCCACCCCGAAGATGTTGTGGGGGTGCTGAGGAGTATTTTTTACCGCTCTGCTGACAAGTATTTTTCTCTGCTCAAACAGGAGTAATAAAGGCCTAGTGCACACATTTGTTTATTTATCAGAGGGTGCTGCGCGCCCCGACTTCTCGCGACTATGCCCCCATCCCTCATTGTCTGGCTCGCCCATCTCCGTTCTGGAGTGCTCTCTCTCTGGGTCGACTGGGGTATTGGTTCGTCTCGGTCCAGGTCGACTGGGGTTTGGTCCGTCTGGGTCTGGGAAAAGGGAGAAGTTCCACTAAATATTTTGATATTTCTTCTGACTCATTGGGTTTATATGAGCAAAGCGCAGCTTCCGGAATGTTAACGCTAGGTGTGGAATGCGGACCGCTTCGTTTGGGGAATGTCATGTGGGTGTCTGTGGTGTGTATAGTACTGTAGTATGCTGGGTGGCTTCTTCACCCAAACAAAACACACGCACACACACACTCAGCCAACCACACCTGGGGTCTTACGTGGGAACGGGCTGTCTTCTACCTCTATCTGTCGTCACTGCCACGCTCTGAATAACAATCACTCAGACGGGAAACTCTGGAGAGCCAACAGACGGAACGGGAACGACAGCCCCTCTGTAAACTAACCCAGTCACCATGACTCAACCCCTTTTTCAATCCCTCCATTCAAGTCTGGGACGTTGGTGGCTCCGGACTTGTTTTTTTGGCCACATTAAGTAGTGTTTATTCTCATTTCCCTCCCAACATCCTAACCAATAATTAGCAGCAAACCTACCTTTTGGCCCGACCTCAAGATCTTTGAAAATGATCCAAGCCAGGAGGATACTTGGCTACAGTGGGGAGAACAAGTATTTGATTTTTCAGGTTTTCCTACTTACAAAGCATGTAGAGGTCTGTAATTTTTTATCATAGGTACACTTCAACTGTGAGAGACGGAATCTAAAACAAAAATCCAGAAAATCACATTGTATGATTTTTATAATTAATTTGCATTTTATTGCATGACATAAGTATTTGATCACCTACCAACCAGTAAGAATTCCGGCTCTCACAGACCTGTTAGTTTTTCTTTAAGAAGCCCTCCTGTTCTCCACTCATTACCTGTATTAACTGCACCTGTTTGAACTCGTTACCTGTATAAAAGACCTGTTCACACACTCAATCAAACAGACTCCAACCTCTCCACAATGGCCAAGACCAGAGAGCTGTGTAAGGACATCAGGGATAAAATTGTAGACCTGCACAAGGCTGGGATGGGCTACAGGACAATAGGCAAGCAGCTTGGTGAGAAGGCAACAACTGTTGCCGCAATTATTAGAAAATGGAAGAAGTTCAAGATGACGGTCAATCACCCTCGGTCTGGGGCTCCATGCAAGATCTCACCTCAATGATCATGAGTATCCTGCACCGTATTGAGGGGAGGATGGATGGGGCCATGTATCGCGAGATCTTGGCCAACAACCTCCCCTCAGTAAGAGCATTGAAGATGGGTCGTGGCTGGGTCTTCCAGCATGACAACGACCCGAAACACACAGCCAGGGCAACTAAGGAGTGGCTCCGTAAGAAGCATCTCAAGGTCCTGGAGTGGCCTAGCCAGTCTCCAGACCTGAACCCAATAGAAAATCTTTGGAGGGAGCTGAAAGTCCGTATTGCCCAGCGACAGCCCCGAAACCTGAAGGATCTGGAGAAGGTCTGTATGGAGGAGTGAGCCAAAATCCCTGCTGCAGTGTGTGCAAACCTGGTCAAGACCTACAGGAAACGTATGATCTCTGTAATTGCAAACAAAGGTTTCTGTACCAAATATTAAGTTCTGCTTTTCTGTTGTATCAAATACTTATGTCATGCAATAAAATGCAAATTAATTACTTAAAAATCATACAATGTGATTTTCTGGATTTTTGTTTTAGATTCCGTCTCTCACAGTTGAAGTGTACCTATGATAAAAATTACAGACCTCTACATGCTTTGTAAGTAGGAAAACCTGCAAAATCGGCAGTGTATCAAATACTTGTTCTCCCCACTGTATATACTTTATGTGCATCGCCGGTGATGACATGTTGTTAGATGTGTCAGTTTTTAATGAGGAGAACCTCCTCCATGCACTCACTGTGTCAGCAGAGCCGTTACATAACTGGTTAATTATACCAGCTGATGAATCCCGCTGTCTAATTTTATCTTGCCGCGTCATCCAACCAGTCTCCAGAAAGAGAACCAGCTCGTTGTGGCTATGAGTACATGCATACAATTCCCCCCCAAAAAGTTGCCTCTACATGCTGTACTTGGGTCAGTTTTGTGTTTCCCCCTTTAATGGTTAAGTTAGGATTTGGGAAGCTGATCCTAGATCTGTGCCTAGGGGAAACATCTATGTAACTTCTATGGAGCTCTATGTACATTAGGCGGTGATCAGTGGAGGCTGCTGAGGGGAGAACGGCTCATAATAATGGCTGGAAAGGAGCGAATGGAATAGCATCAAGCATGGAAACCATATGTTTGATGTATTTGATACCATTCCACTAACAACGCTCCAGCCATTACCATGAGCCTGTCCTCCCCAATTAAGGTGACTCCAACTTCCTGTGGCGGTGGTATATATTGAAGCTTATTTCCTATAAGATCTATTGACAAGCTCGTTAGGAGCTTCACAGAATAAACGACCGCGACCGGGAGACCCATGGGGCGGCGCACAATTGGCCCAGCGTCGTCCAGGGTAGGGGAGGGAATGGCCGGCAGGGGATGTAGCTCAGTTGGTAGAGCATGGCGTTTGCAACGCCAGGGTTGTGGGTTCGATAAAATAATGTATGCGCTAACTGTAAGTCGCTCTGGATAAGAGCGTCTGCTAAATGACTAAAAATGTAAAATGTAAAATGTAAACGTACTCGCACTGCTTGAATTTCAGTCCTAGGTCTGAATGGATGTGCGAGGGGGCTCCATAGAGATAGATAGAGGACTCATCTTTGTATTTGTGCCATTATGGCATCTGTGACAACATGGGCAGCACCATTGAGGCTATTTCCGTTTTAAAGTAGTACATTTTCTTCTTCTTTTGTATTTGCTGACGACACAACAGTGGTAGGCCTGATCACCGACAACGATGAGACAGCCTATTGGGAGGAAGTCAGAGACCTGGCAGTGTGGTGCCAGGACAACAACCTCTCCCTCAACGTGAGCAAGACAACGGATCTGATCGTGTATTACAGGACAAGGAGGGCAGAGCATGCCCCCATTCACATCAACAGGGCTGTAGTGGAGCGGGTCGAGAGCATCAAGTTCCTTGGTGTCCACATCACCAACAAACTATCATGGTCCAAACACATCAAGACAGTCATGAAGAGGGCACGACAACGCCTAAATATTTGGCATGAGTCCCCAGATCCTCAAAACGTTCTACAGCTGCACCATTGAGAGCATCCTGACTGGTTACATCACCGCCTGGTATGGCAACTGCTCGGCATCCGGCTATAAGGCGCTACAGAAGGCATCACTGGGGCCAAGCTTCCTGCCATCCAGGAACTCGATACCAGGCGGTGTCAGAGGAAGGCCCTAAACATTGTCAACGACTCCAGCCACCCAAGTCATAGACTGTTCTCTCTGCTACCGCACGGCAAGCAGTACCGGAGCGCCAAGTACATGTACATATTACCTCAACTAACCTGTACCCCCACATATTGACTCAGTACCAGTACCCCCTGTATATAGCCTCGTTATTGTTATTTTATTGTTACTTTTTTTACTTTTAGTTTATTTTGTAAATATTTTCTTAACCCTTATTTTCTTAACTGCATTGTTGGTTAAGTAACCATTTCACAGTAAGGTTTACACCTGCGCATGTGACAAATAACATTTGATTTGATTTGAAAGGGAGAACGCAAGGACGCATTTGAAAGAGTATTCAAAACCCGGGCCTTGATGGGATTCAATCAGCTCAATCTCTTGACTAGCCAAAAGGCACTGTCCGCCACCCAGCAAGTGTGGCATGATACTGGGTGTAGTAGGACACCTTGGCGCTGGTTCCGCTGGCGCTGGTGCTGGTGCTGGCAGTGCCATCTTCTGGCGGTGCCCCATGATCAAAGTGAAAGGGCCCTGACTGTGCCCTCCACAGGGCTCCTCTGTGGCAGCTTGGCGCCTTCCCCTGGTTGGCTCCTCTCACAGCCTGTTGGCCCCTCTCACAGCCTGTTGGCACTGCCCAGGCCTGTGCCCCCTCCATCCTGCCATCTCATTGGCCCAGCCCGTGGGGAGCCCCCTCCATCCTGCCGTCCCATTAGCCCAGCCAGCTAGGAGCAGACAGGAGACAGCCCACTGCAGCCAAGCACCAGCCTGACCATCTGGGTCTTCTCTCTATCTCTTTCTCTCTCTCTCTCTCTTACCATCTTTCTTTTTTTCAATTTGCCCAGTTTTGCATTAATTTTCTGCACTCTTTCTCTCATTCTCCCTTTCTCTCTGTATCTCTCCATATTTCTCTTCATGCCTCTTTCTAGCCATAGCTCTATCATGTGATGTTTAACTGTGTGTCGTTCCAGCATTTCAAGCTTCAGTCATAGAGTAAACAGTAGTGTGGAGATCTTTTTAATTGATTGGTTACTGCAGTGTCCATTGTTATGATTATACAGTAGTAAGGGTAGAGCTGTTGAGGTGACATATTATCACCACACCAGCAGTCATGAGTCATGACCACAGTAAAATTCTATGTGACCGTTGAGTCATGGTAATCTCCTCTTTTGCACTCTGGATATGCGTTGGTAGTACCCAACTCGCTAACGACCATCAGGTCCTAATGGCCTGGTACTCAGTGCTCTATTGTCCCTATAACCACTCTGACATCAATGCAAATGCAGTCGAAAATCACATCAAACACTTATCATCAAAACAGTATCATGCTTTTAAAACTTACCTCACCGTGATCGATCAATTTGAAGAAAAAAGTTCAACAGGTTGACACGGAGTGGAAAACATGGTCGTTGTGGATGTTGTTTCAAAGCCTAACACAACAAAATGGACAGCACTTTCTAAGGTTACGATTCATTCAAAACACCAATACGCATATTGGAGCTTATGCATACGCATAGGCCTACATATGAGCCCAAGGATGAAAAAAAACAAGAATTAAAATAATTATTTTGCCATTATGCAATACATAACCTACCGCATATTACGCACCGCAGAAAAACATTTTAAAAAAACTGATTTAAGATGTCTTTGGTACATAATTATCCTCCCGGCCGGCTCAGTCCTCCCCTCCAGCTCCGTGGCTTGATGACTCATTGCGAGCTCACAGAACAGAGCTCCGGGCAGCTGAGCGGAAATGGAAGAAAACTAGACTCCCTGCGGACCTGGCATCTTTTCACTCCCTCCTCTCTACATTTTCTTCATCTGTTTCTGCTGCTAAGGCCACTTCCTACCACTCTAAATTCCAAGCATCTGCCTCTAACCCTAGGAAGCTCTTTGCCACATTCTCCTCCCTGCTGAATCCCCCCTCCTCCCTCTCTGTGGATGACTTCGTCAACCACTTTGAAAAGAAGGTTGACGACATCCGATCCTCGTTTGTTAAGTCTAATGACACTGCTGGTCCTGCTCACACTGCCCTACCCTATGCTTTGACTTCTTTCTCCCCTCTCTCTCCAGATAAAATCTTGCGACTTGTGACTGCAGGCCGCCCAACAACCTGCCCGCTTGACCCCATCCCCTCCTCTCTTCTCCAGACCATCTCCGGTGACCTTCTCCCCTGCCTCACCTCGCTGATCAACTCATCCTTGACCGCTGGCTATGTCCCTTCCGTCTTCAAGAGAGCGAGAGTTGCACCCCTTCTCAAAAAACCAACACTCGATCCCTCTGATGTCAACAACTACAGACCAGTATCCCTTCTTTCTTTTCTTTCCAAAACTATTGAGCGTGCCGTCTTTAGCCAACTCTCTTGCTATCTCTCTCAGAATGACCTTCTTGATCCTAACCAGTCAGGTTTCAGGACTGGTCATTCAACTGAGACTGCTCTTCTCTGTGTCACGGAGGCTCTCCGCACAGCTATAGCTAACTCTCTCTCTCCTCTGCTCTTGTCCTTCTAGACCTGTCTGCTGCCTTTGATACTGTGAACCATCAGATCCTCCTCTCCACCCTCTCCGAGCTGGGCATCTCCGGCGCGGCTCACTCTTGGATTGCGTCCTACCTGACCGGTCGCTCCTACCAAGTGGCGTGGCGAGAAGCTGTCTCCGCACCACATGCTCTCACCACTGGTGTCCCCCAGGGCTCAGTTCTAGGCCCTCTCCTATTCTCGCTATACACCAAGTCACTTGGCTCTGTCATATCCTCACATGGCCTCTCCTATCATTGCTACGCTGACGATACACAACTAATCTTCTCCTTTCCCCCTTCTGATAACCAGGTGGCGAATCGCATCTCTGCATGTCTGGCAGACATATCAGTATGGATGACGGATCACCACCTCAAGCTGAACCTTGGCAAGACGGAGCTGCTCTTCCTCCCGGGAAGGACTGCCCGTTCCATGATCTCGCCATCACGGTTGACAACTCCGTTGTGTCCTTCTCCCAGAGTGCGAAGAGCCTTGGCGTGACCCTGGACAATACCCTGTCGTTCTCCGCTAACATCAAGGCGGTGACCCGATCCTGCAGGTTCATGCTCTACAACATTCGGAGAGTACGACCCTGCCTTACACAGGAAGCGGCACAGGTCCTAATCCAGGCACTTGTCATCTCCCGTCTGGATTACTGCAACTCGCTGTTGGCTGGGCTCCCTGCCTGTGCCATTAAACCCCTACAACTCATCCAGAATGCCGCAGCCCGTCTGGTGTTCAACCTTCCCAAGTTCTCTCACGTCACCCCCGCTCCTCCGCACACTCCACTGGCTTCCAGTTGAAGCTCGCATCTGTTACAAGACCATGGTGCTTGCCTATGGAGCTGTGAGGGGAACGGCACCTCCGTACCTTCAGGCTCTGATCAGTCCCTATACCCAAACGAGGGCATTGCGTTCATCCACCTCTGGCCTGCTGGCTCCCCTTCCTCTGCGGAAGCATAGTTCCCGCTCAGCCCAGTCAAAACTGTTCGCTGCTCTGGCACCCCAATGGTGGAACAAGCTCCCTCACGACGCCAGGACAGCGGAGTCACTCACCACCTTCCGGAGACATTTGAAACCCCACCTCTTTAAGGAATACCTGGGATAGGATAAAGTAATCCTTCTACCTTCTAGGATTACTTTATCCTATCCCAGGTATTCCTTAAAGAGGTGGGGTTTCAAATGTCTCCGGAAGGTGGTGAGTGACTCCGCTGTCCTGGCGTCGTGAGGGAGCTTGTTCCACCATTGGGGTGCCAGAGCAGCGAACAGTTTTGACTGGGCTGAGCGGGAACTATGCTATGGAACTATATCCCCCCTCTTAAAAAAAAAAAAACATAAAATAAAATAAATAAAAAACATTGTAAAGTTGTTATCCCACTGGTTATAGGGTGAATGCACCAATTTGTAAGTCGCTCTGGATAAGAGCGTCTGCTAAATGACGTAAATGTAAATGTAAATGTAATAATTGGTCTAGAATATACTCCAAAATTAAACAAATTTGAGTAATTGCCTTTGAGTGTGGACTGTATTATTATGCATACTGGATAGACCAGTTACCTTATGCTACGCTCCAAACGTTCTATCCATGAGTCTGGGAGAGAATATATACATCTTTCTAATGTTTCTTTAGACCTGCCTAAAATAAATAATGGATTTATTGTGATGGTGTATATTAAATTGATTTATTTGACTTTTTTAAATGTAGATGTTCCGAAGGCGCGCATCAGCGGCTTGTATGTCTGGAGGCCTGGAGATGCTAAGCTGTTTATAGTAATGAATGGTCCAGTACGGTGAGACCGGCAGTCTTTTTCATGACAATAACCGGCTGACATATTTCATGACCGCCACAGCCCTAGATAGGCATGGGTTTGAAACCCACCCTGGACCTTCCGAATTGGTCTCCCCCATCTTATTCCTCCCTATATATATATATCCATTAAAGGATAAGTTGTATTTTTTTTACAAACAAATCTCTATTTTTTATGTAAATCGAATGTTATAGAATTTTTGTGATTTCACTTGTTTTTGAGAAACTTACTCCAAACAGCAAATCACTTCCTCATCCTCGTTGTGTAGTATGGGGTCCCTGAAAAAACATTAACAAAGGCTCCAAAAACACACAAATACGTCCTTTTAGAAACAGCAAAGCTCTTTGTATAGTGATGCAGGTTTTTAGATGTTGTACACATGAAATTGTCATTCCGAACTTTATCCGCAACATTATATTCCCTTTTGTGCGACTATTGCTGTTTCCCCTATCCAGCTGTTCCATTCTCTGTAGCTGAGTCCCCAACAACCAGATGTTCCGGTTTTCAGGGGAAATGGAAAGAGAGCCTGTGACGCAACTTCTGGTTTTGGACGTTAACAAGGTCATCTCTATAAGGGTCCAGCTTTTGTGAAATTCATGTCCGATTTCCGTAGCAGGTTAGGAAAATGTACACAGCCGGTTAGGATAATTAATTTAGCAGGTTAGGATAATTAGGTTAAGGTTAGGGTTAGCTAAAAAAAAAAAAAAAATTCTACTTTTGACATTAATTTGACAAAAGCTGTATTCCTTCCAGTCATGACCCATTAACAAGGCGACTCTCCAACTTAACTCATCCTCCACATTTACTGGATTGGTTGAACAGTGCAGAAGATAACCTCCCCCAACAGTTTTTTTTTCCATCTCGTCAAGACCAGCATGTAGGCACAGATTATCCATTATATTGACCAGATACTCCATTGGCCGCTCTATCAATTAAAATAAATGTCTTCAAAAATGGAAGGCAGTCGGAAGGAGGCAATGGGCCGGCCCATGAGAAACAAGAACAGCTTCGATGCACCTTGGCATAGATTCTACATGTGTCTGGAACTTCCTGTGGGGAAGCACCCCATGCTTTCAATTACAGGAGGTTGGTGGCATCTTAATTGGGGAGGACAGGCTCGTGGTAATGGCTGGAGCGGAATTAGTTGAATGGTATCCAACACATGGTTTGATACCATTCCATTCGCCATGTTTGAGACTTGAAACAACTCTAGCTGACAATTGTCATATTCCAGACCTACTCTCTGTTATGTAGCTACATATATTTTATTTGACGCTTGTTTCTTTTTTTTTTTTCAAGCGCTTTGAGATTCTTTCTGTAATGAAAACCGCTATAGAAGCTGAATAAATTATTATTGGTAGTAGTATTATGAGACAGAGAGAAATGTGCACTTTTAAAGCCAATTTACTGTAATTCCACCCCCCAAAAATCATGGCTTATGACGTGCTCATAATGCTATCTGGGGGGGGCCTCCAAGGGGACCCCAACCCCCCAAAAAGTGTAGCGTAACGCACCTCATTTACCTTCCCTGGTGTGATGGAGAGATACAACAGATCGTTTTAAGCAGTGGTAGCCCTTGTAAGTGGTGAATAATTAATAGGATGTAAATGTTGTCCAGGTTGACTACACGGAGAGGCCGTTTAAGTCGAGTTTTGTCAACCAGGCTGAACCAGCTTGTCTTCATTGATTGTTCAGAGATTCTCCCCCAAAATAAATGCTATAACATCATTTTAGCTCAGAAACTAAGTAGAAACCTTGTGCACGGTAGTGCGTCTAAACTCTAGATTCTGGCAAAACAAATGTCAAAGAACCCTAAAATGTCATAGCAGAGGCTCTCTGAAATAAATAGGAATGAAGCTAGTCAACTGCTTCACTTGTGTGCGTTTTTATTTATATATATATACACACACACACAGTGCATTCGGAAAGTATTCAGAACCCTTTACATTTTCCACATTTTGTTATGTTACAGCCTTATTCTAAAATTGATTAAATAGTTTTTTTCCCTCATCAATCTACACACAATACCCCATAATGACGAAGCAAAAACAGGTTTTTATCAATTTTAGGAAACGTATATAAAAAAAAATGAAATATCACATTTACATAAGTATTCAGACCCTTTACTGAGTACTTTGTTGAAGCACCTTTGGCAGTGATTACAGCCTCGAGTCTTATTGGGTATGACACTACAAGCTTGACACACCTGTATTTGGGGAGTTTCTCCCATTCTTCTCTGCAGATCCTCTCAAGCAATGTCAGGTTGGATGGGGAGCATCGCTGCACAGTTATTTTCAGGTCTCTCCAGAGATGTTCGATCAGGTTCAAGTCCGGGCTCTGGCTGGGCCACTCAAGGACATTAAGAGACTTGTCCCAAAGCCTCTCCTGCGTTGTCTTGGCTGTGTGCTTAGGGTCATTGTCCTGTTGGAAGGTGAACCTTCGCCCCAGTCTGAGGTCCTGAGCGCTCTGGAGCAGGTTGATTCTCCTGGTCTGAGAGTCCTTTAGGTGCCTTTTGGCAAACTCCAATCGGGCTGTCATGTGCCTTTTACTGAGGAGTGACCTCCTTCTGGCCACTACCATAAAGGCCTGATTGGTGGAGTGCTGCAGAGATGGTTGTCCTTCTGGAAGGTTCTCCCATCTCCACAGAGGAACTCTGGAGCTCTGTCAGAGTGACCATTGGGTTCTTGGTCACCTCCCTGACCAAGGCCCTTCTCCCCCGATTGTTCAGTTTGGCCGGGCGGCCAGCTCTAGGAAGAGTCTTGGTGGTTCCAAACTTCTGCCATTTAACAATGATGGAGGCCACTGTGTTCTTGGGGAACTTCAATGCTGCAGAAATGTTTTGGTACCCTTCCCCAGATCTGTGCCTTGACACAATCTCGGAGCTCTACGGACAATTCCTTCAACCTCACGCCTTGGTTTTTGCTCTGACATGCACTGTCAACTGTGGGACCTTATATAGACAGGTGTGTGCCTTTCCAAATCATGTCCAATCAATTGAATTTACCACAGGTGGACTCCAATCAAGTTGTAGAAACATCTCAAGGATGATCAATGGAAACAGGATGCATCTGAGCTCAATTTCTAGTCTCATAGCAAAGGGTCTGAATACTTATGTAAATATGGTATTTCAGTTTTTTATTTTTAATAAATTACCAACATTTCTAAAAACCTGTTTTTGCTTTGTCATTATGGGGTATTGTGTGTAGATTTATGAGGATAAAAATAAATAATAATAATAATAATATTATAATAAGGCTGTAACGTAAAGGTGACCAAAAACCAGATGGTCACTCTGAAAGAGCTCCAGAGTTACTCTGTGGAGATGGGAGAACCTTCCAGAAGGACAACCATCTCTGGAGCACGCCACCAATCAGGCCTTTATGGTAGAGTGGCCAGATGGAAACCACTCCTCAGTAAAAGGCACATGACAGCCCGCTTGGAGTTTGCCAAAAGGCACCTAAAGACTATCAGACCATGAGAAACAAGATTATCTGGTCTGATGAAACCAAGATGTAACTCTTTGGCCTTAATGCCAAGTGTCACGTCTGGAGGAAACCTGGCACCATCCCTACGTTGAAGCATGGTGGTGGCAGCATCATGCTGTGGGGATGTTTTTCAGTGGCAGGGACTGAGAGACTAGTCAGGATCGAGGAAAAGATTAACGGAGCAAAGTACAGAGAAATCCTTCATGAAAACCTGCTCCAGAGCGCTCAGGCCCTCAGACTGGGGCGAAGGTTCAACTTCCAACAGGACAACGACCCTAAGCACACAGCCAAGACAACGCAGGAGTGGCTTCGGCACAAGTCTCTGAATGTCCTTGAGTGGCCCAGCCAGAGTCTCTGGAGAGACCTGAAAATAGCTGTGCAGCAACGCTCCCCATCCAACCTGACAGAGCTTGAGAGGATCTGCAGAGAAGAATGGGAGAAACTCCCCAAATACAGGTGTGCAAAGCTTGTAGCGTATACCCAAGAAGACTCGAGGCTGTAATCACTGCCAAAGGTGCTTCAACAAAGTACTGAGTAAAGGGTCTGTATACTTATGTAAATGTAATATTTAAGTTTTTAATTCTTAATACATTTGCAAAAAAAATTTAAAACCTGTTTTTGCCTTTGTCATTATGGGGTATTGTGTGTAGATTGATGAGGGAAAAAAACAATTTAATCTATTTTAGAATAAGGCTGTAATGTAACAAAATGTGGAAAAAGTAAAGGGGTCTGAATACATTTTATGAATGCACTGTATAGTGCACTACTTGTGTAGAGGAATACATAGGGAACACGGTGCCAAAAGTAGTGCACTACATAGGGAACACGGTGCCAAAAGTAGTGCACTACATGGAACAGAATTACCATTTGGAAGCTCTGTCCTGAGGAAACCTTCGGGATGTTGTCATTCCTGCCTTTCTTCCCCCACACTGGGCCTCAGGCCAATGGGACGCGAGAGTGGTTTACAGGAGACTATCCCAGTGAAACTCCAATGAAAGGTGGCACTATTCAAAACAAAACAGCCTAGTGAGGTCACCCCTACTGCACAAAACACAGGACTCTCTGCAAAATATAAAACTCAAAATATTTGTAAGGGTCCAAGTACTCAACCATGAGGTACTCCCGTACACCTGCGTCAACGTGGGCTCTTCTTCCATCAGCGTCTGCAGACCAGAGAGGTCATTTTAATGGACAGGTGTTGATACGCACAACCTCGTAACACTATAGTTGGGGGTCAACTCAGTCCTCTTGTCATATTGTCTTCATAAACAACCAGAAAAGAGTACAGACGTAGAAAACAGGTGAAATGAAATTGATACTAAGCACACCAAATTACATATACAGTGGGGAAAAAAAGTATTTAGTCAGCCACCAATTGTGCAAGTTCTCCCACTTAAAAAGATGAGAGGCCTGTAATTTTCATCATAGGTACACGTCAACTATGACAGACAAAATGAGGAAAAAAATCCAGAAAATCACATTGTAGGATTTTTTATGAATTTATTTGCAAATTATGGTGGAAAATAAGTATTTAGTCAATAACAAAAGTTTCTCAATACTTTGTTATATACCCTTTGTTGGCAATGACACAGGTCAAACGTTTTCTGTAAGTCTTCACAAGGTTTTCACACACTGTTGCTGGTATTTTGGCCCATTCCTCCATGCAGATCTCCTCTAGAGCAGTGATGTTTTGGGGCTGTCGCTGGGCAACACGGACTTTCAACTCCCGCCAAATATTTTCTATGGGGTTGAGATCTGGAGACTGGCTAGGCCACTCCAGGACCTTGAAATGCTTCTTACGAAGCCACTCCTTCGTTGCCCGGGCGGTGTGTTTGGGATCATTGTCATGCTGAAAGACCCAGCCACGTTTCATCTTCAATGCCCTTGCTGATGGAAGGAGGTTTTCACTCAAAATCTCACGATACATGGCCCCATTCATTCTTTCCTTTACACGGATCAGTCGTCCTGGTCCCTTTGCAGAAAAACAGCCCCAAAGCATGATGTTTCCACCCCCATGCTTCACAGTAGGTATGGTGTTCTTTGGATGCAACTCAGCATTCTTTGTCCTCCAAACACGACGAGTTGAGTTTTTACCAAAAAGTTTCATCTGACCATATGACATTCTCCCAATCCTCTTCTGGATCATCCAAATGCACTCTAGCAAACTTCAGACGGGCCTGGACATGTACTGGCTTAAGCAGGGGGACACGTCTGTCACTGCAGGATTTGAGTCCCTGGCGGCGTAGTGTGTTACTGATGGTAGGCTTTGTTACTTTGGTCCCAGCTCTCTGCAGGTCATTCACTAGGTCCCCCCCGTGTGGTTCTGGGATTTTGCTCACCGTTCTTGTGATCATTTTGACCCCACGGGGTGAGATCTTGCATGGAGCCCCAGATCGAGGGAGATTATCAGTGGTCTTGTATGTCTTCCATTTCCTAATAATTGCTCCCACAGTTGATTTCTTCAAACCAAGCTGCTTACCTATTGCAGATTCAGTCTTCCCAGCCTGGTGCAAGTCTACAATTTTGTTTCTGGTGTCCTTTGACAGCTCTTTGGTCTTGGCCATAGTGGAGTTTGGAGTGTGACTGTTTGAGGTTGTGGACAGGTGTCTTTTATACTGATAACAAGTTCAAACAGGTGCCATTAATACAAGTAACGAGTGGAGGACAGAGGAGCCTCTTAAAGAAGAAGTTACAGGTCTGTGAGAGCCAGAAATCTTGCTTGTTTGTAGGTGACCAAATACTTATTTTCCACCATAATTTGCAAATAAATTCATTAAAAATCCTACAATGTGATTTTCTGGATTTTTTTTCCTCAATTTGTCTGTCATAGTTGACATGTACCTATGATGAAAATTACAGGCATCTCTCATCTTTTTAAGTGGGAGAACTTGCACAATTGGTGGCTGACTAAATACTTTTTTTCCCCACTGTATTTTTGTTCTATCTGTTCATATCCTGTTCTATCTGTCCCATTCTTATCCTTCTGTGGTCAGTTGTCACATCAGTCTTTAGTCCCCATGTCCCTCAGGTGGATAAAAGGCCTGAGAAGGACACGCTTTCCTTCAAACGAGTCTCGCTAAACGGAAACTATCGGTCTGAAAATGGAGAAGAAAAAAAACAGTAACCAAAACAATATGATGATCCTCATTCAAATACTACCAAGGAAACATAGATTTTTGCATTTACAAGTTCTCATTTTAGAACGGCTGACCCACGGGAGCCAGAGGAAGAGGGGTTGGGGTGAGGAGAGGATGAAGAAAGAGTACCTGCCTCTGACTGACGTCTACAGTAGGACGTTGACTGTGTTTGTTTGTCAGGCTTTGCCGTCAATTTGCTGGGTTCCTCCTCCTCTCCCTTTGTTGATCTTAATAAGCTCACCCTCCTTTGTTATTTGCTACATCTCAAAAGAGGAGCATTTACATCTCCTCATCTATATTGGAGGTTCAAAGTTCAAGGATGGGGGAATTTAAGGTATGGGGACAGTGCAGGGATAGGAAAGCACCACGGAGGAGTCCGTCGACCACCTAAAGAGATTGCTTTGATTCCCTCTGCTCCACATCCAACATGACCTCTTGTGTTGCAACACAAGAGGTCAACCTCATTGACTTCACCAAGACATGTCACGACACTTCGTCTAATCACCGTTGGAGATCAACCCTGGGATATCCAGGATTTATTTGATCTGAGCTCCAAAAATGGGATCTGGGATCCCAAAATGGTATCTGTGATCCAATAATGGGATCTGTTATCCAAAAATGGTGAGCTCCCATTGGTCAAATATGGAGTCAATCAACCACAGTGTGCGATGTTGGTGCATAATTAAGATTCAAATTCGGGGAGGACCTACAATTGTCTATATGTCCTTTGACCTGCAGCTAAGCCTTACAGTAAGAAGATCTGTGAAAAGTGTGGGGCAAAATCTCTGGGCATCTGAGGTATCAGGGTCTAACATACAATCATCTCTACTTTACTGTACTCTACTGTACTCTAGTCTACTCAGGTTGAATAGTGTATATATTTTTCATTAGCTGCATCTCCCTGAGAGAATACTCTAATCTGCATCCACAATGATACTAACATGACCTATTGTGGGTGTGGCCAATGGCACGGTTTTAGAGGCCCTCTTGGCTGCAGAGACAATTTGCTGTTTTATAGCTAATCTCATGCAATTATACACATTTTGTCATGGGGCTGAGAGGAAATGTGCTGTTTTAAAGCTCATTTCCTGCAATTCTACACATTTTGCCATGGATTATGCCATGTTTTTATGCTATCTGAGTGACTCAAACATTGTAACAAAATCAATGGGGCCCCATGCATTACATTTTTTGAAATTTACATTCTTCCTGACTGTCTAGTTTCTATTAAGGTGATTGTTAGTTCTCAAAGATGATCTTATTTACAAATATATTTCTCCATTATCTTTTCTACATCTGTTATATCTGCTTTGTCGTTTAAGTTTACACTGAAAACTTTTTACCATCCTGAAAATGTTGTTATATTTATTGTTATATATATTGTGACGTCACGAGAGGCTACACAGCTTTCAGCGGGATTGCTCAAGTAGTGCAAGGAGACAAGGTTCAAACAAAACAAGGATTTTATTATAGGTCTTGGGAAATTAACGAAAATATAACAAAATTCTGTTCTCTTGTGGCTCTTTAAGGGTTAACAGTTCAGGGATGTCTCTTCCACATCCAAAATCATAATTCTCACTCGCTCAGATAACTTTTCCCCAGCCTTACTGTAGTCCACGTTGCAGCTAGTGGCCAACCCAGCAAAAAGTCCTTCCAAATGTCTCTCACGTATTTCCACAGGTGCATATATCCAAAGGTGAGTATTTCCCAAAGGTAAGTATCTCCAAATCCTTAGATTCCTCATGGAAGTGGACGTGCAGCACTCTTGTCCTCCAGAGAGCCCAGCTTGGAGACTGTGTCTCTTCCCTTCCCAAACCTTCAGCTCATCAGCTCCTCATTTGTTTCAGCTGCGTGGGAAGATTGGCCATAGAGGGGTGGAGTTCCCGACCATACCAGCAGATGGAGCCATAGCTGTCTGGGTTTGCAGCCACCTCAGGGGGATGTAACGTCCCTCCAGGACACAGCCTCTCGTGACATCACACATCCCCCTCCTCGGGACCGACGTCCTCGTCGGGTAAAGGCAGCGAAGAAGGCATCACGCCGGGAGAGGGCGTCCGCATTGCCGTGGTGCTTGCCAGACTGCTCTCTCTTCAACTCCTCCAACTCTAGGACCAGGGACTCAGCCTCCTGTTGTCTCTCCTTGAGTTTCTTACTGAACGCATCAGCCTTGGTTTTAGCAGAGTTTAGCTTCTGTTGAGCAGCTTTCAGTTCCTTCTCTCTCTCTGCCTCCGCATTCTTCATCTTGTTCTCCAACACCTTGTACTTCTCCTCTGCCTTCTTCTGGACCTCCTTACTACTGCGCAGGGTCTCCTCACACTCCTCGATGGTCCTGCGCAGCCTCTCCAGCTCCTCCTGTTGCTTAGGGAAGGAGCTCCGTTGGAGTTTAGCCTGGAGGATATCTAACTCTTCTGTCTTCATGTCTAACTGTTGCTTTAACAAACGATACCTCTCAGCGGTCCCCTTCAGACCAGACAGTTCTTTGTCCAGATTCTGTAGCTCCGTCTCTGTGTCGGTCTGGGCACCTGCCATCCCTATCAGAGCCCGGGCGGGAGTGAGTAACTCGGAGGATTGCACCGGAGCCTTCCCAGGATGAGTCTTGCCTCTCCGTTTCCGAGGTACTCGGGTTATCCTCTCCTGAGACTCTCTCCAGAGTGGGTAAAAGGCTGGGCAGTCTCGTCCAATTAGGACAGGGACGGGGAGGGAATCAACCACCCCCGCCGTCGTGTGTATGGTTCCCCGTGTGCTGGTCATTGTAAGTTCAGTAATGGGGTATTCTCTGGTGTCCCCATGGACACAGGAAACTGGGAGGACTTTCCCCGGGGGTCAGACACGTTGGGCCCACCAAATCCTTACGCACCAGGGTGGCCCGGCTACCAGAATCCAGTAAGGCCTCCACATCATGGTGATTCACAGTTACCGGGCAGGTGGGGGTCGATCTGGGCCGCCATCTACGACTCCCAAGAGCGAGGCAAAACGGTGTGTGGGTGCTGAGCTGGAGGACTCCGCAGTGGGCATAGGTTCATCGGCTGGTTTCCCACACTGCCAGGAGATATGTCCCATCTCCCCACACCGGTAACACTGTCGAGTTTCCCCCTCCTGGTGTACTCTTCTTGGACCCGCCTGGTTTCTGGCTCCCCCTGGAGCCGGGATAAGTCCTGACGTGGCTGGGTTCGAGACCTTGGGGTCCTTTGGACGGGTTCTTCCCATTTGTGGTGGGGCCGCACTCCTGGGGTCTTTTCGGGAAGCATTCAGCATCTCCGCTGTGGCCTGGTACTTTTCCACAGCTTCCACGGTCAGATCAGCCGTGGTCAAGGCCTGTTGACTGATGAACCGTTTTGCCTCATAAGGCAGGGCGCGTAGGTAACGATCCACCACAACGGCCTCCACCACCGCCGCTGCTGTATTCCTCTGCGGATCCAGCCATTTCCTTGCGATTCGGACAAGTTCATGCATCTGCGCCCGAGGAGGTTGGTCTGGTTGGAAGGTCCAGCCGTGAAAGCGCTGGGCCATACCAAACTTTGTGAGTCCATATCTGCTGAGGATCTCAGACTTCAGGGCATCATAGTCAGTAACCTGGTCAGGGCCCAGGTCCCGGACAGCATTCAGCGATTCCCGGTTAGAAAGGGGGCTAACAGACCAACCCACTGTTGCTTGGGCCAGGCTTCCCTAGTGGCCGTGGCCTCAAATGCATGCAGGTATGCCTCAATGTCATCGGTAGCTCCCATCTTAGATATAAAGTCACTTGCCTTTATTGGGCGGGTATTTTGGACAACCCTCTGTCTCTGCAACTGCAATTCCTCTGCCTTCAGAAGGTTGGCTTTCTTTTGCTCCTCCAAGAGAGCCACGGTTGCTTGCATCTGGGCTTGCTGGCCAGCAACAAGGGCTTTCAATATGTCCTCCATTTCAGTCGGGCGGGGAACCTACGGCCAACTTGGAAAACTGGGTGATCAAACCTTCGGTATCCTCCTCTGACATGCACTATTAACGCTTGAGCGTGCCCGTATTCTCCACCATCTGTGACGTCACGAGAGGCTACACAGCTTTCAGCGGGATTGCTCAAGTAGTGCAAGGAGACAAGGTTCAAACAAAACAAGGATTTTATTATAGGTCTTGGGGAAATTAACGAAAATATAACAAAATTCTGTTCTCTTGTGGCTCTTTAAGGGTTAACAGTTCAGGGATGTCTCTTCCACATCCAAAATCATAATTCTCACTCGCTCAGATAACTTTTCCCCAGCCTTACTGTAGTCCACGTTGCAGCTAGTGGCCAACCCAGCAAAAAGTCCTTCCAAATGTCTCTCACGTATTTCCACAGGTGCATATATCCAAAGGTGAGTATTTCCCAAAGGTAAGTATCTCCAAATCCTTAGATTCCTCATGGAAGTGGACGTGCAGCACTCTTGTCCTCCAGAGAGCCCAGCTTGGAGACTGTGTCTCTTCCCTTCCCAAACCTTCAGCTCATCAGCTCCTCATTTGTTTCAGCTGCGTGGGAAGATTGGCCATAGAGGGGTGGAGTTCCCGACCATACCAGCAGATGGAGCCATAGCTGTCTGGGTTTGCAGCCACCTCAGGGGGATGTAACGTCCCTCCAGGACACAGCCTCTCGTGACATCACAATATATATTTTTCAATTGGACTAATCATTGCTCCATTTGTTGTGTCTAGGGCATGAAGCTTGTTGTGTCTAAGGCATGGAGCTTGTTGTGTCTAAGGCATGGAGATTGTTGTGTCTAAGGCATGGAGATTGTTGTGTCTAAGGCATGGAGCTTGTTGTGTCTAAGGCATGGAGCTTGTTGCCTCCAGACCATAGAGGACTGTAAGCCTTTTTTGCAAGCCTGAGTTAGATGCAGCATGCAGGGATTTTCCTTGTGGTGGGATGAACAAACAGAACCATTGGAACAGAATGGTAAGAGAAAGCCCCCCCCCAAAAGAATGTGGTTGAAATTCAGTAGAATGAAAGAGCTGAGAGCAGTGAAGTCTTTTCTTTTCAATGCCTGTCAATGAATTTGGTCCATCATTACCACTGTCCTTGCCCCTGATGGCTATTGTTGGTAGATCAAATTACACGGAGAGAAAATAATACATTATGCCAATAATCCACACTTCCTTTTCCAAGATGACGATCAGAAAGGGGTTGCTATTCCAAAGGGTTCTGGGGGATGATAATAATGGGGTAATAATTGCTATAAGTCTTTTTACCCTGTTTCCATAGAAACACCTTATTTATGTCTTCCTTTTCTTGTGTATTTCTTGGGACCAGACTTCATAAACAAAGAGAGGAAGATGAAAATCTTTCTGAAAAAAGATGGTCTTCAAAATTACACTGTGGCTGTACAAAAAAAAAAAAAAAAAAGATATATTAGAAGGAGAACCTGCTTGTAAATATGCACTTCTTAATGGTTCTTTTTAAAGCTGGACATTTTTCCATTCTGAATAAAAAACATGTAGATTTTCATAGAATATGCCTGCCGCAAGCATTATCATCATTATTTACTTCATTACCTTTGTTATAGTAATATTATGTGATAATGAATGAATACTGTATATAATTAATTATTTTCCCAGAGTTTTATAAAGCTGATCATATTTTTCCTTTTTATCATAGTTCTCTTCAAACAGACGTATATTTTCTCTTTTTGAATATCTTCCATTTCATTTCTATTTTACAAACAGCTGGATGGAGCCTCCAGTCCAAGACCAGTGGTTGAACCTGAAGAGCTGGGGTGGACGAGCGGAGGAGAGGAAGGAGAGGAGGGGACGGTTGGAGGGGCATGCTCAGTGGAACCGTTGGACTCCATATTGTGGATCCTTGGTCTCCCGGATTTCAACCTGGGGGAAAAGAAAAGAGAAAGGTTAGAGTCCAGAAAGTATCAGAAGGCAACACATGAGGGAGAGGAACAAGGAAGTAGCAGGAATGGATCTGGTCTGAAATAAGGGGACCGCCACAAATGTTGACATTCTGGATTTTTTATAATTCATGCCCTATTTTATACTTGGGTCTCTTTAATAGAAAACAAATTCCTCTAGTGACCATTATTATTATTATTTATAATGAAGTCAAATAATTTAATCTCATCCAGCGGATATGGTATGTCGTGGTGGATTTCAAGGGATACACATAAGGGAAATGAAACATGAGTCACTATGTTAGTAACTGAGGTGTGGAATATGAAAGAAACTTAAAAACAAAAAAACATACAAATGTAATGCCATTTAAAGGTCACTGCTGAGTACATTTTCTCTGACATTTCAGACCAAATCCCTAGAAACAACATTTCATTATGTTTTTGTATGGGACCATCTTGTATATAACTTTTCATTATATTTTATATTTATACCGGTATATTGAATATGATTCAGCATTGTGACAGTGATAACCACAGTCGCTGCGTTACAGCACATAACAAAAGTTTATGTGCCTCAGAACGTGCATTTGGTCAACTTGTTTACATGCTTTTGTCTTTTTCCCTGGTTATAAAAATAGTGTTTGCATAATTTATTTTTTTGCATGTGCAGAAAACACACAGAGAAACCAAGCTGACGTTTTCAAGCAGCCATTAACGTTCCATACCAAACAGCTACGTTGCTTAAAGAGGACTAGCAAAGTAATGAGTCAATTCATTAAACCAAAACGACATTGCGTGTCACACCCTACCCTAACTCCACATCGTTAGTCCGCTTCGACCTGAGACTACATGAACTTCCGGTTTGTGACTCAGCGTGCCTGGCGAGGGATAATAATAGCTGGAGCGCTTTGCCGTGATAACTCTTCCTCTACGCAAGCTGATTGAATGAAAATCAGATTATGCCAAAAGTGAGTCAATCAGGGGTGGGGCTGAGAATGAATAGGTGGAGGGGAGGGAGGAGAAAAAGAGATGAAAGTGTTATTAATCTGTTCAGAAGGCCTGCTCTAACTCCTCCGCCTGAACAGGTGTCACATTTGGCTGGGCCAGGACGGCTGCGGTACATACCGAAAGTCATCGCATTCCTCCCCCACGTTGGAAACAAATAGCGGAGTGCCCCACTCTCCTCCCTCCTCACCCCCAAGGTTTACACTTAGATTGGCCTGCTTTATGGGGGGGTGACGTAGCCAAGTGCCTTCCAAAGAATGGCTTTCTGAGGTCATTAAATACGATAGTTCGGGGCATGTCGGCCATTTTGTTTTTAGTTGGCGTCTGACCTGTGCTCTGTGCAAAGTTGTGTTGATGAATTATTGTATTATCGACAAAATTGCTGATTCAGTGAGAAACGTATCACCTTGTCTGTAGCAGTTTGGAGAGAATGTCTAGAGCAGGGGTGTCAAACTCATTTTAGCTCAGGGGCCACATGGAGGAAAATCTATTCCCAAGTGGGCCGGACCGGTAAAATCATGGTATATATAACTTAAAAACAACAACTTCAGATTGTTTTCTTTGTTTTAATATGATCAACATAAAACATAAAGCTGGAGCCTGAGGACAGTGTGTCCAAAATAGTACAAGCACAACATCACTATTAATCATAAAACACCTCAAGTTTATTTGAAAATTCTAAAGAAAAAGAACACACAATGCCTCAGTGATTAACAGAACTGTTTCACAGATCACAGAACTATATCAGGGTGTCATTTCTCAGGCAGAAATGTAGATAAAAATAATGAAATCCTGTTCCCCAAACAAGTGCAAGAACCACAGAGTCAAGAATAGGTTAAATATACAAATAAAATAAAATCAATTAAAAACAATAGCACATCAACATAAAAACATATAAACATAAAGCTGGAGCCTGAGGACAGTGTGTCCAAAAGCACAACATCACTATTAATCATAAAACACCAAGTTATTTGAAAGTTCTGAGGACAAAGAACACACAAACACACAATGCCTCAGTGATTCACAGAAGTATATCACAGACAGAACTATATCAGGGTGTCTCATGCAGCACTTTAAGTGGGGTTGCATAGTTTATTTGACTCCTGATACCTGGCATCTTTGAGCTTTCACCAGCACATCAATATCAGGCGTCACATCCTGAGTGGCAGCCAACTTCAGGATGTGATTCAAGTGCTTGTGCGTGAGCCTTGAGCGCAGCTTTGTTTTATTTATGCTCATTACAGAGAACTTGCTCACAAAGATATGTGGTTCCAAACATGCACAACAGTTTTGCAGCGAGGGCTGTCAAGTTGGGGTAACCTGGCAAGAGATTCTGATAAAATGTGTCCAAGCCAGCTGCGGCAAATTTGCCCTTCAAATCCGAGTCACACTGCAAGTCTATTATTTCAAGTTGGATGCTGATGGGCAGATCAGAGGGATTCACGGTGAATGGCGAGCAAAAAACGTTGAAGTCTTTCTCCAGTTCACCAAAAATCTGAAAGCGTTGCTCAAACTCCCGTAACAGTCCCGTTATTTTATCTTTGAACCGCTTCATGTCTGCCACATGTTGGGTCGCGCACACATTTTTCAGACAGGGAAGTGAGCTGCATCACCACCGGCGAGTTGCGTCTCCCACAATGACAGCTTCAACTTGAAAGAACGTATGCTGTCATAATACTGCGTGACAACTTTGTTGCGCCCTTGCAGCTGTTTGTTCAAGTTATTCAGGTGCTCTGTAACATCCACCATAAATGCAAGGTCCTGCATCCATTCTGCGGAATGAAATTCTAACACTCCTTTTCTTCCATGAACTGTTCAATTTCTTCTCGTAAATCAAAGAAACGCCTCAGCACAGCACCTCGGCTTAACCATCTTACCTCAGTGTGGTATGGCAGGCCATAGATGTGGTCTTTCTCTCTGAGAAGGCTGTCAAACTGACGGTGATTCAGGCTTCTGGATCGGATGAAATTAACAGTTTGGATGACCACCTTCATGATGTTATCCATCTTTAATGACTTGCAACACAAAGCCTCCTGGTGCAAAATAGTGAAAAGTCAAAAAATCATGTCCTCCATTTGCAGATTGCACTTTCTCTCTGAACTTTGTCACAACGCCTGCTTTTTTCCCGATCATTGAGGGCGCACCATCTGTAGCCAGGCTGACAGCGCGGGACCAGTCCACTCCGACCCTGTCCAGCGCGTCGACGAGTGCGGTGAAAATATCAGCTGCTGTTGTTGTATCTGTCATCGGCACCAACTCCACGAACTCCTCGGTGACGGTCAATGTGTCATCAACTCCGTGGATGAAAATGGCCAGTTGTGCAACATCTGTAATGTCCGTGCTTTCATCAATTGCAACCGAAAACGCAATAAATGACTTTACTTTTTGCTTCAACTGGCTGTCCAAATCCACTGAAAGATCGGAAATCCTGTCTGCAACTATGTTTCTTGTCAGGCTGATATTTACAAAAGCCTGACGCTTTTCAGGGCACACAAACTCCGCTGCCTTCATCATGCATGTTTTTACAAATTCACCCTCACTAAATGGTTTTGAAGCCACTGCGATTTCATTAGCAATGAGTTAGCTAGCTTTCACTGCAGCGTCACTGATGTCTCGGCTGTGAGTAAACACAGACTGCTGTTTCTTCAGACCCGCCAACAGTTCATTCACCTTCTCTCTTCTCCGCTGTCCTTGAAAGTTGTCATATTTGTCGGCATGAAGACTCACATAGTGGCGACCGAAGGTTATATTCTTTCAGCACTGCAACATGCTGTGAACACACCAAACATACAGCTTTCCCATTGAATTCCGTGAATAAATAGGAGGATGACCATTTTTCTTGGAACACTCTGCACTCTGCGTCCACTTTTCTCTTTTTTGACAGAGACATATTGGGGCAATGAGGGTGCCAAAGCACATAATGTTAAAAGTAGAAGCCGTAATAAATATCACGGGCAAAACAAAGTAGCTCATCCGGACTGGCTGCACGTGCTTGACGTACTTGCTCTGCCCCGGTATAAACAGTTTGCTTGCTTAACACAATTGCTATTGCAATTGGAACAGCAGTTTATTTTATTGAAAAATTGCAGCGCATTTTTATACTTTACAAAATCATCTCGCGGGCCGGATTAAACCCGTTTGCGGGCCTGATCCGGCCCGTGGGCCGGACGTTTGACACCCCTGGTCTAGAGAATGATGACAAGATATCCGATGTGGTCATGAAATATCGGTAAAACAGCTGATTCTGTGAACATCGCATTACCTGTCCATATCAAGAAGGAAATATGAACAGAATGATATCTAGATGTCTATTTTATGTCTATATTTTCTACGTACTAATGGAGGAGTTGGCCTTTAATATGAAAGCATCACACGCAGGAAGCATATGAGGAAATGTCGAGGGAGGGAGTGAGCAAAACACCAGTACTACTTATTACAGAAGCAAGCAGATCAAAACATCCGAAACAGCAACAAACAGGTTCCAGGTGCATGCTAGGGTTAATTACATGCACATTGGTTGATTGAGAGGTCCTATTCCCCGTCATATTGATTAAATGTGGGAAGCTGATTGGTCTTACTCCGTCCATCCTGAGGGTGGAGCCAAGGTGGAGATGCTGGAGGGGAGGAACGTAGCGTTAAGACTGTGCATCATCACGACAATAGGTACTGTAATTGTCTACCACACCCAATTACTTCTGTCACCTCACTAGCATTTATAGCACTACACAAACATAAAGCAAACATACATCTTTTTTGTCCACTATTATGGCGAAGAGGTGCAAAATCTAGTAAAAAGGGAGAAACATAGCCAACCAGTGCCTAGTCGAATTTAGTGGTTTGATTTTATTAAATGATTTATTGGACAAAACTAGCCTACATCTATAACCTCAAGATGATAGTTGAGGTTTTCTTCCTGCGGCCTCAAGTCAAAATGACATGGATGAGTCCACACATTCAAATTATCAAAGCTTGATGATTATTTGAATCAGCTGTGTAGTGCTAGGGCAAAAAACTAAACGTGCACACCTTGGGGTCCCGAGGACCGAGTTTGGGAAACCCTGCTCTAACCATAGGTGTGCTATATAGCATCCATATTAGGAAGTCGTCAGTTCTCAGACAAAACTCCCTTTCACAACTTCCTAATATGGATACCATACTGCTGACTAAAATGCATTTTAAAAAAATATCCAAAATGTCTTTGTGGAGCAGTGTCATCAGCTCACTATAGTATATCAAATACCAGCCCTCTGGCTCTCTCCATATCATAGGCTGATTCTATCAATACTCCACCTGACGAGGACAGTTATCTCATTCTATGTGCAAATAAAAAGGCCTTAAGCTTTCATTTGGCCCATTTTTATCGATTGAAGCTATAAGTCAGTGTTTTCAAGGTAGACAATCAATCTACTGTGGACAAAATCTACTGTGCACTCGTCTAATAGACAACTCTACTCTGAGGTTATTATCTCTCCTTGAACAATGATAACCTTCCCTCCTTCCTCCCTCCTCTTCCTTAACAAAGAAAGAGCCTTTTTCCAGATCAAGCTGAAAACGGTTCTTAAAATATTCACATATTCAAAGCACAATTAATTTTCATTGTGAGACAAACTGACATATGCAGGGAATTTCTTCCCAGCACATTAAAAGTGACTGTGGCGGCTCCTTTTCTGTGGAATACAAAGTGGTGGACATGTTTCTCCCCTTGAGTGTCACTACTAGTGCTTTTAACAATTCATTTTCATGGGCCCCGGAGCTACTGCTCACAGTTTACATAATATTTGTGTTTATGAGAGCTTGTTTTTTGAAGACCGCTCCGCTCGTAATTAGGCTAGCATTTTCATCTCCTCTCTCTTACAGATATACAGTACCAGTCAAAAGTTTGGACACACCTACTCATTCAAGGGTTTTTCTTTATTTTTACTATTTTCTACATTGTAGAATAATAGTGAAGACATCCAAACTATGAAATGACACATATGGAATCATGTAGTAACCAAAAAAAGTGTTTTTATATTTGAGATTCTTCAAAATAGCCACCCTTTGCCTTGATGACAGTTTTGCACACTCTTGGCATTCTCTCAACCAGCTTCATGAGGAATGCTTTTCCAACAGTCTTAAAGGAGTTCCCACATATGCTGAGCACTTGTTGGCTGCTTTTGCTTCACTCTGCGGTCCAACTCATCCCAAACCATCTCAATTGGGTTGAGGTCAGGTGATTGTGGAGGCCAGGTCATCTGATGCAGCACTCCAACACTCTCCTTGGTCAAATAGCCCTTACACAGCCTGGAGGTGTGTTTTGGGTCCTTGTCCTGTTGAAAAACACATGATAGTCCCACTAAGCGCAAACCAGATGGGATAGTAGCCATGCTGGTTAAGTGTGCCTTGAATTCTAAATAAATCACATACAGTGTCACCAGCAAAGCACCCCCACAACATCACACCTCCTCCTCCATGCTTCACAGTGGAAACCACACATGCGGAGATCATCCGTTCACCTACTCTGCGTTTCACAAAGACACAGCGGTTGGAACCAAAAATCTCTAATTTGGACTCATCAGACCAAAGGACAGATTAACACCAGTCTAATGTCCATTGCTCGTGTTTCTTGGCCCAAGCAAGTCGCTTCTTCTTATTGGTGTCCTTTAGTAGTGGTTTCTTTGTAGCAATTCGACAATGAAGGCCTGATTAATGCAGTCTCCTCTGAACAGCTGATGTTGAGATGTGTCTGTTACTTGAACTCTGTGAAGGATTTATTTGGGCTGCAATCTGAGGTGCAGTTAACTCTAATGAACTTATCCTCTGCAGCAGAGGTAACTCTGGGTCTTCCTTTCCCGTGGCGGTCCTCATGAGAGCCAGTTTCATCATAGCGCTTGATGGTTTTTGTGACTGCACTTTCAAAGTTCTTGAAATGTTCCGGATTGACTGATCTTCATGTCTTAGAGTAATGATGGACTGTCATTTCTCTTTGCTAATTCGAGCTGTTCTTGCCATAATATGGACTTGGTCTTTTACCAAAAAGGGCTATCTTCTGTATACCCCCCTACCTTGTCACAACACAACTGATTGGCTCAAACGCATTAAGAAGAAAATAAATTCCACAAATTAACTTTTAAGAAGGTACACCTGTTAATTGAAATGCATTCCAGGTGACTACCTCATGAAGCTGGTTGAGAGAATGCCAAGAGTGTGCAAAGCTGTCATCAAGGCAAAGGGTGGCTCCTTTTAAGAATCTCAGATATAAAATATGTTTTGATTTGTTGAACACTTTTTTTTGGTTACTACATGATTCATGATTCCATATGTGTTATTTCATAGCTTTGATGTCTTCACTATTATTCTACAATGTAGAAAATAGTAAAAAATAAAGAAAAACCCTTGAATGAGTAGGTGTGTCCAAACTTTTGACTGGTAATGTACATGTGTGTATGTATCTGTGTCTACACGCTCCATACAGCATATTAGTTTGTATAGAATCAGCGTACCGTCCGTCCCTGATATGCTCAATCATTCATGGACTCCAGTGGGGGAGGGGTCTACTCTACTTGCTAATCCACCTGGACAGCAGAGGTCACTGTACACACCACACACACCAGCGCACGAGCACACTGCACAGATACCTTACGATCACAACACACCACAGAGCACAAACAGTCACAACAGCGGATTGACTTACCCTGGACACTGCAAGATCTGTGAAGACAGAAGGAGAATTGTTTTGTGTCAATCTTCTTCAGTAGGATTGATATCGATGTGAATAGGGGGAAATGGTTTTGACTGCACATGTACATTTTACGTTTAAAAAAAACAACGTTTTTTTCTAATTTCATCAAACAATATGCAGTTTGATTCAGAAAACCATAACCTTTAACCCTTATCAAGAAACACCTTTTTTACAACAAAAATACAGAGAAATTGAATAAATAGAAAATAACAGAACACTGATAGAAAAGGAGATGAGAGAGGCTGAAAGGAGGAAGACTGTTGCAGACCGCTGAAACCTTATACACTGAGTATACAAAACATTAGGAACACCTGCTCTTTCCATGACATAGTCTGGTGAAAGTTATGATCCCTTATTGATGTCAAATCACTGTAGATGAAGGGGAGGAGACAGGTTAAAGAATGATTTTTAAGCCTTGAGATAATTGAAACATGGATTGTGTTTGTGTGCCATTCAGAGGGTGAATGGGCAAGACAAAATATTGAAGTGCCTTTGAACGGGGTATGGTAGTAGGTGCCAGGCGCACCGGTTTGAGTGTGTCAAGAACTGCAACGCTGCAGTAAAAATAAAGAAAAACCCTTGAATGAGTAGGTGTGTCCAAACTTTTGACTGGTAGTGTAAGTCAAAACTGTAACTCGGCCACTCAGAAACATTCACTGTTTTCTTGGAAAGCAACTCCAGTGTAGATTTGGCATTGTGATTTAGGTTATTGTCCTGCTGAAAAGTGAATTCATCTCCCAGTGTCTGGTGGAAAGCAGACTGAACCAGGTTTTTCTATAGGATTTTGCCTGTGCTTAGCTCCATTCTGTTTATTTTTTATCCTGAAAATTACAAGCATACCCATAACATGATGCAGCCACCACTATGCTTGAAAATATGGAGAGTGGTACTCAGTAATGTGTTGTATCAGATTTGCCCCAAACATTACACTTTGTATTCAGGACCAAAAGTTAATTGCTTTGCCACATTTTTTACAGTATTACTTTAGTGCCTTGTTGCAAACAGGATGCATGTTTTGGAATATTTGTTATTCTGTACAGGCTTCCTTATTTTACTCTGTCAATTCGGTTAGTATTGTGGAGTAACTACAATGTTATTGATCCATCCTCAGTTTTGTCCTATCACAGCCATTAAACTCTGTAACTGTTTTAAAGTCACCATTGGCCTCATGGTGAAATCCCTGAGCGGTTTCCTTCCTCTCCGGCAACTGAGTTAGGAAGGACGCCTGTATCTTTGTTGTGACAGTGTATTGATACACCATCTAAAGCGTATTTAAAAACTTCACCATGCTCAAAGGGATATTCAATGTCTGTTTTTTTTTATTTTGACCCATCTACCAATAGGTGCCCTGGTCTTTGTGGTTGAATTTGTGTTTGAAATTCACTGCTCGACTGAGGGACCTTACAGATAAATGTATGTGTGGGGTACAGAGATGAGGTAGTCATTCAAAAATCATGTTAACCACTATTTTGCACACAGAGCGAGTCCATGCAACTTATGTGACTTGTTAAGCAAATATTTTCTCCTGAACTTATTTAGGTTTGCCATAACAAAGGGGTTGAATACTTATTGACTGAAGACATTTAAACTTTTAAAATGTTATTAATTTGTAAAACTTTCTAAAGATATAATTCCACTTAGACATTATGGGGTATTGTGTGTAGGCCAGTGACAAAACAAATCTCTATTTAAGCAATTTTAAATTCAGGCTGTAACACAACAAAATTTAGAAAAAGTGAAGGGGTGTTAATACTTTCTGAAGACACAGTATTTGTCTGCTATCGCAGGTTAAACCAATTGTTTATCCCCAAGGGTTGTTGAATGAGAACTGTCCAAATTCTAGTCTCCTGCGGTGAGAACCAGTAGGAGCTCTGGAGTGGGAAACGGGAGGGAAACGCTCAGAATAATGTGGCTGGAAAATATCCCTAGCAATCCATCGGACACATAAACATGTCCACATCTGCATTTTGATGCTCCATTGTATCTAATTCAAACAAAAAATTGATTTAAAACAAGTATTATTTCAGCTACTTTTTTTGTTTTCAAATTGCATTCCAGGGCGTCATATTTTCAAGACTGAGAGAAAAGACCAAGCATTCATGTCACAATGAAATGAGCCATGATGCTGTGACTGAAGCTATTTTATCTGATGAACATATGTGAAGTTATTCCAACATTTCCCTGCCTCTGGTCCTGTGGGTTGGCATTCATTGTAGAGAGAGCTGACGATGTACATTATGAGCAATAGTGTCAGGACTACTCTGTAACCAGGTTGAATTAACCAAATGAACACTAGCACTAGCAACAGAGGGGGAAACAGCCGGGTGGATTAAGGCTAAACAAATAATGCCAGAGGAGTTCTGGCACGCTGCCACCAGGTTTTGTTGTTGTTGATGCAACACCACTACTCAGGCAACTACAGATGCCTCAACACCACCCCACCTCATCTTGTACTAGCCCAGACGCCCCCTCCCCCTTGAACCAGATTAAACAAAATGAGCATCCAGTGGAGGGATGATGGGGGAGAGAGAGAGATCAATCGAGAGGGGGAGAATCGAGGGGCAGTGATCGGAGGAATATTGGAAAGTGTGTGTGCGTGTGTGTGTGTGTGTGCACGTGTGCACGTGCGTGTGTGTGTGTGAATGTGTGAAAGCGAGAGAGAGTGATAGAGTCAGATCAGACCTATGCCCCTCCTACCCACCCCATGCCCCCCACTCCCGCAAAGAGGGCCTCAACATGAAAGTCACACATACGCCCAGGCCGTGAACAGGCAAACAGGCCCAACCCCCACTCTTACACTAGCCCAAGCCAATGGCATGTACCAGATGCTCAGCAGGCTCTGCTCACAATTACTGGCCTGAGACCAAACCACACGACCAACAACATTAGACACTTTATGGAACACAAAGCTTTCACTATTTCATCCTGGAATATCCAAGGCCTGAGGTCATCTGCCTTTGGCCTAAAGAGCAGGAACCTGGACTTCACCAAAGAAATCAGAAATACAGACATTGTCATCCTACAAGAAACATGGTATAGAGGAGATGGACCCACTGGTTGCCCTCTAGGTTACAGAGAGCTGGTAGTCCCATACACCAAACGACCAGGTGTGAAACAGGGAAGAGACTCAAGGGGTATGCTAATTTGGTATAGAGCAGACCTAACTCACTCTATTAAATTAATCAAAACAGGAACATTTTACATTTGGCTAGAAATTCAAAAGGAAATGATCTCAACAGAGAAAAAAGTCCTCCTGTGTGCTACCTATATCCCCCCACTAGAATCCCCATACTTTAATGAAGACAGCTTATCCATCCTGGAGGGGGAAATCAATCATTTCCAGACCCAGGGACATGTACTAGTCTGTGGCAACCTAAATGCCAGAACTGGACAAGAACCTGACACCCTCAGCACACAGGGGGACAAACACCTACCTGGAGGTGACAGCATTCCCTCCCCCATATGCCCCCCTAGGCACAACTACAACATAACCAACAAAAACGGGTCATTTAGGCATTTTTTCTTAATGCAGCTTGACCAGCTCTCTGTCTTCTACTGCCTCTGATCATGCTGCAACATCCCTCATCACGACGCTACCAATATTTTTGCTAAATCGTAAAAATATACAGATGCACCAAATCTAGATAGAGCAACGTTGCCTCGTTATTCAAGCCTTTGACAGCACACAGAAATATTTCATAGACTGAGATTTTGTAAAGGGATCAGTGGGTAGATTATTGAAAACCTGGATGATGTAATGCACCCGACACCACAATGCATTTCACAGAAACGCATTATAGAAATTGTATGAACATGGGTCCCCTTGCACACAAAGACTTTAAACCATCAACATCACAATTTTCAAATCCAACAAGCAGGAAAACCAGCCCTAGCTGTGCAAACTACAAGAAAAACCCATCCTGACCTGGGATTGGGTTCCCCCTGCGGTGATGCATTGGCTTTCCTCATGTAACAGGCATGAGCTCTCATGTCATGGTGGTAGCTATAGCTGTAGCTAGCCTTTGAGTTGAGTATTTTCAAATAGTTATAGATAGCTAGCCTTTGAGCTGAGCTAGCTACATGGAGACTTGTTTGTGCCAAATGTTTTACTCAAAACATTAAAACTTGATTATCAACGCAATAATAAAAAAGAACAGGGCTGGTTTTGAAATGTAATTAAAACATAACTACATAGCAATTTTTTAAAATGACCTAGTCCATCTGGTAAATGGTCAATGCTTTATTTTACAGGCCTGCTGGTAAGATGTGATAACAAGGAGGACTTTTAGCGCATAATTCAATGAAAAGCTGTTAGCCTAGATTATCATTAACCAAGCTGTTAGCCTAGATTAGCATTAACCTAGCTGTTAGCCTAGATTAGCGTTGTCCTTGCTGTTAGCCTGGATAAGAATTATCCCATTTGTTAGCCCAGATTAGCATTAGGCTAGCTGTTAGCCTAGATTAGCATTAGCCTAGCTATTAGACTATATTACCATTAGCCTAGCGCTTAGCCTAGCGTCATTAGCACCTCACCTTTCTGTTCTGCTTTGAGCTGCTCCTCCAGCTGGAAGTAATTCTGCCGGTTGCCCAAAACGAAGGCCAGGAAGGAGAGGAAGAGGGCATCCATGATGCCGACGATGGCAAGCATGTAGGCCCAGCGCACCGAGCAGTTCCCCAGCGTATACTTCCCTGTCTCCTCGCCACACATGTCGCGTACCACCTCCGCATCCCAGCCGTCCGGGAAGATCATACAGCCCAGGAGCAAACACATGGCTGTGGGGAAGAGAGGAGGGGGAGAGAGTGAAGGGGAAAGAAAGGAGGGGGGTAGAGAGGAGAGGGAAAGAGAGGAGGGGGAGAGAGAGGAGAGGAGGGAGAGAAAGAGGAAGGGAGAAGGAGGAGGGGGAGTTCTATAATCAGTTTAACGACCACACTTCTACTGTATGTTTTAGAGTACTTGAGAAAGGGTGAAGTACACTATATATACAAAAGTATTTGGACACCCCTTCAAATTAGTGGATTCGGCTATTTCAGACACACCCGTTGCTGACAGGTGTATAAAATCGAGCACACAGCCATGCAATCTCCATAGACAAACATTGGCAGTGAATGGCGTTACTGAAGAGCTCAGTGACTGTCAATGTGGCACCGTCAGGATGCCACCTTTCCAACAAGTCAGTTCGTCAAATTTCTGTCCTGCTAGAGCTGCCCCAGTCAACTGTAAGTGCTGTTATTGTGAAGTAGAAATGTCTAAGAGTAACAAGTGGTAGGCCACACAAGCTCACAGAACGGGACCGATGAGTGCTGAAGCGCGTAGAGCGTAAAAATCGTCTGTCCTCGGTTGCAACACTCACTACCGAGTTCCAAACTGCCTCTGGAAGCCTCACTACCGAGTTCCAAACTGCCTCTGGAAGCAACATCAGCACAATAACTGTTTGTTGGGAGCTTCATATAATGGGTTTCCATGGCCGAGCAGCCTCACACAAGCCTAAGATCACCATGCTCAATGCCAAGCGTCGGCTGGAGGGGTGTAAGGCTCGCCGCCATTGGACTCTGGAACAGTGGAAACGCTTTCTTTGGAGTGATGAATCACGCTTCACCGTCTGGCAGTCCGACGGACGAATCTGGGTTTGGCGGATGCCAGGAGAACACTACCTGCCCCAATGCATAGTTCCAACTGTAAAGTTTGGTGGAGGAGGAATAATGGTCTGGGGTTGTTTTTCATGGTTTGTGCTAGGCCCCTTAGTTCCAGTGAAGGGAAATCATAACTCTACAGCATACAATGAAATTCTAGACGATTCTTTGCTTCCAACTTGTTTCAGCATGACAATGCCCCCATGCGAAGTCCATACAGAAATGGTTTGTTGAGATCAGTTTGGAAAAACTTGACTGGCCTGCACAGAGCCCTGACCTCAACCTCATCGAACACCTTTGGATGAATTGGAACGCCAACTGCGAGTCAGGCCTAATTTCCCAACATCAATGAATGGAAGCATGTCCCCGCAGCCATGTTCCAACATCTAGTGGAAAGCCTTCCCAGAAGAGTGGAGGCTGTTATAGCAACAAAGGGGGGGACCAACTCCATATTAATGCCCATGATTTTAGAATTAGATGTTCGACGATCAGGTGTCCACATACTTTTGGTCATGTAGTGTATATCGTTTCAGGAGGGGGTTAAGGAGGTAGTATAGTTTTGGGGAAGTGGGAAATAATATGAAGTGTACAGATTGAGAGGGGGGTGAAGAGGATAAATGAAGTGTACACTAGAAAGGGGGTGAGGAGAATATATGACGTGTACACTAGAAAGGGGGTGAGGAGGTAGATTCAGGGGGTATGGAATGGGGGAGTAGTATAGGGGGGACAGCGCATGGGAACGGTGTTGTTTGCAGGGGTAGGTGAGATTTAGGGAGTAATGAAACAGTACAAAAGAAGAGGAGGAAAAAGGAAAACGATGGAAAGAAATAAAGTTTAAAAAAAATTGAAAAGGGCAGTCTATCTTTTCTCCATTTCACACTGTCAACCCTCATTGCCAATGGAACCGCTTCGCAAGCATCCCTCTGTCTTGCTCTTACACTCGACCAAGGAGCCAGAGAGAGACAGCTAGCCGAGCCAGAGAGAGACAGCTAGCCGAGCCAGAGAGAGAAAATATGAAAAAAGAAAACAGCAGGAAGAGGAAATCTTCATCTTCAGCCAAGGCTCAGTGGAGTCAGTGGAGAACACTTGACGCGGCAGCTGAGCCAGTGAAAAAGGCCCCAGATAAAGAGGTTTGTGTCTGTCCACTGCCACACCACACAGTCATCTATAATACGGTTCAAGCTGCCACTGTATGCTTTAGCGTACTCTGCTTGAGGCAGGGGCAATATATATGGATTCCCGTGGCCAAAGGGATCAACTTGAAGCAGAGATACACTGCTGCACTTGCACTGTTTGTGGAACGTGAAACCGGTATGAAATGGCTAGCTAGTTAGTGGTGTGCGCTAGTAGCGTTTCAATCGGTGACATCACTCGCTCTGAGACCTTGTAGTTGTTTCCCTAGCTCTGCAAGGGCCGAGGCTTTTGAAGAGCGATAGGTAAAGATGCTTCGTGGCTGACTGTTGTCGTTGTGTGCAGAGGGTCCCTGGGTTTGCATTTGATCATGTATATTTTTTTGCTGTTTGTGCTTTGTTATAGGGCCAAAAAGATTGGAGAAGTGGTTTACCCATACATCTCTGTTTTGGATAGATAGCTCTTCGTGTTGTTGTTTGTTTAGTGTTTTCCAATTTTCCCAGAAGTGGTTAGAGTCTATGGATTCTTCAATTACATTGAGCTGATTTCTGACATACTGTTCCTTCTTTTTCCGTAGTGTATTTCTGTATTGTTTTAGTGATTCACCATAGTGAAGGCGTAGGCTCAGGTTTTCTGGGTCTCTATGTTTTTGGTTGGATAGGTTTCTCAATTTCTTTCTTAGGTTTTTGCATTCTTCATCAAACCATTTGTCACTGTTGTTAGTTTTCTTTGGTTTTCTGTTAGAGATTTTTAGATTTGATAGGGAAGCTGAGAGGTCAAATATACTGTTTAGGTTTTCTACTGCCAAGTTTACACCTTCACTATTACGTTTTGTCCAGGAAGTTATCTAAAAGGGATTGAATTTGTTGTTGCCTAATTGTTTTTTGGTAGGTTTCGACAATACTTTCCTTCCATCTATAGCATTTCTTAATATTATTCAGTTCCTTTGGCTTTTATGCCTCATGATTGAGTATTGCTCTGTTCAAGTAGACTGTGATTTTGCTGTGGTCTGATAGGGGTGTCAGTGGGCTGACTGTGAACGCTCTGAGAGACTCTGGGTTGAGGTCAGTGATAAAGTAGTCTACAGTACTACTGCCAAGAGATGAGCTATAGGTGTACCTACCATAGGAGTCCCCTCGAAGCCTACCATTGACTATGTACATATCCCCTGTGTGACAGAGCTGCAAGAGTTGTGACCCGTTTTTGTTGGTTATGTTGTCGTAGTTGTGCCTAGGGGGGCATATGGGGGAGGGAATGCTGTCACCTCCATGTAGGTGTTTGTCCCCCTGTGTGCTGAGGGTGTCAGGTTCTTGTCCAGTTCTGGCATTTAGGTCGCCACAGACTAGTACATGTCCCTGGGTCTGGAAATTATTGATTTTCCCCTCCAGGATGGAGAAGCTGTCTTCATTAAAGTATGGGGATTCTAGTGGGGGGGATATAGGTCGCACACAGGAGGACATTTTTCTCTGTTGAGATCATTTCCTTTTGAATTTCTAGCCAAATGTAAAATGTTCCTGTTTTGATTAATTTAATAGAGTGAGTTAGGTCTGCTCTATACCAAATTAGCATACCCCCTGAGTCTCTTCCCTGTTTCACACCTGGTCTTTTGGTGTATGGGATTACCAGCTCTCTGTAACCTAGAGGGCAACCAGTGGGTCCATCTCCTCTATACCATGTTTCTTGTAGGATGACAATGTCTGTATTTCTGATTTCTTTGGTAAAGTCCAGGTTCCTGCTCTTTAGGCCAAAGGCAGATGACCTCAGGCCTTGGATATTCCAGGATGAAATAGTGAAGGCTTTGTGTTCCATAAAGTGTCTAATGTTGTTGGTCGTGTGGTTTGGCCTCAGGCCAGTGATTGTGAGCAGAGCCTGCTGAGCATCTGGTACATGCCATTGGCTTGGGCTAGTGTAAGAGTGGGGGTTGGGCCTGTTTGCCTGCTCACGGCCTGGGCGTATGTGTGACTTTCATGTTGAGGCCCTCTTTGCGGGAGTGGGGGGCATGGGGTGGGTAGGAGGGGCATAGGTCTGATCTGAGGGGGCCTAAATGGGGTTGTGGGCATGGTTGACTTGGGGGGGGGTGTTAATTGGTGGGGGTGTAGATGTGGCTGATGGTGCTGTGGTCTGGATGTAGGTCCTCTCGGCGGGGGTCCTCTATGTGTAGGTCCGGGGGGGGTCTCGCAGGTCTGGGAGAGTGTCTCGCTGGTAAGGGCGGGGTGTCTGTTGATCTGTTGCTCCTGTGTGAGGTGTTGGGTCTGCAGTTGAGGGCGATATCCTTTAGGGTCCGGGCGAAGGTGGGCACTGCTGCCTTGTATAGGTGGACCTGGTCTTAAAGGCTGTTCACGTCCAGGGTGGAGTGGTGCGCCAGGTAGACATTTGGTTTTGATGCACAGTCACGGGAAATACTTGCGTTTCCCTGCTGTATGGTAGCAGGGTGGAAGTATTTTCATGGTAGCAGGGTTGAGATAACCACTTGCGCATTGGGGAAAGTAGAAGAAGCTTTTTCTATCACTCCCTTGAGTGCTGTGGCCACCCTTTCCTGCTGTGTTCTCAGGTCGTTTGTGCCTGTGTGTATTATTATGTGGCTGGGTGATCCTAGTTGGTCTTCAGACAGAAGGTCTAGGGCACGCTGGGTGTTTGGAAACCAGAGTTTAGACACTGTGTGTTTGGGAAAAAGTTTATTTTCTTGTATGTATTTCCTGTTTGAGTCCATAAGGAGTACAATCTGTGGCTTGTGTATGGTGTTGCCCTGTACCAATACTGTTCCAGATTTATAGAGATTTATATTAGATGACTCAGAGTCCTCGTTGTCCTTTATCCTGAGTTTCCACCCATCGCTAACACCCCCCTTAAAAGAGGGGTAGTGTGCTAGTATAGCACTGTGCCATGCCAGGGGATGGTCTGTGTGGAAGATAAGGTTGCTTATGTTCCCATTTTTATAAAAGTCAGCAAAAAGTGTCTCCTGATTTCCCATAAGGAGCTTCATTTTGTACTCTTTTCGTGTCTTATCATTCTTTATATACAGAGGGTACTGTATTTTTATGACCTCTGAACAGCGGGAGGGTGCTTCTAAGGCATCTCCATTTGGTTGGGGTAGACGGTGCGACTCTCCTGCCATTGATGGGCTCAAGGGCTTTGACACCTCTCACTTCACACGTCAGTGCTAATTGAAGTTCTATCTCTTTGCACTAGCAAGCTTGGTAGCCTTAGCATTCAGTCCTTATAAAGTAAAATATATCATTGTAATGTATTTTTCTTCTTGGTTTTTGAAAGTAAAAAATAGCTTCAGACTAAACATTACTCACTCAGTTCCAGGTTGGATGGTGTTTTCAGGTTTCTGTTTGTTTGCCAGAGTATTTGCTGTATAGCTTGGGAATAGGTTGTAGGTTTGGTTTGGAATGAAGGTTGTTGTGGAGGATAGCATTCTGTATATGTCCCTGCCAAAAAATCAAAGTTTATCTAACTCTAAATCTATATATCCAGGCTCTGTCGTAGCCGGCCGCGACCGGGAGACCCATGGGGCGGCGCACAATTTGCCCAGCGTCGTCCAGGGTAGGGGAGGGGATGGCCGGCAGGGATGTAGCTCAGTTGGTAGAGCATGGCGTTTGCAATGCCAGGGTTGTGGGTTCGATTCCCATGGGGGGCCAGTATGAAAAAAATAAAAAAAATAATGTATGCACTCACTAACTGTAAGTCGCTCTGGATAAGAGCGTCTGCTAAATGACGTAAATATATTTTTTTGTAAAAACATGGTGAAAAATGCATCTCTCTCTCTCTCTCTCTCTCTCTCTCTAAAAAGGTCTTAAGACTCCCAGTACATGGCTGTCTCCACCCACCTTTACGACCTCTCCTGCTCTGCGCAAACACACACAGCTGCCATTTTAGGGGAGAAACCTACAGGAAGTGCACTGTGTATGTACACCAAGATTATAACTTCACCGATGGGATTGGAAATAACTAAGTAGTGACCAACTGAGAGCTGTACCTTTATTAAATAGAGTTACTATTATCACACTCTGTGATAAAAATAATAATATATACTTATCTTTCTGTGCTATTCTAGCTTTGGGGCTTGGGCTTTGGAGCGGCATCAATTATTTTGTAAGAAAAATAGTTTATTGGGCATTTATTTGATTTGGGGACATTTACTAAACAATGAAAGAGGTTGAGGTATCTTAATAGAATTTCCAATAGTGGCGATAAGGCTTGGAGAAGCGCTCCTAAATGGAGAGGCGAGTCGACATTACCTGGAGGAGTCGAGGTCCCATGTGAGTGTCTATCTGCTTGCATTCCAAATGACACCTTATTCTCTATGTAGTGCACTGCTTTGACCTGGCTCATAGGGCTCTGGTCAAAAGTAGTGCACTATGGGCCCTGGTCAAAAGTAGTGCATTATACAGGGAATAGGGTACTATTTGGGATGTATCCTCTATCAGATGATCTGGTGGTGTTACCTCTAACTGGTTCCCCACTGATTTCATAGACTGGTCTGATGCCACAGAGAGCAGAGAGATAGAGATGCAGAGTTCGGACAAGTCTGTTTGAGATGTAAAATTGTAATGGGCGCCATGTTGGCACCAAAGATTCCACGATCTGTAACGATGACAATTAGAACTGTACTGACACAGAAGGCTTGGCACAAAGCGACAACGTGACAAACAGTTTGCCAAACTCTCTATATAGGGCTCTAGTAGCCTACTGTCTTGGCAGATATTACACAGTAATAAAACATGTTGTAGAAACATTTCATTTAAAGGGGCAATCTGCAGTTGTTACATACATTTTTTAACATAAATCTATGATATATACCCATTGCACCTTGAGCTTAGTTCAACTGTCAAACCCCATCAGAACCCAAAATATAAGCTTGTTTTTTTACTCCAATGTTGGTAAACATTTTAAATGTAAACAAACACCGTATAGCCTCAAAACATGATTAAAACTATAATTTTGATGTCTTGGATGGTCAGTCCTTGCATCCATAGCTCTGTCTATGAATTTGAGAGTGGTTACATTTTTCCAGGCCCATCCCTCAGCTTTGTACCAAAACAGAGGCGAGGTGATGCTTTATTAATGTTTGTACTAAGGCTTGACACTTTCAAGTTTGAAGAGAGAATTACTGCGTCAGATATATCCCCTCTGAGTTGTGAAAGAATAAACACACAGGCTGTTCAGAGGCTTGACAACAAACAAACGCCATGACAAAAGGTCCTTCTACACTACATGGCCAAAAATATGTGGACATCCCTTCAAATTAGTGGATTCGGCTATTTCAGCCACACCCGTTGCTGACAGGTGTATACAATTGAGCACACAGCCATGAAATCTAGACAAACATTGGCAGTTGAATGGCCCATACTGAAGAGCTCAGTGACTTTCAACGTGGCACCGTCATAGGATGCCACCTTTCCACAAGTCAGTTTGTCAAAGTGCTGTTATTGTGATGTGGAAACGTCTAGGAGAAATAATGGCTCCGCTGCGAAGTGGTAGACCACACAAGTTCACAGAACGGGACTGCCGAGTGCTGAAGCGTGTAAAAATCATCTGTCCTCGGTTGCAACACTCATTACCGAGTTCCAAACTGCCTCTGGAAGCAACGTCAGCACAATAACTGTTCGTTGGGAGCTTGATGAAATGGGTTTCCATGGCCGAGCAGCTGCACACAAGCCTAAGATCCTCATGCGCAATGCCAAGTGTTGGCTGGAGTGGTGTAAAGCTCATATCCATTGGACTCTTTAAGCAGTGGAAATGCGTTCTCACTTCACCATCTGGCAGTCCGACAGATGAATCTGGGTTTGGCGGATGCCAGGAGAACCCTACCAGCCCGAATGCATAGTGCCAACTGTAAAGTTTGGTGCAGGAGGAATAATGGTCTGGGGCTGTTTTTCATGATTCGGGCCCCTTAGTTCCAGTAAAGGAGGCCCTTTCCTGTTTCAGCATGACAATGCCCCCGTGCACAAAGCGAGGTCCATACAGAAATGGTTTGTCGAGATTGGTGTGGAAGAACTTGACTGGCCTGCACAGAGCACTGACCTCAACCCCATCTAACACCTTTGGGATGAATTGGAACGCAGAATGCGAGCCAGGCCTAATCGCCCAACATCAGTGCCCAACCACACTAATGCTCTTGTGGCTGAATGGAAGCGCAAAGCCTTCCCAGAAGACTGGAGGCTGTTATAGCAGCAAAGGGGGGACCAACTCCATATTAATGCCCATTATTTTGGAATGAGATGTTCGACTAGCAGGTGTCCGCATACTTTTGGCCGTGTAGTGTATATCTGCCTGTGATTTCTACAGTATATACAGTATGGCCAGACATGTAAAAGCCAGCTGAGATATAGATTTTTCCATGCTCTTTGAAAATAACTACATTTCCCAGATGCTCCTCGAGGCCTCTGTGTTCCAGAGGTGTTAATTATCTTGGGGGGAGGAACAAATGACTTAATCGATTATTCTGTTAACCAAAGGCTAATGCCAGACTGTGCACACACACACACACACACACACACACACACACACATACAGGAATGCATCAAAGCCATCAAAGGCACACAAACATACACATACAGTCGTGGTCAAAAGTTTTGAGAATGACACAAGTATTGGTCTTCACAAAGTTCGCTGCTTCAGTGTTATGAGATATTTTTGTCAGATGTTACTATGGTATACTGAAGTATAATTACAAGCATTCCATAAGTGTCAAAGGCTTTTATTGACAATTACATTAAGTTTATGCAAAGAGTCAATATTTGCAGTGTTGACCCTTCTTTTTCAAGACCTCTGCAATCCGCCCTGGCATGCTGTCAATTAACTTATTGGCCACATCCTGACTGATGGCAGCCCATTCTTGCATAATCAAAGCTTGGAGTTTGTCAGAATTTGTGGGTTTTTGTTTGTCCACCTGCCTCTTGAGGATCGACCACAAGTTCTCAATGGGATTAAGGTCTGAGCAGTTTCCTGGCCATGGACCCAACATTTCAATGTTTTGTTCCCCGAGCCACTTAGTTATCACTTTTGCCTTATGGCAAGGTGCTCCATTATGCTGGAAAAGGCATTGGTCATCACCAAACTGTTCTTGGATGGTTGGGAGAAGTTGCTCTCGGAGGATGTGTTGGTACCATTCTTTATTCATGGCTTTGCTCTTAGGCAAAATTGTGAATGAGCCCACTCCCTTGGCTGAGAAGCAACCCCACACATGAATGGTCTCAGGATGCTTTACTGTTGGCTTGACACAGGACTGATGGTAGCGCTCACCTTGTCTTCTCCAGACAAGCTTTTTTCCGGATGCCCCAAACAATCGGAAAGGGGATTCATCAGAGAAAATGACTTAACCCCAGTCCTCAGCAGTCCAATCTGGTGCTTGCTGGACTTTCTTGAGCGCCCTGACGCCTTCTTCACAGCAATTGAACCTCTCTCCTTGAAGTTCTTGATGATCCGATAAATGGTTGATTTAGGTGCAATCTTACTAGCAGCAATATCCTTGCCTGTGAAGCCCTTTTTGTGCAAAGCAATGATGACGGCACGTGTTTCCTTGCAGGTAACCATGGTTAACAGAGGAAGAACAATGATTTCAAGCACCACCCTCCTTTTAAAGCTTCCAGTCTGTTATTCTAACTCAATCAGCATGACAGAGTGATCTCCAGCCTTGTCCTCGTCAACACTCTCACCTGTGTTAACGAGAGAATCACTGACATGATGGCAGCTGGTCCTTTTGTGGCAGGGCTGAAATGCAGTGGAAATGTTTTTTGGGATTAAGTTCATTTTCATGGCAAAGAGGGACTTTGCAATTAATTGCAATTCATCTGATCACTCTTCATAACATTCTGGAGTATATGCAAAATGCCATCATCAAAACTGAGGCAGCAGACTTTGTGAAAATTAGTATTTGTGTCATTCTCAAAACTTTTGACCACGACTGTACTGTAAACAGACATACAGTGGGGAAAAAAAGTATTTAGTCAGCCACCAATTGTGCAAGTTCTCCCACTTAAAAAGATGAGAGAGGCCT